>NC_136059.1:93534435-94206935 GCF_964261635.1 Lissotriton helveticus
AGTAGTGTCCAAACCCAGATCACGCAAAATAATCCACAGTTTTGAACGGTTGACCAAATCAAAGGCGGAAGATAAATCCATAAATCCCAAATAAAGAAGCCCCCCCTTCACCACAGTGTATTTGCTAATAATAAGGTGAAGGTTTAAACATTGGTCCATAGTCCCTCTATGTGCTCTGAAACCATACTGTAAATCCGAAAGGATCCCGCTCTCCTCTAGCCAATCCCCCAGTCTTTGCAGAATGACTCTGCCCAAGATCTTGACGGCAGAGTCCAACAGGGAGATTGGCCTATAGCAGGCAGGGTCCCCCCTGTTCCCTTTCTTAAAAATGGGCACAATGATAGAGGTGGACCAGGAAGATGGGAAACCAGCTGCAGGTATCGCGTTAAAAACATTGGTTAACATTTTTGACCAAAATTGTGGATACAGGATGTAGAGATCTGCAGGGACCCCATCAGGTCCCGGGTCCTTATGTTTGCTTGTGTCTTTGATCGCCCTTTCAACCTCCGTGGTGTTAAACTCCATAACCAGGTTAGATGAATCATGAACGCTGGCTGGTGAGGTAGGTGCTGTGGATTCATAGATCTGTTTGAAGTGGCCAAGCCATCTATCATCCTCTATCACACAATCCATATCAGTTTTCCCGTCCTCAGAAAAAAAGGGCTGATTCACTGTGGCCCAGAACTTTTTACTGTCTCTCAAAACATCAATGGATAGTAAACTATCCCAAGCTTCCTCCTTAATTCGGGTTTTGCGGTTAATAACTGCATTTTTATATTCCTTCCTTGAATTAGCCACTAAGAGCCTGTCTCTGGGTTTTTGTTTTAGTGCTTTCAGCAGGGCACTGTGTTTTTGCGAGCATTCCTTATTGAACCATTTGTGGATCTTCTTGTTCTTTTGTGCGCCTGACCTTAGCTCCAAGTTCTTAGAGATCCTTGCACAAATCTCCTCGTATGCAGCCACTACATCAGAGCCCAGGGCGTTTGGATCTAAGCACACTGCCATGTTAGCCTCAGACTCTTCGGCTACTGATTGAAAGAATTGGTCCGGGACAATCATTTCCCATTTTAGGCGCCTTCCCTGGTCCTTAGTCGTCAGGTCCTTCGAAGCTGCCACACCTGACAGTCTACAGTTCCGGAAACAGTCTAGGTCCAGTGTTAGGAGAACAGGATGATGATCACTGAAACTAGCAGTAATAACCCTATACTCGCGTGCCTTTGCCATAACCCCAGTTGATACAAAAATATAGTCTATGATGGTGTTGGCGTCTTTCCCAACAAAGGTTGGTGCTCTAGGATCATTCTTACCTTGGTCAAATTCAAATAGATTTAAATTCGCGAGGAAAGTCTCAAGGCACTCACCCTCATTTGTGTGCTCGAAGTGGGGAATGCCTTCAGTCGGTGAGCCCCCATATCTATCGTTAAAACAATCTCCCTCGCAGGGGTGAATGTTAAAATCACCCAGGATTACCATCTCTGGGACAGAAATGCAATCATGCCTATAGACTGACAAAAAATTTAACAAAGAGGTCAAATGTTCATTCGCACAGGAGATCTCCTTGGAATTATAAAAGTTAATAAGCAAAAAATGTTTTGAATCAGGTAGGGTCCACTCCACAACTAACGTGTTAGTGGGTGCGGTATCTAATTTTTTAAAACCCCCTACCAGTTCCAAAGAACACAATGTGAGTAGGCCGCCCTTTGCTCTTCCTCTTGCTCCTGGTACTGCTGGAGTGAAAAAACTGCAAAAGCCATCTAATGAGAAACTTGTGGTAGTGTCCCATGTTTCTTGGATTCCCAAGATATCATATTGTTTTACGAACCCTTGCCATAAAGGGTCTAGAGCCTTTGCATTTAAACCTGCCACATTCCAGGTAAGGAGTTTGCATAGTGATGAATCTGTGTTAGGGGGAGTGGGCACTCCCTGACTCTCGCCCTCCACCAAGCTTTTATCAGATATAGGAGATAGATTTACTTTAGTCAGATCCTCCGTAACAACATCCTTGCAAGGAAGAATGGAAATAGACTGATAGCTCCGTCCCTTTGGGGAGCTCTGCGTATGTCAGTCAACCCAATCTGTGGTTGACAGGCATTCAAAGCGATTTGCTATTGGGAAGTGCAAGAGATTATCTGGACCTTTTGAAGGCTGGTGGTAATGATAAGGTTGGGTCAGATGAGGGCCATAGAATGGGCCGCCTTGCCGTGGTCTGCCTCTTCTATTCCCTACCAAGTTCCATCCTACACCCCACCCCTCCTCCCGAGCAAGCGGTTGTCTATCCCAGGGAAAGTTGAATCTCTGTCTGGGTATGCGATCTTGTGGTCCTTGTAACCAGCTCCATCGATTATCAGCTTGATTTTGGGGAAGATAGAAGTACGAAAGAGGTCTAGCAGTCACAGTACTCGCCTGATATCTAGGGGCTCCACTGCCACAAATAAAATCTACAACCTCCGTATTCTCAAAAGTGACCACAATGCAGTCCCCTGAAAGGTTTTTTCTGTTGCCACCTACCCATGGAGCTCTTTCTATCATTAGGATATTACTCGGTATGTTTGGCGGGAGGGGATAGTTACTGGATAGCCAGTGACATACTTTGTTTTTAAGAGCCTGGTACGATTCAACTTCTGATGAAGGGATTTCAGTTACACCAGTGAGAATGACCACGTAGGGACAGGCATCCGGGGGAGGTGAATATTTCTGCGGGCCATACCCTTAGCTCTGTCGGGTGCATCACGATTTAAAGGCTGAGATAAATAATCACTGGATGTAGCCTGAGGAGTTGAGTTATTTTTAGTTGATGTCTGGGTTAAATCTGTTTTCCTAGTTTGGTCCACTGCTAAGGACTTTGTTTTAATGCCAGCCTGATTTGGGGTATTACTAGGTTTCTTGGGCGCCACATTCTTGGTCTCCAATGTTCTGTTAGCAACCACCGGAGGCTTTGCCGTTTTAGGTGGATTAGTGGCCTGGGCGGTTTTATTGTTTAAGGTGAAACTAGGAGCACTAATATCCTTATGTATATTTTTTAGGATAGTTTCCAGGCAGCGTAATCTTGCCTCTATCGGTTCCAGCAATTCTTTTAGCATATTAAAGATAGTGGTATTTTTTATGCTTGAACCGTTCCCCTCCTGTGATGTTGATTTTGCTAAATTACCTATTTCTCCACTGAGCTCCAAAATTTCCTCGAGACTTTGGTCAATAATGGTGTCATCTGGAAGGCTCAGAGGTAAACCAATCTTGTTGGAATGCGGCACCTCTGTGGAACTGGGTGGAACTACTGGCAATTTATCCTTATCGGGGAGGTTAGGGGGAAATTGAGCCTTCTTTCCTTTAGGAATGGATGGTTTGTTGGCCTTACGTTTCTGCTTGGGGATTGCCCCTTCTATGCGGCCCCTTTCTTTTGTAGCGCATATGATGTCGAAAGTGTCTAACTCGCTTTGTTGCGCTCCACTCTCTGTTAAGATATTGAGGTTAGGTGAAGCCTCCAAATCCTGTACAGTGTTTGAGGCGTCTAGATCCCCAGTCTCTCCAAAACTGTGTACTAGGGCCTGTATATCTGACCGAGAATCAATGTTAGGTGTCTGTGCCTGTGCAATAAGGCCCAGGGAGGAGCGCTTAGCCATGGCCAGGTCTTGGGAGACTCTCCTATCCATTAGTATGATTCCCTCATCGATTAACGCATGTGTGAGGATGATGAAATCGTCCAAAGTCCCAGTGAGTTTTTTAGCTCCTGCAGCGGCCATACTTCTAGTTTTGCGGCAGGACATTACCTATATATCCCAAGGGTTATAGCAATTGGGAGCTATGTGTACCCGACCAAGGTTTGTGGCCCAGCCCAGCCTCCTCAGGCCTCTGAGGGCCACAGAGGGCCCGCCCTTTGCCCGGGCTTCGCTCGGCGTCCCGCTCGCGTCCCGCTGAGCGCCTCCCTATTGTATTTATACCAAGCGTTGCGACCGGGGGGCGTGTCTTGCTGGGGGCGCGGCCGTGCACACCTGTGCAGCGCAGGGACTCCTGGTCTTGGGAGTCCCTGCAGCTCGCGCCCTCAGCTAGGTCTGCTGTTTCCTCCTCCTCCTTCCGCAGCTGTTCCCTAGTCAGCCGGCCTCGACCCCACGTCTCACGCCGCGCAGCGGCACCCGCGCAGCGGGTGCTGCAAGCTGTTACGTTGCGGCGCGGCGGTCAATCCCTCCTGGGATACGGGGAGGCCAGCTGGCTAACAAGGGCAGATTGGCGATATGGCGATTCCAAGGGCAGCAACACCCGGTACGTTCCTTCCTGCACGAGTTCCCGCTTACTGATGCAGGGCTTCCTTCTTTTGTTAAGCTGGTCGGCCGGGGGGCGTGTCTTGCTGGGGGCACGGCCGTGCACACCTGTGCAGCGCAGGGACTCCTGGTCTTGGGAGTCCCTGCAGCTCGCGCCCTCAGCTAGGTCTGCTGTTTCCTCCTCCTCCTTCCGCAGCTGTTCCCTAGTCAGCCGGCCTCGACCCCACGCCTCACGCCGCGCAGCGAGTGCTGCAAGCTGTTACCTTGCGGCGGGGCGGTCAATCCCTCCTGGGATACGGGGAGGCCAGCTGGCTAACAGGGGCAGATTGGCGATATGGCGATTCCAAGGGCAGCAACACCCGGTACGTTCCTTCCTTCCCTGCGATCCTGATGTCTTCTCCCACTGAACTGTTTATCCGGTGATTCAGTATCAGTAAAAATCCCAGGACTGAAAATACTCTGTTCGGCGTGCACTAGTCATGTAGCTAAAAGATTGTGTGAAATATTCATACATAGAGAAGCAAAGTGATTTGGGGTTTTGCAGGGCTGGCCCTGTGTGTGTCAGCCATGGAACCTGTTGTTATTTGGACCTCCTGTTCCAGGGTCCATCATACTATGCCTTAGAAAACAAACACTATGCAAAGTAGAATCCCTCAAACACCCGGTTGTCAGTTTTAGTAATGTTAAAACATCCTAGACTTCTTAGGGAGGTTGGTGTGGGCATAGAGGACATTCAGATTGGCAGATACAGGCTAGAGTGCATTGAAAGAATTGAGCTTCACAATGATTCCTCTTGACTCAATAATCAAATAAATTGTGCTATATTGTAATATCTGTGTATCAATAAAACGTCAGCCTTTGTCTGATAAGCAATATGCAGGTGTCAGTCAAAGACAGATCTCGGGTTGCTGATTCCCTTTAAGTCAACCAAAACCGCTATGTAGAGGTGGCTGTATTAGCTAGACACACAGTGCAGGCGCATCATTAGTCCTCAGTTCTTAGGTAGTGTCCATGAGAGTATTTTTTCTACAGATTGACAATGACTGGGCATCAGCCGGCAGTGGTGTCCCATTCACTTACAATCTACTATTAGCAGTGGTTTGTTGTGCTATGTGTGAGTGAGACAGCTGGTCAACAAGCACAGACTGCTTTCCAATGCTCTTGAGTCACTTATATATACATCACTGTAATTCCACATCAATGTTCATGAGACAATAGATGTCTGTTGGTTTTTTAAATAAAACTGAGTAGCACTTGTACTTTCAAAGGACCAACCTGCTCAGTGTTATGTGTGAGGATGTGTGTCACGCAGTGCGTTACTAAGTTGACAAAATGGATCAAGCACACCATGATAATACTTTTCCATTCTTTGACATTATGTGGGTTATTTCAATAGTACAAGTTAAATAATAAACTCCCAGAATGCATTAATGTTAATTCAAAATCCAGAACTGGAACCGTTTTGTCCTAGTGACATGATTCATCTGTTCTAACTTGTACTACTGGCAATTTGTAATATGATATTGTAGAGGATTAAGAAAGTTATGTCCCATACAAGTATAATAGGAGTGGGTGGAGCTTACAATCCTATGAGTAAATTGATAGATGCTGCTGTTACTTGGGGGGAGGAGGGGCTTGCATTTGTGGTCCATATGTAAGGCCACACATGTTGGATTGTGTTTCCAATGCAAGTTGTGTTAAGTAGAATAGTTTGCCAGAGTGAGTAAATGGTACTTTGTGAAAAGTTGTGACAGACGTTAAGCAGCAATGGGGGCGTAACACAGGCCCCCGCATCCCCCGCGGCGCGGGGGGGTCTCTTGCTCCAAGGGGCCCCCTTGGCACTGCACTCTGGCAGAAGAGCTCTTGATTGAGCCCGGAGGGGGCCCTTCTAAGTACCGTGCAGGGAGGCCCCCTCACTTTTCGTTACGCCAGTAACTTCTGTGAATCGGTTGTCATTAGGGTAGAGATTTGCATTACGGATTATGGGGTGCTAGAGTGCGGAGAGGATGAATTTGTAATTGTAAGAAAGCTAGTGTTTGTACATGCCAGTCTCCACTCGACTTGCAAATCCCATGATGCATTCCGTGTGTAGTACATACTGTACCTTCTTTCCAGGACAGAAGGTTGACTGTCCTGGAAACCCAACATCATTTGCCAGGGTTCGCCCTGGAAACAAAGGAAAATATTTCTCTGCCTGGGCTCAACCTCCCCCCCCACCCCAGAGTCGTACCAATGCTCGCGGATGTACTCCTGTGATTATTTACTATTGGGGACAGCATTTACCTTATCCACAATTGTGACCCATATTTCCCTTCTGTGTCTTATCATTGTTGTCTAGACATGTGCTCCAAATAACTGGAGCTCCACCCTAATATGCTCATCCACCAACACAGCTACCCTGGGCCACTGGAATTATGCGGCAGGGGAGACTAAATTATGTGGCAGAGGTGACTAAATTACACAGCAAGAAAAAGGAAATTATGTGGCATAAAACTGCACATTTTGATATAGTATTATTTCATTATTTTGTAATTTTTACACTTGTTGAGACTCTCTGGACATAGGTGGCACTTCATTGGTATCCGTTTAACACCTAAATATAGCAATAAGCAACAGAAAGACGACCAGTCAACCTTTGCAAAGGGACTGCGAGGCAACATGTGGTACTGTGGTTTATTAACTGCTGAATTGTTTGAGGTAGAAACAACATTTTTCTTTGTTAAAATCTGCAGATTATTCAGCAGCAGATGGATTATGTGGCAAATCCATCATTTTGCTAAAAACACTGCTGCTGCACAATCGCATAATTCAATTGGCCTTCCAGTTAACTCATTTTCTGAAAAACTAGGTTATCTTCTTCCAGACATTTTAGGCAATATTTATTAAGAAGCTCAGTGGCTGATGCTTTCTAGTATGAGTGGTAAATGGTTTGTAGAGGGTCTTTTGGAGTGGGCGCTGCTGGTGATGGTGAGGGTATTTTGATCCAGTGTGTGCTGATGGGTACATCCATCAACACTGATGGACAAGTCCACCGTCAGAAACCATGTCCGCCATTGAGGTCCTCTGTTGTGAGGGTTCCTACATCCCACTCTGACAGTGGACCACTATATACCAATGCTGATGGAGTTGTAGCCGACTGGGGGCCAACAATGGAGGACTGATGTTTCCCAACTGGAACTCTTAGAAATGTCCCTGCCGTAATTAACTCAGAATCCGTGCCATTGTAGTTGGCAATCTACTCATTATTCCTACAGCCATTTTCTTCATCCTATTTATTCCTTTTGTAGTGATTCCACTTTTAGATAGGGGAAAAGTAAAGAAGAATGCTGCTACCTGACCCAGCATTCTTCCTCTTTTTTTCTCCTATGTCAGACTAAGAAAAGGGCCTGGGTGCATGGGATGCCTGCTAGATTTTGGTCCAGCTTGTACAACTACCTCATGGACAGGTTGTGCTGGGATCTGTGGGAGTACCGTGGAACAACAGGCCCCAAATTATTTTTCTATTTTACCCTCTGGGGGTGGGGTGGGTCCTTCTGGGTCTGCCACACCCCACAACTGCCTGGGGGGCAGAATGCCCCTATCCTGCCCTCTTATGCCCTTTATAAAACTTTTTCAGGACATGGAGACTGAGTGTTCAAGTCCTGTAATGGCAGCCACAACATTTTCCTCAGAGTTGCAGTCAGGCAATCAGATCGCTTGGTACCCGGCACCAGAACAGCAGTACTGAAATGACCAACAAGAGTGAAATCTCTCTCAGCCATTTTAAAGAAAAGTTTTGATCCTGCAGGACTCCTGCAGGACTAACTATCCTGATATACCCAACTTTGATCCCCGTCAATCCCAACTCAAGACCCTCTTTAAATGCTAATTTGTGAAAACAGCTGAAATGAATTACACCAAATCGCAAAAGGCACACTTTATGAATAAAGTCCTAACTTTCTGCCAGATTTGCTGTACTTTCATTTAGCTGTTTTTCTGCATCAGAAACCAAAGTTTCCTCTGGCATTTAACATGGGAAATCAAAGTTTTAGGACCACCCCCAATCTTTTTTCATGGCCCAAGCTTGATGGATCAACGCCAAACTTTCCTTGAAGGAGCTGAGGTTGATGAACAGTTTTTGGAAAGTTTCATGCAGATTCGTCAAACAGCATCAAAGTTATAAGCAAAAGAAAAAAAACTCTGATTTAGAACTACACAGTGGCAATTGTGAAGATCACTCTTTATTTACATCAAACATAATATTGAGAAGATATACTGAAACACACTAGGAAGTCCAATAGTCTCTGTATGAGAGCAGCCTTGAAAAACTCTCTTTGATGAAACACGTGTCAGCTGCTGCTTTTCTTTGATGTCACGTCTTACCTATAAGGATGGTGGAAATAAATGGAGGAGAATAAACTCAATCAACACTTTTTGGGATTTCTGAGTACTTTATTGCTGTTGAATATGTAGCACTAGGTAGGTCCTAATTAGTGTACCCAGGTTGCACTCCTGGGGGTTGAAACAACCCTTGCTCTAAAGTTCAAATTTAATTCACAAACGATCTCTTTAGCTTTTTCAAGAAAAGTTGCTTTCTTCCTTTTATTTAATGCTTAAGGAATCACAGTGTTAATTTTCACATGTGACTATGAATCATATAGTTCTTTAAAGCAGTTTTATGGTATAAACTTTATCATGCGTAACATTTAAATCGTCCCAATGCATTTTGTGTCAAAACCCTTCATCAGGGGAATGTTTTTCTGAAAACAAAGAAATGAATCAAAATTCAAGGAATTGGAACTTCTTTGGAAAAAGCAAAAGAGATAGTTTGTGTATTTAATGTGAACTTTAGAGCAAGGGTTGTTTCAACCCCCAGGAGTACAACGTGAGGACACTAAGTAGGACCTACCTAGTGCAATCGAATTTCAATCTACATGTGACCCACATAAACCAGAAACGACAAAGACAACATGGATATCAAATGAGTTGGTTGATCGGATACTAGGAGAAATCAACAAATTGTCTCAGTGGGGAATAAAACTGGAACTAGGAAAGAGATTAGCCTATCCAACACCCTTTTTAGAAGAGAGCAAAAAAGAACATTTTCACACAGTAACATCAATTCTAAAAGGAGCTCTTAGCCAGTCACCAGGGCCACAAGGAAGGCTCTTATACACCAAAACGGGAATAACACAATCACCTGTCCCCACCCTGGCCAACATACAGCGAACAATAACAAAGGGGGGCGGGCAATGACAAGGGATACCTAAACAGACCTTACCACATACCGCTCCGACTAACCTTAGAGAATGCATCTGGAACGCCAACGGTCTGACTAACAAGCCGGACGATCCGTAAACATTAAATTATTTAAGGTCATTCGACCTGATATTATTACAAGGAAACCTGGGAAGAGCATGAGATAGCCCTAGAAGGATACACGTCGCAAAGAGTCCCAGCCACTAGGACCTCGACCTTCAGTCACAGCTCAGGCGGTTTGATGATTTTTGCCTCAATTCTTACTATAGGAGCAACAGAAGAAATTAAGATTAAAATCACAGCTCCAAGTGCTGTACAGGCAATAGCCATAACAATTAAAATCAGAAGATTGGATCAGCCACTTGTTATAATCAATTCATATATACATCCGAAGCACAGACTGAAAGGTGCAAAAGAACTGGTAAAAGAAACAGCAAGAATCATAGAAGAGAGAGAAGGTGAGAACTTGATTCTGGCAGGAGATTTCAACCTTTTCCTCTTCGGAACCGCACTGGAAGACGAACTAGCACAGGTGCTTAATATAGCCTGGGGAATTCCAACTCAAGCCCAAGCACTTCCAAACAAACAAACAAGGTGCTTTTTGTCCTATGATTAAGCCTCATGGGAAGCTCTCAGTTTGTGCTGGACTCTGCCAAATATCACAGGGCGCTTCAGATAACGGTGATTTAAGGTGAGATGCCAGCTACAACACTTGTCCCTTGGAACCAGGAGAGAGCATGACCACCCTTTCCTTAAACAACGAGAGGTCAGCAAACGGGTAGATAGTCGGGGAGCCACTGGTAGGCGGGCGAACAACGGGGGGTAGTATCTCAAAATAAGTCCTACCTCTCCACAGCAAGTGACAGTGGCAACCTGCAGATCACCGGTAAGCTGGGGTCAGAGGTGATTGAGGAGAAAAAAGATAAACAAAAAAGGTGCTCAAATCAACTACTAAAGGATTTAGAGCAATTAAACCTAAGGGTGCTGAATGCTCGGTTCAAAGAGGACACCCCACCAGCATCAACTTATCACTCCACAACAATCTCTTCTTATTTAGATTATACACTTGTAACTCTCCCTTTGTTTGACATCATCAAATCATTCAGACTGGGTGACAACAACCAAAGCGACCACCTACTGCAAGAAATTATGCTAAGTGTAACCAAAGGGAGCTTCATGGAAACAAGGGTAAGCGCTGGTACTGAATATACTTTGGATTTTACACGAATAAGGTACAAACCAGACAAGATCGAAGAACTATCCACAAGTGTGAAGGAACTAATTCACCAAGACAAGTTGGCCACAAATCCAATTGAAGCCTGGGAGGAGTATACGAAAGCCCTTGGGATTAAACATGCCACAAAATCAAAGACCTTCAAAGGTAAAACTCAGGGGCCCATATCAGGAAAAACAAGCACTCCAGAGACAAAAAGACTCAAACGGAAAATAAAACAAATTCTAAAACAACTTCGAGCACAACCACAAAACGGAGCTCTGCAAGAGGAGTTACGTAATTTAAAAGCCAGGCAAAAAAAGGTAATCTGGGAACAAAAAAGACAGGTAAACGACGAATTCTGGGCAAAAATAATGTACGTTTCAATACTGACAAACAGCGCCAAGTTCTGGCAGACAATTTATAGTCTCCAACGGCCAGGTCACCATGGAATAAGCTCATACATAGCAGAGGCAGATTGGGCAAATCATCTGCACAATCACTTTAACGATAAAAACCAAGAGGGAAACTCGACTGAAGAGAAACCACGGGAAACGGAGATGGATCAGAAGGACTTCAACGTTGGAAAGACCGAACAAGGGACTAGAAAAGACATCAAACGGGATGTGAAATGGCACAAACAAAAGGACGAAGATGGAGCAGGAAATACAAGCCCAAAATTAACATCAAACAGCAAAGAAAATGATATTAACATATCAGCGGCTCGGATAAAATCACAAATACAGAAGGGCAAGTCGGAAGGAGCACCAGGCCCAAATGAGATACCGCCAATAATGTTCAAGAATGACATTGAATTTTGGAGCAACACACTGGTACCAGTCTTCACGGGCATTCAAGAGGTAGAACCTAGCCCGGCTTCCTGGAAAGGCTCGATCAAAAGTCCTATCTACAAGCAGGGCGACAGGAGTAACCCTTGCAATTACCGGTTGATCGTCCTAATAGACATAGAGGCAAAGTACTATGCTGGTCTAGTACTGGAGGAACTGACATCTTGGGCATCGTCAAAACAAATAATCCCGGTAAATCAAACAGGATTCTGTAGAGGACAGGGTACCACCACTAATGTCATGGCATTAACCCTGTTGGCAGACACGGCAAAAGCAGTGAAGAACTCGCTATTTTTAAGCTTTATAAACTACAGCGCAGCGTTTGATCACGTGGATCGGGCCAAACTATGGTAAAAGCTGGAAAAATGGGGGATACCAAGACCTCTCTTGAAACAACTGATCTCACTTCACACCAACACCTGGGTCAAGATCAAGTTGGGAGATGGGACACATCTCTCAAGGCTGATTAACACCTCCAAAGGCTTGAAACAAGGGTGCGTCCTAGCCCCCATGCTGTTTAATCTCTTCTTAACAGATCTACCAGGGGAATTGGACAACACTAAATCACATGCCCCACGGCTAGGAGAAATCCTGCTGTCCAATCTCCTATATGCTGATGACCTAGTCCTAATAATCCGGACTCCAATTGGCCTCCAGCACCTTCTGGATACCACCAGCACGTTCTCACAATGCAGCAGACTAAGTATCAATTTAACCAAAACAAAAACTATGACCATGAACTACAATAAGACTAGGAAAAACACTTGGTATTTGGAAGGGTGGATATGTATTACTAAACTAAGGTACCCCCCAGTATACCTTTTGGTCTAGAGAAGGGGGAGAAAGAACATGCTAAATATACCAAGAAACATCTGAACTGACCATTCAAATATATCCAATGGGTGTAACTCAATATCTATTTATCAAAGATACTACACACATATCAAATTTTGAACAAGTGATTGGTTTTCATTTGAAATCTATTTTATTCATCATATTGATTTGTTATTATTTCAATTTTCATAAATACAAAAAAATCTTTTTTATATCTTTTTTTAAACTTTTTTTTTGTTAAAAGTAAAATGACAGTGAATTACAATTCATTATTTCAACAATGAAGGAAAAACCTTCAAAAAGAAGATCATATACCCCCATAAAACAGTTATCAAAGACTAAACAGTACCAACATTGTCCACTCATTCAAAAACTGTCCCACCATTCATTCTTCTCATACAAACACACTCTAATACTGTGGAAAATTATTAATAAAAATACCAAACAACTGAGATACAAGGATCCTATGTAGCAAAATACATCATTTTTACATGGCAACAGTCCCATGTGTTTTTATGGCTGTTAATCCTTATTCTGGTGGTCCTCCTTGGTGGAGTTCTCAGATGTTTGTAGAAGGCCTAAGTACGTTTCAGTGGAAATTAGATTTTACCACCTTCATCAGGGCCGGCAAATACATACTAGTAAAACTGGGGGTTCTTCACATCTCCATTTGTTCTGTCTTATGTCATTCTTTGGTTTCTGTAAAACAGGGATGGCCCTTCTTGGACCTAGACGGCAGTTTCAGCTTATTTTAAGTTGGTATGTGACCTTTCTGGGGATTCTTTAAATTTTCCCATTATTTGCTTTTCTTGAGATACAATTAGGTAGTCCTCTATAGCTACTGTGTGCTTTCAAATGTATATCCAATTTGGGATTGCTATTTCCTGTCTGCCATCACAGAGCGTAGTCCCAACAAGATGCACGCCTCCTTAAGGTGTTTATGTGTCGCCTCCAAGCAGTGGGGTTCTAGGCCATCCGAAAAGGGTGGAAACTGGATCAGGTAACAAGCTACAAGTACCTTGGGGTACTACTCGACAGCAGAGGCTCGTTTAAACCTCAATTAGAGACCCTGCATCAAAAGGGACCATGAGCCATCTTGCGATGAAGCCCCTGAAGAAAGTTCTGCCAGATTGCACACTTGACCCGCTCCTTCAAGTAATCAGAGCACGTTTACAGCCCATGTTGACATATGGGAGCGTACCAACACACGGAAAATACGCGTTGATTCTAGACAAAGTTATTAGTAGAACTTATAGATCAATTTTTCAGCTACCCAGCTATGTATCACGTGCCCAAATACGCCTCGAATTTTGCCTTCAGAAGCAGACAGTGGAAAGAAGGGGCGCCTACATAAAATGCTGGTGCAAGATCCGAAACGCAGAACGAGAGACCCTAAATGCCCACCTTTGGACCGAGCTGCTACAACGAGAGCAATCACCAGCCAGAGAGTACCTGTTGGAATCACTAGAGAGACTTGAACTGACCGATCTTTGGGAATCGCCAGTAGATCATAAGAGCTTTAAAAAGGTTGTAACCAAAGTAACAAAAATGATATCCTTAACAGAAGACAAGGAAACTCTAGCAAAGCGGGCACACGACTGGACAGCTGGACAGTGTTGAATGATTACAAAGCACTTAAGCCACAAGCTTATTTGAAAAGGGGATTTAAACAGAAGATAAAATAATTTTTTTTAAAGCTGCGGTTTGGTATCTTACCAATTCTCCCTCACTTGGCACCTTGGAAAAGGAAACAAGAAGAGCAGCCTGTCGTCTTTGTAGAGCAGGGTCTGAAGATCTAGTGTGGCTCAATGGTTAGAGCGGCAGACCCTAATGCAGAGGTCTAGCCAGGGACCAGGGTTCAATTCCCCGCCTCGGCGGGTCTTGGGCTCAAAATTCCACGGACCTGATAATTCTCGCCTCGGTGCCTATTCCAATCATGGAGTCCCACTCTGCAACTCTGGGCAATAGCTTGCTTAATCTCCACAACGGTCCCCACAACGCTAAGGATGCCTGGCCTCCACCTCGGGGGTGCCAAGGAGTGGACACCTCACAGGGAAAGCCAGGATGGGTTCCACAGCGGTATTCGTACAAGCGCCTTGAGACCCTTGCGGGTGAGTAGTGCGCTATACAAGTATCAATTTACATTTACATTTTAATACACATAATTTGTATTTGCCCAGGCTTAATGGATAAAAGGAGAGCTTTATTACGAGCAAGATGGAATCAGAAGGGCATCAGGACTTGTAGACAGGCAGTCAAACTGTGTTTAACCCACAGGAGACTCAGTTAAACTGCCGTCTCTCAAAATACTTTGATACAGTGGCGGAAAGACTAAAGCATCAGCAAAACGAGGAAGTAGACTAGCAGACAGACAGCGTGCCTCAAGTAACGCATTAGGACTCCGGCTCACACAATAACACCGACAAACTAAATTGAAAACATGAATTTTATTCACTACTACATAAAGCGAGATAACGCTGACCCATGCATTTTAAAGTTTGAAAGTTACTTTTATTCTTTTTAAATAGCGAGTTTTAAAAATTGTGAGTTTTTATTAACTGTACAATAAAGATTACTTACTTACTTACTTACTTAGTGCATCATATTCAGTATCTAGTCTACCCCCCCAGGTCAGAGGGAAATACCCATGTGCACCCAAACAGGAGAACAAAATTACGTTGATCAACATTATTTGCTCACCAGTGTGCCTCTCCACTTCTCAATTTCATTTTTTCTTTATTGCTGTTCTCATACAGGAACTATTGGACTTCCTAGTGTGCTTTGTTACATCTTCTCCATAAGCTTGCCAGTTTGGGACTTGAGCTCCAGGATGGCTTTATCACCGTAGATGGCGGGGTCGTACCAGATGAGCGTACCAGGAGAGCACCAACCCACAGACATGTGCTTCTGCCTCATACAATATTTGTCCCTGACTGTGAACGACATCTGTATGTGCAGACAATGTAGCATAGCCATCTTTCCTCTTCTGTGCATTAAACATATTATTATTTGGAGGACTCCTCTACTGCCTCTGGCTCTTCTTCTCCTAGCAAACAGTGAAGGAGGGTTAGAGAGTGATTTAAAGAGGACCTTCAGGACACAATTTGCTATATCACTTTTGGAAGAATTTCTTCTATGGAATTTCCTGCTCCTCCTACTTCCACAGAAGAGTCAAATAATAGTTTTCAGATGCATTCTTCTGCTTCTGAAGAGGTAGAATTCTTCACTTCTGACCAGGGGATTTTTTTATTCCGTTTTATATAGCTCGAACTCAACCCAAAGATATTGGAGTGCATTACATGAGCAACAGTTACATTACACAAGGACACTTTTTTTTTTTTGGGGCACAAGGAGCTTAAGTGATATGCCCAGAATCACAGGAAGTCGAGCCGACACCAAGACCCAGAACCTGGTTCCCCAATTCCAAAGTCGGTAGCTCTGGCCAATACAGCACATCCTCTACAGACAAGGAGACTCTGTCTAAAATTCTGTCTACAATCTGTAACACCGTGATTTCCAGAAGATGAACTGATTGGTACTTTTCTAAATCAAGACAACTTTGGTATAGCATGCTCCTTCCTTCGGTCTACCTGTTGTTATGTTAAGTTAAAAAATGTATACAGCGCACGAATACCAGATTGTGTATTGGCGCTAGTAGAACCAGTTGAGGCGAGCCGGAATACTTCGACGAACAGCCAGGTCTTAATGGCCTTCCGGAACAATGTCAAGGAGGGAAGATTTCTGATGGAAAGAGGGAGGGAGTTCCAGAGCCTTGTAGCTCCCACCGCGGAACTTCTACCCCCTCCAGTTTGATTTAGAGACTATTTGAGAAAGCCTCACTTTTGCCCCTTGTGATCTGAGGCATCTGTTTGGAGAGTACCTTCACAGCAACGCGTCCATAATGTGATTATAATAGAGTGGAAAGAGCCATATTATATTAAATCACCTAGCATTATGTCTAGGGGCTACCCTCTAAAAAAGATTTGGAGAAGACTGTATTTCTTGTGGCTGAGGAGGCTAGTCTAAAAGACCCTTATAGCAAAAAAGTAAATTTGTCTTCGAAGAAAGTGAATGCTAGATCACATTTGGCTGTGAGGGCTCATATTTATGGAGGTTATATTTTGCAGTCTCTCATCTCAGAATTTAAGGATCTCTTTAAGGCCATCTGGGATGGCTCTGGGTGGTCTGATTTACTGGAAGTTATAGAAAAACAAGTGAGATTTGTATCTGACATTAAATTTATTGTTATGCATGCTTCAGCTTTTTTTTTTTTTAAATATTTTTATTGTCATAGCAAGGGCACACTTATACATATATACGTGTTGTCTCCGCTTAGTTACATAATATCTTATGCCGCCGTTAAAGACTGCACAACAACATTACCATTTTCAATTTTCACCATTAGTGTTGTTCCCCTCCGTGACCTCAAAATTACCATAGATGTACTTCTGTTTCTATCTTGCGTGAACTAAACTCCCCGCCCCCTTCCCCCCCGGCACTTACATATGATATAGGGCGTTTCACTTGCGAGCAATGTCCACTCTTCAATGTTCCGTGATATAATGTCCATTCAACTCGTCACTCCCTCTCTACAATAGTACTGCAATATACTATACGTTTCGAGTCTGCAACCTGTACTACGTGTATGTGACCTCCTGTGGTTGTTGATCGGCCCCTCACGCAGGGGTCTCTTCTCACCCCATCTGTCCTCCAGCACTTCCACCATCAATACAGGCATTCACTGGGTGTGCACCTCCACGCTCCTCTCAAACTCCAACACCATCGAATTCCAGTCTAAGGAAATCGGTAGTTTGCGTAGTCCTCTTCGCTCCTCCCTTTGTAGCTCCTGGCCCTCCGCCTTACCCCATCTTACCACCTCGCTACTCCATGACTCCACACTCGGCGGTTTCACCGACTTCCATTTCATTGCTATCATCCTCTTTGCTAGTAACAGTGCTAGATCTACGAATCTAGAGGCTACACTCCGCTTCTTCTCTTTGTGTCCCAGTCCCAGCATGATGTATAGTGCCGACTCATAGGGTCTTCCTGGGGCAACCTCCGCTAGGATGTGGTGGATTGTGACCCAGTAATATCCCAACTTGGGGCAATCCCAGAACATGTGTTGCACACCCGCGTCATCACGGTGACATCTGGGGCATTGATTGGACACCTCGGGGAACATCGCGTGTATTCTGAGTGGTGTTAGGTACGCTCTATGTACTATCATGAGTTGGATGAATTTGAACTTAGGGTTACGTGATACTTTCTTGGGGAGCTGTAGTATCCTTGCCCAGTCCTTATCACCAATGTCTCCACCTGTATCTCCCTCCCAACGTGTTCGGAGTGAGTGCAGCAGAATAGTTTTGCTTGCTCTAATACCCTTAGCGATCCACTTTGTTAAGTGGCTGCCTGATCCCATTAGGTATTGCATAGTGAGCAGGGCCGTCGTTTCCGGTTCCATGCCTCCTCTCGCCCAGTGTGTGGAAATGTAATGCGTGACTTGTGCATGTAATAGAAACATCGTCCGCGGTGCCTGGTGTATCTGCATAAAGTCCGCATGTGTGTCTACCCTCCGAGAAGAAGTCCCCCACATGTGTTACCCCAGCCTCGTGCCTCGAACTCAGCTTACGTTCTGTGAGTGTTCCGGTTCCTAAGGGGATGCCCAGAAGAGATTTTGTGGGTGCATAAGCCTGACGATTGCCAATGTACCTTAGCGCTGCCCTCCACTGCTGTATTGCAAGCTTAAGCAGGGGGGGGGGGCGATGGTGATATTTTCGCCTTGGGGAGCAACAATCGGTGTTTGTGACCCCCGTTCCTATCTGCCTCTGACATGTTCAATTCGTGCAGGTTACGACCTGCCAGCCAGTAAGCCAGCCATTGGAGTTGGCAAGCGTATCCGTATGCTATCATATCAGGCACTCCCAGCCCTCCACCGACCGTTGGTAGTTGCAGTTTAGCTAAACTTATACGTCTCCTGCCCGTACCCCAGACCAGTTCCGTCACCAGCGTATTCAGATGCATAAAGAAGGCCCTGGGCACTAGCACAGGCACATTCGTGAAGTAGTATATCATTGTGGGCAGGACCACCATTTTCGAGATCGCCATTCTGCCTGCGACCGACAATGGTAAAGTGTTCCAAAATCGTATTTGTGGTTTTAGTGCATTAAGGGCTCTACCCAGGTTGCCCTCAAATAGATCTTGGGCGTCTCTGTATATTTGTATACCTAAGTATTTGAATGGTACTGGAGCTATTTGGAATTGGCAGGGTGCGAATTGTATGTGCGTGGCAATCATGGGCCTGTGGAAACTATACCCGTAGGATTTGGACGCGTTAATCGCAAGGCCCGATATCTCTCTGAACCCCTCAAACACCTCCGATATCGGCTCCAGTGGGCCTGTCATGTTACGCAGGAATAACAAGATGTCGTCTGCATATGCAGAAATGATATGGTGGGTATTAAGTCGGACTATCCCCATGGTATCCGCCATGGTGCGGATTTTTATCATCAAGGGCTCCAGGGCTATTATAAATAATAAGGGTGACAACGGACATCCTTGTCGCGTTCCTTTTTCAATTGCAAGTTGGGCAGAGATGCATCTATTAGTCCTAACGCGTGCTGTGGGTTTGTGGTATAGTAAAGCGATCCATTTTGTGTACGCCTGTGGAATGCCGAATTTGCCCAATACCGTCAGCATATAATCCCACCTCAGGGAATCAAAGGCCTGCTTAAGGTCTAGTGATATACATATGCATGCTTCAGCTTTGTCAGAAAAAGCAACCATTGCAGCATTAAGAATTTTTTTTCAATGAATGGCACTCTGATGCAGTTCAGAAGGCTATGGCCAGTGGTTCAGTTGGAGATAAGCTCTTTGGTTCAGAATTGGAAGAGATACTCCACACACTATTTAAGGGGAAAAAAACATTATTTTTCTTTCCGTCAACATTCTTCAACTTCAGTCCAGTCTCCCTAAAAGTCTACATTTTAGCAACCTGCTAGGGTTGCTCTCCTCAATGTCAGGTATTTAATGCAAGGAGGGGATGTGGGAAAGCTTTATCATGACAGTTTAACCAGAAATGGAAAGGCTCCTGGCCTAACAAGTCTCACCATTTCTGACTATGTCTACAGTGGCCTAAAGTGGTCAGTTGGAGGTCGAATTCAGTATTTCATGTTTTTAAAGAGTTTGAATATAACAGTCAAACACACATCACAGGAACAGTGATTCTTGTAATAGTTGTTAGGAATAAAAGACAGGAAGAGAGTCGGAAATTGTTTGATGGGGAGGGTAGGTCTCCAAAAGGGTATTTCGTCTAGCATATGCATGGAGGCAATCCAACTGAGCAGATGGTGAACCAATGAGAAACTGGGCAGAGGGGAAACTGTGAGAAATGGGAGTGAACCCTAGAGGACCCACAAGAAAGTGATGAGGTAAAGTTATGGACAGAGTAAACGTTTAAGAGAAATATGTTGTGTATCTGACCCAGAGTCTAAAACCAATGCATTATTAAGAGGGTGCAGAGACGGAGTGTCACTCTTGCAGGCCTCTTATGGAGGAAGGAGATAGAAGCATGTTTACTCGATTTGTTCTTAATGTAGCTACTCTTAGTTGGAACTACTTGGCGTATGACTTGATTCAATGCTTCTAGTGTAGAGGGTTGTGAGGAGGGTAGGCACCCCGGTATAAGGAGTACAAGGCTGCAATGCAGCTGGGATTCTGGACAGAAAGGCCTCCGAAGGATTCACATATCATTGACATATTCCAGGCGAACAGCCTGAGCATACTTTTTCCCTCATCTCTGGATCTGTCCCTAGCTCCACAGATTTTCAAAACAATCTGCCAAAGGTTCAGGAGGCCAATCTTAGTTCTGTTTGCCTTTGTAGAGCATGTACAACTTCCCAGATTCTTCACACACTTTCCTGCTCTAGTATCTTGTAGAGTGGAAGCTCTGTCTGTACCTTCTATCTCTGGTCACCCTCTTCAAATATAGAGGGAGGCAGCAGAAGTGTTTGTGGTGCTTTCCTTTGTGCCTGGTAGATCATGGTTTCCACTCCCTTAATATGTCAGGGTTAGGACTTGACACAGGAATACCATCTGACCCCTTATGGGGGGGGGGCTGGAGGAGGCGGCAGATAGGTCAGGGTGTCCTCAACACTGTGACAGGGCATGTTCAAACTTTTATTTTTATTGTATGCTTGCCTGAAAAGTCGTTTATCTCTTTCTATTAGAAAGTTTGAAGTTTAGACATGTGTAGAAGTGTTAACATCAAGTCTGCCTTCTATCTAGGCTGACATATTTTTTTACTGTTTATGTTATGGTCGCTGACTGTCAAGTTCAGAACCGGTCACAACGCAACGAGGTTAGAAACATGGACCGGCTCCCTCGCACCCACACCGCCACCACTGGAATGAGACAAAACGCTGTGGTGTTGGTATGAACACTAGGTGAAGGTGGTCTGGAAGAAAAAATAACCTATAATAACAAATTAACACAGCTAACTGAAATAAACATTTAAAATAATAAGAATCCAGTGTGAGGTTAGCCTAAACCCCAGCTGAAATTGTCCAAATGCCTATTCAATGTCTTAGTTCTGACTGGCCCCAGTTGAATACTGCAGCTCTCACCATCCTCTGCCAAAACACCATTTGACCTCTCAGACATTAAGTGAACCAGAATTTCAGCACCTCAAACAAATGACATAGAACTGTTATCACATCAAAACATTTGGCCATCTAGGTCAAAGCACCTGGATGTCCAAATGGTACCTTGCACTGCCATAATAACATCAGATTATTCGATTTAGTTCAGAATTTTTTGGATAAACATCAGTAATCCTAATGCCACAGTTCCCCAAATGCAAACATCAACAGTACAAAAAGCAGCTAGAGGGAGTCCAAATAGACTAGTGAGCTACTCCTCAAATGTCCGAGAGACCCTTTCCTAGAAGGAGCAAGTTGCACTCCAGTAAGACTAGGGAAAGGACCACCAAAGGGATTAGAACCCGCCCCATCAGGGTTTGGAATAGTATTTATCGGATGGAGAGATAGACACAAAAAAGTTCCTGCAGCGGCACCGGCAGAACGGTCCTCTCTCCTCAAGTTCCATGATGCAAAGCATCGAACATTCAGGAAGCAAGGCTTTTTATATTGGCGGGAGCCATGATGGCCACCGACACCTTGAAGTCTTGCGAGAGCCGGAACTCTCACGAGATTCTGGAGGAAGGGATTAAAGACGTGTTGGAGGCTCCTCGTCACCAGATGATGCCACTGGGCCCTGTTTAACTGTGTTAAGAAAGCTTTTCTAGTCAAGCCTTTCAATACAGCAATCACTAGCAACACGGTTTAGTCGAATGTTTATGCACACATCCTGTGATGTATTCCTATAGGTTCTGTATCGATCCCCCTATTCCTGACCCTGTTCTGGTTAACAAGTTAACTAGCAGCCATCCCATGATGCAGAAACCGTTATCTGATGAAGCCACACCACGGCACAGGAACGTGTTATCTGATTAGGTCATAACGCTTGCCATCTAATTAGACAAGCGATATTCCTCCAGCCCCTGATAAGGCATACGGAGTTCTCAAAACAAATCAAACCTATGACAACCTGGGAAAAACCCTGCGGCCATTGTTTTGATTTCATCGAGAACTTCAGCAAAAGAATGTGCTAACGACCAAGTC
Source organism: Lissotriton helveticus (assembly GCF_964261635.1). Taxonomy (NCBI): domain Eukaryota; kingdom Metazoa; phylum Chordata; class Amphibia; order Caudata; family Salamandridae; genus Lissotriton; species Lissotriton helveticus. The sequence continues at coordinate 93,556,499 of NC_136059.1, forward strand.
GTATGACATCCTTATTGACGTATCTATGTCCATCCTTACGTCAATCTCGGCACCTTACAGGTATAAATATTACCGGTATTGCCTTAAGCAAACACACGCGGTGGTGACGAGATCGGAGCAGCCAGACTTGCCGAAGCCCAGAGCAGAGCAGACCCCGCTGGCGCAGCCCTGCCTTCCTGACGCGCTGAGAACGAGACGCTGCTTTCTCCTGCCGAGAAATCCAGCTCCGGCGCTTCCGGGTAGCCCTCGCAGGCAGCCTGGAATATCGAGACCAGAGACGAGAGATACCATCCCTCATTCATCCTAGATTCCAGGTACAGAACTGAATAACCCCTTGCAGAGAATTCTTGAGTCAGTCACTTGGCAAAACAAACTTAACTTAAACTGCTACTTTCTATTCCCGCCCACGTATTAGGCTTAGGTCAGGTACACTGGGGTAGGCGTAGTTAGAAACACCAGTTGAGTACGATTAGTCAAATGTATATGTGTATGTATCTATTTTATTCATTTTAAACCACCTTATGGCTTAGAAACCATATAAATGTTTTTACAGTATTATTTTATACTTCTGCTTTTATTGTATGCACTTTACTTAACCATAAGTATTGCGATAATATCGATCCATTTCTCTTGTATGAGAAAAGAGACTGATCAATAAATACCATCTTTTATTGAACACGCCCGTCTCTTCCTTTTCTCTACAATCTGGTGAAACTAAGAATGCACGTACTGACTGAGTAAAATAAGTTGTCTTTTGTTTTCACACGACTCTAGAGATACACTCTTGATTAGGGGAGAGCAAAGTTGTCATGTTCTATGGTTGTCAGAAACTAAATCCCTTCTTGTCTATCCAGGGAGGTTCAACTCCTCCTTGCCTATTCGAGAAAGTTTCTAGTGAACTCTGAGCTAGCTGGCAAACCCAAAACTTTAAGTCTAATATCGACAATAGAAGACCTAGTTAACGTCTGGTCTAGGCCTATACTATTGAAGGTATTATTCCAATGCGCAGAGCCTATTGGGATAATAGGAACTACACTACATGGCGCCCAAACGTTTGGAAAGGCGATAAAACTAATGCAAGACATTAGAGTAACTCAGTCGTGCTTTTTCACTCAGACCCCTTTTTTCCCATAATACTCCAAAGACGTCTGGAGTGGGTGAAAGGTCATATCCGCCAAACCTCGCAGGAGGAAACTCCTATGTATGGTTCTTGGTTTAGTCAACGTTGAAGGATACACTGTTCCAAAATATTGTGCATCTAATCTTTGTTTCCATAAGAAACCTGATCTGCAAACAAACGGAATAACCTTCTGGACAGTACAATGTCAGACAGTGAAGGAGAAAGAGAGGCAGCTAGAATAGCAGCTGAACTCGTAGCAGCTGATATTACTATGCAAGAAACAGACCCGAATATAATACTCATCGCGGTGAACATAAGAAAATCTATAACTTTAAAACTTATAGAAAATGGACTGACACCTAGAGGTGGCACAGTCATATTCGTAATTGAGGCACACGAATATCGGCAGACAGAGGTGTTCTATTCATGGATACACTTTCCAGCAGCAAACGCTGTAACAAAGGTCTTTCACTATTACAAAACAGAGGAACCTCCTAATGAGTACACTCCTTTCGAGGAGGTGGAAGTACCACTTAAATTTCAAGAGCACCTGCTCTTGTTTAATGGCGCCCTAAAACATAATAATCACATCACCAGGCTCGGTCCATTAGGTAGACCAGGAGCAACGTGGCCGGTCCTAGCCGGATACACACCACATCCAGACATCGAAAGAATGTCTGCAGCAGATCTTTTAATACAACTAAAACAATTAATAAAAGTACATAGACAATTAGTCCAATATGTAATGCGGACTTCAACAATCCAACCAGCAATTAAAATTCCACAGCTGACCCCTCATCAGGGGAACACAAATAAAATTACACCACAGAACATACAATCCTGCCTAGGTAAAGTACCAGCTAAACGGGAACAAATACCATTCTGGTTAGCACAAAAAATCACCCAAATAGAGGCGGTGTTTCCAGACACCACCCCGTTGGAAAAACACAGGATTCTGACTATCTGTCTTCCAATGGGAATCGCACCACACGTGGAGGACTGTGACACTTGGGGTACAGTCTTTGCTTCCATTTACACAAAAACGCATGGTGTTCCATCCATCTCGGTAATACCAGATGTGCTAAAACAAATTCAAGATGAATACGGTCCAGAACCCGCTTTAACTCTTGGTATGAAATTACTGAAAGACTTCAAGCAGGTCTCGGCTATATTACTAGCCAACATAAAAGGGAGAAGCAGCAAACGTGGCGATCCGCCAGAGGTTAAAAGAAACAGATATAGCAGACCAACCAGCTGAAATTGCCAGAATTATAGAAAAATCCTATGAGGAACTAGGTAGAGATAGTTTAGGTGGAATACCAGTAAAACCCCGACTGATTGAAAGTCCTGAAAAAATATTTTTTAATAATAATTTAACATCACAAAAAAAGAGCTGGGATGGAAACAAACAATCCAATCCTAAAGAAAAGAAATTCCAGTCCAGAGGAAGGTCTCCTCGGCGGAGAGAAATATCTCCAAACCAAGGACACAGGTCTCCCCAAAGTGAGCCCTCTGGGAAAAAATACAACCTTAGAAATAGGGATAATATTAAGAAGCCTGATAGATATCAAGAAATTGATACACGCCCCTCTCAATCTTTTCAGACTTCCTCGCAGAAATCGGAAAGAAGAGGACGATCAGAACAAAGAGAAGAGCACGCCAAGTCCAAAGACAAGGAACCTGCTCATCTAAAAAAGAAATTACAATTTCCAAAAAAGAAGGTAGCCAGTATTAAAGTAGTTAACAATGCCGAGAATACTGAGGACACAACTGAAAAATGGAGAATGGGCTCAGACAATGCTAGACAGCGCAGCAGAAGTGAGCATAGCTCGCAAAGTCCTTATGAATCATCTGGAGACAGTGGACACGAATGAATACCTTCAAGTGGAAACTGCAGACACCAGAGTTAGCAAACCTCACAAAATATATGAAATAACTTTACGTATAGAAGGGGATAAGACTAGAAAAATAAGGGGACTATTTTGGGATAATTTCTCCAAGGGCTATGACATCCTTCTAGCTGAAAAAGACTGGCCACCAGAGTTTGTCAGGGACTGCCCTCATGGCGAAGAAATAATTATGCCTGCCTTCTCAAATCATATCCCAATTCATAAAAAATATACACTTGCAAGAAAGTGGGCAGTAGCTCAAGCTCCTGCTTTATATAAAAATCATGTAGGATGGGATGAGGACTCTCCTCCTCACAAAATCCAGTTAAAATCACAACCTACTGCACAAAGGCAGTACCCAATTAAGCAAGAAGCTAAAAAACAGGTAAAAGAAATCCTAGATCAATTAGAATACCAGGGGGTGATTGAAACTTGCACCTCACAAATGAACAACCCTTGGCTTCCGGTTTCCAAACCAGACAATACATATCGTCTAGTTTTGGATTACAGACACCTTAACTCATGTTGCAAAACTTTTGCAGTGCAAAACTCGCATAGTGCAGCACTAATGAATAACATAGTGCGCAAAAAATACAAAACAACATTAGACATCTCTAATGGATTCTTTTGTCAAAACATAGCACCAGAGAGCAGATATTTGTCCGCGTTCTCAATAAATGGCGCTCAAAAACAATTCTGTCGGTTACCCCAGGGGTTCAAGAACAGCCCAGGATTATTCTCAGCGAGAGTAACAGAGTTACTACAAACATATGATGACGAAGCATTATCTTATGTCGACGACATATACCTAACAGATGATGACTTGGATACTCACTTGAAGAGAGTGAACACCATAATACTTGGGTTCGCAGCAGAGGGTTACAAATTCAACTTTAAAAAATCCAGAATTGCCCATCTAACAGTCCTGTTCTTAGGATATGAATTATCAAGTGAAGGCAAAAGCCTGGCTGACAATTTCCTAGAGAAATGTGCCGTACTCCAAGCACCTAGAACACTAAAAAACCTACAGTCAATTCTAGGCTTCCTAAATTTCGGAAGAACATATATTGCAAATTACGCAGAAAGGGTCAAGCCCCTTTATGATCTAATAAAACCAGATTTTAAAAGAACCAATTGGACTCAAATACACACAGAAATTCTGAGATCCTTACAAACAGACATGTTAATAAAAACAAAATTAGAAACACGTGATAACACACGCAATCTTGTGATTCGAGTCATCCCAGGAAGATGCGGATTCACATACCTGACCTCTAATGAGGGAGAAAAGGTACCAATTGCATTCAAAACACACTTGTACACAGAAGCTGAAAAGAAGTTCAGCATTAAAGAAAACATTGTTCATGCAGTTCAAACCGCAATAGCTAAAGAAAAAGATAAAGCTGACGGTAGACGTATCACAGTCAGAACAGCAGAATCAGCCTTTGAGGCATTAACAACACCGTGTAATTTACCAACAACAGCATTGAATCCGGAATGGATACAATGGGTGAATTCCATTACAATGGACAAAGTAAACTACTACTTTGATCCAGAACTAGAGGAACTAAAAAATCTAGAATATGAAAGAACATTCCCTCTGCCAATCGACATTTTGCCCTTACGACAATACGCCTGTGTAATCTATACAGACGGACATGCTCAACCCTCCGTTTGGGGAGAACAAGCATACAACCCCACATGTGAGATTACAAAAGAAGTGTGGCGCGGAGGTAAACTAAGACCTCTATTAACAAAAACACACTCAGTAGAAACTGAAATAATAGCATTGAAAATGGCGCTAGATAATGCAGATCGCGAATTCCCGACACTTATAGTGTCCGATTCATATTACTGCGTCAAATCATATAACAACGATTTGCAGACATGGATTCAAAACGGTTACAAAGATGACACAGGTGCAACAATAAAGCAAAAACTGCTTTGGGAACAAATAGTTCTGTTACAAAAAGAACTACCAAAGACTCACGTGATACATACACTGAGTCATCAACGTGATGGCGTTCACGTTGCAGGGAATTCATTGGCTGAGACAGCCACAGCGGTAGCAACTAAATCGGCTTCCGTAGCTAGAAAAAAGCATACAGTGAAATACATTGACGGTGAAACAGTGCTGGCGGTGAAAACGTCATCAAAAGGCGACTGCTCAGCGCTACCGATCAACTATCCACTCAATTATACATACATAATCGATGCAAACTCCGTCCCTTTTGCTCGAATCCCTGGAGTGGGGGATAGAGTGATTCCAAACATGGATAGGAGAAGCTTGTTAATAGCAGACGCACATATGGGTGAGGGTCTCAGACACCTCAAACTAAAAGATTCTCTGGAAGAATTACAATCAATGTACTGGTGGCCAGGCATGAGCCTGCATCATACCATTTTTGTAAAAAACTGCCCGAACTGCAACAGAGATCGCAGTGGCGAGAGAAACGGTATACTACCGTGGCGTTTCACTCCAGAAAGGATCAACAGTAAAAAGCAAAGCGTCCGATTAACATATACAGGCTAGTTTCCACTTATAATGTAGATCCCCAGCACTCGGCTGACGTCTGGACTGTTATACAAAGATTTGCGAGTCTAAATGGCATATACGCTAGGAGCGTGCTAAGATTGACCAATGTTTTCACTTTAGCCATCACGCTTGTGGGGAAGCACGGCCAAATGAGCATAGCGATGCGGGATTCTTCTCACTTCCTTCCTGAGGGATACGGGATGGTGTAAAGAAAAAACCAAGGCATAAAGCTATCTATAACAGAAAGGATATTAGGTTCGGGAGCTGGGTGGGTCAAACATCTAATAAGTGTCCAACGTAGTCTAAATAACCTGCCAAGAAATTCTCTGAAGGGATTCAGTCCGTACGAATTATTGTTTGGAACTAGGATGTTAGTCTTAGATCTTGACAGTCAGACTTCAGTGGTAAAGAAAAAAAGCTTTGATATCAAAGATCGTTTGGCTATTTTGCAGGACTTAAACAAAACAAGAAAAGACCTGAGCAACATAAAGTTGAAACAGCAGCCAACAACCACTGAAGAACCCCCACCTGTCCCAGCAAGACCTGTCTGGATTCCAAAAGTCGGGGATCTAGTCAGAGAAAAGATCGCGGTAAAGAAGGAATTTGGGCCTTCTTACAGAAAAGCAGTTCCTGTCTTGTCTATCAACGGGACAAGATCAGTTGTACTACCGCCGCTTGCTGGTAAAAAGGAGAACCGAGTTGTATCGATCGACCTGGTAAAACCACAATCATGTGGCCGATAACAAACAGTAGGCCAAGTGGACTCCCGATAAGTAGTAGAACACCAAAATTTGCTACCAATACAGAGGTCCTAACTAAGAGGCTAATCACATTCGAAACGCCTACAGAAGAACAACAAGGACTGTGCAACAATGCAATGGAACGTAAACCTCTGAAAACCCAAATAAAACCATTTAGTAGAGACACACCAACCTACAATGAAGTAACAAACGAATATGCAAGAAAGAGTAATCCTGAAGCAATTGGAACAATTGACAGAACTGCATCCGGCTACTTCATAAACTTCGATGATTCCTCTGAAGACCTCAGTGATTCAAAAACACAGCCATCAACAAAAACCTTTAAAGATAAAGCTAAAGAACTTTTGAAACAACTGAAAGAAACCTATCTGATTTCTCCATGGATTGAATTTTGGGTGGGCTTTGGTGCATTTATCCTCATACTTTGGCTCATCATGGTACTAACTTTGGGACGCTTCATTGAGGGAAAATATGCTAAAATGGACACAGCAAGTCAGAAAATCAACTTGATCCTCAAACCACACACATCTTCACACGTCGAGAAAAGAGAACTTTCTTCAGTCAACTTCACAGCCAATCCTATACCGGGTGGGGTAGCATGGGACAATACTGACTACGAAATTTATGGTCCGGTTGAAATCCTGAAATATCCACACCAAATCAAGATCTCGTTGAGTGACTTTGTAAAACCAAGCTCATTTGCTGATGATTGGGACTTTGAAAGTATAAATAATATGATGTCTGACTTAGTGATGTCTGCTAAATTTACCAAACATGATTATTTGCAGGGTTCGACTAATTATGATAGTATGTACTGTTACAACCACTATGGTAACCATTTTCTACATAAATCGGCACAACCTAGAAATGTTTTAAATTATAATCAATGGGAACATTGTGCAACCCCTCCAAAAGGAAGCTCACGAACCTTTTATGACAAATATTCATATTTTTCAGGATTCAACACAAGTAATGCTGAAACATTTTATTTCAAATTGTCAAATAAGACAGGGACAAAGACCATGATAACAAACACGAAATTGATATATTCAGACTCATTTTTTGAACAAATGAATACTTTTGGTTTTGATTATTGGGACAAAAATGTTGAAGTAAAAAGTGTTTGGGGTACAAAAGAATGGCAAGTACAAGGTATAGAATCATTGTTTAGAGCCTGCATGATCCCAGAACAAATTATATTTTTATATGACACTGTTCAACAAACCACCTGTCTTGGCCTAGCCAAAATCAAAGACTTAAATAAACCGTCTATTCCAAAGCCAACTATGAACAGCAATAGCTCTACAGATGAAGAGATAGACGTAAACTATGTATTAAACCAAAACAGAACACATCCTGATTGGAAACAATGGTTAATCTGGCCCACAGATACTAATAACTGTCAAGATAGATTCCTGAACAAAACACAGGGGTTCACATTGACCATGCCAGACCTTAGATATTCCCAAAGACAACACCCAGGGATAATAACCACCTACAGTGTGGGCAAACTCTGCCTTCAATGGCTACAAACTTCCACACTGACAGAAATTAAGCAACACCTAACTTTACTTACTGATGGTGCTGACTTGCGTGATTTCATTATGGGACCACGCAAACAGCATCAAAAACGCTTCATAGCAGCCTCTGTATATGCAGCTTACAACGAGGCCTGGAAGGTGACTCAAATTGAGACAGCAGAAAGTATACGGGAAATTGACCGTATTAATTTGGAAAAATCACTTTCTGTAGTGGACAATGGGTTAATGACTCTGTCCTCCAGAATTTTTTCTTTGGACAGCATTGTGTCTTCAGCAATCGACATAATATCGCAAGACTTACTGTTGTTACAACACGGTCAGTCTCAATTGCGTTCTATTGTACAACTTGGCTGGACGTTACAAAATCTGCGTTCAGGCTATGTGCCTTGGCGTTTAATCAACACAACGTCACTATTCAATATCTTTAACCTTACTGATAAACAAATCAGTATGGCACAGAAGGGTGCTGATTATACAATCCTGAGCATTGAGAAACTCGAGAGATTACCAGTGACAATGTCAGAACGACCTGTCAGTGAATGGATAATACATGGGATAATTAATATTCCAATATCAACCTTCAGGTTTCAATACTGCCAAAAATATATACAGGCTGGCATGTACGAGAAATTGGGAAAGGGGTACATTAAGACAACATGGAACTTGCCCTATTCACATGCATGTGTCAGTAATAAAGGACAGAAAGTGTTTCTTAGTGGCAATAATTGTGCGATGTCACTAAGCGGTACACTTCTGTGTAATGGAATTAGTTTGCATGGAGCCTGTGAAGGGAACTCAAATAACCTTTCATGTCACCAGCTAGGCACACCTGCAACAGAGATAGAACCATTTTTTCAAAGACTCTATAATGGGAGTTACATTCTAATTGTGGATCGTAGATGTTGTAGTCTTATGCCCGGGACTCCTTATCTCGTAACTACGACTGCGAAGGTCATGTGCTGTGGACACTCATTGTTCCTCAGCTCCTTTCCAGACAGGGAGGCAAGGGCATGGCCTAACTTGAAAATTACTTCTATTCGAATAGATACTTTAAGCAGAATGAAAACAGTGCTTCTTCAGACGCCGACCAGACTCACGTCATCAAAAGAAACGTATGATCTCCTAGTCGCAAGGACGACTGCAGAGATTCACTCATTGTTATCAACTAATTCCCCCATACATTTCGCAGAAATCCTGAATGAAATCTTAAATATTTCTGATACCAGTGGAGTCTCAAAGGTATTTAAGACAGCATTTTCAATGGCATTAACACCATTCAAAGCCATACTGGGTATTTTTCCAGATTTCGTCGATTCGATTTTTGGCGGACTTCCCCTCATTTTGGGACTAATTGCAGGAATCCTATTCTTAGTCCTTATATTTCGTTATGGCAAACCGTGTCACAGACAAAACACCTGCGACAAGGGAAGAAACAATCCGAGCCATTGGATACCGGGACCGGATATCAAAAATCCTGGGACTTTCCCGGCTTAGAGACCTGAACATGACTTGGTTTCTTTCATTTCGACCAATGTGGCATCAATGTGTTTTACCTGTATTAAGGTGCTTGCTGTGCGGAGAAGAATGCGTGTTGGACACCTGTCTGACGCTACAATCAGATGCGCCAATGGATGCAGAAACATTGTTGAGTCCGATAAAGGCTCATGCTTTGTGCTGCCCTCAACGGCTACCACTCCTGATGACGGCATTCGTGGAAACTTCACTACTACGATTAAGGGGTAGTGAAGTTCAAGATGAAAGCAGCATCGATCAGGTACGACCTTCTGTCAGCAATACTAATCAAAACGTCAATGGAGACAATCATGCGCACGAATGCATGGTTACACCTTTTTCCGAGTTAGTGGAACTCTCCCAGGAAGCTGTTGACAGCTTTTTCGACAGTCTAAATGATATGATGTTCTCACCGGAGCAGAAATAGAGACTTTTGAGCAAGCTAGCACACGGCGTTCCCAACACCCTGAATTTGGCCTTCAACTTTCATGATAAACTTACATGAACAATTTCCCCTCCAGTTCACGGACAGCAGTTTTTTCAGCAGCCCCAAAATATTTTTACGATTTTTTCGGGACACTTATCATCTGCTTAAAGTAAGAACTATTCTTAGAGAACTAAAATTTCTATTTTTAGAAACATTATAGACATTGGCTGCCCGCTGGTATGTTCATAATTATGTTTATTCTGTGATGAAATGGTCTCGAACTTTTTTTCTGTATTAAGAGCCATTTCATGTGTAAATTCTCATATACAACTTAGCAATAGTGTATACATATGCGTGATTACTTTAGCATTATTCTACAGCTTGAGTGCATATAATACATGTGACTGTTTTTTCCGTATATTAGATAATTTCAAAATGCATTTTATGTATTTTGGGGTGGTAAGGTATACACGATACTCTACAGTATGTTTTACTATGCCTAGATTCGTAAATATGGCCATAGTTAGCGTGGAGTGGGTGTGATGTATTCCTATAGGTTCTGTATCGATCCCCCTATTCCTGACCCTGTTCTGGTTAACAAGTTAACTAGCAGCCATCCCATGATGCAGAAACCGTTATCTGATGAAGCCACACCACGGCACAGGAACGTGTTATCTGATTAGGTCATAACGCTTGCCATCTAATTAGACAAGCGATATTCCTCCAGCCCCTGATAAGGCATACGGAGTTCTCAAAACAAATCAAACCTATGACAACCTGGGAAAAACCCTGCGGCCATTGTTTTGATTTCATCGAGAACTTCAGCAAAAGAATGTGCTAACGACCAAGTCGTATGACATCCTTATTGACGTATCTATGTCCATCCTTACGTCAATCTCGGCACCTTACAGGTATAAATATTACCGGTATTGCCTTAAGCAAACACACGCGGTAGTGACGAGATCGGAGCAGCCAGACTTGCCGAAGCCCAGAGCAGAGCAGACCCCGCTGGCGCAGCCCCGCCTTCCTGACGCGCTGAGAACGAGACGCTGCTTTCTCCTGCCGAGAAATCCAGCTCCGGCGCTTCCGGGTAGCCCTCGCAGGCAGCCTGGAATATCGAGACCAGAGACGAGAGATACCATCCCTCATTCATCCTAGATTCCAGGTACAGAACTGAATAACCCCTTGCAGAGAATTCTTGAGTCAGTCACTTGGCAAAACAAACTTAACTTAAACTGCTACTTTCTATTCCCGCCCACGTATTAGGCTTAGGTCAGGTACACTGGGGTAGGCGTAGTTAGAAACACCAGTTGAGTACGATTAGTCAAATGTATATGTGTATGTATCTATTTTATTCATTTTAAACCACCTTATGGCTTAGAAACCATATAAATGTTTTTACAGTATTATTTTATACTTCAGCTTTTATTGTATGCACTTTACTTAACCATAAGTATTGCGATAATATCGATCCATTTCTCTTGTATGAGAAAAGAGACTGATCAATAAATACCATCTTTTATTGAACACGCCCGTCTCTTCCTTTTCTCCACAATCTGGTGAAACTAAGAATGCACGTACTGACTGAGTAAAATAAGTTGTCTTTTGTTTTCACACGACTCTAGAGATACACTCTTGATTAGGGGAGAGCAAAGTTGTCATGTTCTATTGTTGTCAGAAACTAAATCCCTTCTTGTCTATCCAGGGAGGTTCAACTCCTCCTTGCCTATTTGAGAAAGTTTCTAGTGAACTCTGAGCTAGCTGGCAAACCCAAAACTTTAAGTCTAATATCGACAATAGAAGACCTAGTTAACGTCTGGTCTAGGCCTATACTATTGAAGGTATTATTCCAATGCGCAGAGCCTATTGGGATAATAGGAACTACACTACAATCCATAAACACCATATTCACTTTCACCTTACCACTTAGCTACTATATTCTTCACTGGCCTTACACTGCATTACACCATTTACTGAAGACCAACTAGTCTAAGGATGCCGGCTACCACAAAGCATTATAGTTCTAATGGGGAAGAGTGTATACGTTGGATGTGTGTTGACTGTGTGGTAAGCGTGGAGGGTCATAGTATTCAATGGCATTCGGTTGCATCCTTATTTACTTAGCGTTGCACACTATCCAGAGAAGGTGCCATGAGAAACAGCGACCAGGTGCCAGGTACCAAAGAGTATCCCCAGAGGTAGTCAAAAGGAAGGTCACTGGTTGATTACTGACACTGCCATGTTAATATAGATGCTTACAGTAGATGCTAAAATGTAAACATGTGAATAAAGATGATGCATTCATTGCCATACGTAATTTGTCTTAGTAAGCGTTTATATTAGACCCTTTGAACTTATGTATTCCCTGTGTCAGGTTTAGGTATTCTGTCACCAACTACCTGAGAGGTTCAATCCCTTGAGAGAGTCGCTGTGGCGCTGGAGAGCGAGTATGGTCCGTTGTTTATATCTCCTTCTCTCCTTCACTGTTGTCCCTGCTTTTGTATCCCCTGTTGGCAAAGGGATTTGGGGAAGCAGGGGTTTCCTATGGGTCCACAAGCTTGGAACCTGACAAGTGTATGTCTCTGTCTCATCCTTGGACTTTCTTATTGGGTTCCCGGGTTCAATCAATCAATCAATCAAAGCATTTATATAGCGCACTACTCACCCAGAGGGTCTCAAGGCGTTTGGGGAGGGGGAGCCGCTACTGCTCGAACAGCCAGGTCTTGAGCTGCTTCCTGAAGGCGAGGTGGTCCTGGGTCAGGCGGAGGTGGGTCGGGAGGGAGTTCCATGTCTTGGCGGCGAGGTAGGAGAAGGACCGTCCCCCTGTGGTGGATCTTCGGATGCGGGGGACGGCGGCGAGGGCGTGGCCGGTCGATCGAAGCTGGCGTTTGGGAGCGTAGAAGATGAGGCGGCTGTTGAGGTATCCTGGTCCTTGGTTGTGTAGGGCTTTGTGAGCGTGGGTGAGGAGACGGAAGGTGATTCTCTTGTTGACCGGGAGCCAGTGCAGGTCTCTCAGGTGTTCGGAGATGTGGCTGCGACGGGGGATGTCCAGGATGAGTCGTGCTGAGGCGTTCTGGATCCGTTGAAGTCTTTTCTGGAGTTTGGCGGTGGTTCCTGCGTAGAGGGAGTTGCCGTAGTCCAGACGGCTGGTGACGAGGGCCTGGGTGACCGTCTTCCTGGTCTTGGTGGGGATCCACCGGAAGATCTTACGTAGCATGCGCAGGATGTTGAAGCACGACGAGGAGACGGCGTTGACTTGTCTGGTCATGGAGAGGGAGGAGTCCAGGATAAAGCCTAGGTTGCGTGCGTGGTCTGTTGGTTTGGGTGCGCTGCCTAGGGCGGGGGTCCACCAGGAGTCGTCCCAGGCGGAGGGTGAGGATCCCAGGATGAGGACTTCCGTCTTGTCTGAGTTCAGTTTCAGGCGACTGTTCTTCATCCATTCGGCTACCTCTTTCATCCCTTCGTGAAGGTTGGCTCTGGCGGTGGCGGGGTCGTTGGTGAGGGAGAGGATCAGCTGGGTGTCGTCGGCGTAGGAGATGATGTTGAGGTTGTGCTGGCGTGCGATGTCAGTGAGGGGGCTCATGTAGATGTTGAAGAGGGTTGGACTGAGCGAGGAGCCTTGAGGAACGCCGCAGATGACTTCGGTAGCTTCAGATCTGAACGGGGGGAGGCGAACTCTCTGTGTCCTTCCGGCGAGGAAGGAGATGATCCACTCCAGTGCCTTCTCCTGGATTCCGACGTTGCTGAGTCGCTGCACTAGTGTACGGTGGCAGACAGTGTCGAAGGCCGCAGAGAGGTCTAGGAGGATGAGGGCTGCTGTTTCTCCGTTGTCAAGCAGTGCTCGGATGTCATCGGTGGCTGCGATCAGGGCGGTCTCAGTGCTGTGGTTGGCTCGGAAGCCAGACTGCGAGGGGTCGAGGGATCCGTTCGTCTCGAGGAAGGCGGCCAGCTGCTTGTTGACGGTCTTCTCGATGACTTTTGCAGGGAACGGGAGCAGCGAGATGGGGCGGTAGTTCTTGAGGTCGGTGGGGTCGGCTGATGGCTTCTTTAGTAGAGCGCTGATTTCGGCGTGCTTCCAGCTCTCCGGGAAGGTAGCGGTGTCGAAGGAGGTGTTGATGATGTCCCGCAGGTGGGGAGCGATGACAGCATCGGCCTTGTTGAAGACGTGGTGAGGGCAGGGGTCGGTCGGAGATCCGGAGTGGATGGAGTTCATCGTGCGGACGGTGTCTTCGGTGCTGATCGGGGTCCAGGCGCGGAGGGTGGTGGTGAGGGGCGGTGGTTCGGTCGCGGCGTGCGTCGGTTGAGTGCTGAAGCTGTTGTGGTTGTCCGCGATCTTGTTGTGGAAGTAGGAGGCGAGGGAGTTGCAGAGGTCTTGCGAAGGGGTGATGTCGTTGTTTTCCGGCGTTGGGGTTGGAGAGCTCTTTAACGATGTTGAAGAGTTCCTTGCTGTTGTGTGCGTTCTTGTCCAGTCGTTCCTTGAATGCAGTTTTCTTGGTTGCGTGGATGAGTTGGTGGTGTTTTCGGGTGGCGAGCTTGAGGGCAGTCATGTTGTCCGGTGTTGGGCCTCTGCGCCAGGTTCTCTCGAGGGCTCGGCAGTTCTTCTTGGAGCTCTTGAGTTCGTCGGTGAACCATGGGGCTTTCTTGCTGCCGGGTCTGCTAGGCGGGGTCCTCAGGGGGGCGAGGTCGTCAGCGCAGGTTGTCTTCCTCTTCAATCTCTGTCTGTCTCAGTTAGTCTGGAAATTGAGTGGGATGAGTTGCAAAAAAGAGGGCCCACACAACATCTTGCAGAAGCTATCTAAAGATCCAGACAGCCCTTCGCCCTAAAAGAACTTTGCAGGCACTGAGGGAATTCCCATAGTTAGTATTTGTCTAGGTTGTTATCTCCTTACAATATGATTTGTCTTCTGCAATTCAATTTTTCTTTCTTTCTTTCTTTTGAGAAGACGTTAGCAGTCTTATCAGTAAAGGCTTGGGAATGCCTGTGTGTAGATTCATTTCTTGCTATTATGCTTCTGGGGATTTTTCCTCTATCAAGACCTATGGTTCAGCATTTTCTTTCAGCTTGGAACTTGCCTTTGGTTTTAAACTCTCTTCAAAATTCCCCTTTCGAACTTTTGAATCTGTAGATTTGAAGTATTTGACCATAAATACAGGTTTTCTTGTGGCAATACCTTCTGCTTGTAGAATTGGTGAACTTGAAGCTATTCGGTTTAGAGTTCCCTTTCTTATAATCATAAAGAATAGTATTATTTCAAAAACTGATCGCCCATAGAGATCAGACAATAGTATTAGTTGCAATTTTTCCACTCCTTCATCTCTAGAAGAGCTCCTTCTTCACTCCTTAGATGTGAGGAGAGCAATTCTGAACTATCTGGACAGATCTAAATCCTATTGTGACCTTTGGTATCCTAGGCCTAGGTCATATGGCTTCTGCTATTTCCACCAGTCATTGGATTTAGTCCATAGTTTCTTATGCTTACTTTTTGTCTGGAACTCCTCTTCCTGAATCGATTTATTAGAGGTGTTCTAGAGGGCTGACAGCTTCCTGGGCAGACATTCAAGGAGTCCCTATTCCTGAGATTTGTAGGGGGGAAACATCCTTTACAACAAAACTTTTACCACGCAGTGCTGTTACAACGCAAGTATTACAACGAAAACCTCTCCTGGTTGCAAAAAGGCACAACTGTTAGGCACTTTAGGCAAAGAAGGACAGCAAGTTTTCAAATTTTTGCCACAAGTCATGGATTCACAAGAGGTTATGATAAAAGATGTCTTTAAGGAAGCGAAGATGAGACTGGAAAACAGATTTGCTAAAACTACTACTATTTCCATGACAAGGCAGAAATTCTATACTTCGCCACAAAAGATAGGAGGAAGTATAGATACATTTCTGGTAAGAGTCTGTGAATTAGCTACGAAATGTCGATTTCTGCCCAATGCCTGAAGAGTTAATCACAGCTTGAGTCATAGTTCAGTGCGCCAGTAGAAAGTTGTCTGAATGGCTGGGAATAGCAAGCAACCTTACTCTCAAACAGGCAAACACAATGGTGAAGACTGTTGAGAAATCAAGTATGCGTGAAGGAGTTGGGTGCAGTGAAGATTCAAGAAGTGGCAATGGCAGATCAGATACAGCAGCAACCAAATACTGAAATAAATGTAGTTGGGAAGAAACATCACCATTGACAAAATGAAACTATACTGAAAACAAGTGGAGAGCACAGCAAAGTGCAACAGGAAACAAACCACAAAGGAGCACCCCAGTGATTGGCAAAGGGTGTATAAAATGTGGCAAACGAGTTCATTTTGCCTGCGCGTGTCATATTAGGAAAGGCAGAATTATAGCAATAGACACTGACTAAGATGAACACACGACAAGTGTAATGAGGAAGAACACCTTTGTATCCTGAATGTTTGTGAATACATGGCAGGATGTTGAATTTCTCCCAACTCGGCGATGCAGCGAGCGCAAGGTAAATAGTTTTATTTATTTATTTACTTACTTTACTCCTTGCCGTCATATGTCCGACTCCACTACCCCCCCGCCCTGCTCCTCCCCCGCCCCACCCCATCGTCCACAGCACTCCCACTGCAAGCCGCAACTGGTGCAGAGGATTAATGTGCCTGCTGCAAAGAACTTGTACCATGCAGTTCACTAAACTGCATTTTATGTGGTTAGCTTAGTGAATTAATGCTTTTGTCACAGAGAGCCTTTTGTTACTTGCAGTTCATAAGTTACAATCTGAATATGGCACAATTACATTTGAACTGCCATTAAAACTGCATGGTATAGGTTAGAACGTTATATTCCCCCTAGCCTTACATTATCTTAATTTTGCTAAAAGGTGTTCATTTGGATAGAAATACATTCTTTTTATAGAAGAGCCAACCACTGTGGTATGTTTCAAATCCCTAGTTTGTGCTTCTCTGGACTAACAATTTTTTTTAAATATACTGTCTACTAGTATGTTTGACATGTCTTTCCTACAACTTATAATCCTCACTGTTCTATATAACATTTCTTTTTTTTATATGTTTATTTATTTTTAATAATTCGAATTTACAATCAAAAAAATCATGAATGCAAGATACAGGCTGGTAGTTGGGCAATCGCAGTTGGCATATCGCAAAAAGTATATCAACATTTCTTCTGAAAGAGAGCATGAGGTTAGATTTCAACACAGTACTCCAAGGGTCAGATCTAACTGAACCCCCTTCATCAAGGATAAGTCCAGTCTCACAATCATCAAGACTCTTTCCCTGCTCCACACATTGGTATGGGAAATTCCTCCTCTGCATCACCCAGTTCTAACCCATTGTATTTTATTCACGGCGCCCATATCTTTCAAAACTTCCGGGGGCAGCCCCTCGCCTTATATGTCACTCTCTCCAAAACCATATATAGATCCTAGCTTGCACTCCATTCTTTGAGTGTTGGGAGTCAGTGAACACTCCAATGTCTAGCTATGTCCCTCTTGGCAACCACCAGCCCTAAATTAGCCAACATGAGTTTATGCCTTGTCAGGTCCACTTCTGTGGGGATTCCCAATATAAGGAATTTCGCGTCCAACTCAAGTTGGCCTCTAGTATGTCGTTTAGTTCCTGTATTATCCTGCTCCAATATGTTTGAAGCCTACTGCACTCCCAGAGGGTGTGTATAAATGTACCCCGTTGTGTGTGGCATCTGAGGCAATCTGGATTATCTGCTCTCCCCATGGAATGAATTCATGCTCTGTCAAAGTAGGTCCTATGCAGAATTTTATATTGAATGAGCCGTAGTCGTAGTTTAATTGCTACTTCTCGTGGGTGCATAAGGGCTGCTTCCCAGTGGATATCCTCTAGTGGACCCGTGGTAAGTTCCCATTCTGTTCGAAGAGGGCCCAGTTTGTCAGGCATATTGTTAATCAGTGTTTTATAGGTCAGTGAGAAGGGCTGAGTCTGAATCTCTTCCTGCAAAAGTCTGCCTTCTAATGGGGCATACTCCGGCAGTGTCTATGTGTCCAGTCCCTCCACCTGCCAGGCATGTGTTAGTCTGAGATAGGCATAGGCTTCAGTGTCATGTAGCTGATATGTGGCTTGTAGCCAGGCGAATGGGGCCAGTGTACCTGCCTGCATTACATCCCCTACTTTTGAAATCCCTATTAAATCCCATTGTTTAAAACCTCTTAATTTTCTAATTTCAATCGGTCTAGATCACTCCCATAGCGGGGTCTTCCTTGTTGGTTTCATATCCCATTTCATTTGCTTCTCAGCACTTTCCATGCCTCCAGCACACATTGGGTTGCTGGTAGGAGTCGAGTAGTACCTTTGCCACCAATAGAGATGCCCGTGTATCTCCCTGGCCGTCACCTACCCACTCTGTCTTTGGGCTGACTTTCCCTTTATCTCTTTTCCGTTTTCCCCTTCGTCCTCTCCCTTCTCACTCCACCTCTCCCCTTTCCCTCTCCATTTGTCTCTCCGGACATTGGACACAGTTCTTCCTCATCTCCCTGCTATGGCTCCTTTCCAATCAATTCTCTCAACCGCGTTGTTTGTTTACTGTACCTTACTACGCTATTGTAACTGATGTAATTTGTAATGCAATGTTCCTCTGCTATAGCGCTCTGATACCTATGGGTCTAGCCAGCGCTTTATAATCCTTTTGATGTACCTTCTAATGCAGCGTTCCCCTGGTTATGCGCTCTGATACCTCCGGGTCTAGATAGCGCTATATAACCTTCGCAAATTCAAATAAACAAAATACTGTTTTTTCCTGAACGCTGAGACCTGAGCAACATGGCTGATGACCGGTGGAGCTGCTTGACAGCTCATGAGGAGTCTGGCCCTGGTTTTCCCCCGTGACCGTCACCTACCCAGCCGGACATTGGGCATTGTTCCTCCTCGTCTCCCCGCTTTTACTGCTTCCTCCCCTCCCTCCTACGAATTATTGAAACAATGTTTATGTGTACTGTACCTTACTATGCTCTTGTATCTGATGTAACTTGTAACGCCACGATCCTAAATGTAAAGCGCTCTGATACCCTCTTGGGTCAAGTTTGCGCTATATAAAACTTTATAAATAAATAAATAAATAAATAGATGGTCCCCTGGAGCGAGGTTCCATTCATTAATTACAATGAGATGGGCCGCTCTGTAGTAGGCTCTGATATCCAGCAGGGCAAGACCGCCGTTGCATGGGTTTCGTTGTAGCGTTTGTAAGGCTATTCACGGATGAGCTCCGTCCCATAACTGAAAGCGTAGGTACTTTGCAAGATGTATATCAGTTGCGGGAGTGTAGTCATCTTGTACATTGCAGCCCTTCCCAGAATTGTCAGGGGGAGTTTCTTCCATCTCTTGACATCTACTTGGAAGTTCAAAAGAATTTGACCGATATTGCGCTCTAAGTTAACTGCTACCTCTGTGGTAATATAGAGTCCCAGTTAAGTGAACCCCTCTGTGGATAGCCGAAGGCAGCTTGGATAAGTGTGGGGCTCCACCATTCCAGCTATGGGGTACAGGGTAGATTTACCCCAATTCATTCTATATACGGCATGTCGGCCATATTCTCCCAAAATTTGTAGTAGTTTGGGGAGTGTCGCTGCTGGGTCAGTGACTTATAATAAAATAGCATCCGCGTACAGTGATATAAGTTCTTCTTCTAAAAACCGGGACTCGTCTACAAAACTCCCTAGACCTTGATGAGTTCGGACACACAGGCCAAAGGCTCCAATATAAGAGCAAATAACAGGGGAGACAGGGGACAACCCTGCCTAGTGCTTCGTTGAATCGACCAACTCTTCGAGACTGCCCTGTTAACTCAGGAGTATTATACAGGAGTGCTAACCAGTCCCTAAAGGTTGGGCTGAAGCCAAACTTTTCCAGGGTGTTTCTCATGAAGGGACAATGAATGGTATCGAATGCCTTCTCGGCCCTGGACCGTGGCCATCCAATTGGCCAAGCGTCGTAGGTTAAAACGCTTGGCTCGCTTAGGCATTAAACCAGATTGGTCTCTATGGATCAAGGTGGTAATGACAGTCAGGACCCGCATCGCAAGAATGGTAGCCAGAATTTTGGTCCCGATGTTGAGCAGAGATATGGGTCGATAAGTCCCACAATCCTCCAGAGGTTTCCCACTCTTGTGAATTACCACTACAGTGGCCATTCGAAGATCTTGTGGGAGAATCCCTTGCTCTTTTGCCGTCAGGAACATATTTAGTAAGTGGTGTGCCAGCAAACTACTATTTAATTTAAAAAATTCTCCCGGGAGTCCGTTTAGGCCCGGGGTTTTTCCCGACTTTTGGCGGCTGATGGCCTCTGTCACTTCCTTCGAGAGTGAGGTCCTCCTCTATTTGGTCCCTCTCCTCCTGAGAGAGCGAGGGAAGCTCAATTGCGTCCAAGTAGTGGATTATTTGTGCCACATCCGCCTGCGATGTAGCTGCGTCCAAGTTCGTATAGTACCGTGCAAAGGCCCCTGCAATATCTGTGGGTGTGGTATGTGTGGTGCCTTGTTCCGTGATTGACATTACCCATCTCGACTCCATTTCCTTCCTGCCCAACCACCCTAGCATTTTCCCCACCCTGTCGCCCATCTCGTACAGTTGATGTTGGACTGCCAGTTGGAGAGCCCTCCCCTCCCTGTTCACCAGTGCCTGATATTCTATATAACATTTCTAGGCTTATTTACTTATTTGTTGTATCTGTATAATGACAGTATGTATGATGTAAAGTGCTCTGACACCTTACACTGGTGTGAGGAGCACTATAAAATAAATTGAAGCACGTGAAAGTGAGAGGTTAGGACCCTTTGATTTCAGGAGCTCTGCAGCAGTTTCAAGATCTTCTTACAGTTTCTCGGTGCTCATATGGGTGTAACTTCTGATACTTATCTGCCTCCATGGACTTCATTGCTTGATTGTACTCGCAAGAAAGTGTCAATCTTAAGTGTCAAACATTGGTCAATGAATGTCACTCATAAGAACACTGAAACTATGAAAATATAACACATAAGCAATCTGAAACCTTGACAACTATAAGACCCGATTCGGGCAAAGTGGCGTTATTTTAACTGCCTTCTGCCTAAAATTGCATCTGCTTCATTGAAAGTTGTTGTAATGCTTATAAGATGTTTAGAGTTATGCTATTTCAATGTTCTATGACCCTGCATTCCAATCTCCATGGTGATGTCTCTCTGAGGAGATTAAGACTGGAGTCTGGATGAGCAGGAAGCGTCTGTTGGTGGTGTAAACAGAATAAATCTTCTTCAAACGTATGCAGTGTATCACTCATTTAACAAAAGTCTATGGAGAAAATGTTAGGAAAATATACAGTACAAATTGGCCCCGCAGACCATTGAATAGACCTTTCTAACAACAAACAAACGGTGCACAAACTGACCTGTCAGACGAGCCTGTCAGGCATTACCTGATTGCCCTTTCAGCCATCTGACAATGGAGTGTCAGTAACAGTGGTGTGTCCTTGTGTAATGTAACGGGTGCTTATGTGAAGCAATTCAATACCGTCTGGTGAAGTTCGCACTATATAATCTGCCAAAAAGTGGAGCAAAAACTAGTTCCAAGAATGACTTCTGGAAAATAATTTTTATACCGTGGGTATCTGTGTGCCACAATTATTACCCTCACATTTTTCAAAAAGGCAGTCTGTACATAGTGATAAAACACGTCCTACCTTAGCAGAGGCCCCTATTTGTAAGGAGTGAGTTGAAGGTTTTATTAGATAAATTGTGCAGTGAAGGAGTTACAGAACCAACAAACTCGTCAGAATGGGTTTCTGCTACTGTAGTTATTTTAAAAAAGCCCAGGGAAATCAGGCTCTGTGTTGACTTGAGATCTCTTAATAAAATTCAGGAAATGTTGGCTGCTACTTGCAGTTCCAAGTTCTTCTCATTAATATATCTCAAGTCAGTATACCACCAAGTAAAACTGTCAAAAGCGTCAAAAGATTATACCACATTTGTAACACCTTTTGGTGCTTACAGGTATGTGAGGTTACTGAGAATATTAATTTTAGGAAATGGATTATAGAGTGAACTGAAAGTACACTAATTTCATATAACAGGCCTAAAAATGTTGTTCAACTGTATGAAGTCACGTAAGCTCTGCATTGAGTTGTGTATAAATATGGCAGAGTAAATGTTAATCCTACACATGCCATCTGAGAGCTGTGTACATTGTACTCACTTAAGTGTAATAAATGGCTTAAGAACTAAGCTTGCCTCCGACTCTTCGCACTCCAATTGAAGTTGAACAGAGTGATGTTGACCAGAACAAAGCAGTGAGCTTTCCACAGATGGCGACTCCGCCGGAACCTCTGCGTGGGACATCCAACAGCTCTGAAGTCTGTGGCTGAGGTGACCGACCTGAGACTGATTGATTGCGGGGGGCCCTATAAAAAAGAGAGACAGGTTTCTCACAGCTGCCATCTGACGTTTCAAACCGGTGTCTCTCAGCAACAGGATTTCCCCGGCAGAGGTACCAAACCGGGTTGATTGCAGTCTGACACATTTGTCTAAGTGCAGAGAGACGGATGCCCCCACATTAACCTGATGAGGTTATTCTGAATGCCTATTTGCGCAATTGATTGAACTGAATAGACAATTGTCATTTTGGGAGATTGGAGTTATTAGTTTTCTCATTTAGTGAGGGTCTCCAAATTTAGGGGACAATGAGCAAATGAAGGAAATGCTTTTCTAGTTGTTTTGGACATCCTTTTTTGGATGAGTCACTCCCCACCCCTATGGAAGGGAGTCTTGCTTGGAGAATGATGGTGAAAGTTGGAGTTGGTGAGAACCATTGGAATAATATTTGGCATAACTATACAACGAGAATGAAGATTTAAGATAGCAGCTGGACGGCTCTTTTGATTTAAATAAAATGCAGTATTTGCAACAATGTTTTTTTAAGAAAAATGTGAGACAGGCAATGTGGGAAAGTTTTCAGAAGTGGGAAAACATGCCGACACATTAGCTGTTAAACAACAGAAAGATAGAGAAAACGAGCAAGAAAGAGGGTAATGCAAAAGGCAAAGGTATATGACCAACACAAGCAACAGGAATCACTAGACTGCATGGATAGGGAGTTTTGCATCTCCACTACCACAAGCTTTGTAGCTCAAACAGATGGTGAAGATGAAGTATTAGAATCATTATTAAATAGTCAACCACCCTCAAGCGCCAGTCCCAGTCACTGCTGTTCTTCCTGCCAAACCCTTACTGGGCCAAGCACCTCAAGGTCCAGCTGGTCACCAGCCTAACACACCACCTGGCCAGAATGTGCAAGACGTTGTGCCTCAAAGGGGAAATGTGCAAATACCAGCCCATCCAATTGGGTCCTCTATTTCAGTACAGGTACATTCCTCTCCTGGATCACAGCCTTTGGGGTCTCACTCTAGCAGTACTACACAGAATCCCACTCCCATCTTAACACAACATACACCAGACACCCCGTCAGTGTTTAGAAAACAGAACAGGAAATCTCAATATCATACTAGAAGGTGGGATTCATTTGCGGAAACTGAAGTATTTAAGAACATGGCAAAGGGATGGATTGACAAAGAATATGATAATGTGAATCAACAATCTGTTCTCGCCACCATTAAGGATATGCCTGTCTATGATCAGAACACCCTCATACAATATATGACAGCTAGGATTTGTGAATGGTGAGATTGGCTTTCTGAAGAATCCCCTTGAGATGTTGTAGCAATGTGAAGAGATGCGATTGCTCATAAGATTTCATTAACTGGTATCCCAACTGCAATAGAACACTGTTTAATGTGGGCAGAACAGGTGAGGAAAATATACTACAGATCTGACAGAGGGTATCCAATGAGGGAAATATATCCTCTACCACCTGTGCCTGCAGCTGGGGGTGCACAGGCTCAGCCTGCAAGACCTCAGTATATTCATGCCCCCTGGCACAGGAAAGAACTTTTAGATATAAAGAAAGATCTGCCTGACTATCGAAAATATCTCAAAAGTTTCAATGAAGGTCTCCAGTCTGCTATTACTCTTTGCTCCATGTCTTTAAAAGATGTAGACATATTCTTTGACACTCTTCTTCCACGCGATGTGTGGAACGGGATACGTAGAGTAGATGATGTCGCTCATTTTAGGGATATCTGGCAGAATCTTGATGGGATTGACAAACGAAGAGCCCCATGTGCTCCACCAGACTGACGCATACTTGCTATCCCTGGATTGGTGCTTACTAAGTTACAGAACACAATACCCCCAGAGAAAATAGATTGGGACAAACTGACTGCATGCAAACAGAAACAGAGTGAGGAAGTCTCTGATGTCTTCACCAGATTAGAAGTGTTTCACTCCAGGCATTCCTCATACATTCTGGATGTATACACCAATTGTTTTAGGACTAAAAAGTCGGACATAGAGTATGGACATCTGAATTCAAACTAAGTAATTGGTAGAAAGAGGCAATGTACATATGAGTGGGATAGGAAAGAAAATACTGCATGTACTTTGTATGTCATTATGCAATTACTTTTGGTACTCAATTAAGTATGTTTTAAAAAAAGTCACAGTGGACAAGACATGTCTACAGTCACTGGAAAAAGTATATTTGCACATAATTGTATTAATAACTTGCATAAGGAGCTGAAGGACCTTATTACCAAGTCTGAGAGTAGCTGGCCTATCAAAGACCCAGCAGATCTTCTCATGACCGCTACTTACTATGAAAATTATTTAAAAGTGAAAAAAGATAATTCTGATAAAAACATTAAAGACTTAAAAACTAAAGTATTATTGCAACAGGCCTTTCCAGATAGAGGAAGACAGAGAGGAGTGGGAAATATGAGAGGAAGAGGACGTGGAAGAGGGGCTGGTCGAGCCACCTCGGCTCCGGCGCAGCAATGTAGGGCAGCATTAGGACAAAATCAGTGTGCCTTTTGCTTTCAGGAGGGTCATTGGAAAGATGAATGTCCTAATTTACAGGGCCAAACAGTGGTGCGTGGAAGGAGTAATTCATTGACAAAGTGTGCAAGCAGAAGTGGTACAAATGGAAAACATTTTATCCAACGCTTTAATGACAACAGACGCCAGAACTATTTTGATAACATACAAACAGGTAGTAGCTTTCACAATGATGACTACAATACCTTTGAATACCCTCAATAGGGCAGTCAAGGAAAGGGTGGAAGGAGGTTCATGATACCAGGCAATCAAGCTGTCCTCTATATTACTGCATAGCTAGGGGGGGGGACATGAGTTCCTGGTAGATACAGGTGATACTCGCACCTATCTGGTTCATGATCGCTTTCCTAGGGCTCTCCTCTCCGGTAAATTTAATACATCTGTGGGATTTTCTGGCATCCCTATTCAGAGCCTTATTTCACACCCACTTGACGTTACTATTGGTCCTCTAACAAATACTGTCCCGCTTGTGCTTACAGAAAACTGTGCTGAAAATCTGTTAGGATTAGATTTGTTGAAAGAATTGCATGTAACCATATATTGTTCTCCTGATGGTGTCTTTATCACAATGGGTGCTGACGATTTTAGTAGATGTTTTGTTGCAATGGATCTTATGCAGCTGCCTCCTGAGTTACAGGAAGTGAATGCACAGGTTTGGGCTTCTGGGGACAATAATGTAGGGAGAATGGAGATAGATCCCATCCTGATAACAGTTAAAAAGGGTGTCCCCTTACCACGCAATCCCCAGTATAAAATATTTAAGGAAAGGGAAGAGGGGTTGAAAGAGGTCTTTTCTGATTTGATACATAAAGACATTATTAAAGAAATAGAAGGTAGCCCATGTAATAGTCCAATACTTGCTGTTTTTGAAGAAGGGCGCTGATGGTATGCCAGATAAGGATCGGCTAGTAATTGATCTTTGCGCTATTAACAAAATTGTGGTTCCCCAGTATTCTGTTGTGACTGACATGAATTCAATATTTACTATGATTCTACCCACAGTTAATTATTTCACTGTTTAGATTTAAAAAATAATTTTTACAGTGTTCCTACTGCCCCAGAACGGTACCTTTTCTCTTTTACATTCTGCTTCTTATTTTTCACTTAAGTCGCTCAAGGGTATACAGAGAGTCCTAGTATTTATAGCCAAGCTCCTAAGAAACAATTGGATCTCTTTACCCCCTTTAAGGACTCAGTATTATTACAATATATTGATGACCTCCTCATTGCTTCTGACACAGAAGAGGGTTGCAAACAGACTACAGTGAAATTACTGCAGCACTTAGCCTCCTTGGGGCATAAAGTCTCTTTTTCCAAATTACGGTATTGTCAACAGAAGGTTACCTATTTAGCTCATCTCCTGTTGAAGGGGGATAGGGGGGTAGGAACCCACATAGGATACAATTGGTGCAGAACATGCCAAGACCTCTGACCCAATCTGATGTCCGTTCATTTATTGGTATGACTTCTTTTTGTTGCCAAGGGATACCTAAT
This sequence comes from Lissotriton helveticus, assembly GCF_964261635.1. Classification (NCBI taxonomy): domain Eukaryota; kingdom Metazoa; phylum Chordata; class Amphibia; order Caudata; family Salamandridae; genus Lissotriton; species Lissotriton helveticus. Next base: position 93,582,705 of record NC_136059.1, read on the forward strand.
TTTTCACTAATTGCAAAACCTCTGCTTGCTTTAACATTAAAGGATGTATGCATGCCACTTCCTGGGACTAATGAGTGTGAATCTGCTGTTTTGCAATTGAAAAATGCTTTATGTAATGCTCCTGCTTTGGGTAACCCTGATTATAATAAAGATTCCTGTTTGTATGTGCATGAAAAAGATGGCTGCAGTCTAGCTGTTTTAACCCAATCCCATGGGGGAAGGAATAGGTAATGTGCGTATTTCTCCTCCACATTGGATCCAGTGGCAAGATCATTGCCAAAATGCTTGCGCTCTTTAGCTGCTGCATCCACTGCAGTAAAGCAATCTGAAATGTATGTTTTGGGTCACAATTTGACAGTTATGGTACCACAACAGTAGATATATTATTAAACAAAACTCAAACCAAGCACCTGACCAGAGCAAGATTAACTGGGTATGAGTTGACACTTTTTGCTCCAAACATCACTGTAAAACGCTGTAATGTTTTGAATCCAGCCACAGTACTACCCCGCCCCGAGACCCAACAAGATCAGAAGCATGATTGCATATTAATTACTGAGGAGGAGAATAAGGGATGGGTAGTCCTGACGGATACCCCTATATCTGAACCCCAAGGGGAACTGTTTGTTGATGGTTAATGTTTCAAACAACTCAATGGCACTAGTACAGCAGCCTATGCAGTTACTACCTTGAAACTGTAGTTGAGTGATGTAAAACACAATAAATGTCAGCCCAAGCTACAGAGCTGACAGCTCTGACTAGAGCCTGTGAATTAAGTGAAGATTTGACTGTAAATATTTTATACAGATAGCCAATATGCCTTTTTGACTTCGCATAGTGCTAAAATACAGCATGGCGAAATAATAGTAAAGTTCTTGGATGTCTTGATGTTACCAAAGAGAGTTGCTATTGTTAAATATAGTGCCCACAAGAAACTTCTAGAAGAGATAAGACAGGGAAATGCTTTTGCCAATGAAACAGCTAAACAAACAGCCCAATCAGAGTATAGTCTAATGTATGTTGTAGGGACAGCTAGATGGATATCAGAAGTGCTTATGTTTAATCAGACTCTGGATTGTGTTAGGGGAATACAGGAAGAAGCTACAGAAGACGAGAAGGAACAGTGGAAAAGGTATGGATGTTGGATAGAACTGTCAGAAAAGCAAAGATGGATGCTTCCAAATTGTTATGTTAATGCTATTGTTACCATGGCCCACAGTCGGTATACAACGGTAACCACGCATTTTTTACAACGCGGTACCGTTACCACGCTACTTTTACCACGCAAGTCGATACAACGACTTGCGCTGGGGGGCCCTCCAGGATAGTAAATAGATTAATTTACTATCCAACTCCTTTCCCTAGAGTCCACGGGGACTGGAGTTGGAATAGTAAATTAAAAAATTTACTATCCAGCGCCCCTCCACGCAAGTCGTTGTAATGACTTGCGTGGTAAAAGTAGCGTTGTAACGGTACGCGTTGTAAAAGTACGCGTGGTACCGTCATATATCCCCCACAGTCCACCCCACATTGGTGTTAAAGGAATAGTGGTCACAATAGATCATTTATGGTTCAATGGTTTGATTCCCAAGGTGGCAGAGTCCCCTGCCAAAAGATGCATGATATGCGCTACTTATAACCCAGGAAAAGGTACCCCTGTTCCGACTGACCATTTTGCACCCCCAGATTTGCCCTTTGAAGTCCTGCAAATGGATTTCATAGAGATGGAACAAGTAGACAAGTTCAAGTGTGTTCTGGTAGTGGTTTGTGCTTTTAGTAGATGGGTGGAGGCTTACCCTCTACGAAATAACACAGCCCTAAGTACTGCAAAGGTACTCTTGAAAGAGTTCTTCCCGAGATTTAGTTTGCCACGAGTTCTTTGGAGCAACAATGGGCCACACTTTATTGGCAAAGTGATGGAACTGGTCTGCAAAGGATTGCAGATTAGGCAAAAGTTCCATAATGCCCACCATCCTAGGGCAGCAGGCCTCGTGGAGAGATATAATGGAATACTGAAAGCGAAACTGGGAAAGATATGTGCTGAGACAAAATTAAAATGGCCTGATGCTTTGCTCATAGCTTTGTTTTCAATGCGCAATACTGAACACTCGAAAAGGGGTTTATCTCAATTTCAGGTATTCATGGGGAGGCCTGAAAATGTGTGGGGTGTACCTAGACCTAGGAAGTTTTCAGAAATTGAATATCCTCTGCTTGTCGATTATTGTGACCAGTTAACCAAAGAACTGCGTTTGAGTCACTCACAGGTGGAGGCCAGTCTCCCTCCTCGTCTTGAAAGTTCAGGTCATAATCTGAGGCCTGGAGACTGGGTCTTCACCTGGCATTTTCAGAGGAAAACCAGCCTTGAGCCACGCTCGAAGGGTCCTGTGCAATTTCTTCTCTCCACTCAGACTGCTGTTAAGTGCACAGAGCACAAGCACTGGATCCATGTCACCCATGTAAAGAAAGAGCCACTCCCTTTGCCATCTGATCAGTGGGTGAGGAGAGGAGTACCAGATTTTGAATGTGAACAGATCCTTCAGCAAGTGCCGTTTGGGATAGTCAGGTGGTGCCATTGGAACAAGAACTTGCTGCCATCATACCTGACCCAGATGAACAGACTCTGTTTGAGCATCCTGACGTTGTTCAGCCCCGATTCAATTTGCGGCCAAGGGCCGAAAAGTACTATAGACTATGATTGAAGAAACAATCTCTGTTGAGGTAGCAACCCATGCTGGTGGTCAAGACCGCCAACATCCAGACCTGAACATGAAGCTTGCCAGTGAGGCTTTGAAGTAACAGACACTGGGGACGTAATGCTCTGGGATAGTGTAGCAAGGGAATTTTGGAGATTGTTGATATTGCACTGTTTCTTGATGTTTAATGGTACTAAGATAGAAAATGAACAATATGAAAGATTTCATACTACTAAATGGGTTTTCGTATTCCAGCACAAAAGGTGGAAAAAGATTAATTACGCCCTATCCAAGTATATCAAGTACCGGCACCATTATGTGTAAGAGGGATAGGAACAATAGATCTAGGAAATAGCACCTGCAGTAAAATGATTACTTTAAACATAACGGCATCTTGTTATTTCTGTCCACCTCTTGACACCACTCCATCTCTGGTAACATTCAAAAATACCTATTTTGTGTGTGGAGAAAATGCATATGTATGGCTCCCTGTTGGATGGTCTGGAACATGTTATATTGCATTTCTCACACCCCTTACGTATATTGCTCGAAGGAATTATCATAAAACCATAATTTGACCAGAAGGCCGGTAAAGGATACTGTAGATCAGACAGATACTTCAGCACAGCAGTTTGTGGATGCAATAAAAGGTCTGATCCCGCATTGGGGTCCGGCAATAAATAGTAGAGACACAAGACACCTAATCAGAATATTGGAAGCCACCATAAATACCACCCAATATGCATTGACAAATATTACTGTAGAGAGGCAAGCTAACCGCCTTCTGACTTTGCAGAATCGCATTGTTTTAGACATATTGCTGGCAGAGAAAGGGGAAGTATGCCATTTGATTGACAGCTCTTATTGAATATTTTATTTATTTTTTTCAAAGTATTTGATTAATTTTTTATAAACAGATACATTAGCATTTCTGTCACGGGGTTAGCCAAACGTAGTATGTATTGCAGTGATTACAGGTTCTTGAGATATAAGTTTAGCTAATCCCCTCCACATTGACTTGCTGGGAAATTAGGCACAGGATGATAGAAAGAAAGAAACAGAAAAGAAAGGGGGGCAAGGAGGATTCGAGAGAGGCTCTGTAGCAGTGAGTCTGAATGGGGTTATCTGACTCCCACTAGTTAAACTGTGGCAGGGATGGCAGTCCAACAAGGTATTCCGATGTCTCCGCGGCATACGGTGGCTGCATTCCAACTCTCTCTGTCCCCTCCCCCTGCCGAGGGGGAGAGGACGAGGGAGCCGGAATGGATTCAAGGGGGTTCGTAAGAGTCTAGGTATGTGTTGAGTGATTTCCACATCCCCCTGGTTGCTAGCCTCCAGGGTGAGTTCTGCAGAGAAATGTTATCCGCGCCTCTGAGGTACGTCACCCAGATGAACCAGCCTTTGTATGAGGTCTTAGATGTATACTGGACAACGCTCCTAATGTTAATTTAGCCATACAAAAGCTTCATCGCTTAGCGGCTGAAATACACCAGGACAATGGAGATTGGACTTGGTCAGGATGGTTTTGGGGCCTAGTAACCACATGGGGCTGAAAACTCTTCACTATAGTAATAATGGTAGGAGAAGCTATTGTGGGGTTGTGTTTATGTATAAATTGCCTACCAATATGTTTTACAATGTGTCTATCATTTTGCAAACCTGCACCTACTTCTATTCACAAGACAAATGCCATGCTGATGCAACCAAAGGAAATATCTGACTTAATGAATATTGAAATTACATGAATGAACTTATTAGTTCAAGGGCCGTCTGAGAATATTAATTTTAGGAAATGGATTATATGGTGAACTAAAACTACATTCATTTCATATAATAGGCCTAAAAATTTCATTCAACTACAAAAAAATTCTCTTTTGCAGGAAAATCTTATTTGTTCCTAAGTTTTTTTAGTCAGCAGATAGACTTTGTTCACTTGTGTAACTCTCCTGACATGCTGGAAGATGACCATTGTCCTCTAATTTACTTATCTGTTATGGCATATAACTGATAGACCACAGAATTAGAAGGTCTTTCCACTGATCTTCAATTCTTATCTGGTGAGATGCAACTTTTGAACTGACCTCAAGCTGATACGAGGAATTTCCACTGCTAACCAATCTTGTATGAAGTCACGTGAGCTCTGCTTTGAGTTGTGTATAAATATGGCAGAGTAAATGTTGATCCTTGTTCAGTCTACACATGCCATCTGAGAGCTGTGTTCATTGTGCCCACTTATGTGTAATAAATGGCTTAAGAACTAAGCTTGCCTCCGACTCTTCGCACTCCAAATGAAGGTGAACAGAGTGGTGTAGACCAGAGCTAAGCAGTGTGCTTTCAACAGTTACTGTTTGGTCTAGCCTCTGCTGCGAGCGTTTTTCAGAGGTTAATGGATCTAATTTTTAAAGATGTGAAAGGTGTAGAAAAATTTCAGGACAACATTTTAGTACATGCAGAAACCATACAGGAGAATAATTCAATTCTAAATAATGTATTATCCATAGTAAGTAAAAGAGATATGACTGTTTCTAAACCAAAATGTAAGTTTTTACAACTTGAAATTGAATATTTAGGGCACATGTTAACCGCTAATGGAATAAGACCAAAAGAGGATTTAGTCAAAGCAATAAGAGAAGCGCCTAATCTAATTGATAGAGATTCACTCAAATTATTTATGATGCTCAGTGAATATTATTCAAGGTTTATTTTAAGATATGCTGACAAAGTTGAACCCTTAAGGAAATTATTGAGAATGGAAACAAGATTTGAGTGGGGTGAAGATCAGGAGAAAACTTTTCAGAAGACCAAAAGTGTTATTGTGGCAGCTCCAGCTTTGCAAGCTTACGATTCTAATGGCAGAAATATTGTTACTGCAGACACAAGTGAAGTTGGTATTGAAGCAGTGTTAACACAGAAAACGGTGGGACAGGACCATACAGTGGCTTTTATGTCTAGAACATTGAGGAATGCTGAACAATATTACAGTGCCATAGAAAAAGAAACCCTGGAATATGTGTGGACAATAGAAAAACTAAAGACGTATCTGTGGGAAAAGGAATTTGAATTATTGACATACCAAAAGCCTCTTATTTACATGATGGGTGGTTGTGGTAGAAGGGATGGAAAAGCATCCTCCAGACTGGTAAGAAAAATGGCAAAACTCCAGGAATTTAACTTCAAAATTAGGCACATTCCAGGAGGTCTTAAAAGTTGTACCAACTGTTTATCGAGACTACCTATAGAGAGTCAAAATAATGAAAGTTTAGAAGACATGGAATGTGTCATAGCTGCTGTAGATGCTGTAAAACATAGAGAATGGGCCATTTAATATTTGGCCACCAATAAGGAATTAAAAAAATGGAAGGAGCTTCCTACAAGTAGCTGAAGAGTTAACCATTGAAAATGGTATGTTGTTAAGACATGATTTATTCATACCACCATGCCAACTCAGAGGAAAGATAAGAACCTAGCTCATAGGGACACCCAGGTACTACTGCTAATAAGAAACGTTTGCGAAATTATTACTGGTGGCCGGGAATGAATCCTGATGTTAATACTTTCGCTGATAATAATTTTCAGTGTTTAAGAGTTGATAAACATTAGAAGACTAGCAAAAATGATTTGCGCTGAGAGAACACGTGTGGGGCATTTGAAGGTACTCACCAGCACCCGATTCACCGATGGTCTCAACGGTCTCCCTCCCGCCGCCGCAGCATTTCATCACCACGGCCGCCCTGTGGAGGGGGACTACACCCCCCAGGCTCCCTTGCGCCACTGCCGATTTTCGCGCCAGGAGGCGCTTCAAGAGAGAGGACAGCCCCGGTGGAGCGGGGGCTGAGAGAACACTTGTGGGGCATTTGAAGGTACTCACCAGCCCCCTGATTCACCGCTGGTCTCAACGGTCTCCCTCCCGCCGCCGCAGCATTTCATCACCGTGGCCGCCATGTGGAGGGGGACTACACCCCCCAGGCTCCCTTGCGCCACTGCCGATTTTCGCGCCAGGAGGCGCTACAAGAGAGAGGACAGCCCCTGCGTCACGGGATCGCGCGCGGGTCGTGCCGGGAGAAGCCCGGGACAAGGGCGGGGCCGTCTGCGGCCGTCCGCGGATGATCGCGGTCGGGCGGGCCATTCCTCTAAGTTGTACGTGAGGTGAGTGCATATTTGCATTATGGGGAAACCAACTACTGCTACTTCCGCCCAGGCCTCCAAAAATATGTCTATCATTTCCTCTTCTTTTGAAAGCTTGCTTGAGAATGCTTTTAATCTGGTTACAACAGAGATCGAAAATACAGAATGAAGGATGTCAATGGGATTACCAGCACCCATTTAAACTCTCCTAATGGCTCAGAAAATGGCAGTGTTACAACTTCACTGCCTTTATCACCGAACATAATAATTGTCAAACCCACCCACAATGATAGCCTACCTGTGGGCACGACAATGGATAGCAATGTGATCGCCATTTCTGATTCCCAGCAGGATACAGAAGCTATTATCGATCCCGTCACTTTGGTTTCCAATACGAAAAATGCAGGAGAAAAGAGGAAGAGAGGCCCCTCAAAAATGCCATTTAACAAGAGGAAACAACCATCCCGCAATAAAAGCCAGCCAACCCCTCAGAGTATGTGGTCACGCGGAAAAACTGTAATAAGCGGGGCATCAGCCAGCATGACTGCGCAACCAGATGATATGACTGTAGCCTTCACAATAGCGGGAACAGGATTTACTTCCATCTGCACACAGACTGATTTAATTTCTGTAAATGGCACACAAGATAGGATAAACGGTAATTTAATTGATACTATAGTGGACTCAACTTTTAACCAATTGAAAAGTCTAATGGACAAGCAGTTTAATCTTATTTTTAAACGTTTAGATAGATTAGAAAGCCTGGTGAAGAAAGAAGACGCTAAAAGAAAAGGGGTTACTATTATTGATCAAATCAGGGATGAACAGCTTCTAAAAGACCTGGAGGCTGTTAATAGGGGCACTGGGGGAGGCAGGGATAATTGCAATACATCTGGTAGTATCAAGCCATGTGGCAGGTGTGATGTCGATAAAAACCACCCGTTCCCTAATGCCACGCCCAGTACTGCGGTGGGCACATTGTCGTTGTCACTGCCGTCCGTAGTTGACAGGCCCCTATGTCAAACCTCTTTGCCTACGGCAGTTCTGCCTGCCCTATCTGTGTCTGTGTCAGCCCCCGCAAAATCGGTGAAAGATTCAAACATCAAACCGACCACTGTTATGCGGGTTAAAAAACACGCCGATACTGTCCTCCATCTGCCCCCTGAAGCTTGCCCCTATGTTATAATCTTAGCTGGTGTACCCCCTCTTAAAGAAGAGCAAAGTGAGTCTTGGGACCAGCTTAAAAATAAGTGTATTGACTGGTTGTTCAGGTACAAAGGGATGGGCATGGAAATTACCAATGATATTCTAAATGGTACGACGGGTGGGATGGGTGGGACCGTCGGTCAAGAATATCTTGGGAGACTGTATAGTCGTGAACTTTAGATACCCTTCCCTGGTAAAATACATATTAAATGGTAACACTGATCATTTCAATTCCCCAACTGTCATAACTTCATTACCCCTGGGGTTCTTTTACAGACCTCCTCAGAAAACTCACAACTTAGTTACACTAATACCTTCCATACAAAACCGGTTTAGTGACTTGTCTGATCTGGAGAGTCAGGACTGACCATCAAAAGAACCGCAGATTATTGTAGAATGGCCCCAGGATGCCGAAGTGGGCAATCAAATGGGTATGATATCTGGGCCCACTCACAACTCTTATAAAACGGGCTCGGAAGTATCGTTGACATCTTGCCCTGTCATTGACGACTTTGGCTCCATAGATCATAATCTAACCATACTTAGTTGGAATATTGCTGGTCTAAAGTCAAAGACTGAAATGGTAGAGTGGACTGACTGGATCAGAAAATTCGATATTTTAATGTTTCAAGAAACATGGTGCACCAGTGGTTTGCTTCTTGAGGGATTTTCATGTTACAATAACACTGTACATATCCCTGTAGCTGGCCGACCCAGTGGGGGCTTATCCATATGGATAAAGATTATTGCAGGGAGTAAGATTAAACCCCTGGAGACAAATGATAGTAACTTCCAGGCTATAATCTATTCTAATGGGATTACATTATGTTTAATACATTTTTATAACAAGGATTTTATTTCACAACCCAATAGGAATTTTATTAACTTATTTGATTTTATTGATAAAATTGTAGTCGAACAAAGGTACGGCAAACTGGATGGCATTTGCCTGGGGGTGATTTCAATGCGCATTTGCACAAAGGAATGGATAACTCAGCTCTGATATCAGTCCGGGTAACCCCCTGTAAAAGAGGGGAAGAACTGCATAACCACCTAGCTAGTCGGGATTTGATTAACGTTATGGAAAAAGCTGGTGGTATGTCGGACAAGGGTCCATTGCCCACCTTTAGAGGACGTGGTTGTTCATCTACAATTGATTATGTCTTTATATCTCCCTCCCTTGTGAACTATTTAGTAAAGGCTGATGTTTTAAGTACCGTTCACAGTGACCATAACCCAATCTTGACAATTTTTAAATTTGCTAATAAACGTATAAAACGTAAAGCAATAGGGGCAAAGAATCTGGTTGCATCAACCAACAAACTGAAAATAATTTGGAAGGGCATAGACAACAAGGCCCTCCTAGCACGTATCATAAAATCTTATCCTATATTAATAGAAACGTGCTTGTCTGGTAGATGCCCAGGAGCAGAGATTATTCAGGCTTTTACTGGGTTATGCGTGGGCATTAAACAAGAAATCTCTAAACCCATTGGTAACACATGTAAAAACCGTAGATGGTTTAATGGCACCTGTTCACGAGCGAACCGAGAATTACGTGTAGCACTTTCTGCAGAACCCAGGGACAGGTCTCTGGTCAGAGTCCTGAGAGAACGCTATAAAAAAGCAACAAAAACCCGTACAGAGGAGTTATTGAAGGAGCGGTGGGATTCTCTCGCACGCTCCGCTGCACTCAAAGACGTCACTGGGTTTTGGGGTGAGGTAAAATCTATGAGGTCTTTGGGCTCAACCATTACCCCCATAAACTGTAATATAACTAGCAAATTGTGTAAAGAGCATTTCTCGAAAATATATACAGCATCAACAATGAGCGTTGATAGTTATTGTCTAGTTAACACTGTTAATATTTCTATAACTGAAGTGGAAGATGCCATAAACCAAAGTGCAGGAAATAAAGCGCCAGGCCCTGACGGATTATCAATTGACTTAATTAAATCCGAGCCAGATTTCTGGTCACCTTTACTGTGTAACGTTTTTAACAATCTGTCCAATACCACAATCCCTAAAACCTGGTCAAATAGTATCATCGTTCCCATCTTCAAGAAGGGCGATAGACTTAATCCTAGTTGCTATCGCCGTATATCTCTGATTGACAATACTTTGAAGATTTTAGGGAGAGTTATTTTTAATAAGATCAGGAATTGGGCAGAGGAAGCACATATTTTAAGTCCATGCCAACTGGGATTCAGGAGCAGTGTGGGAACTGTAGAACAGTGCCTGAACTTGAATCTCATATTGGGCAAATATACTATCGCCAAAAAAGCCCCGCTGTATCTGGGTTTTATGGATTTAAGTTCGGCATTTGATTTTGTTAACCGTTCACCGCTATGGGAGATTCTTTTAAATTATGGGCTGGATAAGGAACTTGTAAACTTTTTGGCGCATTTGCATAGAGACCTGAAAGCACGGGTTAGGATAAACAACGAAGGAGAGGTGTCCGGGGATATTTTAATTGGTAGGGGGGATAGGCAAGGTTGTGTCTTAGACCCCTTACTTTTTATTCTTTATATAAATGAATTGAATAAATCCCTGTCTAAATTAACCTGCGATGTCCCAAAAATTAATGGTAAACTGTTACCCGTACTTTTATATGCGCACGATGCGGTCCTGACGGGCCGCACACCCAAAGCATTTCGCACTTTAATAACGAGTTTCGTATCTTTTATGGCAGATTTGGATCTGTGTACCAATTTTAACAAATCGTATATAATGTCCTGCGGGCCCAAAAAGCACCACATTCACCATATCATGTCAGGAAAAGAGCTCTTAAGAAGCATCAGCACTTTTCCCTACCTGGGTCTAGCTTTCTCAGACTCAGGATCCTGGCAGCCACACGTGGTGCTTGGAAAAAATAAACTCGGTAAGGCTATAAATTCTATCATCAGCCTCCGACAGCCAAAGCAGGCGGAGGTGGTTATACCGTTACTACAGATATGAAGAGCCCAATGTATACCGATGGCGACTTATGGTGCAGAGGTGTGGGGGTATACAAACTGTAGTAGCATCCAAATTGAGGAAAATAGATTCTGTGGAAAGGTATTAGGGGCCATAATTTCAGCGCCTACCTATATTTGTCACAAGAAATTAAACCTTCAATATGTGGAAGATTTCATCAAGTCGCGGCCAGCTTTATTCTGGCTAAAGATATGGCGAAATCCCGCAGCACTTTTAACACAAGAATTAATCACAGATTGTCTTAAATGTGACAGGGGCAGTTACATACCATGGCTAATGTCAGTGAAGTAAAGCCTAGCTAGTGTAAGGTTGGAGCACATTTTTTCCACCACCCTAGTTATAGACGGTATAAGTCTGAGTCTGTGAGAGGGGCATTGTATGACTTATACCGTGAGGAAAGAGAACATATGGAGTATCACAAATGGTCAATTATTAGATACATCCCTCTTCTGGTGTCACCAGGCAAGAATAATAACATGCCACAGGTATACCTCCGAAAAAATCTTGGGAGATGGAATAGGAGTTTGCTGTTTCGCCTCAGGGACGGAAGTATAAAATATTCGCTTTGCTTTCCGTTAGGTTTTAATAAAAATTTGGAGAACCTGCCTTGCCTGTGTGGCATTGGTTGTAAACAAACTTTGTTACATTTTCTGTGGTTTTTATGTCAGATATACTAAACAGTATTTCATTCCATACTTCAAAGTACATGCTATTATAGATTTTAATTTGGCTTTTTATGAAATACAGCAGTTAGGTAGTGATGACATTATTTTCAGAGTAAGCTCCTTTTTGCAATCTGCGATACGTTCAAGAGTTTCTATGAATATGCCATAGATAAAGTGAACTATTTTGCATTAATATTTGCTGTTTTTGCACTTAGTCTAAAGTTTACATTGATATCGCTAGAACTGTGTTTACAGAATGTATATACAGTAATTATTTGAACTTTACCGCTATCTTTGCACATTGGTCTCATGTTTACAGAATGTACATACAGTAATTATTTTCACTTTATCGCTATCCTTGCACACTGGTCTCATGTCGATACTGAAGTCTTTAATCTTAACCCGTTTTTATGGATGTATTTTATGTGATTATATATTTATGTACTATTGGTTGTGATGATTGCACTTTTATGGACATTGCAAAATCCGAATAAAGACCATTTGACTTGACTTGATATGCACTTTGTAAACATTCCTAATGGACCATGGTCTAAAGTTGCCATTGATTTTTCAGGTGCATACAGTATTTTGGAGTCTAATTGTAAGTTTCTTCTAGTTCTTTCTGACTACTACAAGTTCAAGTTCAAGTTCTACAATTTGTATAGCGCACTACTCACCCAGAGGGTCTCAAGGCGCTTGTGGGAGAGAGGTGCTTTACTTATCAAATATCCAAGTTTTTAGTTGCTTTCTGAAGGAGAGGTGGTTCTGTGTAAGGCAGAGGTGGGTGGGGAGGGAATTCCAGGTTTTGGCCGCTAAGTAGGAGAAGGATCTACCCCCCATGGTGGATCTGTGGATGCGTGGAATTGCGGCGAGGGCTTGATTGGATGATCGTAGTTGGCGGGGGGGGGTGTAGAAGGAAAGTCGCGTGTTGAGGCATTCGGGTCCTAGGTCGTAGAGGGCTTTGTGTGCGTGGGTAAGGAGACGGAAAGTTATTCTTTTGTTGACAGGGAGCCAATGGAGGTCTTTCAGGTGGTCGGCGATGTGAGCTTGTCGAGGGATGTACAAAATGCGTCTGGCTGAGGCGTTTTGGATGCGTTGGAGTTTTTTCTGTATTTTGGCTGTGGTTCCGGCATATAGGGTGTTTCCGTAATCCAGTCGGCTTGTGACCAGTGCGTGGGTGACCGTTTTTCTTGTTTCGGTGGGGATCCAACGGAATATTTTTTTGAGCATGCGTAAGATGTTGAAGCATGATGATGAGACGGCGTTGACTTGTCTGGTCATCGAGAGGGAGGAGTCCAGAATGAAGCCCAGGTTACGAGCGTGGTCCGTGGGCCTGGGTGCGGTTCCCAGGGACGGTGGCCACCATGAGTGGACGACTCATGCTGAAGGGGATGATCCTAAGATGAGGACTTCCGTTTTGTCCGAGTTTAGTTTTAGGCGGCTGTTCTTCATCCACTCGGCCACTTCTTTCATTCCTTCGTGTAAATTGGTTTTGGCGGTGTTTGGGTCTTTGGTGAGGGAGAGGATCAGTTGGGTGTCGTCTGCGTAGGAGATGATGTTGAGGTTGTGTTGGCGCGCGATGGATGCGAGGGGGCTAATGTAGACGTTAAAGAGGGTGGGACTGAGTGATGAGCCTTGTGGTACGCCGCAGATGACTTTGGTGGCCTCTGATTGAAAAGGGGGGAGGCGGACTCTCTGGGTTCTTCCGGCGAGGAACGAGATGATCCAGTCCAATGCTTTTCCTTATATTCCGACGTTGTTGAGGCGTTGTATGAGGGTACTATGACAGACTGTGTCGAAGGCTGCGGAGAGGTCGAGTAGGATGAGGGCAACTGTTTCTCCGTTGTCCAGTAATGTTCGGATGTCGTCGGTTGCTGCGATGAGGGCGGTTTCGGTGCTGTGTTTGGCTCGGAAGCCGGACTGTGAGGGGTCGAGGGATTTGTTGGATTCCAGGAAGGCTGCGAGTTGACTGTTGACGGCTTTCTCGATGACTTTGGCGGGGAATGGGAGGAGCGAGATGAGGCGGTAGTTTTTAAGTTCGGTGGGGTCTGCTGTGGGTTTCTTCAGAAGGGCGCTGAGTTCGGCATGTTTCCAGTTTTCCGGGAAGGTAGCGGAGTTGAAGGACCAGTTGATGACATCTCGGAGGTGGGAGGCGATGATGGAGTCTGCTTTGTTGAAAATGTAGTGGGGACATGGGTCGGTTGGCGATCCTGAGTGGATGGAGTTCATCAGGCGGATGGTGTCTTCGGTGGTGATTGGGTTCCAGTCGCAAAGATTGTTGGAGTGCGGTTTAGGTTCGGGGTAGGGTGGAGTGGGTTGGTCTCCGGACTGGTTTTCAAAGCTGTTATGTATTTCGGCGATTTTGTTGTGGAAGAATGCGGATAGAGAGTCACAGAGGTCTTGGGAGGGAGTGATGTCGTTGGTGCCGGCGGTGGGGTTAGTAAATTCTTTGACGATGTTGAAAAGTTCCTTGCTGTTTTGGGTACTGTTGTCAAGTCGATCCTTGAATGCTGATTTCTTGGTGGATCGTATCAGTTGGTGGTGTTTGCGGGTGGCATTCTTGAAGCTGGCTAAGTTGTCAGTGGTTGGGATTTTTCTCCAAGTTGTCTCGAGAGAACGGCAGAGCTTCTTGGATTTTTTGAGGTCATCGTTGAACCAGGGGGCTTTTTTGCTACCTTGTTTGATTAAATGGTTTTTCAATGGTGCTAGTTCGTCAGCGCTGTGGGTGCTCCATTGTGTGAGGTTGGTGGCTGCTTGGTTTGGGTCAGATGATTTTAGAGGGGGGTTTTGGTGAAGCGACGTGAAGAGCTGGTCGGTGGTGATTTTGTTCCAGTTTCTTCGAGGAATCGGTTGTGGGGGGTTGTGGGTCTTGGTCTTTTTGTAGTTGAAGTGAATGCAGCTGTGGTCCGTCCAATGGAGAGCTGTGGTGTGGTCTAAGGAGATGTGCTTGCTGGAGGTGAAGATTGGGTCGAGCGTGTGTCCGGCAAGGTGGGTGGGGGTGTCAACAAGTTGTTTGAGTCCGAGATTGGCCAGGTTGTCTAGGAGGGTGGTGGTGTTGTTGTCGTTTTTCTTTTCCAGGTGGAAGTTGAGGTCTCCCAGTAGAATGTAGTTCTCGGAGGGGAGGGCATGTGGGCTGATGAAGTCGGTGATGTTTTTGCTGAATTGTGTGTGGGGTCCTGGTGGTCTGTAGATGAGGGTGCCTCTGAGTGTGGTTTTGGGGTCGGTGTGGATCTGGAAGTGAAGGTGTTCGGCGTTAGCGAGGTTATCGTCTGAACTGGTCGTGATGCGGATGGTGTTCTTATGGACGATGGCGATGCCTCCTCCTGCTTGGTTGGTGCGATCTTTACGGATGATCTTGTAGGCGTCCGGGATGGCTATGGCGATGTCGGGTGCTGATGAGGCGTTCATCCATGTTTCTGTAAGGAAGGCGACGTCCGGCGATGTGGTGTCGAGTAGGTTCCAGAGTTCAATGGAGTGTCTGTGGACAGAGCGGGTGTTGAGCAGGAAGCACTTTAGGTGGTTAGTGTCGGAGTTAAGTTTGGAGTTTGTGGATTTGGTGTGGGTTCTGATGCAGCAGAACTTGCAGGATTGGCAGGTGAAGGGTCCATGGGTGTGTCCTGGTGCGGCTCGGTAGGAGGTTGGGAGTCGGCCGGGGTTAAGGGCTGCGAGGGTTGCGGCGTCGTATGTAATGCGGGCGGGATGGGATATGCGGGGGCAGGGGGTCTGGCGTTGGGGCGCGGTCCAGGCGCGGACAGGCGTAGACGGGCTTACCTTTGGCGCACCTTCGGCGCGCATGGGGCGCGACCGCTGCGCGTGACCGCTGCGCGCAAAAGCATCTGTCATATGTGGATAGTGGAAGGGGGAGGGGAGAGGGAGGGTCAGCTGGGAGGCGGGAGCGGGGCGGAGATCCGGGCAGGGAGGCACCACAACAACAACAACTAAGACAAAATGGCAGCGAGCCAAAATCTATACAGGATTGGGGCACAATCACGAATGGCGCGATGCTAATGGCAGTGGCAGCGGCACAGTCAGGCAGAAATAATAACTTTAAGCAGCACAGCACAATTGAGAACAGACTTACAGACACTTAGGCAGTCTTGCGCTTCCAAATGATTACGCTTAGCGATAATACAAACAGTCAGGCAACCTAGCGCTACGTTACAATATACTATACGATCTCTGGCAATATCAATAGCGGTAGTGAGGCGAGGTGGCCGGCAGCGGTATGGCTGTATAGCGCTACGATACCAGGTAGAGCAGGGGAGCAGCGTGAGGAGCGGCCGTTTCTGCTGGAAACTAAATGGATTAATTATGAGTTTGTTTTCAGCAGTACTACAGAGATGGTAGTAGACTTTTTACAGAAAATCTTTGCTACTGAAGGTTTAACTAGTATAATAGTATTGGATAATGGAACACAACTTGTATCTAGTAAAATGACTAATTACTTAAGACAGCTTGGTATTAAACAATAGAAAATACCCTTATATAGCCCATCTTCTAATGGCCAAGTTGACTGTGTTAACAGATTTTTGAAAGAGAGTGTACAGTTAGCTGTTGCGTCTTGTTTACCGGTTCAAGAATTCCTCTGAGACAAAGGGAACAAACAGTTATAATAATACTATCAATGGAGTGGTGAGATTTCTCCTTTTTACTTCATGAGGGGAAGGAAGGGGGACATTATATTTACTCCTAAATGTGGAAAGCTATATAATTCTAAAAAAGAATGCAGTAAGATCGATGATAGTGTACTTAATGTTCAGCAGAAATTTGAAGAAAACAAAAAAATTGCAAAAAAGTATCATGATGAAGTAAATAGAACTACAGAAACAAATCTTGAAATATGTGATTGGATTAGAATCAAAAAACCTGTGAAGGTAGCGAAAGGAAAATCTAGGTTTATCTCACATTTCCAAGTTGAAAAAGTTACGAGTAGTGCAGTCTTTTTAAAGGGTACGGGCTGCTGGAGTAAGAGTGACATTGTGCAACTGAAACCGGGACAAGAAAAATTATTATTGGACAAAGAAACTAGTAGTTCCTATGAAGGAGAATATTCTTATTGGGATTTAACAGAACAGCATGGAAATGACAAAGAAGGTCATAGGTGTGGCATGATAAGCGATGGAAACACAATTGAGAAAAGAATATGATGTGAGGGATGATAGGAATTTGCCTCAAACGAGTGTCAACTTGAACAACAAGAGGGTAGTCATACCTTGTACCGAACCGTGTACATCTGGCCATAACTTTCAAGATGGAATAGTTTTGACTTCAGAGAGAATGACAAAGAAATATGATGATTTTAATTTATATTAATTGTTTTTTTTTAAAGAAGGGAGGTGTTGTACATAGCATTTATCAGACGTGTACATTATAGAGAGAAACCTGCTGGCGTCAACCACTGTTCCACACACTACTATTGTGAACACAAACCCTACTGATTGTATTTTATGATTAGACCAATAACAATATGTGTGTTTTATGATGTATGACTCGTGGAATATTCAATAGATATTTAAATTATGTCATGTAATGTTTCTATGGAGAATATTTATTCGTACTGATAATCTGTTCGCATTTCCTTCATCGTATGGGCCTCATGGTTATGCTTATGTTAATAAATCATTATTAACACTATATTCGTAGCGTTTCCTGACACAACACGGCGAAACTTTCCGGAACATACCCACCCCAGGCCCCCAGAGAACACTCTTCATCGGAGCGGCCTGTCACGCCATGGACTCTCATGGACTTCTTTACTTTTTCTTTTGTCCTGACCGCCATTTTGCTGCTGCTCTCGGCCGCTTTTCTTTGGACCCCGATCCGCCATCTTGTCCATTCCCTTGTCCTTTACCCTTTTCCCTCGTTTCCCCCTTGACGATCCTCAAATGTGTCTTCCCTTTTCTGATTTGCCTTTTCTCCATACCCTTGTATCCCTCCCACCCTCCCTTGGTGCTGTGACTGCGTCCCCCCTCCGATCCCACTTTAATGGAACTCTGCTCTTCTGTTTTTTGGGGGGTGGGGGGTCTTGACCTGAGAAAATCTACTATGTGTATATATATATGTATATAGAGATAACTCTAATCACTAGTATAAGCAGTAGACCTTTGTACTCTCTACCATTCCTATGTGACTCTTAAGAGTATATCCATTTGTATCTCTTCCTTGAGTGACTTTACTATTTGTACATTTGCAATTTCTTTCTGTTTGTATCTCTTCCTTGTGTCTTTACATCTTGTACATTTGCAATTTTTCTTTCTGTTTGTATCTCTTCCTTGTGTGACTTTACATCTTGTACATTTGCAATTTTCTGTTTGTATGTTTTATGTAACGCATGTAATCCTAAATCCTTATGTTTTGCAACTGGTTCTTTTGTAAAGCGCTCTGACACCTTCGGGTAAAGTTCGCGCTATATAAAATCGCATAAAATAAATAAAGATCTAAGAAAACAGCTTTGCCAAAATTGCCACTAGGTTCTTTTCTCTATTGCCATACCCTCTGCTCCCCCCTCTATACGTCATGATAACAGGATAACGCCACTTCCGCTCGACGTTGGCCAATGGGGCGACGCGTAGTGAAGCCGTCACAATGCCAGAAGCATGCGGGCACCGCCCATTAGCCCCGCACCCCCTCCGCTCGCACCGGAGGGAAGAATTCAGCATTTGGTCTCCTCCCCCTCCCAGGCGAGGACTTGAGGAGCAGTCGCCGCGGCCATTCACCAAGAGCGGGGCTTCCCCTCAGCAACCAATGGCGAGCGGCCGGGGGCGGGCCGGCGGATATAGCGTGTTAGTGTGTGCGCGCCGTCGGTAGTGCGAGTAACCGAGACCCCCGTCCTCTGGTGCTATTTTTTTTTTATTTTTTAAAATTCACCGAAAGACCCGGATTGTTATCAGTGTTTTGTGGATGCTTAACTAGGGGGGAAAGGGTGTGGCGCTAAGCTGGAACACCAAGGAGAGCAGCGGGGAGCTCGCGGCCGCCACCATAGTGCTCACAGGCCAGAACACTTCACGGAAGACCCCAGCGCGCGACTGCGGTGCCGGCGTGTACCAGGTGAGTGACGGCGGAGGGGGGGGGGGGAGCGCCGCGCATCCCCGTGGCCAAGTGTCAAGCGGTGAATAAAGTAAACACAACCCCCCCCTTGTGATGTTGTTGTCTTCCTGTAGCTCGCGACCCCCCCACTCCTCACGAGCGCACGGCCCCGCGCTCCTTTACAGTGCTTCTGGGTAGGGCTCTCGCGCCTCGTTCTCACAGGACAAATGGGGGGGGGGGGGGTTGGCAGAGCCAGAGTGACCGCGTGGCCCTTTGTTTTTCTCTTCTTTTCTTATCACCCCCCCCCCGCCTCTGAGTGGTAGCGCCCCACCAGCCAGTATTTATTCCCCCCCCCCCCCCCAACCGCCGGGTGCCTGACGTGTCGGTACCGTGGAGGCCGCCAGGCCTGCTCCCCGGCTGTGCAGGCTGCTGGGGCCTGTATCTCGCATGTGCTGGCCCCGGGCTCAGTAACACGTCCGCACAGGCGGCTGTGCTGCTGACTCCAGGAGGCTGGCGGGCTGCCACCACTTCACTACTTTTAACCGTGAATCTCGATAAATGCCCGTCTCACTCTGTCGGGTAACTGGGTCCACTTATTTGCAGTTGCCCATTTTATAATGCGGATAATAAAACCAACTATATGATAATTCCCAATATGAGCATCTGGTACGGGACAGCCATAACTATTTATGTAGTTTGTCTCCTCACAGTATCTCCTTGCAGTATGTAAACATCGCAGCAAACCTCTCCCCCCCCCCCCCCCAACCCCGAAGAAGCTTGTAGTGTCCCATGAATGCGCTAGTATTGTAATGTTATTAATGTGAATGTTTTGTAGTGGTTAATTTGGTGATTTTTCGCTGCCATGGTTCCTCCATATGGCCTCCACACTCTTAAGGGCCTTTTTGTCGGATACTTTTCCAAATCTAATTTGAAGGTTTCGAGGTTATTGAGCATACCCTTGAGGTGTGTCTCGATATATCTTCCATTCACTCCCAAATACGGGCCTGATAGCCCTAGAAGGGGTTCATTGTTGTACATTCAGTCCATGTGCACCCCTCTCTAACGGTAGGACTTAAATATCTCAGTAGTACTATGTTTCTTCCTTTGTTTTTCTTTCGAACCAATTTACCCTGGCACTGTACAGAGGTCAGTCTGTACTGAAATCGCCAATAAATAAAAAATAAATTAGTTTTTACTTGGATAGTTGAAACTTGTTTTCTAAATGTTTACATTTACTCTTACGTGGCTTCAGTTGCATGGATTCATACATTTCTTAGGTTTGTAATATAACTTTCAGGCTGTGTGCTGTTTTCCTCCGGATTTCATTGTGCTAATCTAAAATAAAATATTCTCCACCAGCATCCCGCGACGTCTTGTGTCGGCTACGATGGGGGTGTTGCAAGTCAACCGCAAGCCCCCTGGGAGCAGCTGCTGCTTAGCCTTGTTAAATCGGAACCCAAGCTCACGATACACGTGTCTGTAAGACGTACTCTGCCAAAGCATTCCACAGACACTGCAGGAGTTTACTCGCGGTTAACATTGCAAAACATTAATATGTTGGCGTATGATGCAGTGGAAGTTGCCTGTGTCCAGTGACACCGCATAGGTCATAACAGAAGCCACAAGGTCACATTCCGCTTATCTAGTTATTAAAGTATGTACTGGACTCTTCTTGGCAGACAGCTTTTATCCAATTGGGCAGTAAGTCTATAAATTGAATAGGCTCCATAGTTTCACGTTACAACCTTACTCTTTGTGAAACTTCTGTTTATAATCGTACATATCGTGTAACCATTACCTTTGTAACCTGGAACATGTGCATGCCCTAATATTTTGTAGCCCGTTTTTTCTTTCTCCTTACGATGTCCTCTCGCTGACCAGGGTGGGTGTTGGATTAACAAAACTCATGGGGACAAACCTCTCACCTAATAACATAACTCCGACAACGCAAGCATACAACACAACCCTACTCACCAATTGACAAAACCCTCAGGCGAGACAAGCACACCAAGACCGCATCTACCTCGTAACACAACCCCACTCACCTCATGGCAACTCCCACATCAGACCCAACTCATCTCCGGACACAACCCCATTAACCTCCTGACACAACCTCCAAACGAGACTAAAGCACACAACCTCACACATCTCCTGACACAAGCACACAGCACCACTCACCTCATGACAGCCCCAGAGTAGACAAGCACACAACCCACTCACCTCCTGACAACCCTTAGACGAGACAAGCACACCCCACCGGCCCCTCACCTAAACACTAGGTTAGAATGGAACACGTACCCCTCTCGCCCCCACTCCCAGGCTAGAGTATAGCAATTACATGACCCCATCCTCAACTCCTGACGTCTCAAGCACACACACCCGGACACATCTCCCAACCGAGATTGAACCACACAGCAGTAGACCCACCCGTGACCCATCTCTCAGGCTTGACTAGAGCACACAACACAACCAACCACACGTCTCCTGACCTGGCTAGACCAACACAGAGCACAGCACCACTCCTCACCTTTTGACCCTGTTGTAGGCGCTAGGCTGTCCGGTGTCTCCTCTCTGAATACTGGCCTCTTTGGAGAGTCCAGTTTAAGCAATACAATGAATGTTAATACATTTGGAAGCTTGAACTTGCGTGGGATAGAGTACCAGAAACGTGTCTATTTGAAGTGACTATAGCATAGAAGGAGCGATGCGATCTATAGGAAAGTGCCTTGTTTGTGTCTGTTCATCTGCATCTATGTCTTCAAGTTAGTATCGCCAGGCTCATTTTTCTGCTACATCTGGAAATGGCCGGTCTTGTCAGATGGTGAGACCATTTTTGTCGAAGTCTATCTGGCAAGTAGTTAAACTCGTAGATGTCTTAAGTGCTGCAGTTGGTGATAAAGTAGTTGTTTTATATCGGTAGGTGTCACTGCTTTAAATATCAATTTCGGATCTTTTAAATAGGGGTTAAATAAGTTGCACCATTCTTGGTGATTTTGTCCGAGTGTATGACTGGACCTCGGATTTTCAATCTCGCACAATAACCAGTTGCAAAACTAGGTGGTAGACTTTCTACGACTCGTGCTGAGCTCTTCATTAGTTTGGTTCATTATCATATATGTCCACTAAACAGCCTAGATATTTTTTCTTGGGCTAGCCTGCATCACGTGGAGGCAAGAATTGTGGATGAGTGCATGGATTGTCCGTGGTGAAGCATCGGTATAGTGTACTAGAGACAACCAGCAGATCATCGGCTGAGAGCTGGAGATCGAGGATGAGTGGTTTGGTTCGTGGTATTAAGATTATTATTATTGATCAAGCTTATTTTTTTTTTAATGCATTGTAAAGCCTAACTATATATCGTGGACTTTTATGACAAATTATGTATTTTTATATTGGTGTATACTTTTATGACTCCATTATTGGAATCGAAATAGTTATTTGAATGAAATGATTATTATTATTGAGGTAGCTAAAAATGGAATGATTTGAGGGTTAAAGGTAGCTGGAGCAGAAACAGGTCTTTTACCGTTTCATACTGGGAAGCAGATAGTTTTACTTGGAAGGGTTTGTGGTTCATAATTCTTGGTGCCTTTGCTTCGAAGACCATTGCAAAAAGAACAATTGATGGACAGAAAGCAGAACAATGTCATACATTCACCCCAGTACAGAGCTCTTTATTTGCATTTGCATAGAAGACGGTCTATATTGAGTGCCATTCAGTCTGATACAGTTTGTTTATTTTGTAATACGTACACCCCCCTCCCCCACCCGAGGTAGATGAATGTGCTTCATCTAATAGGCAGTGCAGAGGTTTTTTTTCAGTCACACTTGGAACAGCTTTGTTTTCATGTCTCTTCAGAACTGTAAATGCTCCTGGATGTTTTAAATCTTGGTTTGTTACAAGTTCCAGAGCTTGGTTGCTTGTACTGAGAAAGTATAAAGCGATAGAAAATTGTTGCTGGCTCTGTACATGGTGTTTTAAGTAGAGTTCATTCACACTCAAACATGTTTGGGAAGCACAAGTCTCCGATACATTTAGCTCCTCTCCCACATCACTGTCTGAACAAATGTCAGACACTTATGTTAAGTCAATGGTTCATGTAATTCTATCTGTACACTTTGCGGTATTTAAACTCGGATTAGGTGAAACGAATAGTGTTAGCTATCATCAAAGAGTTTACCAACCCCACCGCCGGCACTAACGACATCACTCCCTCCCAAGACCTCTGCGACTCTCTAGCCTCGTTCTTCCACAACAAAATCGCTGATATACATAACCGCTTTGGAGACCAGTCCATCCCACCCTCCTCCGAACTAAAACCCCCCTCCAACAACCTTTTGCACCTGGAATCCAATCATCACTGAAGACACCATCCGCCTGATGAACACTATCCACTCAGGATCACCAACCGACCCATGTCCCCACCACATTTTCAACAAAGCAGACTCCATTATCGCACCCCATCTCCGAGACGTCATCAACTGCTCCCTCAACTCCGCTACCTTCCCGGAAAGCTGGAAACATGCCGAACTCAGTGCCCTATTGAAGAAACCCACAGCAGACCCCACTGAACTTAAGAACTACCGCCCCATTTCGCTCCTCCCATTCCCTGCCAAAGTCATCGAGAAAGCCGTCAACAGTCAACTCGCAGCCTTCCTGGAATCCAACAAATCCCTCGACCCCTCACAGTCCGGCTTCCGAGCCAAACACAGCACCGAGACCGCCCTCCTCGCAGCTACAGACGACATTCGAACTCTACTGGACAACGGAGAAACAGTCGCCCTCATCCTACTTGACCTCTCCGCAGCCTTCGACACAGTCTGTCATAGCACCCTTATACAACGCCTCAGCAACATCGGAATACAAGGCAAAGCATTGGACTGGATCATCTCGTTCCTCGCCGGAAGAACCCAGAGAGTCCGCCTCCCCCCTTTTAAATCAGAAGCCACCAAAGTCATCTGCGGAGTACCACAAGGATCTTCACTCAGTCCCACCCTCTTCAACGTATACATGAGTCCCCTTGCATCCATCGCTCGCCAACACAACCTCAACATTATTTCCTACGCAGACGACACCCAGCTGATCCTCTCCCTCACCAATGACCCAAACACCGCCAAAAATAATCTACACAAAGGGATTAAAGAAGTAGCCGAGTGGATGAAGATCAGCCGCTTAAAACTGAACTCGGACAAAACGGAAGTCCTCATCTTAGGATCATCCCCATCCGCCTGGGACGACTCATGGTGGCCACCGGCCCTGGGAACCGCACCCATACCAACGGACCACGCACGTAACCTAGGCTTCATCCTGGACTCCTCCCTCTCGATGACCAGACAAGTCAACGACGTCTCATCCTCATGCTTCAACATCCTACGCATGCTCAAAAAAATCTTCCGTTGGATCCCCACCGAAACAAGAAAGACGGTCACCCATGCTCTAGTCACAAGCCGACTGGACTACGGAAACACCCTTTACGCCGGTACCACAGCCACACTACAGAAACTCCAACGCATCCAAAACGCCTCAGCCAGACTCATCCTAGACATCCCCCGCCAAGCTCACATCACCGGAAAGACCTCCACTGGCTCCCCGTCAACAAAAGAATAACGTTCCGTCTCCTCACCCACGCACATAAAGCCCTCTACGACCTGGGACCCGAATACCTCAACACGCGCCTGACGTTTTACACCCCCACCCGCCAACTACGATCGTCCAATCAAGCCCTCGCCGCAATTCCACGCATCCAAAGATCCACCATGGGGGGTAGATCCTTCTCCTACTTAGCGGCCAAGACCTGGAATTCTCTCCCCACCCACCTCCGCCTGACACAAAACCACCTCTCCTTGAGAAAACAACTAAAAACTTGGATATTCGATAAGTAAAGTTCCCCCCCCTCCCTCAAGCGCCTTGAGACCCTATGGGAGAGTAGTGCGCTATATAAATTTAAACTTGACTTGTTTTATCGCCCACCATTGCGCTCATCACATTTGAAATTAAAAAAAAGGTAAAATCATTTTTGAGTTTCAAGAAATGAACAAATAACTAAAAAATACAATAATGGAAACATAAGAGCGAAATGAGAAATACTGACCAATCATGATGATGATAATAATAATAATAATAATAATGACAACAATAATTACAAATCATGAGAAATACAGAATAAATAAAAACAAGTTACTCAAGTCCCTAGCCATGGTAGTCGCAGTGAGCCTTCAGTGACGTACAGGTGGGAAAAACAGCACGTTTTCCCTACAAGAATTCAAACACAGATACATTATAATATATAGTACAGGTCTTGTCAAGCATGTACAATTTCACAGTTGTGGAGGTAGGACATACAATGCTGTACAGGAGTAGGCTGGCAAATGTAGTGTACAATACTCATTACAGTCTGGAGACTTAGGTCGATTTTTCACAGGGGATCATATGAGAAGGATGAGGCATCAAGGGGCAACCACAGTTTCCTGTGTGAATTACGGCATGGAGAGTTATGAAGTGTGACATTATTTGCTCCTCTAAGGAAAGATAGCCCTTCCTGCCACATTCTAAAAGAAACTTCTTTGGAGCTTTTCCACTTACACAGTGCAACTTTACAGGCTAAAGTGAGCATGAGATCTGGCAAGTATTAGTCATTCACATCTTCGATCTTAGGGTCCAAAGCACCTTGTGTAATATAGGAAAATTCCTTTGGAGGGGCTATGTTGAAAGTATTGCTTATACATTCTTAAACCTTATCCCAGTATGTTTGCGCGGTAGGGCAATAGAAGAGCATGTGGGTGAGGTTGCCGATGTGAGATTTACAGTTCCAGCATGAAAGGCTCTCACTGAGATTAAGTTTAAAGATTTTCTCGGGTGTCCAGTAAGTCCAATTTATTAGCACAAGTTTTATTTGCGACAATATTGGAGATATTTTATTCGAGAATAGGGTGATATGTATTTTCTCCAATGTAAATGGGATATTGCTGGCGTTGGGTTCAGATTACCATTTTACTTCACATTTCATGTGACGTTTGCAAGACTTAGGGGAAAGAAGCTTTTATATTTTAGAGATGTGTCCTGACTTGTGACATCTTTGAGACTATCGGAGGGTTTAATGGAACGCATCGAGAGGAGAGATTTTAGCTTTAGGAATTTATAAAAATCAATTGGTTTTCGACCGTGACGAGCTTGGAGGACCGAAAAAGGTAATGACATTTTACCTTTTTATCTTTGTTCTTTCAGGGATGATCAACAATTTCCTGCACTTTTCCTGGTTACATCAGTAGCTTACTTTTTACCCCCTTGTTTCCTTTTGGAGATGGTTATCAAATCTTAAAGCTTCATATTATTTTGATCATATGGACCACTAATGATTCTTAATTTTGTTTTTCATTCTCTGGATTCTGTTTGCCATATCTCTCTAAATTTGCGGTTGATTGACAATAAGTTCATATGTGACATGGCCTACTGCTCTCCATGACCTTCATTGATAAAAAGTTATTCAGAACTTGTTTTTAAGCCTGGCCCTGAAGAAGCGAAAGCAGGCGTTAAGTCGCAAAACATTTGTTGCAAATTTTCATGTGAAAGCAATATTTTGAATTTAAAGTAAATGGTCCTTCGCTTATGACTAGAGTCTTGAATTGATTTATACCCCAATGATTATTGCACAGCCATAGACCCCAAACCACGTCCATAAGACACTGAAACACATGCACATGGATGCAGTTACATCTATCTTAGATTGCAGAGAGGATGAACAAACCAATAAAACCTGAAAAATCGGTTTTAACGTGGAAGACAAAGATTATTGCATGTGCTGAGGTGTACCAAAAGGACATGCATGTGGCATGTGGTTGTTTAGGAGGGCTACCGACAGATAATTAGGATTTTGGTGAGCTATGCAGACTGGCGATTTCATATGAAACGTGTTGCAAACACTGCACAGATGGGAGATGCAGAAGTGAGTGGAGAGAATTGGGAATAAACCGGACCTGTGAACCCAGTGGCAACTCATCAGATTAAGCCAAAGTCCTACAGGTGGAGGATGAGACCCCTGCGACAGCTAGGGGTTGCCAAAATGAGAGGTACAAACACAGTAACAAAAGTGCCTGGAGAACTGAAGAAATAGGGGTTAGAGAGAAGCTACAAACACAGATTCTCTTTGGAAGGTCTGACAGCTCAATCAACTATAACGGGTGAATTTTAAGACGTTTTATTTTTTACATACACTTTTTTTAAAGATCCTGGCAGGCAAATAAACCTAACTAATTTGCACCTCCCCAATGCACGGCTTATGTCCTTGCATTTTGCATCACATGTGACATGATAAATGACCTAATTGGCGACAATACTGACCTTATGTAATCATTGTGATGCCATAAGACTGCGCATGACCCACAATTTTAAGTGATACATTGAGAGGTGGACATTTGCCATTGCAAAGGCATCTGTGTGTCCCTATGGAAAATGCTCTGTAGTTGGGTAAAGTATGTACTATACACATTCCGGAGATGGGCATACAACAATACAGCTGTGCTTACAATGGAAGTATGAGATAAACCACCTCTAAGTGTGACGCTTCTAAATTCTTGAAATAAAATTGCACAGCTTATACAATCTGTCTATACCACTATATCACAACTATTTATCACGGGCAAATGCCAATATATCCACCGCAGATAATGTACAGTTTATGGCAGCTTTAGCTTTTCTCAGTTTTTTTTTTTGTGCATCTACAAAATTGCTTGCTCTCCATGAAGTTGTGATTGTTTGTTGATTTTTTCCACCTGCCTTAGAATGAACTTTCAGGAGCACACCCATGCCATTGTAATTCTATTAGTGTCTTGGATAACTAGATAATTTATTGGGTTTTCTCTGGGAATAGCACAGCTGGGAGGAGGCAGTCGTTAATGTACATGGCTTTTTGTGGTCTGGACTGACAGTGCATTCATAAGCATGGTTTAATGGCATTGCCAATGCTTTGCTTCCTTATTTCAGCTGCTATATATAATGGCACTTCAACCTTTGTGTGTGGTTTTTAAACATTATTTTTTTTATATGAAGTATCCTAAAAAATGTTAGTTTTTTTTAAAACGAGGGCGCTGTTAAACGAGTGAAAATATGGGTAGGCTGACTAAACGCATGTGGCAAGGGATGCTGTGCTTATGCAGACTTTGGCTCTGAACTATTTTTTCCTCTATAAATATTCCTCAAACAAAAAGAACCCCATCTCCCCTCAAACTTTTAAACTCTGACTTCAGGCCTCCATTAACACTGGAATGTTTATTATATTTAGCCTACTCTTTTGGAAATGCTTTAAACTTAAAAGCTGATTTTCCAACAATATGGTGTTCAGTAGTACTGCACGTTTGTATTGAAATGTAAATGTTAGAGTAATAGTTGTTCAGTACAACTCTGTGGTGAAGCTGCAGCTCATTACTAAGGAATTAACTGACGCTGCTGGTGTTGGAAGTCAGTTGTTTTTTTAAAGATATTTGAGAAGTCCTAAACTGTTGCCTTATTTTAGCTTTCTAGGACGCTATCTATACTGTCTGACAAAAAGAGCCTCCTCATTTTGTACTGTTTAAAGGAAATTCTTTGATTCCATCAAGATGGCTTTAGGTGTGTTACACTTTTGTCAAAGATAGAATGTTAGGATTTTAGCTGTGTATTAGTACATTGGATTACTTCACCAACAGGCTGCTGTTGGGACTACTACATGCATTACTCAATATCAGACTTTATTCTAACAAATGATAGATGGAGTGAACTGAATGAAAACGTGCTCTGTTTATGGAGCTCCTTCCATAATCTGGGAAAATCATGAAAACATGTTTCTTTCAAACATGGTTTATAAAATTCCAACAAAGGCTCTGCGTTTTTCACAGTATAAAATCACCTTAGAACACACCATATTTCCTAACATTAGCATGGAACCATCAACAAATGATTTATATTGTGACTTGAATCTTACCACGCTTAGTTAATGTCTGCCACAGCATATTGTCCATGTTGTGACCAGCTAGTCTGGTGTGGGGGGGGGGGTTTCTTTGTGGAACCCTCCCTCCAGCACACACCTACATTACAACATTGTTCAGGTTGTAGTCAGCCAATCAGAATGAACTAACCACCTTTAAAGTGCCAATCGGAGCACATCTGGACCAAGTAGTCCAGATATCCCGATCTGTTTAATCCCTTTGTGGCCAACTCTTTAGCATGAATTTCTCAAACAATGTATTTAAACAAAGTAACAAAAATCCACTTTCTCAGTAAAGTTCCTAATTTCACAAAATTTGGCAAGCTCAACTCACCAGTTTTTTCTGTCGCTTCCCAAAATTTCCTGGGGGGGGGGGGTCAACATGGGAAAGCAGTGTTTATTTTTTTTTTTATTCCTTTTATTGAAACAAAAATCAACAAAGAAAAAAACATCAGGTGACACATTACAAAATAATACAGGTCCGAGGACATTCCATACCTTCAAAATATTGTGCAGTTATCACAGTTAGTGGATCAAGGGGACGTGTGCTCATCAGCCTCTTCGGGACCTGTTGGGGGGGGGGGGGTACAGATACCCCCCCCCCCCTTATGGTGATTCCAGGCCTCCTAGATCTTACCCCACTTCCCCGGACAGTCCCAGGCAGAATAAACTGATCTTTCCCTAAACCTACACCAGTCCAAATCCTCCCTCCATTTCTCCACAGGAGGTGGCTGACATGCTCCCCACAATTGGGCAATATTACGCTTCGCTATCATAAATGCCAGTGTTGCCCATTGCTTTTTGTATGCATTAAGGTTGGTTGGTTTCCAGGTATTCAGAATACACCTGCGGGCTTCCAGCCGCAGTTCTGTACCCAGGACTGTTCGCAACGTGCTGTGGACCCTCCACCAAAACTCCTGCTCTCTCGCGCAATGCCACAAAATATAAGTGCATGTCCCCAGTTCCCCACACCCCCTCCTGCATTCCCTGCTCTGAGCGGCCCATACGGACCAATCGGTGCCCGTGACATACGACCTATGTGAGATCTTTAGCTGCACCAATCTGAGCCTCCTTGGTATTGCCACAACCCGCGGGGATGACACAGCTTCCTGCCAATCCTCATCATCCAGCTCCAACCCATCCTCCTGCCATTGCCATCTAAGAACTCCAACCCATCCTCCTGCCATTGCCATCTAAGAACTTCTAGCGGGTCTTCCATATTGTTAATACAATTCTTATATAGTAGAGTTGGAAGGTGGCCGCCTAAAACACTATCTTCTAGAGGAGAGGCATGAGGAAGTGTCGTACCCCCGCACCTGTAGATAACTATAATATTCACAGTCCCTCATGTGATATTGTAGCTTAAGGGAGTCAAATGAGTGAATCGTACCGTCCCTCCAAACATCCTTTCTGAGCGTGATACCAATGAAGTCCCATTTGTCAAAGCCTTTCGACTTCCATAGACTTCCCAACTTCTCCGAACTCCATAATGGAGTGGGGAGTGTGAGTTTCCCCTCCCACTTAAGATGCCTGTTGGCCGCATGCCTTAACTGGAAGGCATGTGCCGTGCGTCCTGTGAGGGGAAATCTGCGGTTCCCAGCATCAAGTGCTCTGGTGTAGTTGCCCCCTGGCAGTTGCCAACGGTCCATGGCGTATCCAGGATAGTTAGGGGCACCATATATCCTGTGGTTTACTGCCGCTAACTGGGAGGCCCAATAATATTTCTTGAGGTCTGGCAGGCCTATGCCCCGTCATACCAGGAAAGGGTGAGCTTAGAAAATACTATGCGGGGTTTACCGTCCCAAAGTAACTGTCTCTACAGGGCTCTATTTCCTTAGAATAGGACGCTGGAATTGGGTCCATTGCATTCTGCAGTGCATATAGGAACCGGGGCAAGGTCAGCATTTTAAAGAGTATGCTCTACCTAAAATCAAGAGTGGGAGCGCCTTCCAGGGCGCCACATCACTCCTAAATCGCGCCAGTGGGGGGGAAGAGGGGAGCACAGGTTATTAGTATAACGGAGCTTGTAATCTAACGTGATACAGATACCGAGGTACCTATGGCCCAATGGGTCGAGTTGTATCTGGCAAGCGTTAGGAACGACTGGTGGGTCCCCTTTGAGGACGAAGGGAACCGATTTGGACCAATTATTAGCAAAGCCTGAGTACCTCCCCAAAATAGCCAATATATCCAAAAAACAGCTCAGGGACCACCTCTGTTTGGTGCAGTAAAGCAGGATATCATCAGCGTAGTGAGATTTTATCCTCCCACTATCCTGGCCAGTGGAGCATAGTACAAAAGGTGCACCCAGTCAATAAATTCTGGTCCAAAGCCTAGTTTCTCAAGCACCGCAAAAAGGTACAGCCATTCGACTGTCGAATGCCATAGTGGCATCCAATGACGCCAGCACCGCCGGTTCCTGAATTGTTGGGGCCCGGCCCAGGACCCCGTGAAGTTGGTGCGAAGTGAGGGCGGTATTTCGGTGCGGCATAATGCCCAACTGGTCCAGGTGCACCAAAGTGGTGATGACCTTGGTCAACCTCGTAGCCAGCTACTTCACCCGGACCTTAGGTTCCACGTTTAAAAGCGAGATAGGCCTATACGACGAACAGCACGCTCTGGGTTTACCCTCCTGGTGGATGACCACTATGTTGGCAATACGTTGGTCATACAGAAGTTGCTTCCTATCTTTTCTTTCATTAAACATAGAGCGAAGGAATGGAGCGATTTCTATTGGAACTCAATTTGTAGAGTTCTACAGGAATGCCATTTGGTCCCGAGGCCTTGCCGGAGTGTACTCCTCTGATAGCCTGCGCTACCTCGTCATTCGTGAGCGGGGAATCCAGATATTTAGGGTCGTCATCGGAGAGCGTGGGCAGTTGGATGTCCCTAATCATCACCTTGTTATCATCCTCCGTGTACACCCCTTCTGACCAATATACCTCACTGTAGTAGTCTGCAAACCTATCGGCATTGGCCTGCGGGTCAGTGATCATCTGAGTCCTTCCCCTGCAATTCAGGTACTAACCGCGACGCCCACTCTCTCCTCTCCAGCCATGCAATCCACTTTCCTGCTTTATGTCCGTGCTCATATACCCTACTCTAGGACTCACCATACTGCGCCCTGCTGGCCCCCTCCTTCGCAAGACTCCCAAACTCATCCTGCCGTAATTTAAGACGGTGGAGACCTTCTGGGGTGACTGCCTGGGATATTTTCTTATCCAGAGTTATCACTGCCTCCTCTGCTTTCCCCAACTCGGCCTGTCGCTCTCTGATTCTTTACGAACAGGGATAGGACCTCTCCTCAGACAACAGTTTTGAACGCCTACCACAAGGTTTGCGCCGAGTCCCCCATGCCCTGGTTGTCTTAGAAGTACCTGTCCATAGCCCCGACTATATCTTTCTTAACAGTGGGGTCCCTCAGGTGCCACAGGTTGATAGGGGCAATCTTGCCGGCAGTGACCTGGTCAAAATCCAGCTGTAACCAGACCGTGGAGTGGTCTGAAATGACCCTCCCCAGATGCCGCACCTCCCGGACAGCATACGCCTGGGCGGCCAGGACTAAGATATAGTCTATCCTAGACATACTATGGTGTGCGGACGACACATGCGTATACTGCACGCCGCTTAGATTATACAGCCGGCAACTATCCACTAACCCCGTTGTATCCAAGTAGTCAGGGAGCCACCTCTGCGCCGGTCGCAGCATTCTGGCTGGGTGTTGATCCGTTTCACCATCGACCATGGCATTAAAATCGCCGACCAAGGTGCCCAAAGGCAGAGTTAGAAAAATAATGCTGAAATCTCGAAATGTATCCGTCTGTAGACCTGGTGGGACATAGATGGAAACAAAAGTAGCAGTCTTCCCCTCCCATTGACCCAAGATGCCAATGTATGTACCCCGCTGATCGGAACAAGTGGCTTGAATAGTCGGGGGTTAAGTTTTTGAGCAATATACCGACCCCCCCCTGCCCCCCGCCCGACCCAGACATGAACCCGGCATGTGCAACCACTTATAGCCCCCCCTGTGGAGGGCCATGCACCTATTCCCGATAAGATGTGTCTCCTGCAACAGCACCACGTCTGGGGAGTGACGTCTAATGAACTGACTAACCATCCCCCTTTTGATTTTATCACCCAGCCCGTTCACATTCCAGCTAAGCACTTTGATCCCCTCCTACCATTTGTTATTGAGCTGGTATAGAAGCATCGCTGCATTGATGACCCCTCCCCACGTCTGAACCAGCCCGTAGTACATGGGTTCAAAACTGATTAAAAACGTGTTGGTCAAGCCCACTACCTGACAGTTCTCAAAAGTCCCATAGAGTGTATGACTGGACCTCGGATTTTCAATCTCGCACAATAACCAGTTGCAAAACTAGGTGGTAGACTTTCTACGACTCGTGCTGAGCTCTTCATTAGTTTGGTTCATTATCATATATGTCCACTAAACAGCCTAGATATTTTTTCTTGGGCTAGCCTGCATCACGTGGAGGCAAGAATTGTGGATGAGTGCATGGATTGTCCGTGGTGAAGCATCGGTATAGTGTACTAGAGACAACCAGCAGATCATCGGCTGAGAGCTGGAGATCGAGGATGAGTGGTTTGGTTCGTGGTATTAAGATTATTATTATTGATCAAGCTTATTTTTTTTTTAATGCATTGTAAAGCCTAACTATATATCGTGGACTTTTATGACAAATTATGTATTTTTATATTGGTGTATACTTTTATGACTCCATTATTGGAATCGAAATAGTTATTTGAATGAAATGATTATTATTATTGAGGTAGCTAAAAATGGAATGATTTGAGGGTTAAAGGTAGCTGGAGCAGAAACAGGTCTTTTACCGTTTCATACTGGGAAGCAGATAGTTTTACTTGGAAGGGTTTGTGGTTCATAATTCTTGGTGCCTTTGCTTCGAAGACCATTGCAAAAAGAACAATTGATGGACAGAAAGCAGAACAATGTCATACATTCACCCCAGTACAGAGCTCTTTATTTGCATTTGCATAGAAGACGGTCTATATTGAGTGCCATTCAGTCTGATACAGTTTGTTTATTTTGTAATACGTACACCCCCCTCCCCCACCCGAGGTAGATGAATGTGCTTCATCTAATAGGCAGTGCAGAGGTTTTTTTTCAGTCACACTTGGAACAGCTTTGTTTTCATGTCTCTTCAGAACTGTAAATGCTCCTGGATGTTTTAAATCTTGGTTTGTTACAAGTTCCAGAGCTTGGTTGCTTGTACTGAGAAAGTATAAAGCGATAGAAAATTGTTGCTGGCTCTGTACATGGTGTTTTAAGTAGAGTTCATTCACACTCAAACATGTTTGGGAAGCACAAGTCTCCGATACATTTAGCTCCTCTCCCACATCACTGTCTGAACAAATGTCAGACACTTATGTTAAGTCAATGGTTCATGTAATTCTATCTGTACACTTTGCGGTATTTAAACTCGGATTAGGTGAAACGAATAGTGTTAGCTATCATCAAAGAGTTTACCAACCCCACCGCCGGCACTAACGACATCACTCCCTCCCAAGACCTCTGCGACTCTCTAGCCTCGTTCTTCCACAACAAAATCGCTGATATACATAACCGCTTTGGAGACCAGTCCATCCCACCCTCCTCCGAACTAAAACCCCCCTCCAACAACCTTTTGCACCTGGAATCCAATCATCACTGAAGACACCATCCGCCTGATGAACACTATCCACTCAGGATCACCAACCGACCCATGTCCCCACCACATTTTCAACAAAGCAGACTCCATTATCGCACCCCATCTCCGAGACGTCATCAACTGCTCCCTCAACTCCGCTACCTTCCCGGAAAGCTGGAAACATGCCGAACTCAGTGCCCTATTGAAGAAACCCACAGCAGACCCCACTGAACTTAAGAACTACCGCCCCATTTCGCTCCTCCCATTCCCTGCCAAAGTCATCGAGAAAGCCGTCAACAGTCAACTCGCAGCCTTCCTGGAATCCAACAAATCCCTCGACCCCTCACAGTCCGGCTTCCGAGCCAAACACAGCACCGAGACCGCCCTCCTCGCAGCTACAGACGACATTCGAACTCTACTGGACAACGGAGAAACAGTCGCCCTCATCCTACTTGACCTCTCCGCAGCCTTCGACACAGTCTGTCATAGCACCCTTATACAACGCCTCAGCAACATCGGAATACAAGGCAAAGCATTGGACTGGATCATCTCGTTCCTCGCCGGAAGAACCCAGAGAGTCCGCCTCCCCCCTTTTAAATCAGAAGCCACCAAAGTCATCTGCGGAGTACCACAAGGATCTTCACTCAGTCCCACCCTCTTCAACGTATACATGAGTCCCCTTGCATCCATCGCTCGCCAACACAACCTCAACATTATTTCCTACGCAGACGACACCCAGCTGATCCTCTCCCTCACCAATGACCCAAACACCGCCAAAAATAATCTACACAAAGGGATTAAAGAAGTAGCCGAGTGGATGAAGATCAGCCGCTTAAAACTGAACTCGGACAAAACGGAAGTCCTCATCTTAGGATCATCCCCATCCGCCTGGGACGACTCATGGTGGCCACCGGCCCTGGGAACCGCACCCATACCAACGGACCACGCACGTAACCTAGGCTTCATCCTGGACTCCTCCCTCTCGATGACCAGACAAGTCAACGACGTCTCATCCTCATGCTTCAACATCCTACGCATGCTCAAAAAAATCTTCCGTTGGATCCCCACCGAAACAAGAAAGACGGTCACCCATGCTCTAGTCACAAGCCGACTGGACTACGGAAACACCCTTTACGCCGGTACCACAGCCACACTACAGAAACTCCAACGCATCCAAAACGCCTCAGCCAGACTCATCCTAGACATCCCCCGCCAAGCTCACATCACCGGAAAGACCTCCACTGGCTCCCCGTCAACAAAAGAATAACGTTCCGTCTCCTCACCCACGCACATAAAGCCCTCTACGACCTGGGACCCGAATACCTCAACACGCGCCTGACGTTTTACACCCCCACCCGCCAACTACGATCGTCCAATCAAGCCCTCGCCGCAATTCCACGCATCCAAAGATCCACCATGGGGGGTAGATCCTTCTCCTACTTAGCGGCCAAGACCTGGAATTCTCTCCCCACCCACCTCCGCCTGACACAAAACCACCTCTCCTTGAGAAAACAACTAAAAACTTGGATATTCGATAAGTAAAGTTCCCCCCCCTCCCTCAAGCGCCTTGAGACCCTATGGGAGAGTAGTGCGCTATATAAATTTAAACTTGACTTGTTTTATCGCCCACCATTGCGCTCATCACATTTGAAATTAAAAAAAAGGTAAAATCATTTTTGAGTTTCAAGAAATGAACAAATAACTAAAAAATACAATAATGGAAACATAAGAGCGAAATGAGAAATACTGACCAATCATGATGATGATAATAATAATAATAATAATAATGACAACAATAATTACAAATCATGAGAAATACAGAATAAATAAAAACAAGTTACTCAAGTCCCTAGCCATGGTAGTCGCAGTGAGCCTTCAGTGACGTACAGGTGGGAAAAACAGCACGTTTTCCCTACAAGAATTCAAACACAGATACATTATAATATATAGTACAGGTCTTGTCAAGCATGTACAATTTCACAGTTGTGGAGGTAGGACATACAATGCTGTACAGGAGTAGGCTGGCAAATGTAGTGTACAATACTCATTACAGTCTGGAGACTTAGGTCGATTTTTCACAGGGGATCATATGAGAAGGATGAGGCATCAAGGGGCAACCACAGTTTCCTGTGTGAATTACGGCATGGAGAGTTATGAAGTGTGACATTATTTGCTCCTCTAAGGAAAGATAGCCCTTCCTGCCACATTCTAAAAGAAACTTCTTTGGAGCTTTTCCACTTACACAGTGCAACTTTACAGGCTAAAGTGAGCATGAGATCTGGCAAGTATTAGTCATTCACATCTTCGATCTTAGGGTCCAAAGCACCTTGTGTAATATAGGAAAATTCCTTTGGAGGGGCTATGTTGAAAGTATTGCTTATACATTCTTAAACCTTATCCCAGTATGTTTGCGCGGTAGGGCAATAGAAGAGCATGTGGGTGAGGTTGCCGATGTGAGATTTACAGTTCCAGCATGAAAGGCTCTCACTGAGATTAAGTTTAAAGATTTTCTCGGGTGTCCAGTAAGTCCAATTTATTAGCACAAGTTTTATTTGCGACAATATTGGAGATATTTTATTCGAGAATAGGGTGATATGTATTTTCTCCAATGTAAATGGGATATTGCTGGCGTTGGGTTCAGATTACCATTTTACTTCACATTTCATGTGACGTTTGCAAGACTTAGGGGAAAGAAGCTTTTATATTTTAGAGATGTGTCCTGACTTGTGACATCTTTGAGACTATCGGAGGGTTTAATGGAACGCATCGAGAGGAGAGATTTTAGCTTTAGGAATTTATAAAAATCAATTGGTTTTCGACCGTGACGAGCTTGGAGGACCGAAAAAGGTAATGACATTTTACCTTTTTATCTTTGTTCTTTCAGGGATGATCAACAATTTCCTGCACTTTTCCTGGTTACATCAGTAGCTTACTTTTTACCCCCTTGTTTCCTTTTGGAGATGGTTATCAAATCTTAAAGCTTCATATTATTTTGATCATATGGACCACTAATGATTCTTAATTTTGTTTTTCATTCTCTGGATTCTGTTTGCCATATCTCTCTAAATTTGCGGTTGATTGACAATAAGTTCATATGTGACATGGCCTACTGCTCTCCATGACCTTCATTGATAAAAAGTTATTCAGAACTTGTTTTTAAGCCTGGCCCTGAAGAAGCGAAAGCAGGCGTTAAGTCGCAAAACATTTGTTGCAAATTTTCATGTGAAAGCAATATTTTGAATTTAAAGTAAATGGTCCTTCGCTTATGACTAGAGTCTTGAATTGATTTATACCCCAATGATTATTGCACAGCCATAGACCCCAAACCACGTCCATAAGACACTGAAACACATGCACATGGATGCAGTTACATCTATCTTAGATTGCAGAGAGGATGAACAAACCAATAAAACCTGAAAAATCGGTTTTAACGTGGAAGACAAAGATTATTGCATGTGCTGAGGTGTACCAAAAGGACATGCATGTGGCATGTGGTTGTTTAGGAGGGCTACCGACAGATAATTAGGATTTTGGTGAGCTATGCAGACTGGCGATTTCATATGAAACGTGTTGCAAACACTGCACAGATGGGAGATGCAGAAGTGAGTGGAGAGAATTGGGAATAAACCGGACCTGTGAACCCAGTGGCAACTCATCAGATTAAGCCAAAGTCCTACAGGTGGAGGATGAGACCCCTGCGACAGCTAGGGGTTGCCAAAATGAGAGGTACAAACACAGTAACAAAAGTGCCTGGAGAACTGAAGAAATAGGGGTTAGAGAGAAGCTACAAACACAGATTCTCTTTGGAAGGTCTGACAGCTCAATCAACTATAACGGGTGAATTTTAAGACGTTTTATTTTTTACATACACTTTTTTTAAAGATCCTGGCAGGCAAATAAACCTAACTAATTTGCACCTCCCCAATGCACGGCTTATGTCCTTGCATTTTGCATCACATGTGACATGATAAATGACCTAATTGGCGACAATACTGACCTTATGTAATCATTGTGATGCCATAAGACTGCGCATGACCCACAATTTTAAGTGATACATTGAGAGGTGGACATTTGCCATTGCAAAGGCATCTGTGTGTCCCTATGGAAAATGCTCTGTAGTTGGGTAAAGTATGTACTATACACATTCCGGAGATGGGCATACAACAATACAGCTGTGCTTACAATGGAAGTATGAGATAAACCACCTCTAAGTGTGACGCTTCTAAATTCTTGAAATAAAATTGCACAGCTTATACAATCTGTCTATACCACTATATCACAACTATTTATCACGGGCAAATGCCAATATATCCACCGCAGATAATGTACAGTTTATGGCAGCTTTAGCTTTTCTCAGTTTTTTTTTTTGTGCATCTACAAAATTGCTTGCTCTCCATGAAGTTGTGATTGTTTGTTGATTTTTTCCACCTGCCTTAGAATGAACTTTCAGGAGCACACCCATGCCATTGTAATTCTATTAGTGTCTTGGATAACTAGATAATTTATTGGGTTTTCTCTGGGAATAGCACAGCTGGGAGGAGGCAGTCGTTAATGTACATGGCTTTTTGTGGTCTGGACTGACAGTGCATTCATAAGCATGGTTTAATGGCATTGCCAATGCTTTGCTTCCTTATTTCAGCTGCTATATATAATGGCACTTCAACCTTTGTGTGTGGTTTTTAAACATTATTTTTTTTATATGAAGTATCCTAAAAAATGTTAGTTTTTTTTAAAACGAGGGCGCTGTTAAACGAGTGAAAATATGGGTAGGCTGACTAAACGCATGTGGCAAGGGATGCTGTGCTTATGCAGACTTTGGCTCTGAACTATTTTTTCCTCTATAAATATTCCTCAAACAAAAAGAACCCCATCTCCCCTCAAACTTTTAAACTCTGACTTCAGGCCTCCATTAACACTGGAATGTTTATTATATTTAGCCTACTCTTTTGGAAATGCTTTAAACTTAAAAGCTGATTTTCCAACAATATGGTGTTCAGTAGTACTGCACGTTTGTATTGAAATGTAAATGTTAGAGTAATAGTTGTTCAGTACAACTCTGTGGTGAAGCTGCAGCTCATTACTAAGGAATTAACTGACGCTGCTGGTGTTGGAAGTCAGTTGTTTTTTTAAAGATATTTGAGAAGTCCTAAACTGTTGCCTTATTTTAGCTTTCTAGGACGCTATCTATACTGTCTGACAAAAAGAGCCTCCTCATTTTGTACTGTTTAAAGGAAATTCTTTGATTCCATCAAGATGGCTTTAGGTGTGTTACACTTTTGTCAAAGATAGAATGTTAGGATTTTAGCTGTGTATTAGTACATTGGATTACTTCACCAACAGGCTGCTGTTGGGACTACTACATGCATTACTCAATATCAGACTTTATTCTAACAAATGATAGATGGAGTGAACTGAATGAAAACGTGCTCTGTTTATGGAGCTCCTTCCATAATCTGGGAAAATCATGAAAACATGTTTCTTTCAAACATGGTTTATAAAATTCCAACAAAGGCTCTGCGTTTTTCACAGTATAAAATCACCTTAGAACACACCATATTTCCTAACATTAGCATGGAACCATCAACAAATGATTTATATTGTGACTTGAATCTTACCACGCTTAGTTAATGTCTGCCACAGCATATTGTCCATGTTGTGACCAGCTAGTCTGGTGTGGGGGGGGGGGTTTCTTTGTGGAACCCTCCCTCCAGCACACACCTACATTACAACATTGTTCAGGTTGTAGTCAGCCAATCAGAATGAACTAACCACCTTTAAAGTGCCAATCGGAGCACATCTGGACCAAGTAGTCCAGATATCCCGATCTGTTTAATCCCTTTGTGGCCAACTCTTTAGCATGAATTTCTCAAACAATGTATTTAAACAAAGTAACAAAAATCCACTTTCTCAGTAAAGTTCCTAATTTCACAAAATTTGGCAAGCTCAACTCACCAGTTTTTTCTGTCGCTTCCCAAAATTTCCTGGGGGGGGGGGGTCAACATGGGAAAGCAGTGTTTATTTTTTTTT
Organism: Lissotriton helveticus; assembly: GCF_964261635.1. Taxonomy (NCBI): domain Eukaryota; kingdom Metazoa; phylum Chordata; class Amphibia; order Caudata; family Salamandridae; genus Lissotriton; species Lissotriton helveticus. Next base: position 93,623,048 of record NC_136059.1, read on the forward strand.
TTATTCCTTTTATTGAAACAAAAATCAACAAAGAAAAAAACATCAGGTGACACATTACAAAATAATACAGGTCCGAGGACATTCCATACCTTCAAAATATTGTGCAGTTATCACAGTTAGTGGATCAAGGGGACGTGTGCTCATCAGCCTCTTCGGGACCTGTTGGGGGGGGGGGGGTACAGATACCCCCCCCCCCCTTATGGTGATTCCAGGCCTCCTAGATCTTACCCCACTTCCCCGGACAGTCCCAGGCAGAATAAACTGATCTTTCCCTAAACCTACACCAGTCCAAATCCTCCCTCCATTTCTCCACAGGAGGTGGCTGACATGCTCCCCACAATTGGGCAATATTACGCTTCGCTATCATAAATGCCAGTGTTGCCCATTGCTTTTTGTATGCATTAAGGTTGGTTGGTTTCCAGGTATTCAGAATACACCTGCGGGCTTCCAGCCGCAGTTCTGTACCCAGGACTGTTCGCAACGTGCTGTGGACCCTCCACCAAAACTCCTGCTCTCTCGCGCAATGCCACAAAATATAAGTGCATGTCCCCAGTTCCCCACACCCCCTCCTGCATTCCCTGCTCTGAGCGGCCCATACGGACCAATCGGTGCCCGTGACATACGACCTATGTGAGATCTTTAGCTGCACCAATCTGAGCCTCCTTGGTATTGCCACAACCCGCGGGGATGACACAGCTTCCTGCCAATCCTCATCATCCAGCTCCAACCCATCCTCCTGCCATTGCCATCTAAGAACTCCAACCCATCCTCCTGCCATTGCCATCTAAGAACTTCTAGCGGGTCTTCCATATTGTTAATACAATTCTTATATAGTAGAGTTGGAAGGTGGCCGCCTAAAACACTATCTTCTAGAGGAGAGGCATGAGGAAGTGTCGTACCCCCGCACCTGTAGATAACTATAATATTCACAGTCCCTCATGTGATATTGTAGCTTAAGGGAGTCAAATGAGTGAATCGTACCGTCCCTCCAAACATCCTTTCTGAGCGTGATACCAATGAAGTCCCATTTGTCAAAGCCTTTCGACTTCCATAGACTTCCCAACTTCTCCGAACTCCATAATGGAGTGGGGAGTGTGAGTTTCCCCTCCCACTTAAGATGCCTGTTGGCCGCATGCCTTAACTGGAAGGCATGTGCCGTGCGTCCTGTGAGGGGAAATCTGCGGTTCCCAGCATCAAGTGCTCTGGTGTAGTTGCCCCCTGGCAGTTGCCAACGGTCCATGGCGTATCCAGGATAGTTAGGGGCACCATATATCCTGTGGTTTACTGCCGCTAACTGGGAGGCCCAATAATATTTCTTGAGGTCTGGCAGGCCTATGCCCCGTCATACCAGGAAAGGGTGAGCTTAGAAAATACTATGCGGGGTTTACCGTCCCAAAGTAACTGTCTCTACAGGGCTCTATTTCCTTAGAATAGGACGCTGGAATTGGGTCCATTGCATTCTGCAGTGCATATAGGAACCGGGGCAAGGTCAGCATTTTAAAGAGTATGCTCTACCTAAAATCAAGAGTGGGAGCGCCTTCCAGGGCGCCACATCACTCCTAAATCGCGCCAGTGGGGGGGAAGAGGGGAGCACAGGTTATTAGTATAACGGAGCTTGTAATCTAACGTGATACAGATACCGAGGTACCTATGGCCCAATGGGTCGAGTTGTATCTGGCAAGCGTTAGGAACGACTGGTGGGTCCCCTTTGAGGACGAAGGGAACCGATTTGGACCAATTATTAGCAAAGCCTGAGTACCTCCCCAAAATAGCCAATATATCCAAAAAACAGCTCAGGGACCACCTCTGTTTGGTGCAGTAAAGCAGGATATCATCAGCGTAGTGAGATTTTATCCTCCCACTATCCTGGCCAGTGGAGCATAGTACAAAAGGTGCACCCAGTCAATAAATTCTGGTCCAAAGCCTAGTTTCTCAAGCACCGCAAAAAGGTACAGCCATTCGACTGTCGAATGCCATAGTGGCATCCAATGACGCCAGCACCGCCGGTTCCTGAATTGTTGGGGCCCGGCCCAGGACCCCGTGAAGTTGGTGCGAAGTGAGGGCGGTATTTCGGTGCGGCATAATGCCCAACTGGTCCAGGTGCACCAAAGTGGTGATGACCTTGGTCAACCTCGTAGCCAGCTACTTCACCCGGACCTTAGGTTCCACGTTTAAAAGCGAGATAGGCCTATACGACGAACAGCACGCTCTGGGTTTACCCTCCTGGTGGATGACCACTATGTTGGCAATACGTTGGTCATACAGAAGTTGCTTCCTATCTTTTCTTTCATTAAACATAGAGCGAAGGAATGGAGCGATTTCTATTGGAACTCAATTTGTAGAGTTCTACAGGAATGCCATTTGGTCCCGAGGCCTTGCCGGAGTGTACTCCTCTGATAGCCTGCGCTACCTCGTCATTCGTGAGCGGGGAATCCAGATATTTAGGGTCGTCATCGGAGAGCGTGGGCAGTTGGATGTCCCTAATCATCACCTTGTTATCATCCTCCGTGTACACCCCTTCTGACCAATATACCTCACTGTAGTAGTCTGCAAACCTATCGGCATTGGCCTGCGGGTCAGTGATCATCTGAGTCCTTCCCCTGCAATTCAGGTACTAACCGCGACGCCCACTCTCTCCTCTCCAGCCATGCAATCCACTTTCCTGCTTTATGTCCGTGCTCATATACCCTACTCTAGGACTCACCATACTGCGCCCTGCTGGCCCCCTCCTTCGCAAGACTCCCAAACTCATCCTGCCGTAATTTAAGACGGTGGAGACCTTCTGGGGTGACTGCCTGGGATATTTTCTTATCCAGAGTTATCACTGCCTCCTCTGCTTTCCCCAACTCGGCCTGTCGCTCTCTGATTCTTTACGAACAGGGATAGGACCTCTCCTCAGACAACAGTTTTGAACGCCTACCACAAGGTTTGCGCCGAGTCCCCCATGCCCTGGTTGTCTTAGAAGTACCTGTCCATAGCCCCGACTATATCTTTCTTAACAGTGGGGTCCCTCAGGTGCCACAGGTTGATAGGGGCAATCTTGCCGGCAGTGACCTGGTCAAAATCCAGCTGTAACCAGACCGTGGAGTGGTCTGAAATGACCCTCCCCAGATGCCGCACCTCCCGGACAGCATACGCCTGGGCGGCCAGGACTAAGATATAGTCTATCCTAGACATACTATGGTGTGCGGACGACACATGCGTATACTGCACGCCGCTTAGATTATACAGCCGGCAACTATCCACTAACCCCGTTGTATCCAAGTAGTCAGGGAGCCACCTCTGCGCCGGTCGCAGCATTCTGGCTGGGTGTTGATCCGTTTCACCATCGACCATGGCATTAAAATCGCCGACCAAGGTGCCCAAAGGCAGAGTTAGAAAAATAATGCTGAAATCTCGAAATGTATCCGTCTGTAGACCTGGTGGGACATAGATGGAAACAAAAGTAGCAGTCTTCCCCTCCCATTGACCCAAGATGCCAATGTATGTACCCCGCTGATCGGAACAAGTGGCTTGAATAGTCGGGGGTTAAGTTTTTGAGCAATATACCGACCCCCCCCTGCCCCCCGCCCGACCCAGACATGAACCCGGCATGTGCAACCACTTATAGCCCCCCCTGTGGAGGGCCATGCACCTATTCCCGATAAGATGTGTCTCCTGCAACAGCACCACGTCTGGGGAGTGACGTCTAATGAACTGACTAACCATCCCCCTTTTGATTTTATCACCCAGCCCGTTCACATTCCAGCTAAGCACTTTGATCCCCTCCTACCATTTGTTATTGAGCTGGTATAGAAGCATCGCTGCATTGATGACCCCTCCCCACGTCTGAACCAGCCCGTAGTACATGGGTTCAAAACTGATTAAAAACGTGTTGGTCAAGCCCACTACCTGACAGTTCTCAAAAGTCCCATAGATTCTGCGGCCTCCATCATTCCTGCTCCTGCAGTCCTCCTCCTCCGTCTCGATCTTGCCCCTCCGGCCTGCTCAGGGGACGAATGTCCAACCGGTCCGAAGCCACCTCCGGATTATCAAAAATACCAGGCCCTCCCCTTGACCTCCACCCTCAAACGAGCCGGGAACATCATTGCATACTTCAAACCTCTGTCCCTGAGTTTTTTCTTTACTGCAATGGAACTTTGGCGTTGTTTCTGGACAGTGTGCGTGAAGTCAGGGGAAAAAGGAAAAGGTAGCGTTCTCATATCTCAGGGGGCCTCCTGAGCGGGATGCCTGCAGGATAGTGTCTCTGTCCCTGAAATTCAAAACCCACGCAATCATCGGGCGAGAGGGCGCACCAGGTCTGGGTCGATGGTAAAGAAGTTACCCAGTCCCTTGGGCTTGAGATGGTTAAGGAGGATGTCCTCGACGAACAGGTCCGGGGCCGGGCCTTCGGCCTTCTCGGGAACGCCAAGAATACATTTGTCCTTACGTCGGGCTCTTCCATCGTATTCATCCAGTTTCCGATCGGTCAGATCACAAGAGGTTTTGAGGTCTCGCACCTCCTGCTGGAGCAGCGCCACGTCATTGATTAAGCTGGTGGTCTTATGTCCAGTGATTTTGACTTTTTCGCTTGCTTTGGTGAGGTCTGCCCGGGTGAGATTGACCTAAATTGTCATAGTGTCCAGTTTATTGTTCAGTGACTCCATCTTTTGTCCCAGTGATGACTGGACTCCCATCGATCGCCACTATCACGTCGAGCAGCGTCTGCTCAGCCGGTGACCCAGAATATCCACCCACCCCGGCCAACTAATACCGCTTCGAATCCGTAGGAGAACCTCTGTGCATCGTGTAGCAGTCCAGTTTACTGGTTTGAATCTGTTTGGACCCTTTGGTGGAACTGGACTGATGCTTGGCTACATCTGGTTTGGTCGCCATCGGAAGTGCAGCCCTCGGGGTGCGCCGGCCTCTCCGCTCTGCCAGAAGCGGCAATACCACAAAGATCAACAATACTCTGCTGCGATGAGCAACTGGACAACGCACCCAACGGGCCCGAGCTCCAGCGCCATTCACGGGATGAGTGGAGCCACAGAGGCTTCAGTCACTTATTAGCAGCTGGTCCACCGGGGTGGCAGGTCCGCAAAGGCTGGCCTCAGGAGAGCCGCAAGGCCAAATAGCTGTGTCCGTGCAACTGTAGGATGGCCGCGTTGAGGTCTAAGATTGGAATCACAGCCCAGAAACGCGCCTCCTTGGTCATCCAAGCATCCCAGGGCCAAATGAAATCACACCACCAGCATAGAGAATCCGGCCAGACTGGTCCCCCGGACGGAGACACCCCGCAGCATTGAACAAGCGATTCCCGGGCTTTCCCACAAGATGGCCCTCACTAGAGGAGATTGCACAGTGGTAATGGTGGCGTGATGGGAGAGCACAGAGGGAGGCGTGCAGCCACCCGAGCAGTCACGGGAAGACACCATGGCAGCCCACTATGTCCAATTCTGCCCCAACTCAGTGCTGCAGCAGCACAGGCGCCCGGCTGGGCCTGCTGCAGCAGCTCAGACAGGTATAATTGCGTGGGGTTCCTCAGCCAACAGACGAGACGGCAGGGAAGCAGGGCAGGCCCCAATGTCAACAGCTTCCCCACCCCCCCTTTTCCCGAGTCACAGACCAAATCGCCACCTCCGCCACGATGCCAGCAGCGGCGGAGGAGTTTCCCGCCAACCCGAGTGGGGTGTCCAGATGCCGATGACTCCCCAGTCACAGCAGTGTGAGCGGACCCCGGCAACAGCCCGCTACCGGCCCTAGAGCGGCCGATAACTCCCTCCACCGGCCTCCCTCCTAGGTCTGGTCGCACTCCTCCAACAGCTGCCACCCCTTTGCGGGCAATCCCCTCCTGTTCTCCCAGGCGGGGGGGGGGGGGCCTCTCAGTAGCTCCCCTCGCCCTCGCTCCCCCCTCACGACCGCAAGCGCTTCGGTGCCGGTGCCTGACCGCCAACTTCCAGCCCCGGTGTTGTTGAGAGCCGGCTACCTTCCAAAATCGAGCCCCAGGCTCCTGGCGATGGACAGGCCACAGAAGACGGGAGGTGTAGCTCCGGCCCCCGATGTCGCAGAAGGGTCGTTGTCACTTCAAGGAGCACCGCGTGCCCTCAGCTGACTGGTGGTGGGGTTGAGAAACACGATAAGTCTCAGGATTGAAGGCCTGGGGGACAAGTCCGGTGGAGCCGAGCTCTTGCGCGGCCATCACGGACCGGCGCGCGGCTCCTCCCCCCAGCAGTGTTTTTTATTTAAAATAAAAACCACTTTTTTTTTTTTCTTGACTCCCGCTTGACTGATCACCCTGAAACTTTCTAGGCAGGAGCTGAAATGGCTTACATTTGGGGGTGGGGGGTGGGGGGGGGGGTTGATTCATGAAACGGTGTCAGTTGTTAGCCAAACAAAAAATGCTTTCGGTGGAAACTGACCTAACTATCACTACACAGGTGTCCATCTATCTAAAATTAGAAATGGAGTGCATATTGTAGAGCATATTACAGCTCCCCAAACAGTGCTAACACGCTGTTTGCCGTTTATTCACTTCATCTGCAGTGTGCCACAGTCCCTAGACCAGGTTACTGTCCTGGAATGACATAGTCCATAGTTCCACTGGTTTACCATTCCAGTATGGCCAACACATTGGTTCTAAACATGGCGGTTATGGCTTGAACTTCAATACAACGACCATGTACAGCACAATTCCAAGAAGGCCACCTGCTGCTGGGCTTAAATGTTGCAGTTTTATTCCTGCAGAGTTTTAAGTGGCAGCATGTGTTCTAATACTTTCATTCCTTTAGTTTGGTGTGCTTATGTTAAGCTTGCGTGTGAATTTGTTGTGGTTATAGTAGTGAATGATTGAATCAGTTTGAATGAATGCACAAGTGCTGCAATTACTTTGTGTAAACCTACACCGGTCATTGACTGAAAAAGCACTTTCAGTTCCAAACTAGACCTACTGGCATTTCCAATGCTTATTTTCCTTGTTCCTTGCTGCCCTTTCAGTGTTACATGTACACTCTACTGTGCTGAGGCTTACACTTGTGCTGCACTGTTTAGATCTGGGAAAGCATGTGTGGATGGACGGTTGGGGGGGGGGGGGGCTAACACAGCTAAAGTCCTGCCAGCTTAAACATAATTTGCGTTCCTTGTTTTGTAGGCTTGCGTTACAGTGAAAAACGTTGTGCTTGTTTGTCTTTTTTTTTTTTTGCCTGTTCAATTTGTAGAATTTGGTTGTTTAAAAAAAAAATTACATTGGCAATAGAAGGCATTTGGTGGTTGGGTAGTGCAGGTTCGGCTGCTTTTTTGAAGTGTTGTGGGCAATTTGGTTATAAGTATTGCCTATCCGTAACTAGTGGCACCCATATTGGCACAGGTTTTTCCACTTATCTTTTCACAACAAAATCTTGATGTAGCAGGAAGCTCTAGCATGCTGCCATAATTTTGCCTGATTTAAAAAAAAAAAAGTGGGAGGAGAGCTTACAAGTGAGTTGGACACTTTATTGCTTCTACCGCCTTAAAGCTAGCACTAGGGCCCTAAACAAAGTTTTTTTTATAACGTTATCTCTTCTTTTTAGAATCTATAATGATGAATGGCTCAAATGCGCCCAACACAACATCCAACAACAAATCTAAAGATGACCAGGTAGTGAACGGACATGATGAAAATGAATCCAACCCTTTTGAAGAGTACATGTGGATGGAAAACGAAGAGGACTTCAATCGACAGGTGAAGATTTCAACTTGTAAACTGAAGGGTATTGTGTAGAATATTTGTTTATGCAATTGTCACCCTGTTCAAATTAATACTATTATTGCCAGCCTCAAATATGTGCTGTTTCATACTTGAAATTGACTTGCAGATCTGCAATTTTTCTGTACTGAAATCTTACCCCATTTCAGTATTTTTATATAACGTAACCAGGCCAGAGGTAACACGAGCTAAGTGTGCATTGCGATTGTCAGCTGAAACTACCTGTAGGCAGAGTCGGTTGGAACAGAAGTTTTCAGAGCACTGTTGACTCTAAAATTATGGAAATTGATTGTGTACTTCTCATGAGACATTAATGCACTTTTTTTTTTTTGTCGGTTAAAGGCCAAGCTGTGTTGCCTTGGACGCTTAAACGTGTACCCTTTTGTGTGTATGTAGGTATTTATATAACTTAGCTTTTGTTTAACTGCATCTTTCTAAGCATAGTTAGTCAGTCATCCACTTTATTTTAATTAAAATCATAAACGTACAGCACAAAAAATACAAAAACCACTCGACAAATTAAACACCGTAACAGTAAAATTCATCAGTGATAAAACAATGTGTCTAATTATATAAAATGTCCTTAAAATATAGATGTATGGGCTTTAAGCATTAATTATCATAGAAATGTTCCTTCTCCTGAGGTGAACAGCAGCAACAAAGAAACTAGCAATATTAAAAATATCCCAAGTACTGTTAAACATCTGAAGGTAAAGCAACGCTGGTCTAACCTGTAAAAATCCTTTATCCTTTTATAAGGGGACTAAAAACTTCCTGCGGATATCATTGTAGTAACAGCAAATCATCATAAAGTGCAATGTATCCTGTGGGGGATGGTTATCACACTGGCACCGAGCAGCATCCTCTGGTTTACACCACCCCGGCAAACCCCCCCAGCATGAATTAATACGAAATCTAGTGAGGAGCCAGCGGTGGAAAGCCTTGGTTACAATTCTCAGATAAAGCTCGATTAACATAGAGGATTTTGTCAGATAATGGGCCCTAACCTGAGGTTCCTGTAGCTCCTGCTCCTCTCGATTCAACGCCTCTAGATTCAGAAACTGGAATTTGACCCAAGTCACATTTTCTTTTTTTTTTTTTAATCCCCTCAGGAGAATTAAAAAGATCAGGCCGCCCCAATTTAAAGAGCATGAGTTTAACATAAGACAGCCATGGAATACTACTGGCTTTGTCCAGCTTAATGCAGTCCTGCAGGATCTGATGGTTCAGGGTACTATCTGCATTAAGCCAGATTTTAAGCAAACAAACCAGCGGTGCTAGGCTCAACTGATCTGAAACATAGCCCAACCCCAATTCCTGATGGGATGCGAAAGTTGAGGAAGATTGTGGTACAGACAGAAGGGCACGTAGAAATCTATTTTCTGCTAACTGTACCCCACCCTGCTGTTTGTAACCCCAAATAGATGAGCCATACTTAGCAATTGCCATGCACTTAGATCTGTAAATGTTAAGCATGGCCTCAAACTGCCTCACCCCCAAGCGCTGTGCAAACCCTAATAAAGCTGAGGTAGATCTAACAACTGCCTTCTTTTTAACTCTTTTGGGGGACCCAGGAGCATTTTTCATCAAAGTACCCCCAAATAAGTAAAGGAGATCACCCCCGTCACCTCAGCCCCATTACAAAAAAAGGATTTAGACTTTCTATTTCCTCGGCCCATTGTCATTACATGAGATTTTGAAATATTAAATATCAGGTCCAGGGACTGCATGTAAGCTCCACAGGATCCAGCAGCCTTTGTAGACCTACAGCAGTACGGGCTAGTAACACAGCATCGTCCGCTTATAGAAGAACAGGGATGAGCCTTTCCTCTACACGCGGAACGTCTGGGGTTGCCACTACTAGTGATTTTTCAAGCGAATTGATGTAAAGAGTAGTGGCGCCAGTATGCACCCCTGTCGGACACCCCTGCCAGATTTAAAATGCTTTGTGCAATTCCCTGCTTGAGAGACCCTAACTGAAGCTGACAGATCCTGGTGCAAATCAGCCAAAAAGTAAACCAGGCAAGGATCAATGCCCATATCAAGCAAAATGGTCCACAGCTTCGATCTGTTAACCAGATCGAATGCTGAGGAAAGGTCCATAAAGGCCATATGGAATGAACCTGATTTAGCCATTGTGTAATTGCCTATTAAAATATAAAGATTCAGGCACTGATCCATGGTGCTTCTGCCCTGCCGGAATCCATATTGTAGGTTGGATATGACATTATCATTTACCCAAACCTTTACTTTGGCTAGAATTGCCTTACCTAGTATTTTAACAGCAGAGTCAATCAATGAAATCTGTCTATAAGACCGAGGATCCCCTCTCTGCCCCTTTTTAAATACAGTATAATTGTTGACCGGGATCAAGATGCAGGGAACCCCAGTGCGCCCGAAGCATTAAAAACATTTGTTAATATCTTTGACCAAAATTTGGGGTGACATTTGTACAGATCCGCTGGCACACAGTCGGGGCCAGGTGCTTTATTGCTAGAAATCTCAGTTATTGCCCTTTCAATGTCCTCCTTAAATACCAGCAAAGTTGAGCCCCTCTGGCATAATGAAATAGCACAGGAGTCCTGATCCACATTAGACCCATAAACACTCTCAAAATGGGAAAACCACTGTGCCTCAGTAATATTGCTTTCCATAGAATCATTTTCAAGGCCAGAAAAAAAGTGGAGTGTTAACGATAGCCCAGAATCTTGAGCTATCCTTAAGGACTACGACCGATAAAAGTGCATCCAATGCCTCAAACTTTGATCTAATTTTTATGTGTATGAGCGCTAACTTATATTGCTTCCTTAGACTGGCTATTAGAATCTTATCACGCGGTATATTTTTCAGGGCCTGAAGTAAATTACGGTGGGCCCGTGAACAGTTGTTGTCGAACCATCTTTCCCCCTTGTTAGATCTTGGTTTAGATAACCCTGTCCTTTCCGCTGCTATCTGTTAAAAAATGTCATCAAAGGCGCTTAAGACCTCAGCCCTTGGGGTGGTTAAATCAGTGCATTTTACTATGTTCTTTGCAGCCTTTGTACAAACATCTGCAAAGAATGAGTCAGGAATTACATTGGACCATTTGAGTCTCCTACCCTGATTACTAGGTGGCACAGAGTTAGAAACCACTTGCTTTCCAGAAGACCACAATCTCCATCTAGCTCTAATATTACAGGGTTATGGTCACTAAATGTGGACAGCCTCGCATTGTAAAATATTACCTTCGCTAACAATGGGGAAGACAAAAATATATAAAGTAATAACTGTGTCCCTATCCTTTGCTTTAAATGAGGGGACCCGATTAGATCGATCATTAAAACTGGGTTAAAAAAGATGTGCTCTGGCCAGAAGGTCCTCCAAGGCCTCCCCCCCTGCTGTGTGTGATCAAAATGGGGAATCACCGAATGAACATGCCCTAGATGGTCATCAATGTAACAGTTCAATACTCACAAATGAATGTTCAAATCGCCCATAAGTACAATATGATAAAATGTGGATTGTTTCAACCTATAAGAATCTAAAAAACAATTCAGGTAACTGAGATGTTGGTTCATAACATCACATTTCCCAGAATTATAGAGGTTAACAAATAATAATTTAGGGTAGTTAGGAACAGTTAACTCTATAACCAAACAATTGTGGTAAGCCGCATCTAACCTCTTCAATGACCCTTTTAACTTTAAGGAAAATGGGACACTAACCCCCCCCTTAGCTCTACCTGCCGGGGCAGGGCGTGCGGGTAAACGGTACGATGTATGCCCATCTAACCAAAAACTATTATTCCCCCCCCCCCCCACCCCCCCCCGAGTTTCCTGGAGGGCAATTATATTGTAAAGTTTTATAAAATTCAGCCAATTTGAGTCTGTTCTTTTGGATCTTAAACCCGCAATATTCCAGCTAATGATTTTACAATGAGGGAGATTTTCTTCTACTTTGGCCAGACCAATATAACTGGGAACAGGTAAACCTTCATCTGGCACCTCCAGTCAATCGTTAACATTTAGCTCAGACAATGGAAGGAATCTATTAGTTAGCGCTAAGGGGCCTCCCTCAAGCCCTAAGGGAAGGGATGGCAGTTGGGGAGCTGTCACAGCACTACCACTGGACCTTTCTAGACGAAGCTTAGTGCCTATATTACGGGGTTGATGATTGAAAGTCTGGTATGACATTTTCACAGAAGCCTCAGTATAAATTCTATCAAAAGCCTGTGGTCTCCCAACCGGAGAATAAAAGAAGTCTAAAGACAGGGCGCTCTGATGCTCCCAGTCTCTTAGTCGGAGGCATCCCAGAACAGCCCATTGGCTATATCACGTTTTGTTAAAGTTGACAATAATAAAGTCACCATTAACCTGTTTGGGTCTGTCTCCCACCCACTCTACCCGCCTGACCATTATGAGGTGGGATGAGATCTCTGGTTTACTAGAGCAGTATTGGTCACACCAGTTTTTAGTTTTCCGTATCGAGGCCCGTGTGGATTCGGTATCATGAGGTCCAAGTGGGGGCACCCCTACCAAGACTGCCACCAAAGGGGTGGCTTCCGGGGGGAGATTAATTCTACAATGTTTAGAGCGAATGTTTCTCTCTGGTAGAGCCAATAACCCTGAACTCGCCATGGTAGTGCCATTTGCTGGCAGCTCTAAATGAGAGAGGACTGCATGTATGACCGGCAACCCCCTGCATGATCTTCTAGGGCTACCTCAAATGAAACTGGGGAACTGTTTATTAAAAGCAGTTATTGAAACTTGTGTAGCCTCAAAATATAGAATTTAATGTTTTTGGTTGAATTATTTTGTTAACGTTTTATATAGCGCAAACGAGACCCGAAGGTGCCAGAGTGGTTTACATGAGCACCAGTTATATTAGACGGATACATTAATTTTTGTTAGGTACAGGGAGATTAAATGAATTGCCCAGAATCACAGAATGTCGAGCGTCCCTGCCGAGATTCGAACCCGGTTGCCCAGCTCTTAGGTTGATTGCCCTAGCCGTTGGGCCATATTCTCTCCCCTTTCTGTGGTGCTGGGAATTTTCTTGTTACCAAAATGTTCTCCATCTGCCCAGAAGTTCTTTATGCTTAAAGTTTAATAATGGCCTCAGCTATAGTTAAAAGAAACAAAAAATAGTTTGACTTAAACACTGCTTCTAAACTAGAAAAATAGTACAAAGGTTTCTTTGTCTGACCATATTCAGGTTTAGTTGAGGAATGCTTGCTTACTCTTCCACTTGGAGTTGTGCACTCCAGTAACAGGGGGAAGTTTCCACATTGGAAGTGAATAAGACAGTATAGAAAACGGCTGCATGTCTATTCATTTAATGCAGTGTGTTTTTGTTGTGCTTGATTGGCTGTTAACATCCAAAAGTATGAAGGTAATCTGGCTTTGTAAGAGTAGTATTTCAGTCATAAATGAGCTTTTATTAACCCTTTCCATGCTCATGACGGAACGGTTCCGTCATGAGCTACGGTTGAGCTGTGCTCATGACGGAACCGTTCCGTCATGACCACGCCCGTTTCTATTACCGCCCAGCACCGGAGGGGGAAACGCGGTCGCGCTGAAGAGGTTAAGGAGAGTGTAAACATTAGCTCACTTGTTAGCTGACGATGGATATCAAACAAGCTATCAATTGCTGTCTAAGATGTTTCCGCTCCAAACAGAAGATCTCTATGCGACCTACTGCACGTGGTATAGTCAGTTTGAGTTCATAGATGGCTGACCCTTAGTTTGCATCTGACAGGAGAGGCACATAGTTTGACAGCCTAGATTGGGATGCTTTTTTTCCTGTGAGCCTTGACCATACAAGGAGCAATAATTTAATGTCTAGTCATTTTTATTGAACTTTATGCCAAGATCAAATCGTTTTTAACTCTTATTTTTGGTGACGTTTTTCATACCATCTGTGCAGACTTCATCAACAGCATTAAAGTCTAAGTGCAAGATACCAGAGGAACAGCCATTTGTGGTAATGGGTACTGCATACAGTTTTACTGTAGCTCGAGGGATAAGTCTGGCTTATCTATCTTGAGCCCGAGCCCAGGAATTAGACTCATGGGAGACCACCTTCCTTCCTACTTGTCTACCATGCATTTAATTAGACGGTGTCTGTTGTGGTTTAGAGGCAATATTCAGCAATTCATTTGTCCACTAAGTTTCCTCGCCACAAATGAGGCTCACCCCCTTTTTAGGTCTTGCCTGAGCCAGTGCATGCGCTGCTGGGCGAGACATTTAGTTTTGGGCTTTTAAAAGTGCTGCCACATGGCCTAGCGCTAGCGTTCACGCGTGCAGCCAGAAGCTTTCTCCCCACCTCAGATCGCGTCGCTCTGCTGGCCTCCACTCCCCCCTCTCTATACTGCGAATGCAGCAGTCTGCTCTGCTTGTACCAGCCCCCGGTCCCTGTACCTGGTACTTCCACATGGTGTCAGCCGTGTCCTGTTGGCTCTCTTGTGATCTCCACTGTCCGGGCTTGTAGATACTTTCCACGTTGCTTCCGTGACGGGTGCTCGTTGGGGATTCACAGATGCATTTCTACCAAGTTCACTTCTCTTACGTCATGGTGGCCGCAGCCGCGCTCCTCCCCCACGGCCTCTCGCACTTTATTTCTGCTGGAGGGCCGCCGCTTTATCGCCCGTATCCAGGCATCCTTCGTTTTGGCAGCAGCACAGTCACCTGTGTCACGCGGGTATAGGCTGTACTGTTAGGCAGAAAATGGCGGGTCTGCCGATTCCCTCGTCTTGCCAGGCAAAATGCCTGGCTCAGTGCCCTCACGCTGCTTCTCACTCCTGGCAACCACCGGAAGTCAATATGCTTAAGGGGGAGGGCAGCGGGGCCTCCGTTGTGTGCTGTAGGACTGCCAACACCCACAGCGGGTCCGCTGCCTATTTAGCCAAATGCAATGTTTCTGTATTGTGCCTTTTTGATTGCATTAGTGACAATTGAAATTATCGTCACGGTATTAGTGTTGTGCCTGATGTCAAACCAAGACAATGGTTGTCAATTATTTGCACCACTGGTGTTCGTTTCATCTGACGGCGAAACAAAAATGTTCTAAATACACTTTTTTTTATTTTGAGAGAAGATAAAAAGATGTGGTTAGATCTCTAGAACAAGAGTGATGGATTTATGCAGGAACGGCACTTGATTACAGCGCTTTAGTGATGTGGTATTCTAAGGTGCAACAACATAAACTGTTGCATGGCTAAACACTTATAATGTCCCAAAGGCGAGACCTATTGGCTGTGCCAATGCTTGTTTTATTTCCTGTGGCAGAAGGGCCACATACCTAGCAGGGTCTGAACTTAGTACACATCATCACTGACATTAGTCTGAAATACTTCACTGGGTCATCTGGGCTCAAATGTGTTAAATTTGTCTTGACCGGAGAGGATTTTTCTTTAGAATTGGAGGAGCTCACTTGACTACAGGAGAGATCCAAGAATTATACCCTTACATCATTCCTTATTTTCATTCATAGTCCTCTCTGCACTCAGGGCTTCTTGCACATGTGTAGTGATGGAGAACATAGAGAAACAAGGATAGAATGTCTTCAGTTGCAATTTTCTCTCCAGATCTGGCCTGTCTTTATGGAGCGAACAGGCTTTGTGGCTGCATGACATAACCTGGATGTAAGTTTTCAAGTCTGCATGATGAGCTGAACTGCATTCGCCAGTAGGATTTTTCCTTTATTCTGAAGAGACCTGCATATAGCCCAATTGTTTAAAAAAAAGACTTGTATTAGTGCATCTAGGTATACAGGAACTCTGTTACAAATAAGCTGTACGGGAGAAAACAAGACTCCATTATAGTGTGAGCTGCAGCGGAACAGGACTTAAACTGGGAGGGGTGTGGGTATGTGTGCACTGTTTTAGACCCACAATTTAACTCCACGGTGCCTTAAACTATTTCTCATCAGCCCCTGGGCTAGTTGGCCTTCATAACCCTGGTTTGGGTTCTGCTATATTGTCTGTAGGAGGCATCTTACTTTTGGAAAAAGACTGCAAGCATTATGGTACCAGATTTATTGGCATTTCTGGTCCCAGTTAAGTGCAAGTACAGGCATTGTAGTAAAAAGGCACCCAAGGACCTGCCTAGCAAATACCCTCTCACTAGTACATTTGGTCCTTGAAAAAAAGTAAAACTAGCAGGTGAGCTAGACTGGTTGAATTTGGTCCTTGAAAAAAGTAAAACTAGCAGGTGAGCTAGACTGGTTGAACCTCGGTGCCAATGTGGACATTCTAACAAGATTGTAGGCTCACCAGGAATTCACCAAGTTTTTTTCGTTGGTTTAAGGGATTACAGTTTTCATACTGTACTTAGTACCAGTATAGCACTGATATTTGGTTCATACCCAGATATGGGTAATGGTGCAAAGTATTAGCATCCATTGCTTAGATTTCAAACCCTTTTGTAGGATAAAAGCTCTTGCTAAAGAGTCCACTTAGCAGTCCAGACCCAAAGTATGACATTGCTTTTAAGGGCAGGTGCTATTGGCAAGTTAAAGTATTTTCTATTGTGTCACACTTAATCTGAGCCTCCAACCACCTCCTGAAGTGTTTGAATTCCCAGTTGAGCTACTCAGGGTAAAAATGCCCAGAAGGAGTAACTTTGGTCCTTCAGTTGAACTGTCAATAATATGCCCTTGGGATGCTGGTTTTAAACAGCCAAACTACACACAATGCTGCACAGTGACCACTAAGACTACATCATCTCAAGAAAAGGTTTCAAATAGTTCACATTGTTACAATGTTTCAAAACAGTTGAGCTGTTTCAAGGGCGACATTAAGTATCCAACAAGAGTGGCGTTTAGTTGAAATCCAAACCTTTTTGCAGGAACTCAAGATGTCTTCCTGAAATTAGGCTGACTTCTACTTAGAGGGTCAAAAAACGAGTGGTAAATGATGCATCCCTAGTCAGTGAGACTGCATCCCTCATGGACGCTTGTAGTTTGTGGACTAGTGGGTACTTAACAGCAACAAAAATGTTTATCTTTCCCTCAAGAATTGGGAAGGTTCTCTCCAGTTCCGGTAACTAATTGAAAATTACCACTTTAGGTAATCTGGGGCAACAATGAAAGCCTGTGGTTTTATTCCAAGCTCCAGTGTGCCCTCTGCACTGGGCGCAACAGGCTCAGGATTGGTCTTTACAACCTTAATCAGTTTCTAGTTGCAAAGTATTTCCACGCGGCTAAATTAGCATAAATCTTATGATGGCAACCATGGATGATGATTGCAGCTCTCCCATCGATGGTGCAGCTTACAGGAGTGGATGCAGAGTTGCTGCAGATTTTATAGGCTGGACATCTGTACAACTAGTGTTTACAAGATGTTTTCAGTAGAGATGACTGCTTCTGTTTATCTTCAGGTGATTCATTGGTTTCTGTAGTTGGGTGACCGAGTGATCAAAGCTCGGTGATATACTTCTTGCCAAGCACCTCACTTTAGCTTGAAATGTAATCAAAGGACTCCCTTATTCCAATCCTGTCATCTGATCTAGACTGTTTCACACCTAATGTGCTCCTTCCTTTCATCCAGTGAGAAGCTGTTTAGATATTCCAGGTAACACACAATGCCATTTTAATAAAACAGAGAAGATATTTGGTCTCGTGTTTTAATTTTTTTTTTTAAACACATTTGGTAATAGTTCCTAGCAATATACTCTTCCAGCAGAGTCCTCTTTAGGATATGTGGAATTTGTAGTGTTTTTCAGAAGACTGCATCATGCTCCGTAGAAGTAGAATATCGGGTGACGTTGTCCAGTATTGGGGTGTCTTTCATAGATTCACATGCTTGAATATTCCCCGTCGTCTAAGTGGTAGTCCCACGGTAAATAAATTCGCAATAAAAACCAACAATATATATATATATACAAACATAATTACATACATTCTAAAACCATAAATACTTACAAGTACTGAGGATAGCAGAAACGCATAGGAGTACATTAGAAGAAAAAAGCACTTTCATAACATATCCAAGTCATTATGTTAGTCCAAACTACAGCCAATCAGGCTCAAGCACCCCTCTAGAACCTTCTCAGAGGCTCAGGCCCTCAGATTTTCTACCGCACGTCGTGTGAAGGGAGTTTCCCTGAGCTCTGCTCAGTTTTCAACTTCCTTGTGGATGTTTTTCTGAGGTGTCTTTAAGTAAGAAGTCTTTGTTTCTTCCTTGTGCTTCTTGTGGGAAGTTGCGGCTCTTCTCTGAGGACCCTCACAAGAAGTGTATTTATTGCCTCTATCCAGGGCATGAGGTAGGCAAATGTAAAATTTGCAGGACTTTCTCCACCAAGATCCTTAAGGACAGGGAGGGGCGTCTCTTCCTTTGGTTGCAGAGGTTGAAGGAGAAGGATTCACCACTTTCTGATGCAGAAAGCCTTGCGTCAGTTGGGTCTAGAGCCACCTCAAAACGTAGCAGTGTGCAGGATATGCCATCTCCATTCCTGAAAAAGAAGAAACTTGAATTCTAGAAGGCTCCTGCTGTGTCTTCTGCTCTTCCTGCTACGCCTACGCCCTCGAGATCTGACTCTCAGGCGTCCACGGCTCCTACGCAGGTTTCCCTTAAACGTGCTAAATCGTCGACGGTCGTACCGACGACGACAATCTGCTGTCTCTACCGACGACTTGTGCCAGTGGGTCGGCGGCGGCTGCGTCGACTACATCCGTGTCGACGATGGTGTGTGTAAACTTCAAGTCTGTCTTGTCGACGATTCCAATCTCCTCGTTGATGTCGAAGAAGGGAGTCTCCTGTGAAGAGAGCCTCTTCTTCGGCGGTTGCTCCGTCGACGACTGCTCCATCGACAACTGGTGCGACGGCTCCGTTGACGGTGGCTCCGTCGTCGGCTTCGTCGACTGCTGTGGTTTTGCAGTCGTCTGCTTCATCAGCATCTTCGTCGACGGTGGTTGTCCCGTCGACTGTGTTATCGTGGTCGATGTCGTCTTTCGCATCACTGCCTCTGGTGCCATTTTCATCAAGTTCAGGGCTCCTGCTGTTGACCCTCTGCACCACCGTCTGCATTGACCTTTGGATCAGCTTCCCATTCCGCGTCACTCTCCACCTCCATCACCTTTTTGCCACTGCTTCGGAGCATGACTCTGATTCTGAGGTAGATGATAGGTTCTGGGCAGCTCGAAGCCCTTCGGAACTGGTTATGAAATGTCAGGACTATGAGGACGATCAGGAAGATCCTTGCTACCATGAGGAGGAACCTTCTGCTCAGGTTCCCACAGCGCAAATACCACTCTCCCTCATTTCTAATCTCCAATATATGCTGGAGGATTATAATAGGTGATTTCCACCTTCTCACCAGGGGTCCCTTCATCCTACAGTGCCTGCAACAACAACGACTCCTCCCTCTACTGCAATGCCAGAGCCGTCTGCATCTTCTGCACCACCTACTACCTCTATTCAGGTTCATGCGACTGTTTACGAGGATGATGACGTTCGCCCAAATCGGGAAGACTGCGAAGTTGATGATGGGAACATGGCTGATTCTCCAGACGCCATCGCCGCCACCTTCGGTTCCAGGGGATTCCCCTCCTGTGGATATAGTGGGTTTTCGCCAACTTATGGAGCGAGCGGCGCTGCACTTCAAGCTCCCTATGGTCCTGAAAGATGAGGGCTGTTTTCTTTGACTTCAAGCGTCTACCTTTTTAAACTGGTCCGGGCAGTGCCCATAATTGATTTCATCTGGAATGAGGGTGTCAAACTGATGCAGATGCCGAATTCTATCCCGACGCTTCTTCCTCGTTTAGAGAAGAAATATAGGGCGCCCCAGGGTTCTCCAGCCTGCCTGGTAGCGCAACCTAAACCTGATTCTGTCATTACACAGGCCGCACGTCGTTCCAGGAATCCGCCTTCTCTTATTACCGCTCCTCCTGACCGTGAGACGTCGTCTTGATGCCATTGGACAAAAATTCTCCACTATGGCTTCTACCACTGTGAGGGCTGCAAATTCTCTGGCCATTCTTGGGCGCTATGACCGCCAAATGTGGTCGGATATGTCTTCTTTTATCGACCTCATTACTGAGCCCTCCAGAGCAGAGGCTCTCAAGATTCTTCAGGAGGGGGAGAGAGCGTCATCTGAAATAGACTGCTCTGTGGACATTGCATGCACTGGTTTTCGTCAGCTTGCGGGGGCGGCTGTTTTGCGTCATCGGGCTGGCTTTGTTCCACCTCTTTTCGCCAGGAGGTTCAGACTAAGATCCTAGACATGCCCTATGACGGCAAACCGCTCTTTGGCCAGCATGTGGACGACGCACTTCAGACCATAAAGGACACCGAGACGGCTCGTGCCCTGGGCACTTTGCAGTTTCGCAAACAGCCTCTTTGTGGTGCACGCGGACGCGGCACCTTCTTTTCATGGCGGGTTCAACCAGTACCGCTCCTACGGCCAAGGAAATCGGAGGCATTACTCCCAGTCGCAGCAGTCCTTTCGACAGCTGTCTTAAAATCCTACAGAGGAAAATTTTCTACAGAGGCTCCGCTTCCAAGAAGCAATGATTTGCCTTCCCCGCTCAAAGTTGGAGGTTGATTCTCCCTCTTCTTTTCCAATTGGTTTTCAATCACCTCAGACCTTTGGGTGCTGGACATTGTATCTTAGAGCCATGCTTTGGAGTTTGTCAAATTCCCTCCAAACCACACTCCTTCATCTGGTCCGCCTCCGGCACACCTCAAGGTGCTTTTCCAACAGATTCGACTCGTGATTCAGAAAGGTGCCATCAAAGTGGTTCCCAAGTCTCAGAAGGGGATGGGATTCTATTCCCGTTTTTTCCTCGTCCTCTAAGTCCGGCGAATGGCGTCCGATCCTCGACTTACGAGCCTTAAACAAGTACCTGAAGTGCCAATCCTTCCGCATGCTCACACTTGTGGAAATTCTCCGCCTTCTCTCGAAGGACGAGTTCATGACCCCCATCGATCTCAGGACGCTTATTTCCACGTGTCGATACTTCCAAGACACCGGAAGTACTTATGCTATTCGGGTGGGCCGCAGAGACCTTTCAATTCAAGGTTCTGCCTTTCGGCCTTCGCTCCGCCCCTCGCGTCTTCACGAAAGTCTTGGCTCCGGTGGTGGCATTTGAAGGGCATTCAAATCTTTCCCTACCTGGACGACTGTCTCATCAAGTCGCAATCTCGTCACCAGGCGTTTCAGGACACTCAATTCTATCTGACTCTATTCCACTCTCTCGGTCTGTCCATCAACATAGAGAAGTCTCAGGTCGATCCAGCTCCCTGCAGGACTTTTCTAGGCGACACTCTGAATACTTCGCTGGTGAAAGCATTCGTGTCTAACGCGCTTCGGCTGCGGATTTTACGCCTAGTGGCTCTCATCCGTTCAAAATGGTCCGTTTCAGTTCGTGTATTGGAATCCTTTCTCGGGATGGCGTCCTCCTGCATCTCCCTTATCCCAAATTGCAGGCTCAAGAGTCACTCAATTCAGGAGGAATTGGACAAGCAGTGGCGTCTGGTCACCGGTTCTTTCAACGATCTGGTTCTGGTGACCGCTCGGATGAGGTCCGCTCTCTTATGGTGGGCTCCACCGTCAAACATCGCTGCCGGTACTTATTTCCTCCCCGTCGCTCCGGAGCTCATCCTTACCACGGATGCCTCCCTGGAGGGCTGGGGTGCACATCTTCAGGGGCTATCCATAAAGGGCAAGTGGACCCTGTCTCAGCGTTCCTGGCACATCAACTAACTGGAACTCATGGCTATTTTCCTGGCGCTAAAGTCTTTCCATCTTCTGCTCCAGGGAGATTCTGTGCTCATTCAAACAGACAATACCGCCAGTATGCACTATGTGAACAAACAGGGCGGCACCAAGTCACCGCTCCTTTCTCAGCTGGCTCAGAGCATCTGGGACTGGGCGCTCCGTCACCCCATAACCCGGACAGCGGTTAACCTACCAGGCATCTCCAAAATCCTAGTGGACTCCCTCAGCAGGTCCGCATCTGTTTGCGAGCCCTGTGAACCGGAAATGCCCGTCTTATGCAAGTTGGCTTCCCCATCAAGGGTCATGCGGGAATGCCCGTTTGATGGACTGGTGCGATCTATTCGCCTACGCTTTTCCGCCGGTTCCTTGAGTGTTGTGGAAAATGCAGAGACAGCCGTGCCACATTCTCCTGATCGCTCCCAGATGGCCTCGACAAGCATTGTTCTCGGAGCTGCTGCTTCTTTCACAGTGCGAACCCATCCTCCTTCGTCCTCGAGCGGATCTCCTCACAATGGACAAGGGTCAGATCTGTCATCAGGACCCCTCCTCTCTCAAATTATCGGCCTGGAACCTGAGCCCCTTGAATTTGCCCACTTGCTAGTGAAATATTCATGTAGAGACGTTCTTGCCAATGCGAGAGCTCCGTCCACAGTAAAGACTTGCAGGCTAAAGTGGAAAAGGTTCTGTCACTGGTGTGCCGCTGCCAACATCCATCCCGTGCACTCCTCTCCTGCTCAGCTTCTGTTTCTGCAGTTGGCTCAATCAGGACTTTCCAACTCCACTTTGAAGGTCTTCCTAGCGGCAATCTCTCGTTTCCGGCAGGATGGGTCCTCTTCTCTGCACTTTTCCAGGGTCATTTGACAGTTCTTCAAAGGACTATTCAGGATGTTCCCGCCCATTCGGCGTCCTCCTCCTACCTGGCATCTCAATGTTTTGGCGCAATTGATGAAGGCACCTTTTGAGGCCATTCACAAAGCGGATTTGAAATTTTTGACCTGGAAGGTGGCCCTTCTTGCCTTGACCACCTCTTGTCGCGTGAGTGATATCAATGCCTCTACCATTCAGCCTCCTTTTCTTCAATTCAAATCGGACTGTCGTACTTCGCACCAACACAGCATTCATGCCTAAGGTGCCGACAGATTTTTTTTTTTCATCTCAATGAACCAGTGTTCTTAAAGACTTTCTTCGCTAATCCTCAATCTCCAGCGGAGCAACGTTTGCAGCCATTGGACATTAAAAGATGCCTTAAATTCTACATCGACAGGACATCGCCTTTTCGTAAGTCTGATCAACTGTTCGTTGCTTACGAACGCATGTGCAAGGGGCGTTCTGTTACCAAGCCAACTATTGCACGTTGGATTTCCTCAGCAATTTCTTTTTGTCATCAGAAGGCCGGCAAGCCTCTTCAATCTACAGTTCGGGTTCATTCCACCAGGGCGATGTCTTCCTCTACTGCCCTGTTTGCGGGTGTGCGATTCACTAAATATGCCGAGCAGCCACGTGGTCCAGCAGGCATACTTTTACAAATCACTACTGCCTCGAGACAATCAACGAAGCTTATTCAGCAGTGGGCCAAGCAGTGCTTCGTAATCTTTTTAAATCAGGTGTGCCTCTTTCATTCCCTCCGCCAATGTGAGTAATTTATCTGTTTGACAGCATTATGTGATTTCATTGCATTGTATGCTTATGCACTGCTCTTTTGCCTTGCGGCCAGCTCTTACTGCTCACTATTCTATTCAGAAGAAGTTTGCCAGATGTTTATCTGGAAAACCTGATGCACTGCTCAAGTCACTCTGATTTGAGTGTACAAAAATGAGTTTATAGTAAGTATGATATAAATCTTAAACAATGAATCAATTAGTGAAAACAGTGAAAGAAATGCACGAAGTGATGAACAACGTGAAGTCTTGAAGCTTTGCGATAAACGTCTTTATAGTAAACCATATATACAAGGATGATGTTCAAATTCACGAAATCAAGACGTGCAGTTTTCAAATACATCTTCAATTAGATCTCAGGTTAAAAATCCCAATGCATTTCGGGCTTAGAAGAAAGCCCTTCGTCAGGGGAATCTAAGAAAACAATGTGAAACATAGTGGGACTCGAGGCAGCAATAGACATTCATGTTCTAACAAGGGGGTGGGGGTATTGTGCTAGACAAAGAAGAAGATAAAGAGAAGTGCCAGTACAAGTATAAAGGCGGCTGTGTAGAATACCCGAAGTGTGTCGTAGAAAAGGGAGGATCCTTAGGAGATGGAGAAACCCAAGGAGTAACAGATGTGACTAAACGATACCAGAAATGAAACGCAGAGTGTGATACGTAGTGAATAAAGCACGTGGCATACATAAGAGGAAAGGGATACAATTCTTAACAGTGCGAGCCAACGCCCGCATAAACTTATGATCGGGGTCTCAGCCGTGTAACAGCGCGACATAGAAGTGAACTATGGTAAAAGCCAAGTAATAACCTGATGTTAGTATCATTAAAGAAAATCTATGTGGGGAATGGTGAACACAACTATAAAGATGAAGGCTTACCAGTTGCTATCAATATTAACCATGACGTGGGGCAGCCGAGGAGAGTGGAGTAATCCTACAATGACAATGGAAACGCCAATGTAGTAACTCATAGGGACGGAACGAATAACACTCGAATGAAAGATTTGTAGGTAAACTCACCGGTGTGTGGCTTTACAAGTGGCTTGAAAAGAGTGTGATGTTCCCATCGCCGAATAGAGTCTCTATAGCTAAACCGTGTTAAAGATGGTTGATGGAAAGTGAAGAAATAGACGAGGAGAACGGAAAGCGCGCGGTGGGGGATGCCGTAAAAACGGCGGCCATGTTAGAGTGGAGGAAATGAATGGTGAATGAACAGAAAGTGATGTTGGTGATAGATCGACAGGAATAAAGATGTCACTTCAGGAGTAGTACAGCAGTTGGGATTGTTGGCACAATGTTCATCACAGCAGTATTTTACATAAATAATAATTAGAACAGTAATGACAATTAAAGGTAACGTAACTGATGGAGTATATACAATCAGAAATATAATGAACACAAGCAGAAACAGCAATGTACAGTACAAACATGTGAGTTACATGATTTAAGGTAATTCAGTATAGAATCAAAGAAAGCAAGCCAATTCAAATTTTTCATTGAGCCCTAATGGGGTCAGTGTTTGCATGAACCATATCCAGTACATTTCGCGTTGAGATAGAAATTTACTTGTCTCGATCGGGGCGTTGCTCAACTATCTCAAGGTTTAATTTGTAAAAATTGCGAGAAGCTGTCAGCATTACTTTTCTTGATGTGTTGATCACACTTAAAAACGATCACATAGAGACTTCTATACACACTAAAAAACAGATCGAAACAATGCTCTGGCCTACCAGTTTTCATCCCTGGTCACTTAAACGCCACTTACCATTCTCGCAATTTTTACGTATTAAATGTATAAACTCCGATGAGCAAACCGGCATGCAGACCATTGAGACCTTCAAACACAAATACAAACAAAGAGGGTACCCTCTTAATGTGATAGAACAAGCAGCCACCAGGGCTACAGCCCTTGAACGTAAAGAACTACTCATTAAAACAGTCAAATATGAGTCACCCAAAAGGGAGGTTTTTGTCTCCACATACTTAACCCAGTCTAAAATGATGAAGTCAATTATTCTTGATAGATGGTCCTTGTTGCAACTAAAACCTGATTTCAAAGACATGTTCTCTGAACTTCCAATGTTTGCATATAAACGGTCACGGAATCTGAAGGAGATCTTGAATCAACCACCTAAACCATTGTAATAATGACTGGCACTGTCATTCACCACCCCAGGTCAGGAAAACGGATTCACCTGAAATTTAACGCCACATGTAACAGCCATCATTTAGTTTACTTCATTAAATGTCCTTGTGACCATTTCTATGTGGGTAAAACAGAGAGCATTGCGCACTCGTATCACCGAACACAAAAGTCGCATTAGAACTAACACCACAAGCTCCCCCATAGCCCAACACTGGCGCACCATGAGACATAACATCGCCCAACTCAAATTTGGAGTCCTTGAGATCGTTGAGCAACGCCCCGATCGAGACACAAGTAAATTTCTATCTACGCGAAATGTACTGGATGTGGTTCATGCAAACACTGACCCCATTAGGGCTCAATGATGAATTTGAATTGGCTTGCTTTCTTTGATTCTATACTGAATTACCTTAAATCATGTAACTCGCATGTTTGTACTGTACATTGCTGTTTCTGCCTGTGTTCATTATATTTCTGATTGTATATACCCCATCAGTTACGTTACCTTTAATTGTCATTACTGTTCTAATTATTATTTATGTAAAATACTGCTGTAATGAACATTGTGCCAACAATCCCAACTGCTGTACTACTCCTGAAGTGACATCTTTATTCCTGTCGATCTTTCACCAACATCACTTTCTGTTCATTCACCATTCACTTCCTCCACTCTAAGATGGCTGCCGTTTTTACGGCATCCCGACACCGCCCGCTTTCCGTTTTCCTCCTCTATTTCTTCACTATCCATTAACCATCTTTAACCACTTGGCTGCTAAGGCTTTTCCCCTCCTGTGCTGATTATTTATGATTCCCATTATACATGACGAGTTCACCTTGTCATGAGCATGCAAGAGGTTAACGTGGTTTATCTATAGAGACTCTACTCGGCGATGGGAACATCACACTTGGACTCTTTTCAAGCCACTTGTAAAGCCACACACCGGTGAGTTTACCTACAAATCTTCATTCGAGTGTTATTCGTTCCGTCCCCACGAGTTACTACATTGGCGTTTCCATTGTCATTATAGGATTACTCCACTCGGCTGCCCCACGTCCTGGTTAATATTGATAGCAACTGGTAAGCCTTCATCTTTCTAGTTGTGTTCACCATTCCCCACATAGATTTTCTTTAATGATACCAACATCAGGTTAATACTTGGTTTTTACCATAGTTCACTTCTATGTCACGCCGTTACACGGCTGAGACCCCGATCATAAGTTTATGCGGGCATTGGCTCGCACTGTTAAGAATTTTATCCCTTTCCTCTTATGTATGCCACGTGCTTTATTCACTACGTATCACACTCTGCGTTTCATTTCTGGTATCGTTTAGTCGCATCTGTTACTCCTTGGGTTTCTGTATCTCCTACGGCTCCTCCCTTTTCTACGACACACTTCGGGTATTCTACACAGCCGCCTTTATACTTGTACTGGCACTTCTCTTTATCTTCTTCTTTGTCTAGCACAATACCCCCACCCCCTTGTTAGAACATGAATGTCTATTGCTGCCTCGAGTCCCACTATGTTTCACATTGTTTTCTTAGATTCCCCATACGAAGGGCTTTCTTCTAAGCCCGAAATGCATTGGGATTTTTAACCTGAGATCTAATTGAAGATGTCATTGAAAACTGCACATCTGGATTTCGTGAATTTTGAACATCATCCTTGTACATATGGTTTACTATAAAGACGTTTATCGCAAAGCTTCAAGACTTAACGTTGTTCATCACTTCCTGCATTTCTTTCACTGTTTTCACTAATTGATTCATTGTTTAAGATTTATATCCTACTAACTATAAACTCATTTTTGTACACTTCTATCAGTGACTTGAGCAGTGCATCAGGTTTTCCAGATGACCATCTAGCAAACTTCTTCTTAGTATTACAAAGGCTTTCAGGGCCTTTTTCCTGTTGCACGCAACTGTATACATTATTTGAATTGTATCATTTTGTATTGAACTTTTGATTATCTAGTTTGAGTGCAACCCGGTTGCTTTATTCTCACTATTCTATTAAAGCATGTGAATCTATGAAAGACCCCCAATACTGGAGAAGAACAATTGTTACTTACCTGTAAACTGTGGTTCTCCAGTATTGGTGTCTTTCATAGATTCACATGCGACCCACCCACCTCCCCTCAGAGGCTCGCTTCTCCTCTTAGACTCTTTTGTCACTCTGGTGCTACGAAAATCTGAGCGCCTGAGCCTCTGAGGAGAAGGTTCTAGAGGGGTGCTTGCTCCTGATTGGCTGTAGTTTGGACTAACTGACTTAGATATGTTATGAAAGTGCTTTTTTCTTCTAATGTATTCCTATGTGTTACTGCTATCCTTGGTACTTATAAGTATTTATGGTTTTAGAATGTATGTAATTATGTTTCTATATACATATATTGTTTTTTATTGCGAATTTATTTACCGTGCGGCTCCCACTTCGACGAATATTCAAGCAAGTGAATCTATGAAAGACACCAATACTGGAGAACCACCGTTTACAGGAAAGTAACAATTGTTCTTCTTATGACTTTGCCAAGACATGATGATTTTTGCGGGATAGCTTTTTGTCGTGGGAAAAATTCATGTAGTGGCAGGAGTTTGCTGCCTATCTGAGCACAGTGCTCCTGATACGCTAGTTTCTTAGATTTGAGCATGGAGTTTTATTTTACCTTTTTACTCCGTCACTCTACTTCATCTTATTATGAGGTCCATCATCTCCAAGTTGGCGTCTAATCCTATTTTCTGCTGCTTTCCAGATCAGTGGTGAGGCCTCTCCGCCATTGTGAGTTTAATCTTGTACATTTCATTATTAGGTGAAATTATTTAATGCTGCCACTATTTGGAGTCCAATTAACAGATTTAGTAACATGTACACCTGCTCGTGGATTTCCCTGCTTCATTGTATAGAAATACCTGATGGTATATGTATCTGGTATGAACAAACTGCCATCTCCGTTGCAGCTCTGACTCAGCGCCTTTCAAAAGCACTGATCAGTTGGGAAATCTCACATTTTTCTCTATACATTTGTCCCCCTATCTTTGAAAGGACGTGTGGATTAGTGGCTATGGTGGTCACTGTAGTTGTATCAGGCTTTCTGTGCAGTTTCTGCACTTGATAACATTGGCTTACCCTGTGAGTAGGTAACTTTCATTTCTTCCCACTAAAATTAAAAGGGCTTATAAAATAAACGAGATCACGAACCACTCGGGTAAAAAGTAATTTTTGCATTGCTCTATAGGCTCCTCTTAACATACATGAAAACCATTTAGTTTTCCTGGGCACAAATTGAGATTCAAGGACAGTGCTGTAATGAATCTATTATGAAAACAGCTTCTTAAAATTAAATATTGCATATTTTGTAAGTACGGCAAGTGGAAAATATGCTTTCCCTAGTGAATAAAATTGCCTGAATGTATGGGACCATTTTATAGTAAGTGCTGAGCTGGGTCAATTGCAATTGATTTTAGACTACTACTGTCCTGTATAAATCATTTAAAAGGGTGGCTTACTATCTTTCTGTTGCATGCCTATCCGCCGGACAAAGACAGCATTTTTTTTTTCATCCTTATTTTTCATGATTTAATTTGCAGATATACTTTTCATGGAAAAAGATTTGGGGTCTCTACTTTGTTTTTCTTTGACTACAGTCTGTATAGCTACGCAGTTGATACGTATTATATGTATATTTTTTCAGAGAAAGGTAAGCTGTTCATTGATATATGCTGTGAATTATCGGATTTTGCATTGAAACAATTTGTTCTTCTGGAATCCTCCGTGTAATTTGTTAAACTCTGTTTTTAGGTGGAGGAAGAACTGCAAGAACAGGATTTCCTTGATCGTTGTTTCCAAGAAATGCTTGATGAAGAAGACCAGGATTGGTTCATTCCGTCCCGTGACTTGCCGCAAGGTTTAGGGCAGCTACAGCAACAGTTAAATGGTCTCACGGTCAACGATGGTCGCGTTTCAGAGGACATTTTGGTAAATGGAATTACATTATAAATGCACATAGTCATTGCATCCTAAAACACTAGCCCAACGTAAATTGGAGTCCTTGTAAGTGGTTAAACATGTGTAGAGGTATTGCACACTGATGCTGTTCTAATTAGAATGATTTTCTACTTTAGTAAATCACTGATCCAGTAAGGGATATTTGAATTTGAAAAGCGCATCTCAAAAGTACTTCTGTCCTGCTTAACCAGAAAGACTTCACCTAGCTCTCTTGAGAGAATTTTATTAGCTTTTATTTTGATTTCTTTAGTGGTAATTTTTTTTATTTCTGTTTTTCAAACCTCTATCTGAGTTTAGGTAAGTGGAAACATGCCACGGAGAGATGTGAATCCAGTCTGACCAAGCATTCGCAGCGCTCAAAGGCCATTTAGCGACCTCATTTCTTTGAACTCAGAGTGCAGTACTATTTCTTATTCTGAAACAATGGCCACGTGGGGGAGGAGCCTAGCTCGAGGGCGTAATGGCCGCCTTTTAGCTCGGCTCCGTCGGCCCTCCGGCCAACCTCGAATATCCTGCAATATATCCTGTACTGCGACGATACTTCACTACAGATTTTGGAATTTAACGACCCACTCTTACTCACCGTCTGGTCCAGAGGCTCCTGCGTGCTGTGGGTCCGCGGTTGTGCCCTCGGTGGGATTGGGGCCTCCGGGCGCTCGAGACCGGGACCTCGCCTGTGGGACCCGACCGGCGGTGCTGAGATTGCCGGCCCCTGCCGCGAGAGTGAGCCACTGGTGGGAGCCGTTGCGTGTATGCCCCGGCGATCCTGAACCGGCCCCGATTTGTGGACCGTGCGGCTGGAGGGGGACGAGATGTGTTGGGGGCTGACTGTGTGAAGGGGTCCCTTCGCCTTTGTTCTGTCTGGCAACCTCTTGACCCCGCGCCTAGCTCTCGCTTGTGGGGCCCGCCACTGTTCGGAGGGGCCCCCCCCCCCCATTGAGCGCCTGCCCGTTCTGTGCCGGTGAGGCCGTTGTTGGGAACCTCCGGAGGTCTGTAAAGTCCTACATTTGGGAACTGTTTGGGGGGCCCACGGTGGAGTGCGGGGCGGCGAAACTCACAAAATGGCTACCAACAACGTGGGGGGTGATCCGCTCTGCACCGACGAACCCTGCTGGCCGGATTGCGCGGAGGCCTGGGCATGTGCTCGAGCGCCCACGCTCGGAGATGTCCTGGACGCCTTGATGTCCTTGTACGCTGTCTTGGCCCCCGGTGCTTCTACCGACCCCATGCGGCCCGCCGCCATTTTGGGTCGCCGCTCTTTCATGCACCCCTATCGTCCTGATGCCTCCATTGCTTCGCCCCTTCGGCTGCGCCCGGAGTTGCTGCCGCTGCTCTTTGGCCGCTTGATGGGCCGGTGGCTTTTGAACCTCCGCTTTCTCACCGCCCGGACTTCGAGGACTTGCACACGACGCGGAGATCTGCTCCTTCCCGGACAACTGGGAACTATGGTGGACCGCTGTTTGCTCCCGCTTCGATGGATTAGAGCTTTTGTCCTGGTGGGGTACCTTTGCATTGTCGAACTGCGAAACTGGACTCCGGCTTGCTTTTGCTTGCCCTGTCGTTGCTGCTACAATTGACTTGCTTCATTGACTTTTTGTATTCCATTAGTATGGTGGCTCTCCCTAATCTACATCACTGCCGTAACCCTGGTCAACATTACGATTATTCTGTGCTGGGTGGTCCGCTCCATGTTATCCTTTATTGGGTTGGTTTCGTGGTTAGGAAGGGCTGGGGGTAAGTTGCACAACACTGATAGACTGCTGGTTTACCTGTCCGTTGCACTGATGCTTGTACTCTCGACATTGTGAAACGTTAAAATTTCCACCCTTATTCTGATGTATCCACAGCACCCAGGTACACCTCAGAGTGAGAGTTGCGCTATACAAATCACGATTGATTGGTACTTAGAACGCCAATACCACCCCTAATGCCCAAATAGAAACTACCTACAGTTGTGAATATTCCCCCTGAGGAGTTTTTTTTCTGGCTGTTTTGAATTGCAATAGCTGCTATTCCCTTTTTTTTATACTCCGATTTTGTTAGGTTTTAAACGCACTGTAAAGACTCGACCACATTTGTACCAGGATTGCGGATGGGTAACTCGGACCACACTGAGTCTGCCCCTCCATATTTATTTATTTTTATTTATTTATCACATTTGTAGAGCGCTCTGTTACCCGGAGGTGTCCTGGCGCTAGCGTGATTGGACCAGAGTGTGTGGGTGTCGGAGAACTTAATGAGTGAAGAGCCAGGTCTTAAGCTCTCTCCTAAAGGCCATAAGGTCCGAGGATTGTCTGAGGTTAAGTGGCAGTTTGTTCCATGCCTCTGCTGCACCGAGGGAGAAACTCCTGCCGCCCCAGCGTGCTTTTTTAACTCTGGGGACTGTTACCAGCGCCAGCTCCCCAGATCTCAGGGTTCTTGCTGGTTTATACCAGTGGAAGAGCAGTTTCATGCATCTAGTGCCCGTATCATGCAGGGCTTTGAAGACCATGCAGAGTGCTTTAAAAACAATTCTCTTGCGAATTGGTAACCAGTGAAGGTTTACCAAGTCCTGGGCTACCGAGGCAAATTTAGGAGTGTCGGTGATCAGACGGGCGGCTGCATTTTGCAGTAGCTGGAGTTGAAGTACCCCCTGTTGGGCGTTTAACATCAGGCTGTTGCAGTAGTCCAAGCGTGAGAGGACTAGGCCCGTTAAAATCGTTTTTCGATGCTCCCTCTCCAAATAAGGCAGGACTTTCCTTATTGTTTTGAGGATGTAATGAGTAGAGGAGGACAGTGCATTAATCTGTGGTATGAAGGACAGTCGTCCACCAGTATACCCAGATTTTTGACTTTTTCCACCGGGGAGGGGAGGGGTCCCAACTCATCTGGCCACCATCTAGGTGACCAGAAATTGTCCCTGGAACCAAAAAGCAACACTTCTGTCTTAGTGGAATTCAGTTTAAGACAGTTTTGGGCCATCCAGCAGCCTACCTCATGCATACATCCTCTAAACCGGTCTGCTGTACTTTGTCTTGCCCGGTAGAAGTGACACCACTATTTGTGTCGTCTGCGTATGCTGTGAGGTGAAAACCGAACGATCTAATCACCGGGGCTACTGTCGCAACATAAGCATTAAAAAGGGTAGGACTGAGCGAGGACCCCTGGGGAACTCCACAAGGGAGCACAAACGAATGTGATTCCAGATCTCCCAGGGCCACTGATTTTCTGTTGGAGAGGAAGGATTGGAAGATCTTTAATGCCTTTCCCTGAATTCCACAGGCCCTCAACCGGTCCACCAACAGCTTGTGGTGGACCGTGTCGAAGGCCGCGGAAAGGTCCAACCGTATCAAGGCGGCTCTGCCTCCTGCGTCCATCACCTTTCTGATGTCTTCCACTGATTTAATCAGGACGGATTCCGTGCTGTGTTCCGCACGAAAACCGTGTTGAGAAGGGTCAAGAAATTCTCCTGTCTTTAAGAAGGCACTTAATTGTGCATTTAAGTGACCTTCCATAATTTTGGCGGAAAGGGGTAATCGTGCTATCGGAAGATAGTTGTTCATCTCGGTGATGTCTAGGTTGTTTTTTGTTTTTTTTAGCAGGGGCAGGATGGATGCTCGTTTCCATCTTGCAGGGTATTCCCCTTTATCCAACATCTGGTTGAGGAGGGGGGTGAGATTGGATGCAATGATGGCGGGAGGTAGTTTAGCTATTGCCGCCGGGCATGGGTCGTGTGGGGAGCCAGATTTTATCTTCAGTAGACTGCTCACCACTTCCTTTTCACTGATAGGCTGGAAGTGTGGGAGTCTTACCTGAGTGCTGTCTGGTTCCGGACCATCCCTGGAAGGAGGGGTCCATATCAAGCTATCTAGGGAAAAGAAGATATTTTCTACTTTTTCCCGAAAGAAGGTGGCGAGGTTCTCGCAGAGAGAGAGACTGGGGGGGGGGGGGGGATTTCAATGGTTTTGGGGTTTGCCAGGGATGAGACAGTAAGGAATAATTCCTTTGGGGTGTTCCTGGCTTCTTTGATCTGTTTAGTAAGAAAGGACCTTTTTGCCTGTAGGATTCTTTCTTTGTAGGCTCTTTGTTCCATATTGAGGATTTTTTTGTCTGTCTCACTGTAGTTTATCTGCCAGGTTCTCTCGAGTTTTTTGTGGTCCCTGATTTGTTCCGAAAACCAGGGGGTGGCAAGAATTGTCCGTGTGGAGCAGGTAGTTTTAGGGGGGGCCAGGAGTAGACAGGCACGTTCTAGCCAGGTTGTATAGGCCGTGGCTGCTTCTTCCACATTGTCAACCAGGGGTTCCAGGGAGTTTGTTAAAACTTCATCCAGCGTTTCGCTATTAATGGTGTTCCATTTTCTGACCTTTCTAGGGGCGTTTCTAGAGCTAGGTGGTTTCATGGGTCTGGTTAAAAAGACCTTAAAGTAAACTGCTGAGTGATCGGACCAAGGGACCGGCAGGATTGATGAAACATTCAGGTTGGGATGGTTAGAGAAAATCCCGTCTAGGGTGTGTCCTGCCTTGTGTGTTGGACCACACACCTGTTGTGTCAAATCCACCCACTGCAATAGGTCGATCAGGTTGCGGGTATCTGTATCTGAATCACATTCTAGATGATGATTAAAATCACCCAGCAGCGTGAAAGCTTGGGCAGAGACTGCTGCTTCGAGTAATTTACTCAGTGCCAGCATAAATGGGGCTTTAGAGCCTGGGGGTCTGTATACCAAACCGCCATTGAGGGATTGATGGTCGGACTGGGTGAGGTTAAATAGCAGTGACTCCTCGAGGCCTATGGGTCCAGATTGAAAGGACCCTCTAATAGCATTATGATAAATAATGGCTAGGCCACCTCCTTTCCTCCTGTCTCGATTTTGCGTGAAGCATACATAGTCCGACGGGGTGGCCTGAACTATGTCAGGACATGAGGCCGCGTCAGTCCAGGACTCTGTAATAAATGCTATTTTAACATCCGCGTCCACAATCAGCTCTGCTATCTCAGTGCTGTGTTTGACTAATGACCTCGCATTGAGAAGAAGGCAATTTATCACGGGATGGTCCTTCCTCATAGGATCTTTCTTGTGGTTCCTTTGAGGGGCAATGGGTTGCCAGAGCAGTTTGGGTAGGGGTTGTAGGCAGTTGGCACATAAAGGGGGGTTAAGTCGAACATTGGCCCCCGGTTCCCTGACTGTACATCCCATAGCCGAGGTGGTGTTTTTTATGGCCCAGAGCGCCTCTCTGTCATAGGTATATCTTGGAGTGTGATCAGTATCAAAAGGAGCAGGGGGTGTGGCGCGGGTCCGGCGCAGACGGGCTCGCCTTTGGCGTGCCGCCGGCGCGCCCGCTGCGCTTCCTAGTGAGGGGAGCCATTTTATGGAGGAAAGGGTGGGAGGGGCAGAGCACTAGACTGCTCGGCCGGCTCCTCACCCAATATGGCGGTACCCACGAGGGGAGCTGTCTCCGGTGAGTGCAAATAAGCTTTAAAGTGCAGTTGGCATCAAATAGCAGCAAGTCTTTAAAATCAGCAACCAGATTTTAAAATAACGAGCAAAGTATTAAAAATTACTTAGAACGAACAAAATATGGTAAAACAGGGCAGCAGTCGTGAAGTTACCATCCACAGTCCCGGCTTCCGCCTCAGGACTCACACAAACACTCACACTAGCAATCAGTGTACACCCGTATACAACTTATTGATGCACTTGTGTGTAGCCTGGTGCTGGTTCACGTTCAAAGACCTCCTCAGCCCCGCTCTCCCATTCAACCCAGCAGCTCGAGCCATTTGCCCCACACTCGTTTGTATTTCTTTGGACATCCCAGAGCCAGGTATACCGGTTTTCCTGCGAGGCACACCAGTCTACGCCCCTCCTCCATTGGGCTATTGTGGGGGGTGGAGTTCTTCCATCTGGCGGCAATGTCTCTTTTGACCACCACCAGGGGCGTACCCAAGAATGTCCTATCTGCCCTAGAACCTACTATACCTTCTAGCACCCCCAAGAGCACAATCTGGGGTGTACAGGTCACCTCCCACCCCAATGTTCTATTCAGTTCCCCAACCACTACCGCCCAGTAATTTGCTATGGGTGCCCTTGACCAAGTCATATGATAAGTCTGAGGGTTCTTCTGCACAACGGGGGCAACTCTGGGCAGGCAGACAGCCGGTTCGTTGTAATCTTAGGGGCGTGAGGTTTGCACAGAGGTAGTAAAGCTGAATAAGTCTCAACCTGGCTGATATGGTGATCACTCGGGGGACCATGACAGCGTCCCTCCAATCGTCATCCTCCATAGGGCCCAGCCGACCCTCTCATCTGGTTCGTAAGTGGTCTAGCGAGGTCGGGAGTTTATGATGAGGGATTTGTAGATCTGGAGACCCCTCCTTGACACAATTTCCCCATGAGTATCTTTGCTTCAAGGGGGCTGAACTCTCGGATCTTGTTTCCCTTGGGTATATGTGTCGCTAGAGCATGCCGGAGCTGGAGGTATTTGTGAAATTGCGTGGTGTTAAGTGTGTGAAAGTGCTGAAGGTTTTGAAATGTGCGGAGTTGTCCTCCCCGCCAGACATCTCTTATCTGGTAGGTACCGATAAGGTCCCACTTCTGGAATCCCTCTAGCCGCGCCACCGCACCCACCTATGTGCCCTGCCTTAAGTGTGTTTGCAGTGTCAACTTATGGTCCCAGCGCGTGTAACGAAGCACGGATCGCCATGCCAGGTGGACAGATCTGGTGATGGAGGGAATACTCTAGGGGGATTGGAGAGCCATGAAGCATTGTTTGGATCCGTGGGAGGCCCAACTCGTCAAGTTCCAACTTGTAGGTGAGGTCTGCCCACCCGCCTGACATCCACTCATTGACCAGTAGGCGTGTGGCTATATTATACAGGTAAAAGTTTACCATTCCCATGTCCCCATCATATGTGGCAATTTGACAGTGAGCCAACACAAGCACAGCTTCGAGTTGCCCCAAAGAAACGAGGTTGACATTATGTCTAAGGTATGGAACCAGTGTCTTGGGAGGTGCCGAGGGATATTTTGTAGGACGTAGAGTAAACTGCGATGGATCATCATCTTGTACAGCGCAATCTTCCCCATAGGATTTAGGGGAAGAGTTTGCCAGTTCCGCAGCTCTGCTTTGGTCCTCTTAAGCAACAGGGCAAGGTTCAGGGACCACACGAGTTCCTGGTGTAAAGCTACCAGGTCCGGGAAACTCAGTCGACTGATTGGGATATTTGTTTGCCAGTTAATGCAGTCTCAGGAAGACTGCAGCAGGACCAGTATGGATTTAGCAGGGTTGATTTTCAGACCGGAGGCTTCCCCAAAGAGTTTGAGGATCTGTAGGCAGCGTGGGACAAAGCGCGCAGGGTCTGGCATGTAGAGGAGCACATCCTCTGCATACAAGGCTATACGTCTTTGTTTGATCTCCAAGCCATCCCTGGATTTGGGTGTCTGATCTAATGAGGCAGGCCAGAGGTTCAATGGCTAGGGCAAAGAGTAAGGGGACAACCCTGCCTTGTGCCACGGCCTATGTGGAACTCCTCCGATAAAATGCAGTTGTTCATGACCTTGGCCGAGGGGTTAGAATATAGCACCTTAACAAGCCCTCTGAAGTACGGACCGAAGCCTGCACAGACAAATATGGCTTCCAGGTATCCCCAATCCTCTGTATCAAAGGCCTTCTCAGTCTATTAATGGGAGAGCCAGGTACGGAGGGAGGCAGTGGTGGGCCAGAGCGATGTGTAGACTTCCCAGTGTGTCTCATGCTCCTACGTCGGATGAACCCACATTGATCGTGGTGTATGAGTGTTGTGATTACCCCCTTGAGCCGATTTGCTAGGATTGAGAAGGATAGTTTAACCTCCGTGTTTGAGTGAGATTGGGCGGTATGCCGAGAATTCGGTGGAGGTAGGATCAGTTTTGGGTATTGCCACAATAGGCGCTACATCACTGTCGCGCGCTCCGCCTCCTCGCTCCGCCTCCTCGCTGTATAGGGCATGAAGTTCTGGGGTCCGAAGCTCCCTGATGGCCAGATAGTATTCCACTGGATACCCATCGGGCCTGGTGTTTTGTTCATGGCCGGTGACTAAATGGCCTGGTCTTTAATTCAGTGAAGAGGCTGCTCCAGAGATTGGGGCTTCATTTCGGATAGTCTGGCAAGTGATAGATCGAACGAAGGTTTGCGACAGGGGTCTAGGAAGTAGAGTAGAACTGCTTGTAGTAGGATGCAAAGGTCTGGGTGATCGCCTCCGGTGCCTGGTGTGCGCTGTCATCCATGTGAGGGACGGTGGCAGAGTCTCCCCGACCCGCTTTTACTAACAGCTGTGATTGTGACAGCGCTCCGCGCTCCCCACTAGCCGGTACCTGTTTGTTTTGCACCTGCTTGAGCCTCATTTTAAAACTTGTGTTTTTAAATTGTGATTAAGACTTTTTAAAACTGATTGCACACTCACCGCCTATACTGCGCTGACTTCCTGGGCCTGTGCTCGCTCCTCCCCCTGCCCCGCCCCGTTCCGACACGGCAACCAGTGCCGCTTGAGCGGAGGGCGGGACAGGAAGAGCCAGTGACCCCACCCACACTCTCGCGCTGTTAGCGCTCTAGCAGTTCTTCAGGCAGGGCATTTAAGGCGGCGAGGAGCTGCGGCAGCTTGCGGAAGGGAGGGACGGTGGCAGAGTCTCCCCGACCCGCTTTTACTAACAGCTGTGATTGTGACAGCGCTCCGCGCTCCCCACTAGCCGGTACCTGTTTGTTTTGCACCTGCTTGAGCCTCATTTTAAAACTTGTGTTTTTAAATTGTGATTAAGACTTTTTAAAACTGATTGCACACTCACCGCCTATACTGCGCTGACTTCCTGGGCCTGTGCTCGATCTTCCCCCTGCCCCGCCCCGTTCCGACACGGCAACCAGTGCCGCTTGAGCGGAGGGCGGGACAGGAAGAGCCAGTGACCCCACCCACACTCTCGCGCTGTTAGCGCTCTAGCAGTTCTTCAGGCAGGGCATTTAAGCCCTCTCGTCGCTCAAGCGCGCAGCGGTTGCGCGCAGACGGGCGCCTTAGACGCGCCTGAGACGAGCCAGAGAGGAGCCCGTCTGTGCCCGTCCGTGACCGAACGGGACCAGGGGCCATGACCCCTACCTCTGCCGTCTCCAACTCATTAGCAGCGGATAGAATAAGGTATTCCACCAGTGACCTACGCAAATTGTGGCACCCTGCCCTTAATGGTTGTGGTCAGAAGGACGGCCCTTGCCCCGGGGGTCCGTTCTCTTGCAAACAATGTCATTTTCAGTCCCTCTCCGATTTCCCTCTCTCAGACATTCTAACCCCGATGGACCTAATCGCCCCGTCCCCCAGGGGTAATAGCATACTATGCAATGTTAGATCTCTCCCGAAGCACCATTCGGAAGTATGGGACTTAATACATTCTACCCGCCCCGACTATTGCTTCTGCACGGAGACATGGCTTAAGCCTCACCTAGTCCCTGCTATCACCCTGGCGGTTCCCTCAGGGTATAAGATTCTTAGGCTTGACCGCCCTGTCAAAACCGGCGGCGGGGTTGCAGTTATCTATAAAGATACGCTTACTGTCACTCTCCTTGATCAATGTTGTACTAACGACATTGAGATACTGGTTTTTAAATTTGGCTCCTCGCCCTCACTCTTCTGGAAGGGAGCATTGGTTTACCGCCCTCCGGGTCCTTACACAGTGGCCTCGACCACTCTCCTGGAGACACTAGCCCCACATATTAGGTCTGGGACTAATTTTGTACTCCTAGGGGACTTCAATGTCCACAGCGAACTGTCCGACAACGCTGAATCTTGCAAACTGTTGGCTGATCTTTCTGCCCTAGGCTTTATACAGTGTAATCAGGGCCCGACCCACCAAGCCGGCCACACGCTAGATCTAATCTTATCCAACTCCCATGCCCTGATCTGCCATCCCCCTGTGCAGGTTGACTGGACTGACCATTTTATAATTAATTTCTTCCTCCCTTCTCTTTCTGAGGAGCGCCCCAACCCTGTCCCCCTACCGTTATGGCGCAGGCAGTGGCACAAGGTATCCGCCACCTCCTTTGGAGCCGCCTTCATTCCTCCTGAGTTCCTCCCATCAGACTCCCCCAATCTGGCTTTGTCCAAATTTAACAAAGCCCTGAGTACGGCGGTCAATTTGATCGCCCCTCTAAGACGCTGCAATATGCGGTCGGGTCGTAAACAAGAATTGTGGTACTCAGATGCACTACGCATGGAGAAAAGAGCCTGCAGAAAGCTGGAGAAATCCTGGAGACTCTCGCGCAGCCCCAGTGATAGAGACAGGTATAGCTCAGCTATGCGACTCTATCATACAAACATCAGAGCTGCCCGTAAGTCCCACATCATCTCTCAGCTCTCTGATGCTAAAAACGACCCTAAATTGCTTTACCAGGTGCTTTGCACATTCACTAAACCGGTCGCCTGTGACAGTGCAGAGGTGTTAACCCAACAACTGTGCGACGAAACAGCTGGCTTCTTCACGGATAAAATTGACGCCATCTACCAAAAGATCTCCCAATCCAGCGCTTCCACGGAAGATAACGATCCCTTGCCCAGTCCACAGTCTGGAACAGCCAGTGCTGTCCCAGCCTCACTATCCCTCATCCCGGAGATCTCCTTAGACCAGGTCAACTCCCTGATTGGGACCATCAAGTCAGGCAGTCCAGTTGACCCCGTACCTGCCCGTGTTATGCACCTTATTGGCAGTGTTATCAGCCCATGTATTCAAACGGTTATCAATCGCTCCCTGTCTGAGGGACTGGTCCCCCAGGTGTGGAAGGAGGCCATGGTCAAGCCTATCAGGAAGAACTCCACCATCCCCTGGTCGGACTTGACCAATCTGCGGCCCATCTCTCTGCTGCCATTCATTGGCAAATTGACGGAGAAACACGTCAACCATCATCTCTCCGCCTTTATTGAGCACACTGGCAGCCTTGACCACTCTCAGTCCGGGTTCAGGCCTAGGCATAGTACCGAGACCGCCCTCCTCTCTGTTACGGACGCCATACGCCTGTCA
Organism: Lissotriton helveticus; assembly: GCF_964261635.1. Classification (NCBI taxonomy): domain Eukaryota; kingdom Metazoa; phylum Chordata; class Amphibia; order Caudata; family Salamandridae; genus Lissotriton; species Lissotriton helveticus. The sequence goes on from NC_136059.1 coordinate 93,663,280, forward strand.
CTGGACAGAGGTTTGTCTGTGGTGTTGGTGCTGTTGGACTTGTCCGCAGCATTCGACACCATATCCCACGACATTCTCCTCTCCAGATTAAAGGAGATAGGCATTGAAAGATCTGCCCTGGCGTGGTTTACCAGCTTCCTCTCTGAGCGGACCCAGAAGGTGAACATGGGCTCCTTTACTTCCGCCTCGGCCAACATCATTAGAGGAGTCCCGCAGGGCTCCTGCCTGAGCCCTACATTGTTTAACGTTTACGTCTCCTCTCTCGCCAACATGATTAGGTCCTTTGGGTTTATGCCTATCTCCTACGCTGACGACACGCAGCTGCTGTTTACTTTCAAGACCTTCACCCCGGAGATAAAACAATCATTCTCCAACGGCATGACTGCAATTGCCAGCTGGATGACCAAGAATTTCCTACAGTGCAATGTGGGAAAGTCTGAGGTCATGCTATTTGGGGAGGCGAAAATCCTTTGGACCCCAGACTGGTGGCCTTCAAGCCTGGGACAAGCCCCGCTCCCTAAACAGGTGGTCAAAAACCTGGGGGTTCGTCTAGACCAGGACCTCACCCTTTCTCACCATGCCGGCACTACTGTGGGTTCATGCTTCCACGTCATTAGCCTCCTTCGGAAGGTGTTCCCCCTTCTGCCCGATGACACCCGGAAGACCTTGGTCCAGGCCCTCGTTTTGAGCCGCCTGGACTACTGTAATGGCCTACTCTTAGCTGCCAGTGAGGGAGTGCTTAACAAACTGCAAGTGGTGCAGAACACCGCAGCACGGCTGGTGACCAACTCCCCCCCTAGAACGCCTTCCCTCCCCCTCCTCAAATCCCTTCACTGGCTTCCTATCCGGAAACGGGTAGAATTTAAAATCTGCTGTGTGATACACAAAAGTCTTTACAATCTGGGACCCCAGTACTTGGCGGACAAATTTGTCTTTCATCGTCCGTCTCGCACCCTTAGGTCTACCAACCAACAGCTGTTGCAGGTCCCCAGACATTATAAGACCAGACAAGGAGGTCGTGCCCTCTCCATCATGGGTCCACGTCTATGGAACTGCCTCCCCCTCTCCCTCAGAGAGTGCCCCAGTCACCCAGCTTTCAGGAAGCGCCTAAAAACGGTACTATTCTAGGTGGAGGCTCCTCTTTCTGTCCACATCACAGCACCGCGCGGAGATACACCTTCGGGTGTGATGCCGGCGCGTAACAAACCAATAAATAAATAAATAAATAAATGTCAACTATTTCGGGGATCGTCCTTTTGGCGAGGGGGTGGGTTGCTAGCCTGTAGAGCAGCTTCCCATTTTTGTCTCCCCACCAGTATACCCGCACCGAAGAGAATCTCCACATTTGCTTGGCCTATTCTGGAGAAAAGTCTGATATTTTTCGCGAGTGAGGTTGAGCTGGCAGACCTGGATATCTCCTGCTGTGGTGCCCCCGGCTCCCTCCAGGAGTACTGCACGGTCCTCCAGATGAGCGAGACAATAGTCTCCAGCCTGGTACTTCTTTTTAATATAGCCCTTGGTGACGCCTCTAATCGTCGCCTTACTGGCTGCCCAGAGTGTTGCCAGAGAGGCCACTGATCTTCGTTCCGCATGAAGTATTGGCACAACTCCCCCTTGATTGCTCTTTTGCAGTCCCTATCCTGTAAAAACCAGGCATTTAGGCGGCAAATGGGGTGAAGGGTGCCAATGGAACGTCCTGTGCCTAGCAGTAGTGGGGAATGGTCCTAGAGACCTCTGGCAAGCTTGTGGGCATTTGCAATCTGTCGGCAATCCGGGGGATGAACAGCATATCAATTCTTGAATGAGTAAGATGGGCAGCGGATGTATGTGTGCATTGGTGTAGGCAAGAGTGCCACGTTCTCCAGACGTTGGAGTCCCCGACGGGAGGCCCAGGTTGTGAGCTTCTTAGCGGATCCACCCTGTTGAGCATCCCATTCAGGGTTCATAACTGTATGAAAATCACCTTCCACCACTGACACCCTGCGGTAGAGAAGATACTACGTTTCCGAGGTCGTGGAGACCCTAGGCATGTTGGGGCCCTCGTGGGAAGTACCTATGAGGGTAGGGTGTGGAAATGATGCACACTGTGGTTGAGAACTCTTCTAGCCGTGCGGCGTATCCAGCCTTATGGATAATAGACTCTCCTTAAAATATCTCAAATTCCTACTACAGAAAAGAAATCTGCTTTTATAATGGAAAGTGCACGGAAACCCACTAAAAGACTGCTCAAAATTCGTACTACCAGTCCCATGTGGCGATTGAAAATATACATGCACTAAGCAGGAACCAACTGATGGTAATTAATCAATTAAATAAAGGCGGTTACAAAAGAAGAGCATCTTTGGCACCTACCTTTTAGCAAACCTATGAGTCAGATGTTATTGCATCGAAACACGGCAGGCAGTACAAGTGACTCTGGACTACGAGGGGAGTCCCAGAGAAAAGACCGGATGGTTGGCTGGTTACTGAGTGCCCTCCTAAAGCTATCTAGGCATTTGGTGATTATATCTATATATCTATATCTCTCGCTTTGGCTCTCCTCTCTACATCCATTGGTCTGTTTTTGTTCACATTTGGTCTGCCAACTACAATGTACATTATAGGGAATGTCAGCCCACTCCAGCCATTGAATATCATCACTTTGAGGGACTGTGGCTTTTCTTGGGCAAAAATGCATATCCACCTAAAGTCTACTTCAGTGCCTGGGCTGATAGGCCAATCTCTTCTTAAATATTTTTTCTTTTACCTTTCATCGTTTTGTATTTATTTTTTGTTGTTTTATTTTGCATGCACACCACCTTTACGCTGAAATTTTTACTTGTATGTAAGTAAATTAATTTGCATGAATTTTCAAAATACAAGTTTCCACAGGTCTAACTGTTTGTTTTTGGCAATGGTGGTTGTTTTTGCTATAATGGTGCTTGTATTATCCTGAACTATTACGCTGGCATTGCCTAGAAGTTGACCCTTAGGGCTGGGAGTTTTGCATATTATTTGTGTACAAAGATGACGATTGGTGTGGTTATACTGTTTCCTCACACATTCTTAGCCCCATTGCAATTGGTATTGCACTTTCTCTTGCAACAAAAGATGAAGCCTTAGCCCTTCTAAGTCTGGTGCTATTGATTATTCAGACTCAGTTGATGCTTTGAGCAGCACAGTGCAGGATAGTGGCATCTGAACTTCACATACGGATTGCGGTACTTGTTGAAACCCATGGAATAATTCTTTTTACAGGTAACCTGTATCCACTTTGCAGTCTTAAACCACCCAACCCCCTCCCCTTACCGTCCTTTGAAGTTGATGGCAGGTCGGTGGTGCACCCTAGCCTTGAATGCCATCTCTTGCAATCAGTTCTTTTCTAGTGTGCATGTAGGGAGCAGCTGTTCGGAGAACCTTTTCTGGGTGCTCTACTTTCTGGGAGCTACTTGAAGTCTAATACCGAATGCTTTGGGGATCTATGCAAGCTTTGAACTGGTGCCCATCCCACTGTGGTACTTATCGGCCTTTAGTTCGGAGAAGAGCAAACCGTCACCATGTTAGTGACCCTCCCATGCTAGTCTTGCATGCTATTTATCCTATTCTATGGCCTGCTATTACCAATGCATTTGGAAGAAAAGAGAAAATGACTTTGCTACCACTGTGCTAAACGTTTTTAGGTGCAGTTTTTTTTTGGGGGGGCGGGGGTCATCCTGGTTTCCTCATTATGGATGCCTCAGGGTGAAGCCTTAAAACTGATCGGATTTTCAGAAAGATTGTAAAAGCTTGTTGGCCGTTTAAAAAAAAAAAAAACCCTGGTAGTCATTATGTCACTTATATTAAGATTTGGAATGGCTTACTTATTGGCATTTATCAATAACTAGGTGTGCTGTTCCTAGCAGAAGGGATGGGGATCAGTACAGAATGAGGGTGGGGGGTGTAGGAATAGCTCTAATAAGGAACAATGGCCCTCGCACATCCTGGATGGTGTCATGCTTCCTCATAGGGATGCACCTCATTCGGCCGGTGCTGCGATGCCCAACGGGCCCCACATGGGGTCTCTTTGCCGGAGGTATTTAACCTGCTAGTTGTGCCGTTTGATGAAGTGGGGGCGTGTGGGATCTCTGGTAGATGTACAAAAGTGAGTAGAGTGTGGGGTGAACAAAGTTAAAAATAAAAAATATAGGAACCTAAGTTAGCTTTATTTCGCAGGTTCCTTGTTATTATTAAAACCATGTGATACTTCTTACTGCAGATTTTTCAGTGGTCTCATCAAGAGTTGAGTCAGGATAACTGTTTCATGCCTAATTTGTCATATCTACCGTGGCATTTCGTCAGTACCTAAATACTGTATTTTCTACTCAAGGAAGGGTGGTGAGTATAAATGTGTATAAACTCCTAACCATACCCACACCAGAATACACCATCTGTAGTCCGGTTCCTCATGAGTAGGGACTGCGGTGGAGGTAAGTGAGAGCTGCCGCTCCGGAGTCGCGGGGCTCTCACTGGCATCACTGATGACTCAAAGAAGGTCGCGCAGTACAGAGGACCTACCCTCCGATATTCCGGAGTAGTTACTTACTGGCATGCCACCCTCTCACTCTAACTGGATAATGTGCACAGCCATCTCCTCGCATAAGTTTCTGTAAAAAAACAAAAAAGCTGTGGTTGATAATACAGTGGAGAGCTTTTGAATCTATTAATCCGGTAGGGGTTTCCATAACATGAAGGATAGGATGGAGCTAATACACTTGCATTAGTTCCTGGAACAGTCAAGAGGGTAGAACTCACCAAGTAAATGTTACACCGTATGTTTTATAAATCAAGTGTGTAACAAAAGTATTGAAACCATTCTGAAATAAAAAATGTTTCAGGTTAAATTTACCCCAGCCTTCTTGTCCAAAGTTTCATTTTCACTTTTTAAATGTGAAAGATGAAGATGTTTATATAGATATGCAGCCTAGTGTAGATGAAAGTGAAACGGACACTTTTAGGCTACCCATGGACCAATCAAAGCTGCAACACCTGTCTGTTAGTCTTTTAGTGTATTTCAGTATGCTGGTATTAATGGACACATGTCTCCGGATTCTTAGCCACCATTCCTGTAGTTCTCTGGCGATTAGGATAAGCGTGTTTAATGAAGATACTCTTGAGATGGTGAATTGATGTTACAGCTAAGTTACTTTTTTTTTTCTCCGTCGAGGGTTCGTCATTAATATTCATAAACACAGAAGAGTAGCAGGCTAATCCCTTCCTACAAGCACTGGATAAGTCCTAATAAAAAAGTAGACAGTCCACTCAAGTCCAAAGCCTTTTACAATGTTTAGGGCACCCGCAGAAAGCCTGCAAAACCTTTTCAGACATCATGGAAGGGTCCAACAAGCTTTGGTGGGAGCGCTTCCTCCATGGCTCCTTCAATTTACTACCTGAAGCTTGTTCGTTTAAAAAAAAAAAAGTTTTATATAGTGCGAACTAGACCCGAGGATATCATGTATCGGAGTGCCTTGCATGAGCACCAGTTTCGTTACAAATGGACACATCCATTTTTGTTAGGCACGGAAAGATTAAGTGATTTGCCCAGAATCACAAGATGTTGAGCGTTGTTGCAGAGACTCGAACCCGGTTCCCTAGCTTCGAGATCGACCACTGTAGCTGCCGTAAGGCTACATCGGACAACTCTGAAAGTCTACAGACTCTTCTATATAACTCAGGCCATGGATTTTTCTCCATCTCCTAGGAGTGAAAGTTATTTTTTAGTTTCATTAGAGTAAACCATTTATTCTCAGAAATAATGCCCACAGTGAGATTTTTTTAAAACATTTACGATTAATGGCTAATTAGCATACTCTGCGCATTTCTGATCCAGATTGAGAAAGGAGTTTATCAAAAGGAAATAAACCTATTTTTGTTTATCCCTTCAAAACTGTTATTGAGTTGAAGACCTATTGGAAAGAAATCTTATATCCCAGAAAAAAAACGCCAGGTCTTGCCCATGCTTCCAAGCATTATAGATATGGTCAAAGGAATGATTAGGGGTGCAGTTTCTTTTTTTTTTCTTCTATTTTTATTGGAAGTTTTGATACACGTTTACCCCCCCCGGACAGGAACAGACAATATAAACATCCCATTTAAGTACAAATCCCTTAAAACAACACTTCAAATGAGAAGATAAATAAAAAATACAAAGAAAAATAAGGAGGAAACAAAATCCTAAAGAGACCATAGGGGGAAGCAGTGAGCTATAAGCAAGAACAAATAGGAATAGAATTAGAACAGACAGATTTCTACCTGAAAAGGGAAGAAACATTTTTAACATTTTTAATTTAACCCACCCCTTCCCTCTATTTATTAATTGGGGCCCATATCTGTTGCCCCTTTACTCTCCCTTTCCCCCCCCCCCCCCTCCTGGCATAGATCGCGTTTTCTAAATTACAGCTATGCAGCAGCCTGGCTACCCATTGCTGCATCGATGGTGCTATCTTTCCAGGCTGTCGCTATACATAGACGGAAGACTGCCATAGCTACAAATAGAAAATATTCTTGGCTCCGGCAAGGAGTCTCACTTGAGACCCCTAACATAACTAGCTCTGGGGTTAGCCTAACTTGCAGTTTCAGTGCCCTATCCAAAAATACCGCCATAGCTTTTATTAAAGGTTGCAAATCTGGACAGGTAGCAAACATATGCATTATATTGGCCTCGTTACTATCGCACCTGGGGCAGGTAATTCCCTGCGTCCCCCCCCCCCCCCCCCCCCCCCCATTGAGTTATTTTTGCAGAGGTGTAGTACAGTGTGTACAAAGTTTTGTAATGCTGTGCTTGCAAAGTTGACGAACAAAGAATTTCACATCCATACTTTAGAGATTTCTCAAACACCCCCTGCTCTATCCCCAATCTGTTTATCCATTTCAACTCTACCTTTTCTAGATCATCATCTCTGTTCTTAATTAATTCTGCATACAACCTGCCAATTGTACAGTCTTGCCCCTCCTCAATAATCTGCAGTATTAAATTATCAAAACCTCTAGCTCCCCCTGGCTTACCTAACAAAACTTCTTGCCTGCAAATATTTAAAGAAACTTCTTGAGCTCAGCCCAAATACCCCTTGAAGAACCGAAAATTGAGGCATACCCTCAGAACCCATAATGTCCCCCACCTTCTTAATCCCGAGCCTTACCCACTCCCCGAAGATTGCATCCCCAAATATATCCTGTGGGAGAGTGGTATTCCTCGACAATCTTGTATGGGCATTGAATGTACCCAAGCCAGAGCTCTTCTTAAATGCCTTCCAGATCTTGTATGCCACGTCTACTGTTTTAGATTTGTTTTTTTTATAGAAGCTCGGCTCTGTTTGTTTCAGAAGGACATTCTCTACCTCTTCTCCTAATATCAAACCATAAATCTCCTTGGACCCCGTATGTTGTGTTGCTTCCATTTCAGCCCCTCCCAGAAGACTTGATATTTGCTGTAACGCTGCTGCCCAATAGTACAGGAGTGCAGTTTCTTATGTCCGTAACCCTAGGGTGGAAAATGTAGTACAAGGCATTCAGTTCAGAATCTGATTTATAGCCAGGAAAAATCACCTGATGACTTCACTATTCTGTTAACACCCAGAAAGAGCAAATGTTCCAGCTTCAATTGGGCCACCACTAGAAAAGGAGATCAGAAAGATGGAGGCAGGGAAGACAGAGATCCGCAATAATGCTGTGGTATATTAACTCAAATGCCCTGCTAAGCAGATCTGGACAAAAGCAGTGGGGGAAGTTTGATTATCTCCTGCCGGAACAATGTAAATTAAGGGCAAAAGCAGTATTTTGCAGCGTGAATCTTTCTGGATTCACTATGCTGTGCATATTCCGCAATCTGGTGGTTGGGTCCGGAATCGTAGTTTTTTTTTTTTTTTTTGTCGTAGCCCAGGTGGGCGTCGACGTCCCACCATTTGGTGTACCTTCGGTGACGTCGGCGTGCTTCCGGCGGAAGCTACCACCCTTGGGCGCCTTCTTCAGATTCTTTTTTTCCGCCGTTGGGTCTGGATCGTCGCGTGAAGCTCCAGAAGTTTTGGAGGAGGAAAGGAGAAAATACAGCAAATCTTCAACGGTGAAGACCTGAGAACATCGAGAGAAGAGGACCTTTAGAAAAGAGACGACGAAGAAAGGAGAGAACTTCGAAATCTTCGACGTCCTTGGAGGAATGCGCACACAGGGGGCCCCCTGAGCGCATGGATGTACAAGACGCCCTTTAAATTCTGCAAGAACTGCCACCACAAGTTCGCACAGAAGGACCAGCACCCAGTCTGCAACCTCTGCCTGCCAATCGACCACGAGAGCAGAGACTGCAACGCCTGCTCCGTCTTCAAGCCGAAGACACTCGAGTTCGAGAGACAGGACGGCTCACCACACGATGCAGGGCAAGGGCCAAGACCTGACGCTTTATGAACTTGGCCTCTCCACCGACGACGAGGACAACATCGCCGAAGGCCCAGATGACTTCACGGTCGCTGAGACCGATAAGAAAACACCTGATAAGGTAGGAGAGTCTACGACCCCGAAAACTCCCACAGGGCCTCAAACCTGAGGCAGACTCTCGAAAGTCTGAGCACAGAGCCTCGAAAGGAGCACCGGCGCCGAACAAATCGACGACTGCAGCTGCATCCTCCGAAAAAGAGCCCAGCGGATCCTCCGAGAAGGACTCCCGGAGGCCGAAGACCAGCGAAAAGCAAAGGTCATCGAAGCAAGCCCCCTAAAAAGGGCCTTCGACTTCGACGTCGCAATAAAAAGATCCGAAGAAAGCTTTCTCGACGCTGCCGAAAAGAGCGGCCGAAACGCTTGACGACGAACAGGCCGCAGAAATGCAGAGAAAGAGAAGAAGGCTCAAGGCCGAAATGGAGAACATCCTTCAGAGAAAGAAGGACTTCGATGAAAAGATGAGAAGTTACAAGATCCCCTCGAAGCCGGCACCGACCGTCGCTGAGGTACAGGAGCTCGAGGAGTTCGACATCGAAGAGCCGCCAAACTCCCGAACCTTCGGAGCACGAAGAGGAGGAAGACCTCTACTACACAGAAGGGGATTACGGGGAACAGCAGTCAAGCTACGGCTCAGGTTCCTCGACGACCCAAGACCAGGAATTCGAGGCCGAAAAACCAGAGCAGGCGGTGGAAACCTACCCCTCGAGGCCTTCGCCACCGGATGACATTGGGGCATACAATGAGGTGGTAAGAAAGGCGGCAGCAGCTTATGGAGTTAAGCTGGAAGAGGAGAAGCCAAAAGCAGACTTCCTGCTTGAGACATTGCTCCCCATACAGACAAGAAGCCAGTTCCTGCCCATGCTCAAGAGTATCACAGACCAGGGGAAGGAGGCCTTCAAGGACCCGGCTACATGCAGATCAGTAACGCCGAGGACAGAGAAGAAATACAAATTCTCCTCCCAAGACCCAGCTTACATCAAGGGATCCGTCACAGCAGATTCTATAATCGCTGCAACGGCCAGGAAAAGGGCAAATGTCCCAACAACCTCGCTCAAAAGTTGTCTATATCAGGAGGTGCGAGATCCAATAGGAGTACAAAAAATCTACTCCTGAAACCACGGAGATTCCGGAAAGTGAAAACATACAAGCGGTCCTTCTCAGGAATGGCACCCAGGATCTGGAATGCGCTCCCTCCGGAAACCAGGCTGATCTCCTCCACTGCACTCTTCAAGAAAGAGGTGAAAACCATCCTTCTGGCCAAGATCTCCTGATCGTTATAGATGTTGGTTCAGAGACTTTGCATTGCTTTGTATCACTGCTCACCCTATTCTTTGGCACTATACACTATACTCTACTTGTTGGGGACACTACTACGCCACTCTCTTACTACCGACCAAGATATGATACACGTATATATTACTTCCTTACCTGATTGTATATTGATTGGTTTTATGTATGTTATTATCCCTGTTATTGCCATGTTATTGGCTATTATACTGTTCCCATTATCTCTGTTGACTCCTACTGCCCCTACCCTGTCTTTGTGAAGCGCTCTGATATCTGTAAGGATCCTGTCCGCGCTATATAAAACTTTAAATAAATAAATAAATAAATAAAACAACGTCTGGACCCCCCACCTGACAAAGAAAGCAGGAGGATGGATCTAACTGGCAGGAAAATTGAGAGGAACGCCGCAACGCACTGGCAGATGGTGAATTCCAACGCCCTCCTGAATAGGCATCAATACCAGCACTGGGATGAGATGGGACAGTTGCTCAAGCACCTCCCGGAACAATACCGTGAGAGGGCATCACACCTTGGGGAAGAGCATCGCCAATTCGTGCCTGAAGACAGCCTTGGATGGGGCAGAAACATCCAGCAGACTGATGGCTATAGGCATCACAGAGAGAAGGCAAGCCTGGCTCAGGATCTCCGGCTTCAAGGCTGAGGTTCAGAACAACATCCTGAACACACCCTTCAACGGTGAAACACTGTTCGGAGCCCCAGTTGATGATAAGCTCACCCAACTGAAGGACAACGAGACGGCAAGGTCCATGGGGGCCCTGCAGTTCAGGGGGATGAGAAGGGGCACTCCTACACAGAGGCCGAACGGCAGAGGTGGAACCCAGCGAGGAGATTCTCACCAGAGTTTCCACCAGGGGCAACAGAGTGACAACCAAGGCCACTAGGGCCAGCAGAGGCAAAGCTGGAACTACCAAAGCAGGGGCCAGTCCTTTCGGTCAAGAGGAAATGGACGGGGCCAGAGAAGGAGAGGCGGTGAACAACCCCCCCTCGAAGTGACTTCACACGGGAGAAGGTGCTCCACCACCCAAACCCTCCGGGGGAGGAGCACGGAAAAACAAAGAGGAGAGGGCTACACGGACAAGACACAAAGGAACATGTAACGCCGGTAGGAGGAAGATTGAGATTTTTTCTCCAGGAGTGGAGAAAAATAACAGACAAGTACTCAATATTATGCAGTTTGGATACTGCATAGAGTTGGAAAAGAGGCCACCAAAGAAAAGACAGCACTCGGGAAGAGAGCTGCAACTACTGCAAGAGGAAGCCCAAGAACTCCTCCTCAAAGCGGCCATCGAGTTCCTTTCAAAGAACGGAACAAGGGAGTGTACTCAAACTACTTCCTAGTGCCAAAAGTGGACGAAAGTCTAAGACCCATCCTGGACCTACGGTTCCTAAACAAATACGTCAAAAATTAAAAATGACGTCCCTACAAGAGGTCATCCCACAGATAAAAGCCGGGGACTTCTTGTCCACCATAGACCTCAAAGATGCGTACCTGCACATCCCCATGAACAGGCAGCACAAGCACATGCTAAGGTTCAGTCCGCACCAAGGGTGTTCACCAAATGCCTCACGGCAGTGGCCGCACACCTAAGAAGAAAGGGGATACACGTGTACCCCTACCTCGACGACTGGCTGGTCAAGGCAAGCTCTTACAGGACATGCAAAGAGCATGCAGAACAGGTGACAATAACGCTAGCAAGCCTGGGTTTCTCCATACACTGGGGCAAATGCTCGATGGAACCAGAGCAAGTGAAGATCTTCCTGGGAGCCCAGATCGACACCGTCCAATGCAGAGGTTTACCGAGCGAAAAGAGAACGCTCAGCCTACTGAGGGAGAAACGTCACTACCAGAAGGGGCGAGCTCTGACAGTGAGGACTGTGAGCAAGATCTTGGGGATGATGGCATCATGCATACACCTGGTCCCTAATGTACGCCTACAAATGAGACCACTCCAAGAGTGGCTGCAACAGCAATGGTCACAAGCTACAGGAAGTTGGGAGGATCTAGTGGTTATAACGCACAGGGTGCAGGAAGAGATAAGGTGGTGGACCAAGGAGAGAATAACAGAAGGGAAACCTCTAACACCACCGGACCCAACGGTGACCATCACCACAGACGCATCCCAGAACGGGTGGGGCGCACACATGAACAGGCTCAGAGTGAGGGGTCTGTGGAGCCCTACAGATGCAGTCAGGCACATCAACTACCTGGAACTGAAAACTGTGTTGCTAGCCCTCAAGGCTTTTCAGAAACACCTGTACAACCAGAAGGTGCTAATACAAACAGACAACACCACAACGATGTTTTACATAAACAAACAGGGGGGGGAACTCAATCGTTCCCTCTGTCAAACTTGGCACAGGAGATCTGGAAATGGGCTATACCACTAAAAATAGACCTGCTAGCCATACACCTGCCAGGGAAGGACAATGTAGAAGTGGATTGGCTCAGCAGGCAGACTTCAGCGTCCCACGAGTGGGAACTCAACAGTCCGGAAACAGAGAGACTATTCAGGAAATGGGGCACTCCAACAATAGACCTATTTGCAACACACCGGAATGCAAGATGCCAATATTTTGCATCCAGGCAACCAGAGGCACTGTCCCAGGGGAATGCCCTATGGATAAGCTGGTCAAAAACATTTGCCTACGCTTTTCCCCCGATACCACCGATCCCCCAGGGTTCTCAACAAATGCATGAAGAGCAACATGACGCTCATCCTTGTGGCACCACAATGAGCCAGACAGACCTGGTATTCTCAGATCATGGAGATGGCGCAGGAGCCCCCCCCACAAGTTCTCAAAAAGAAGAGACCTACTCTCCATGGAAAACTGAGAAATTCTACACCCAGAGCCAGAGAGCCTCAACCTCTCAGCCTGGCTCCTGAGGACTTAGAATTCGCACACCTAAAACTACCAGAGAGCACCCTGCGGGTGCTGCGAGAGGCAAGAAGGCCCAGCAAGTGCTATGGGGAAAAATGGAAAAGATTCACTCAATGGTGTTGCAAGAAACAGCTCCAAAGGAAACTGACCAAGGAATCAACGGTGCGAAGGTACCTCGCGCACCTAATTAAGGCTAAGCTAAGCTCATCCTCGCTGAGGGTGCACCTGGCAGCGATTGTGGCATACACAAGAGGAGAAACAGGGAGAAGCTTCTTTACATCCCAAGTCGTAAAAAGATTCCTGGAAGGAGCTAAAAGCATAGCGCCGCCAAAGAGAATGCCGCCACCGGCCTGGAACTTAAATGTGGTATTGACGGAGCTCATGAAAGCACCTTTCGAACCCATCCACAAAGCATCACTGCAAATGTTAACAATGAAGACGGCCTTTCTGGTAGCAATCACCTCGCTACGAAGGGTGAGCGAACTGCAGGCACTCACACTGCAGGAACCCTACATCCAGATACACAGGGACAGGGTCGTGATGAGAACAGACCCACACTTCATGCCAAAGGTGGTGTCAAGGTTCCACATGAATCAGAGTATTCAGATCCCTAGCTTCTTCCAAAACCCCACCACAAGCGCTGAGAGGTCGCGCCACACCCTAGACGCAAGAAGGGCTGTGATGCACTACATTGAAAGAACAAAGGAACACAGGAAAACAAAACCGTTCTTCGTGTCCTTCGCAAACAGTTACATGGGCAAACCAGTGACTAAAAACACCATAGCTCGATGGATCGCACAGACAATTCAATTCTGCCACAAACAAGCTGGCCAGGAGGGGCACATGCCCACTCCACCAGGAAGAAAGGAACAACAATTGCCTTTCTGGCCAACACACCAATTCAGGACATATGCCTGGCGGCAACATGGGCTTCAGTGCACACTTTCACTAAGCACTATTGCATGGATGTACAGATGAACAAAGAAGCACAAGTAGGACAAAAAGTGCTTCAACATATTTTCAACAACCAACGCTCATCTTCCACCCAACCGCCACAAAAGTAACGAAAACCGCTACAAAATCTATGCACAGCATAGTGAATCCAGAAAGATTCACGCTACAAAACGAATAGTTTCATACCTGTCTGTGTAGTTTTGCAGCTTGAAGATCTTTCTGGATTCACTAGCGAACCCGCCCGCCTCCGCCAGAAAGATGAGGCTGGAGAAGAGGGTGGAAACACATAGAAAAGAAAGCAAGTTGGAATGATTACAAGATACGTGGAAAGAATAACGTTGAAAAAACGATTAACAAACATAGCCATGGATTCACTACAAAGACAAAAAGAGACAGAAAAAAGAATCCGAAGATGGCGCCCAAGGGTGGAAGCTTCCGCCGGAAGCACGCCGACGTCACCGAAGGTACACCAAATGGTGGGACGTCGACGCCCACCTGGGCTACGACAAAAAAAAAGAGAAAAAAAGACTACGATTCCGGACCCAACCACCAGATTGCGGAATATGGCCTGCATCTATATGGCAACATTTGAGGAGAGAGTTATCAGAGCACCACAAAATCCATTTTTGGGCAATATAACACTCTGGCGCCGCTTCATCGACGACATCCTCATTTTCTGGAAGGGAGACAGGTTATCATGTGAAACTTTCTGTACCTGGATCAATGGACAAAATCCTTACCTGAAATTCACGGGAACTATTTCAGAGACGTCCATCCCCTTTCTAGACCTGAGGATCAGTCTAGAAGCTGATGGTTTGGCGACCACACTTTATCGGAAAAATACAGACAAACAGCCTGCTCCTTTAATACAGTTACCACCCGAGGGCCCTGAGGGATAATCTCCCCTTTGGACAATTCCCCAGGGTCCGTAGAAACTGCACTAGGACGAGTGATTTCAAACAGGAAGCAAAAGTCCTACAACAAAAACTGCAAGACATGGGTTACCCCACCAGGTTGATAAAAAAACTCCTACAAAAGGGCGACAAAACCCGAGAGAAGCCCTATTGGAGGATCGAGTGAAGGAATCTGAAGACGTGATCACCTGCGTGACCTCTTTCTCAAGAAACTCTAGCTTCATAAAGCAGACAATCAATAAACATTGGAGCATTATCAACTCCAGTGATCTAAACATTCCACGGCCCAGATTTGCATTTAAACGCACCTCCAACCTTAAGGACGCTCTCATCCACACTAGACCCAAGAAACTGAACACTAATAACCAGAGTACTTTAGTAGAGGGCCATTTTCCCTGTGGGAGTTGTACGGTGTGCCAACAGACCAGTGTTACCAAAGAGATCTGCCTATCGAATACCTTTGTTTGGCATCTGCAAAAACACACCAATTGCAATAGCTCTAAATGCATTTACATACTCACTTGTCCCTGTGATTTACATTACATAGGGATGACAATGAGGCAAGTCAAACTGCGCATCCAAGAACATAAAAGTAACATAAGATGCATGAAGACGCACACTAGACTGTACCAACACTACACCCAACGGGCACACACACCCGAAAGCATCCGTTGGTTGGTTCTAGAATGCCACCCTGGTATCACCAAACAGGGCCTGTTCAGGATTGAACAGAGATGGGTACACCGGTTGAAGCTAGATACAGTTGGCCTTAACGATGCTGTCCCATGGTCCTCCCTTGCTAAATAGATCATTAGCCTGACCACTGTGTGCCACGAATTTATTTCATGTTACCTACCTGAGTACTATAAATGACTGTCTATTGACAGATTATTCGATTATACATCTAAAACTACAAACATTATTTGTTTGGATCACTTTACCCATGAGACTGCCTGACCGACGTTCGGTTATATCCTGGCCTTTTACACCCCCAACATGGCCGACAGGGCATGCCGTCAGTCTATTCAGACCGGCACCAGCGACATTCACCCGCCTTCAGCGACATTCACCCGCCTTCGCGCATGCGCGACACAAACCGCGTGACCACGCCCCCCCGCTGAACCCGCCGTATCACAGAAGTGCTTGGTACAAAAACGCTTCATTGAACGGCAAGATGTGACCAGTCGCTCCGGATCCCTTACGGATTACGCGTGGGGGTAGGTTGCGGGCATAGACCGCACACCGCTTGGGTAAGTGTTTCACTCCAGATCTGCGCCGAATTTTAACGGTCAATCACCACGCTAACAGTCGTGGTTGTTTGTGCCATTCCACCCTGGCCCGCCTGTAACCGCTGTTACCGGCAACCACGGGGCACGCTGACAGACCCAGGCTGACGGCGGCGATGGTACTCTTGTGACGGGTGACAGAACCCAGGAAAGGCATTGGTTTAGTCTGCCCTCGAACTCGTGCGCTCTCTTGGTTAGAGAGGGCTGAGTTCTCGATGCGGCTGATGAAGCCCGGTGTCTCCACGGTCGTTACCCTTCACCCGGTGACGCCCACCCGTTAATAACCTGGCCTGCTTCTCTGGCCACTGCTGTCGGTCGAACAGTGAACCACAGACACCAGTGAGTGTAATAGGCTGTACCAGCCCGGTTGCTAGTGGCGGTTCTCTCAACTTGAAACCTGCTCATTTCTTAAGTGTCCCTCAACCTCTCTCCAAAACCCCACCTTGTCTTCTCTTAGGTGCCTGACCCTCTGTGCAGGTCCCACAGGAGCAGACTGAGGGAGCCCCCTAGGGAATCACTTCGGGTAAGCAGTTTGAATATCCTTTCTTCATAATAGATCGTGTTTTTAATCTCCCAGTGTGTGTTTGTAGAATGTGGAAGAGCGCACCCAGTTTCCACAGGAGACCTATTTTGATCCTTCTCCATATATGTTCTCCCTTTTCATAGGTTGCGCTTTCCATAGCAGGACCAGTTGGCCTGCCCCACCACAGACCTTAAGACTCAAGGTTGTATTATTAAATATCTCTTAATTGTTTTCACTGTGTAGTACTTGCCACCAAGGTCCTGAGGAATTGCTAGATAAGCAAGAAACATGTCGACCTGACCAGAGGGATGTAGGTATTTTGCCACAAATATTGTGGTTTCTATCTCCCCTCCCACCATTTTAAACAAGGGATTGAGCCACACTAATAAAGTTCGTTGTGGACTTACTCACCTTTTTTTAATTCACTTCACCACGACTACACATTTTCCTGCCCTCTCACACGCATGCACCATATGGCTGGAACAAAAGATCTCTGCTAAAGAGCCCCCTTGAGGGTGCCCGTCAGACATTGCAGCGCCAGTCTGACGAGGAGCAGGACCCATATGATGAAGCATGACACCTAGCTTGCTGGGTGTGTGAGGGTTCTAGTTCCCAAAAGGGAAATTCCCCTTTCCTTTCTTCCCTCTTGGAATTCTTTCTTTCCACTCTTTACATACACACACGCCCTTCTTTACCTAGTCCAACCGGGGAACTTTGTACTTCTTTTTTGTTACTAGTGATTCGGACACATACACTGGACCCCGTTAAATATCGTCCACCCCAGGTTCCCCCCTTTGTTACTAACACATTCTCAATAACTTGCCTTTCACCTACCTACTCTTTGTACCCTTTAAATTCTAATTAACAGATGTAGGAACATAGTTCTTAAGTAGGACTTGGAGCAGTTCTGTCACACAGCATACCATATTGTATTTCATTGCCTTCCCTCAGGCCACTGATGTGAATGTTACTGCTATGAGGCCTTTTTAAGGTTTTATTTGGCCATCTGGGCTTTGGTTTGTTTTTAGAGTTGGCCTTTAGTGGTTGTGGTTAGTTGATCTGTCATCAGAGCCTCCGATATATACTATATAGTATGCAAATCTGCTGTTACTTCTGCTATGTCTCTTCTAACTTCTGATGAGTGTCGGGAGTCCACCAAATGGATACTTGCTGATTTGAAATTCAGATCTACGAGGCAAGATTTGGGTAACATTATTTTAGAATGGTTGCTGTTTTTGACAACTCTTTTCCTTATATTGGGCACACTGTTATTACTTTCCCAGAAAGCAAAGTGGTGTCTTCTTGCTTTAGCTCTCTAGGACAATGGAGACCTAGAGGTGAGCCCTGTTCCTTGCTCATGAGCAAGCTATCTTATGAATTTGGAAGTCCAGAGTTAGCAGCTGCTTATTACTTATCCATTTGCAGGCTTGGAGACTTGTCATGCTGGGGGTGCCCTAGGCATCCTTCTTTTCCTTTTCCCCCCCAAGTGACTTTTCCTCCCCGACACTTGGCTCCTGAGTCGCATCTGTCAGCATAGTTGTACAAGTGCCCCAGCGTTTGAATCATCCTCTTCTGCACCACATCTTTTCCGAAATCGTTCTAGACTCTCAACGGCCTGGACATGTTCTGATTCTCTTGGTAGCAGGGAGTGTAACCTTGTAAATAACCCCCTCTTTTTTACCTCTCCCTAGAAACTAGAGCTCTAGACAAAGCAGGGGCAAATGTGGTAAAGGTGGGACTTTGTGGCAAGTTCTGTGGTAAGTTCTGTGGTTGCCATAGTTTAAATAGTAGTTCCATATACAGTTTTTTTTAATTACGTTTTACATAAAGATCTTCATATTTAACTTGTCATAAGTAAGTCAGCGCAAAAACGAACATCCGTGCAGCAGTCCTTTTCTCCATGAGAGAGCGCGCAAAAGGTTGGATACTGCAGGGCATAAGATGTGTGGTAGGCTTCTAAACACTTAGAGAATACCCGTGCTACAGGTCTTCTTGCAAATAGGGATAAATATATAGGACCTCATGAAATCCTTTATCAGATTTGCCAAAACATCAGGAACAACATATTATGGAGATGTTTAAGGGGGGAGGGGGGGAGCGTTGATCTCCAACTAGGTCATTAGTGCAGCGTTGGACTCTGCTGAGCTTGCCACAACTTTCTACTGACAGTCTCTTCACAAAGGTCTTCTTGGCCACCTGTTTCATCCTTGAAATCTGATGCGCTACTCAAAAATGCAAGTTTTCTTTCTACAGGTTCAGTGCTCTTTGGACGGCATACTAAGGAGATGTTTAGGATGGAAAAATAAGTGAGACCCCTAAACACTGTTTGTCTAGAAGAACAAAGTTGTAGGTGTGAAGCACCTCCACCCTAAGCAGGCTATGTTTCTGACCCACAAGGCTCCCACCTCAGGAGCTCAGAAACGGTCTAGAAGGGGCACGCTGGTACAGACTGGTCAGGCACACACTAGTGGGTAGGTAGGTTTTCAGAGGACAACTGAGTTGCCCTCTGAGTGATTTATTAACAAATCCAACACCGGTATCAGTGTGGACTCCTTAATCTGAGATGTTTTGCAGAAAACATCTTGGGATTTGGTGAAGCTATCATGGAGTTGTGCAATTCGTATTGATGATCTCCCAGCCCATGTACTCCGACATTATAAATGCATAGTTAAGCCATACTAAGCATGTACTTGGACACTTTAGCGGCATGTCTGCTCATGCAGTTATGCCCTCACGAGGTAAAGGGCACCCTTCCTTGAGGCCTGCTGTAGGAGTGACTTACCTATGCCTCTTGCAGTGCCGGCAGGCCTGACACGCAGGGATGTTTGCCAGGTCGAGACTTCCCTTTTAGCTGCACCAAAACAGGCTGGCTGCAGTGGGAGTGTATATGGGTTTGGTGAGAGGTCTTAGTGTGGCATAATACATGCTGCAGCCCCTAGAGACCCTCTGGTCACAGTGCCCTTGGTACCACTGGTACTTTTCACAAGAGACTTGTATGTGGACCAGGGGTGTGCCACTTGTGGAAACAGAGGTACAGTTTTGGGAAAGAACACAGGCACTGGAAACCTGGTTAGCAGGAACCAGTTGTATTATAGAGGCACACATAGCTAAACCACATGGGCCTCTACCATGCAGTCTGAACCATGAATGCGTCTTCACAGCAAAATTTCGTGGTAAAGGCATGAATGGTAAAGGGGTATGCGTGGTTAACTTCATCACTACTCTGCCCTGCCTTCTATTACTAACCCCCAACCCACGCGGAGGTCCAAAACCTGCCCTGAAAACTGCCCCTTTCCCTCCACCTGCCCTGAGGCCTAAAGCCCTGCCCCACATCCTACACCACCCAACCCCTTTCGCTGCCCTGAGGCATAAACCCCTGCCCCAATAAAAAAATAAAAAACCCTGCCCTGAGCTTTAAAACCGCCCCATTCCTAACCCTCCCAAACCCAGCCTTCAAAACTACCCCAAACCCCACTCTGAGCCTTAAAAACCTGCCCCTTCTTAAAACTACCCCTCTGAACACCCCAGCCCAATAAACCTGCCCCCTTTCCAAAAGTATCGGCCTGAAACGCTCCTGCATGTGATTGAGGCGGATGCGTTGATCAGTCAAGCGCGGTTATGCTTGTGGTGTTCGGGTCATTTGGCTTTGGCCGCGTTTTATCCGGACGGTCCTCACAGGAAGCCAATGCACGTTCATTCAAAGTGCATCAGAATCAGGCAAAAAGTGGGGGGTAACCATGCAAAAAGGGGCCCTTTCCTACATGTGTCCGATCATTTAACAGAAGTCACCCAGTTGGCTCCAAAACCTCTATATAGCTAAATGTGTGCTTTCGATACATAGGTAGCCTCATGTAAATAGTGAACAGCACACCAGCCTAACTTCATCAAGAAAGAAAGTGGAATTGCTATGCGGAGGTTTTTTCTTCCAGATCAAAGTGTTTTCTGTAGTTTTGTTGGTATTCCAGCTTTCCTAGTTGAGTGGCAATACATGTCACATACTTTTTAGCATAGAGTAGATGGTTTTCAGCACCAGCTAACTAACGTGGAGGCAAATATAGACAAGAGTGATGCTGGAGTTCTCTGTAATATCATTCAGAACCCCGAGTGAGAGGCACATAACAGTAGTATAACATCGCTTCCCTTAAATAGTGAGGATTATCAACGCCAAGACAGTGGTTTCACAATGTGGTCTGTGTCCTGTCTGGAAGGGAGGACATCATGGCTTGTTCTATCCAGAATTACTATCACATGATAGTAGTTTAGCAAATATTTTCCCCTATGTATCTAATCCAGTCGTTTTAGCAGCGAGTTAATGGCTGCCTTTCTTTAGTACGCCTGCAATAGGAAGACTGGCTGCAAAGGCAGTATTTGTTTCTAATTATTTGAATAATGGAAACAACTTGTTAGCCCAAATAAAGGATCATCTTTTATTTGGTTCGTGTAATTTAGATTAGATCTGCAGTTGATGGACTACATTTGAACCTTTCTACAGATTCTGGAACAGTTTGTTAATGGCAATAATTGGAATGGTAATAACATTTGTTCTAGCCCCGAAATAGCCAGCTTCTAATAGACTGCCAGAATTTAGAAGAGTTTAAAGTGGAAAGACACTAGATATCCAAGTACCTACAGAGGAGGCTTATGCCATACCGTCCTTCTCGATCTCTGAGATCAGAGTCAAAGCTTCTCGCTATTGTACCTCGTGTGAGGAGGGCTCGCCTGTGAGGCCGTTCTTTTATGCTCCGGGCCCCTCAGCTTTGGAACTCTCTGCCCCTCTCGCTACGTAACAATTCAAACCTGCTATGTTTTAGGAAGGGCTTGAAAACCTGGCTCTTTGCCTCTTAGATTTTATTTTCTTCGACCCCTTCCTTTCTCTTAACGTGTTGTTTGTTCTTCAGGATGTCAATAAAGTGCCGGGACACTCTTTGGAGTAGCCGTGCGCTATAAAAGTCACAAAATAACATAACATAACAATAACATATCTTGGTCTTTTTTTCCCCCTTGTTTTTTTTTATATAAACCTGCACCCATTTTAAAGCCTACAAGAGATTTTTTTTCTTTTGTGTAGTCCTTTTTTATACATTTTAGGTCCACATATAAGACTACGTTGGCTCCATGAAGGCAGCAGTTCTTAGTTATCTTTACTATATTTCTGGGTTTTTGGGTTAAGCTATATATGACCTTTGCGCATCCATTTTGGTGGGAAGGTGTGAGGTGGGTGTCGGGAGTGGCTTTGTCTTGGTCTCCCAGTAATGAGGGACCAAATCTATTAGTTACATGAATATAGATGAGTAAAAGGTAATAATATAGGATGATACAAGAAGAGCAAGTTATCCGTTTTTATTTCCTTTTATTTATTATACAAACAATTTCAAACTGAATATTTTTCCATTTTAGGGTCCCAGAATTCACCATCACACCTATAACTTTGCAAGGGTAAATAATTCACTATTATCAAGCTGAAATGAGTGTACACAATTCTTGGATTCAAAATTATTTTTAAAAGAAAATGTACTTTTGTTTACTAATTGTTAGCGTATATATAATATTGCTTGATACAACATTCTCAAGATGCATCTATTAAAAAATCCAAAGAAATACAGATTTGTAGTAGAATTACTTAACCTAGCTAATTGATTTTTCTTTCCTTTTTTCAGAGCAAAAGCAATCTGAATCCTGATGCCAAGGAGTTTATTCCAGGAGTGAAGTACTGAAATTTACAGAACTTAAAAAAAATAAATAAAAAAGACTGTGTCCCTAAGTATTTGGGGCAACGCTGCACAAAAGCCAGGCGGGAATGAAAAGATAACTCGACACTGTGAATCGAGTACCTGGGAGGGAGGGGGGGCGGGACTGAAGGACAAGGGATCTTATTGTATAAGCTTGGATTTTTTTCTTTACAACATATATTGTTTTGGCAGTATGCTTATCGGACTTGGGATATTCTATTTTTTTTTGCAAGGGGGTATGCAATCTGTACATCAAACAATAATCGGGTGCTTGCACCACAATGCTATTGAAGAAACCGTAAAATCATGGGTTTTCACCCTTCCTTGCCTAATCCCTTCTCACCGTCCTCACCTCTGAGATATCGGAAAGCTAATGGACCCGGGTGACAACAGGCCTTACATCTCTTTGCGTTGTTTTAAAATGCACAGGTCCGGGATCTTCATGGCTTGTTGCCGGTTACCTTTAGTAATTCCTCTCAGCCGTGCATCAATCTTGCAGTGAGTCATCCCATTCAATGTCTAACACTACAGTGCCTCTTAAGATGGAGGCCCTGATGCTGCCCCTCATATTTTAAACTGCTTTTGTAAGTAGATAGGTTGGTGCAGGCTAAGCAGTTGTTTAGCGACCATTGAAAGTATTACTCCCGGGCCAGGAGGCAAGAGAAATCAAACCAGCCACATTCTGATTCTGCTCAGGTTCATGTAGTGCTTATTGAGATCTCAACCATTGTTTTCAAAACTGCCCTCCTGAATCTCCCAATTTTCAGTGTTTATGAACTACAATGCAAAACAGAGCTCATTTTTATGTGAACATTAAAATGTTTGCATGCTGCCAGGGTTAAAGGATGGTGACTTTTTATTCTTAAGGGTTAATAGATGGTGAAATGCATTCTTTGCATTTTTAAAATTGTTTTTGTTTTAATTGCGATCCCTCCATTTACGTACAATTAGACGTCCGCTTTGGTTTGCTTCTGAAATCTCTTGTAGGTAATGTTTTAATTCATGGAACATTATCGGACCTTGCATCTCTTCCAGTGTTGGTCTTTTCTTGCCTGGTGAAGTAATTTGTGTATTACTTCAAATAAGCAATGAGGCTTACAGCACATATGGAGGCCCCTGCCCCAGGCTTTGAAAGTTCCATAATTTTATTAGTATTCACTGCCACCAAGGCGGATCGATTGTGCTTGTTGGACAGCACAGGTGTGTTATGGGTAAAGAAAATATATTCCTTTTAGTTAGACAAGGACTTAAATCCACATGGCTCCTCTCACTTTTGAAAATTGTCCTGATTAAAATCCCACTGTTAATGGAAAGAAATGTTTCTAAGCGCTCAGTAAATGAGCATGGCTTGCATTGCACACCTCGGGTGAACCAGTCTACGGATGTCTTAACTTTTGAGTGACAATTGCCTTCTGTGATTGCTTTTTTTTGGGTTTGCAAGACCAACATTTTGGATGGCAATCCGTTTGTTGAATCTTTAGATTTGACCCTCTGCAAACCTGCCATCAGCCCTTGATTGGTGTTTGTTTCCAGGGCTCATGTGCTATCCAAGGTGAAACTATGCTGCCTAACTTGTGTCTCAAGTTTGGATGATCTTGAAACCAAATTTCAAATCCATTACGGGCTCCCAAGAAGGTTACTCTGGGTGAAGTGCAAAATTAAGCCATGCACATTTTTCTCAAGGCGCTATTGTGATATTTTTGTTCACTTTGCAGTGTCACTAAGTTAAGAAGGTATTGAAGACTAAAAGGCATCTGTAAACTACACTGACATTCTCAATACTGCAACTCTCCTCAGAGCAAGGTGTGCCCCCCTCCCCCCCCCCCCCCCGCTCCCATGTATGTGCATACAATGAATGTGTGTATACATATATTTATATATGGCAGTAGTTGTCATTTCTCTGGACTTGCCTGATCTGAGGGTTCATCATTGCAGAATACCATAGTAGTTTTGTGACATCATTGTTGTCCTTTTTCCTTCCGAGTGTAACGTTCATATGGATGGCTAGTGTTTTATGGTTGGCAATGTATTTTACAAATGTGGCTGTGGGGAGACATATGGAGTTTTTCCTGTTATTTACATCATGTCTAGTATGGAATGTTTTTTGTTTAAATCTGTGCATCACAACCTGTAGACCATGAGCAAAGCATCGATGGAGAAAACAGGAGTGAACAAACAGGACGTCAACACTGCCGGATTTGATTGTCTTAATTTGGAAAGAAATGGGGAATTCTAGCCATCTTTGGATCTGTTTATTTGAACAACATTAAAACCTGACGGGAAGATTTCGCATTTTATTATCTGGAGGATTCTGTTAATTGGACTTGAGTCTCAATTGGGGAAACGTTACGTTTCATTGCATATGAGTGGTGGTTTCTGCATGGGTGGGTGTCTGAGCATCTTGGGCTGTACCCACGCAGTTGTGTTAAGTTTCAAGTAAATAAATCATGCAGTTTCATTTGTAAGTACTGAGACCAATGATCATCTCTGGACTTTTTTTTTTGTGCCCGCTTTTTTTTTTTTACATACTTCACATTTGCATAAACATAGTTATCTTAGTTGCCTACATCACATAACATGTTTTTCCCCCAGATTCAAATCTCGTGTGGCAGAGTACAGTTTGGGCTCTCAACCATGTCTTATGTAAATCTTTAAACCATATAGACTTCATGAGGCTTATTGAACACAATGTAGTCCAGTGATGTTTGAACTGTTCTCTGCAAACCTCTATCAAATCTTTGACTTACTCCTGTGGATAATAAAAGGTAAGCATCTATGTAGGAAGCTGGCTTCCGGCAGTCACAATTTTACATAAAATGGAAAATCTAGTACATCTACGAGCAAGGGTAAAAATTGTATGTGTATTAAAACTTGGGTTCTAGCTGTAAACATCTCATTTAAGAGCAATACCTTATAATCCAAGTCCAACAAAGAAAGTAATTCCAAGCGTAAAAAGCCCGTCGTTAACCGAACCATAATCCTGACAAAAAAGCAAAACAAACAGTATATAGCATTTAAAACACACTGCATCAGGCTGTCGACGCTGACAGTTGAGTCTGAACCAATTACACAGTAAATGAGAACCGTAATATCCTAAATCAGTTTATAAAAAAATATATATATTTCTTACGAAAATTACTTTATTTGTAGCGCATAAACTTAATCTAACCAATATAGTATCCAATATTAACTAAGTACCTTAATCCAGCATTATGATAAGGGAAAGTGTTCCTCATGTCTTCAGTGGCGTGTAGCACTGGTGCCATCTTAAGATGCCTTTTTTATATCCAAATCATGTGAAAACTTAAGACAGAAAACTGAGTGAATTGCCTGAACCTGACGCGCAACCTATTCCGCAAGTAAATTAACATACGCCATCTTAGACATGTCAACATTAGCCACTGTATATCCATGCCCGAAACAAGAGCAACAATAATTTGAGGAAAAACTACAAAATATTATCAACTAAGCAACCTACAACTTAATTTGTAAAAATCTCAATTATCGAAATACCGTAAGGGGGAATAATTAAATAATTTCTTTTGGGGAAAGTCACTGACTATAATATTGGGAAAGATGACTATAAACACACCCAGTCCTGTTTCCATGACGGGAAAGCACAGTTGTAGACATGACTATACCATTTGGGAGACATGGTAAGAAAGAACAGTCATATTCATATCATTCGTATAAGTGTATCCGCATTTCGTCTGAGCAAAGAACCCATCTCCCACAGTAAGAATTAGAGAGCAAGTATTGTAGGAAAAAAATTGGTGCAGAGGGGGGAGAAAAGAAAACCCCTCCTATCCGTCCCAATTATGGCCCAATATATTGATCGAGTATAACATTTAAACCTGCAAATCCATTTTAAAACACACAGCGTAGATATTCCGAGGAGGTATACAACCTCTCTCATGAGTCATATAATCTTGACAGATAAACATACTGTAACAACATTACAGAAAGTATTTCAAGAATTCTGAGACCCCACAAAAGGTGCCATACATAACATATTGACGTATATATGCCTGTTAATGTAAAGATAGATGGGAATCTATGTAAACGGAATCAAGTCCCTTAGAAATACTGCAGTTCATTATCGCTATTGATTCCTATTTCTACAGCATGTAGTTTAAGAATCCAGCGTGCTTCAGCCTGACTTACTTACAATCTGTTTCCAAACCATGGAATTTAAATGACACAATTATTTACTTTCTACACATTCTATTGCATGGTTCACAATAGGATATCTCTCACCCAGATTCTTAAGCGCCCTAAAGTGCTCAGAAATGCGTTCTTTTAGGCACCTAATGATGCTTTCTACTTAAATTGTAGAACACTTACATACAATAATGTAAACCGCAAATTTAGTGGAGCAATCTGTTGATTTATATGGTACTTTCTAGATCCATCATATTGGAAGTCACATATTCCAGTCAAGGCAAATTTACACATACTGTGATTGCCGCATTTATATGATCCCAAGTTACATTTGTGTAGCCATGTGTAACCCCATGTGTTCATCTTAGGGTAGCTGGGACTTACCATAATTCGGATAGTTTCCCTTTATGATATGCAGGACTAGGATGTTTTGTTATGTGTCTCTGCAAGGGAGTCTGTTAAGTGACAGTGGCGTTTAAAAATATTAAACTTTATTTGACCATGGATGATAATTGGTGATCATTCTCACTGGTGCTTGTTCATCGTAGCTTTAATAGCCCAAGGCTTGAGGGTCTCATTTCTAGCTAGTGTATGCGCACTCTTCTTGGTTAACTTGTTTGTCATACCGCCTTGCTAGAAATCTCCATTCTCTATCAATGGGACAGTCCTGGAATTCCAAATCTTTGCTACAGTTCCTACGTGCCCTATAAAATTATTTTTATGGCATAGTTAATTTGGGTCTTGGGGTGAGAACTTGCTGCGTGCAGCAAAGAATTACATGCTGCATGCTTCCTAAACATTCTACAGTTAAAACTGTCATTTTCGACATATAGCTCCACATCAAGCAATACAATTTTCTCTGTATTGTCATTGTTAATGTTATGTTGAACATATTGTCATTTAGGTATCCAAAAAAGTGGTGCAAGTCAGAAATGCTGCCAGTCCAAATAAAAAGGCAATCATCTATATATCTGGCAAAATACATTATATAATCATGCCATGTGACCCCGGATGGTCCCCAGATATGCACCGCCTCAAACCACCCCATAAAGAGGCAGGCAAAAGATGGTGCAAATCTAGAACCCATCGCAGTCCCGTATGTTTGTTGGTACCAGTTTCCTCCAAACAAAAATACATTGCGCTCCAAAATCATTTGTGACAGTTATTATTATTTCAGAATGTTCCACTGGCCTTTTGTAAAGAAACTGGTGGAGTGCTGATATCCCTTGTTGGTGTAAAATATATATTTTATTTTTTTATTGAAATTAACAACTAACCAGACAAAGTACAAGGCAAAAGTACAGTGATAGTGATCCTGGGTCCAGGTGGGAGCAGCTCCGAACATTACAAAACGTACAGTATAGTGAAAAGCAATAGCGGGGGGGGGAGGGCAGCGAGGAAACAATGCAATATATACAGTCAATACAAAACACTGGGAATGCCCATTAGGGGGACAAGGGGACATCGGAGGTAAAGTCATGTGGGGGAGTACATATATTTCCACGATAAGCATTCCACTGTGACCAAATTCTGTTCCACTTCCTGGGTCTGCCTCAAGACAAATATACTGTCTTTTCCCTAAACATGCACCAGTCCATATTCTCCTTCCACTCCAGTACAGTGGGCCGTCTGTGGGAGCCCCATAGCTGTGCAATATCCCCCTTAGCAATCATGTTGCCGAGGGTCGCCCAGCAAATCTGAGAAGCATTATAATCATTGGGTTCCCACACACTCACGAAACAGCGCCGGGCCTCGGGTAGAAGCGGAACCCCCGTGACATTTTCCATAATCGCATGCACTCGGGACCAGAAACCAGCCACTTCGGGACATTCCCACAAAATGTGAAGGAAGGTGCCAATCACGCCGCAGCCACGCTTACACAGACCGTCCAAAGAATAACCCATTCGAACCAGACTCGGACCGGTGACATACACACAGTGAAGGATCTTAAGCTGGACAAACCGAAGGTGGGCGGGTATGGCTACCTCTTTAGGCGAGGACAAAGCAGACTGCCAGTCCTCGTCTTCCAATTCCAATCCGTCTGCAATCCATAAAGCCCTGAGGTGCGCAAGCAAGTAAATTCTGGTGTTGATCAGTTTTTTTTATAAATCAGTGAAATTGTACTATCGGGGGACATGGCCGTCCAGGATACGGTCCTCGAGAGGCGAGGATTTGGGAATAGCAGTTCCCACATCAAAAA
Source organism: Lissotriton helveticus (assembly GCF_964261635.1). Taxonomy (NCBI): domain Eukaryota; kingdom Metazoa; phylum Chordata; class Amphibia; order Caudata; family Salamandridae; genus Lissotriton; species Lissotriton helveticus. The sequence goes on from NC_136059.1 coordinate 93,691,677, forward strand.
CTGACAGCAGGGCATGACGTTCCTGAGCATATCTAAAAAATTCCCTGTCTCCAAGCTCATATTCTGTATTGAGCACCTCAAAGGTCTTCACATTTCCTTTAGTCCAGAGGTCACCCACCTTACTTAGACCAATCATGTCCCATTTATCAAAACCTTTAGTCCGCCATAGATTGCCCAAACCTTCGGAAGCATACAATGGGGTCGAACGCGTCAACCTATCACACCATCCCAAGGCCGCATTCGCATCGTGCCACACTCTTACGGCGATTTTCGTGGGCCCGGTCAACGTCCTATGAGGCCCCTTGGAATATAGCGCTCTATTAAAATTCCCACCGGGCAAGAGGTGCTTGTCCATGGCAAAGGCCGGGGTAGGACCAGGAGCGTAAGTTGCGTGGTTAACAGCACTTAATTGAGAAGCCCAATAGTCGCGCTTGATATCTGGGAGGGCTATGCCTCCATCGTACCACGGAAGCGTGAGCTTAGACAGAGCAATTTGCGCACACCAGTCCCAGATCAGCCGCCACTGCAGGTGCTCCACTTCACGAAAATAACCGGACGGAATGGGGTCAAAACATTTTTGGCGTGCATATAAAAATCTGGGCAGCGACATCATTTTGAAAAGAGCTGCGCGACCCAGTGGCGACAAAGGCAACTGGCCGCCATCGTGCAGCGTCAAGCTCGAGCCGGTGAAGAGGGGGTAGCAAATTCCTTTCATAGCGAACTGCGGGATCTAAGGAAACAAATCCCCAAGTATTTAAAGCCTGTATCAGCAATTTGAATCTGAAATCTACGAGGCAGTGGAGGAAGCTCACCGGACAAAACATAGACACACGATTTAGTCCAATTAATGATGAGACCTGAGTTCTTCCCGAAGGAGGTCAGAACATCAAAAAGCACATTAAGGGAATTCTGGGGGGAAGTAAGATATAAGAGGATGTCATCCGCATATAGCGAGATTCGGTCCTCAAAGTCGGGAGTCCACCTAATGCCTTTCATTGAAGGCTCCCAACGGCTCCAAAGCAAGGGCAAAAAGCAACGGGGACAGTGGACAACCCTGCCGGGTGCCACGCCCAAGCGGAAAGACACCGGAGACCTTACCGTTAACAACCACCTGGGCGAGGGGCTTTTCATAAAGAAGCTTCACCCAAGCGATGAATGTCGGACCAAACCCAAATTTAGAGAGCCGCCCAGAGATAGGGCCATTCTATAGTGTCAAAAGTCACAGCTCTCGCGAGAACTCCGTGAAGTCTCCGGAGATTAAGGGCGGTATTCCGGTGTGGAATGAAGCCGGACTGGTCCGGATGAATCAAGTCACTAATCACCGTAATCAACCAATTAGCTAGCAATTTTGCAAGTATCTTGGGTTCGGTATTCAGTAGTGAAATGGGCTGATACGAGGCGCAGCGATCACGCGGCTTACCCTCTTTGTGAATTACAACGATGGTAGCCAGTCGCTGATCAACGGGGAGGGAACCAGAATCAAGAGCCTCCAGGAACATATTCCTTAAGTAGGGCGCCATTTTGTCGGGCCGGAGCTTATATAGTTCGATGGGCAAACCATTAGGACCCATTGCCTTGCCAGAATGAAGGGAACGTATGGCAACAGCGACTTCATCTATAGTAAAAGATGCATCCAGCATGGCTCTATCGTCATCAGAAAGGCGAGGCAACGTTATGTCTCGCAACAACAAGTGGGAATCCTCCTCGTCCCTATCACAGACCGAGGCATATACGGTTTGGAAATGATCAACAAAGCACTCAACAATACCCGCTGGGTCAGTAACACACTCACCATCCGGCCTTTCAATCACAGGGACTACACGATTCACTCTCTTTCTTGTCCAACCACGCAATCAGTTTACCAGCCTTGTCGCCCAAGTCATAGATCCTGCCCTGTTGCTCTCTATGCATCGCTTTAGCTGCGTCGGTAACAAGCGTCCTATAATCAGCTTGTTTCAGACTGAGGGAATGCAATTTAGAACGAGTAACATCAACTTCAAGATCACTCTCAAGCACAGTTATTTCAGTTTCGATGCGCACAAGCTCCTCACATTTAGCCTTCTTGGAAGCAGCAATCCAAGATAAAGAATGCCCACGAATGACAGTCTTGAAGGCCTCCCACAGTGAAACAGAAGAAGACCCAGACCCCTCATTTTCATCGAAGTAATGGTCAATGGATTTCAGCAGTGCAGAGTGGGTTTTAGGATTGCGAAGATACCAGGGATTTATAGGAGCCACTCTACCCTCGCCACCCACCCTGGCTTCGACACACAGCCACGGGGGAGTGATCAGAAATGCCCCAGGGAAGCTGACGAATCTCTTTGATGGAGGGTAATTGCGCTGCTGGCATTAAAAAATAATCTAACCTGGAGAGACTACCATGGGCCCCGAGTGAAAGGTATATTGTAGCTGCATAGGGTGCATCAACCTCCAACTATCTATAAGGCCAAAAGTGTCCAGCAGGTCAGCAAGCCACAATTGAGACCTAGCCAAATCTCTAGGAGGGTGGCGATCCAAAGTGCCAGAGACCATGGAGTTAAAGTCTCCGCCCAGGATCAAAAGACCCTCCGGAAGACCCAATAAGAGCCGCCCAAGGTCAGCAAAAGTCGAAGTCTGCAGGCCCGGAAGGACGTACAGTGCAAGTATGGAAAGCGTCTTACCCTCCCACCTACCGGTGAGCGCAGCATAGCGCCCCCGGTCGTCAAGTATTACATCATCAATTTCAAAGGGGAGAGAGGACCGAATGAGAATACCCACTCCTCTGGAGCCGGAAGTGAATCCAGAGGGAGCGACCATTCGGTATCCACGTCTATTCATAGCCTGTCAAGCGTTACCAATTAAATGCGTTTCTTGCAAGAGAACAATATCGGGGGAATGACGTCTAATGAACTGCAGCACAACCCCTCGTTTTATCCTGTCTCCCAAACCATTGACATTCCAGGACAGCAGTCTCAACTCACTACCCCCCATCCCCGTTAAGGAAACAGAGCACACCCCTCACCGGACCCAATGATTTGAAATGGACGAAAAACACAATGCCTTGTGAACAAAAAATAAACATATGAACAACTCCCCCCAACTTGAACCCGTTACAACACCCCCCACCCTGCACACGACTCAAAAGCCACCCCAAATTGCAGTGTCCCCGCCACCCTCGGGCCGATCCAGAATAAAACAAAAGAACAATGATCCAAACTCGGCTGGCAAACAGGGGGGGGGGGGCGGGGGGGGAAAGGGGGGGCGCGGGGGGGGGGCATGGGGGGGGGGGCGGCACCCGGTTTCAGCTGCCCACCAGGAAATCGATAGGCCCGTTCAACAGCGAAGAATTTACTGAGGCCGGCGGGGGCAAGGTGATTCAGAACCAGGTCCTCCACCAAGAGATCGGTGGCGGCATCCTCGGGATTTTCCGGAACACCTATAATGCGCACATTATTACGCCGGGCCCTATTTTCAAACTCATCAAGCCGATGGGCCACCAAGTCCTGTGAAGAACGCAAGTTGCCAATCTCAGTCTGTGCTTCCGTGACATCAGTAGTTAGGCTGGAGGTCTTCAGATCTAACGCCTTGACCCTTTCATTGGTTTTCGTCAGGTCCGCTCTAATCAGTGTGACATCGACAGCCACCGTATCGATCTTGGAGGCAATGGCCTCATACTGTTGTCCCATGGATGCCTTCATACTGGTGATGGCGCTCATGACGTCTTGAAGCGATACCTCCGTGGGCGCAGCAAGATCCATCGTGGAGTCTTCAGGAGTACGGCCAGTGCCACTGGGGGATCCCTTAGGCTGGGTGTAGCGATCCATCACATTAGTTTGAGTTTGCCCCCCACGGAGAGGCGTTTTCGTCTTGCGCTTCTCAGTGTCCGGTCTGGTGGCCATATTGGAGACAGTGCCCCGGAGGGGCCCTCGAGACCTGGTGAAAATGGCCGATCACAATGAGGCCAAAAGTACACGAAATGGGGCAATAGTAAAGAAAGTGCCAATAGGGCTGGAGGCCAGACACTCGCGGAAGAAGGCACTCAGCAGTTGAGCGAAAGCAAGCCGGATCCGGAGTAGATCAAAGAGGAATGCCAGTCAATCAGAGCCCGGAGGAGGAAAGTGAAACTGAAAGTTGAAGTGAGGCCGCCTGGGGAAGACCCCTCTGGCCGTTGTTGTTCAACTACTCCTCAGTCTGAAGATCAGCAGAGCCCCGTCCCCGTCCCGGGGCAGGCCGTAAAAGTACGAGTTGATGTAAAAATGTCTCCCGACGTCCGATTTCAATTTTGAAAGGAATATTGAGGTCAGCCAAAGATCGCATTCAAAAGCCCATCTTCAGAATCAGGATATATGCAGGATATTTGAGAAGGGCGGCGCGGGTCTCGGGAGCTCTGTGCTCACGCGACCATCATGGATGCCCGCGAAGCTCCTCCTCTGGTGTAAAATATTGATGTATAGAATTGGTGCCTGCGGATGCAGGAAGAAGTCTCATCCACCCCAAGGAAGATGATCACTCGTTGTTCAATTGCTGGGCTGTCCTCAAAGTGTTTGGGAGGATGCACAACCGCAGGATGAGTTGGGTCTTTGCAATTGTTAAGAAGCAAGCAGCAAAGCGGGGTTTGGTGCCAGTTCCAGTTCAGGTCCTTGGTTCTCGCAGTGTCTTCTCTTCGTCCTGTTCAGTTACCAGGACGTCGAATCTGTGGGCCTGGTGTCAGGGGGACCCCTAAATACTCAATTTAAAGGCATTTTGAGAGTATGAGGTAGTAGCCGATGGGCTACCTACCACTAGGGCAACTATCCCCCTCCCCCTTATAGCAACTTCCTGTGAGGAGTGGGCATATCCCTGACCCCGAAGTGCATATTTCTCCAAAAAAGATGGTAACTCTTTTCTGGCTGTTCACTTTAGAGTTTTTGCTAGCTTGTGGGTGAAACAGGCCTCTGGAATAACTCATTTCCCACGTGCTCTGGTGCCAAATTGGTCCTAGGGCAGGCGTGGCATTTCACATGTCTGGTGGGGGGGAGTTTGCATTTTAAAGGCGGCAGAGGCTTTGAAGCCTCTGGTCTTGAAATGCCAAACTGCTAGCCATCATGCTGAAGGCGGTGAGAACACCTGCCGAGCAGGCATTGTTCCTGACCTCTTGAGAGTGCGGGCTCTCCCTGCTCTTCCTTCTCTACGTCGTCTCTGCCACTTATTGTCCAACACCTGCATTCCCTGCCCCTCCTATGCACGAAGGTTATAGGTTCTAGAAGCCAGACATGACACCTTTGAAGGAGCCCCTGTTTTTCAGCTACTGTGTTATAGGGGAGACTGAGACTTGCCACTGCAGAGTCACGAGGACTCAATATAAATAGTGATGGAGTTGCACATAGCACCCTTGCTGAGACTTGGGGAGGCGGAATTCTCCCGGAGGCGCTGAAATATTTCCATCTTGCATGCTGATTTGAGGTCGTTCAAAGAGACCGTACCAGTGTTTCACTGTGCCACAGAGCATAGGTTTGCCTTTTACTTGTATGGCAGCGTTGTTCCAGAGGAGGGCATGGAGGTATTGTCTTACGTGACACTGTTGCAGTTTGTGAACCTGGTTCTAAATCCTCAACATACCCTGTATGATGGGGGTTTAAAGGCTGCGTCGCGGGTTCTTGTAGCAATTGATCTCCAGGTTGGAGCCTCTGTGTACAGTGATGCATTCCAGTTTCATCTAGTGAGTGGATTGGCAGCACTAGGCCACATGGAAGACAACTGGTGCAGGGCCATATGGTAGTTTTCAATGTGGGGTAGGGCCCGGTTCCTGCTCCGGCCATAGGTAAAGTGGGGTCGTACCGCACCCTCCACAAAAACGCTGTTTCCCTGTCAGAGTGGAGCACAGAGATGTGCATCAGGATTTGCAGCATGCCCAGGACATTGGTGAAGCAGGGAGCCACTACCATTTTCACCACCTGTAGGGGCCACAAGTCATTTTCTGTAGTGAGCGATGGTTTCTTGTTATGAGCTGGTCACGGTTAAGAGAGACCATCCCTTCCAGATCTCTGAATTCAAGGATAAGTACCTCGGGTGCACCCCTTCAACTTCCAGTCGACCACAAAAGCTTAAACAAAGCTGATTATCACTTGCATACCTGAGAGCTCTATTTGGATTTGTCAATGCTTTTTTTATAGCTATGCTGCATAGCAGCATGGACTGCTATGCAACATGGCTTAGAGGAAAAAATCGCTATGGCGCAGTCAATGCTGGCTGCGTCATAGCACTTTTTTTTCCCTTTACGTTAAACCTGTGCTGCTGTGCAGCATATCTAATTAAATATTGACAAAGCCAGTAGATCTTGCATAGACCTATTGGCTTTGCCATTGCATGTTACTGCAGCTATGCATGTGCCTTCAAGTTTGGAATGGGGAGCAAGCGGTCCCTCCGTGGATGAGACCGCTAAAAAAGTGTCCCTCATTGCAAATTAAGAACAGTTTTGAACGTGTAAAGATTTGCTGTGTTTTACAAGGTATGGGACACCATGCACTTGTGTTTACTGCAGACAGTGCTTGTAATATTAGGGAAATCAACCGTAAAAACCGGCCCGCCAACTCATGAAACAGACCACAGCCCCCCCCCCCCACGCCTGTAAGACCAGCCTGAGGGCCCCATAGACCAGTGAACCTGTGGCTCCCCTCAGCCTGTTGACATGTTAATGCACTGAACACCTTGTCAAGTCCTTTCAAGCAAAAGGACTTATGAAGGTGTTAAATGTATTAACCTTTACTTAAGGAGCTCCTTCGTCACGTTGCCACCTTGGTGGGGGGCCCCCCCCTTACAATACTGACGGGACCCCAGAAGGATCTTGTTTCAACTGGATTCCTTCTCCTTCTGCAGCACACATAAAAATAAAACTTACTTCCACACTGCTGCATTTTTAACGGGCATTGGCATAGCCAATAGGTCTCGACCTTTGGGACCTTATAAGTGTTTAGCCATGCAACACTCGATGTTGTTGCACCAGGGATATTGTACTGGATAACTAAACACTTATAAGGTCCCAAAGGGAAGACCTATTGGCTATGCCAATGCTTGTATTTTTTTTTTTTAAAAAGGACAAGCAGTGCTATCAGGCTCTGGCTACCACTTAGTCCACCGCATCCCACGTAGACACAGCCATCTTCGAGAGAGAGGTTGAGAAGAGGGGGGGTTAGAGAGGGAGAGGGGTCGAGAGAGGTAGAGCAGTTCATCAAAATGCTCAGGTGCCAGTATCAGTTTTTAGGCCACAAAGCTGCGAGTTCATATTTAATACTTTATTGGGTGATTAACTAAAACACATACAATATACTCAGTAATGGAGGCAAGCTGATCCTTTCTATGTAAACAAGGAGGAACTGATTGCTCCTGCAGGCAAAATGCCGTGGGGTGCGAGGAATGCAGCTGATGTGGGTGGGGGGGGGGGGAGAGAGAGTGCGGCCAAGAGCGCACAAAGCGTTTCCTTTGCGGGAGCGAGCAGGGGTACTATCTAGTTAATTATAAACAGATGGTTATAAAGCTCGCTCCCGCAAGGACATCGCCAAACATGAACACGTTGCCATTGAAAGCAATGCAAAGCATGCACGTTTTTGGCCCAAAAAGTGAATCTATTCCTAAAGGTCTCCTCCTATGCAGCGCGTGCACGCTGCGAAGGCGAGACCTAAAAATGAGCAGGTGGGGAAAGTCTTTCTCCCTGTGTCGTAAAATGCTGTGCACTCCTGCAGAGACGCTGTGAAATTGTACGGTGCTTGTGTGAAAGCACCTCACTGGGAACATAGTTCGAGTGCCCAGAGGGAGTCTCCAAGGGGGAGCGGGATATCCTTATTTATTTTTTTACATTTGTACAGCGCTCTGTTACCTGTAGGTGTCCTGGCGCTAAGTGTTACTCCTGAGATAGAGGCAGGTTAGGGAATCAGTTGGTAAACAACCATGTCTTTAATGCTCTTCTAAAGGCCATGAGGGCCGTCAATTTTCTGAGAGCGTGGGACAAGGCATTCCAAGCTCTGGCTGCGCCCAGCACAAAGCTTCTGCCTCCCCACCGTGTCCTCTTAAAACGAGGGATCACAATCAACCCCATATCGGCTGATCTAAGATTTCTCGTCGGACGGTACCAACAAAAGTGTCGCCGAAAGAATAAAGGTCCCTTGCCTTGTAAGGACTTAAAAACTAGGCATAGGGCTTTGAAAAGAATTCTCTTTCGCATTGGAAGCCAGTGCAACTTGACCAGCTCCTGAGACACAGAGACAAATTTAGGGATCCCCAAAATAAGCCTTGCCGCCGCATTTTGGAGAACCTGCAATTTAAGTACACCCTGTTGGGCACCAAGGAATAAACCATTGCAATAATCCAACTTTGCCATGACCAGCGTTGTAACCACTGTTTTCCTGTCACTGTCGGGGATGAATGGAAGGACCTTGCGAATGGATTTAAGCAGGTAGACCACCGAAGAAGATAAAGCACTGACCTGAGGACGAAAGGTAAGTTGATCGACGATCAACACCCCTAGATTTTTTACCTTCGCTACTGGGGTGGGGGCATTGCCCATCTGGTCTGGCCACCAGCTTGGGCTCCAGAAGTTGGTGTTTGAACCAAACACTATAACTTTGGTTTTAGCCGAATTCAATTTAAGGCAGTTGCACCGCCAGCATGCCAGCATGCACTCTTAGAAATTCCTAGCTGCCACTTCTTCCCTCCCTGGTAATACTGACACCACAATCTGGGTGTCGTCAGCATAAGATGTGAGATCAAACCCTTGTGCCCAAATTATTGGCGCCAGTGAGCTAACGTAAACGTTAAACAACGTAGGGCTCAAGGACGAGCCCTGAGGCACTCCGCAGGGCAGAATAAAGGGTTTTTACTCTTAGTCTCCCAAGGCCACCTTCTGGACTCTGCCGGACAGGAAGGCTTTGTGTGTCTAGCGCTTTCCCTTGAACTCTGCGGGCCTTCAAACGGTCAAGTAGAATCCCATGGTGGACCGTATCGAAGGCTGCGGAGAGGTCCAGCAGCACCAGGGCTGCCCTCCCTCCCGTATCGGCCACCGCTCTTATCTCCTCAGTTGTTTTAATGAGGGCGGATTCCGTACTATGGTAAGGTCTAAAACCATGTTGAGGGGTCCAAAGATTGAGTGGCAGCCAGGAAGGCGCTTAGTTGGGCGTTCAGCGCCTTTTCTATTAATTTAGCTGGTAGTGGGAGCCTTGCTATTGGGCGATAGCTATTTGGGTCCCTAATATCCAGGTTAGGTTTCTTTAGTAGTGGCAAAATTGATGCTTGTTTCCAACAAGCTGGAAAACCTCCTGTCCCAAGCATCATGTTGAAAACGGTCACCAGCGATGAAACTATCAAATCTGGGGCCATTTTCATCACAGCCACTGGACACGGGTCTGACGGAGCACCTGACTTTGCCAGTAACAATAGTCGCCTCATTTCATCGCCATTTACTGGTGAAAAGCTATCAAGGTTATGTCCTGAGGATGACTGCATAACAATTTCTGTGGAGGCCACCTGGCTATTCAGTCTCTCCTGTCTGGAGAAGGCTTTGAAAATCGTCTCCACCTTACTTTGAAAGAATCTGGCAAGATCTTCACATAGTTCAGAACCTGCGGGAATGGCCGCAGGGGCCGGATCAGCCAAGGCTGCCACCGTCGTAAATAATTCCTTCGCCGAGTTCTTAGCCAAGTTTATACGGTTGTTGTAGAACTCTTGTTTAGCCTTCCCCACCATTTTTTATATGTTAGGAGACTTCGTTTCAGACGACTTCTGTCTCCTTCCCTATATGCCTTCCGCCAGACCCTTTACAATTTTTTACATTGCAGCTTGTGGTTTCTTAGTTCCTCCGAGAACCACGGCGCTGAAGGCCGTGCTCTGGTCAGGAGGCGTAGCTTGGGTGGGGCGAGAAAATTGCACGCTTTATCAATCCAACTAGTATGGGCAAGTGCCGCCGCTTCCACCTCTAATGGAAGGGGCTCCTTTGAGAAAAGCGAATAGTCTTCCAGTGCACTACCCTCAATTTTATTCCAGGCCCTACACATCCTGGCCATTTTAGATGGGCACCCCCCACTTTGGGATTTAGGCACAGAGATGACAAATAGCAGTGCCCTGTGATCCGAACAGGTTAGTGGTAAAGATTTAGTAAAGCCCAGAGTGGGGTGATTCGAAAAAATCCCATCCAGGGTATGGCCAACCTTATGTGTAGGACCACTAACCAGTTGTTTAAGCTGGGCCCCATCCATCAGGTCAATGAGAGCATTGGTGTCTGCATCTGTGGGGTTTTCTAAATGGCAGTTAAAATCTCCCAAGACCGTAAAGTCCTTGGAGCACAGTCCCTCCTCCAGAATTCTACCTACAGAGTTCAGCAAAATGTTTTTAATACCCAGGGGTCTATAAACTAAGCATCCATTAAAGGAATGATGGTTGCCTAAAGTAAAGTTAAAAGCTACCGCTTCACAGCCATCCACAATCAATGGGTGAAAGAGAGCGTTAAGAGAGTCATGATAAATAACTGCCATACCTCTGCCTTTCCTCAGTGGTCGGTCTCTCGTATAAGTAAGGTAACCGGGGGGAGTGGCTTTAACTAGGTCCGGGCCGGAAGCAGCGTCCGTCCAGGATTCAGTCACAAAAGCGATTTTAATATTTTCTTCCTGAATTAACAGCGCTCACTCCAAACTGTGTTTTACCAACGATCTAGCATTCACCAGGAGGCACTCAAAGGTAGATTCCACAGTTTTATGATTTCCTCCATCTGCTCTGGATGTGACCTTAATGGGGGACATTAATACCGCCGGGATCACTCTCGTGCAACCTAAGCAAGCATGTGGGCTTAAGGGTTGGTCCTTGTTCAAATTTAGGACAACACAGCTAGGTTGTCTCCCTGGTCCCATTAGGTCTCGCAATGTTTCTGGACTATATGTCGCTCTCTGTAGATCTCTCCTGGTGCAACCGGCAGAGTGCGTGGCCCTAGGCCTGGGCCAGGCTCGGACGGACGCAGACGGTCTTGCCTTTGGCGCGCCGCCGGCGCTGTCGCGTTATCGCGACCTTTATGCACCAGGGGGGCAGGGTAGGAGAAAGACTGGACTGCTCGGCCTTGGCCCAACCCAAAATGGCGGCCGTCCATATGTATCCTCTACATATTTAAAAAAAAAAAAAAAAAGTTTGGATGGTACATTTTGGATGGGGATCCCCTTGATGTACGAGGCATGACTGCCACCAGTGGTTCCATTGTGAGAAGGAACAGCAGTTGTGAGGGGTAGCCTTGGTGGGTGCCTCTATGGACCGGGAATTTGCCTGATAGAAAACACCTTCAGTTGATCTGGGGTTTGGGTGAGTTATAGAACCAATTAACTTTTTCAGTCCTCACCCACGGCTAACTGTTGTAGGGTACAGAACAAATAATTACATTTGAAAGTCCAATTGGTCGCACACTGCTTGTCCTATCAGCGTGTTGCCCCAAAGCATTGTGGTCCAGAAGTAAGCATCAGCGGGTGCGCTTCTGCCAGGGTCTTGAGCAAAAAATCACTGTTGTGTTGGCCATCCCTGGACACGTGTTTCGAGGTTGTTACCTCTCGTCAGCAGGGAATAGGTATAAATGTAGGGGTGCTGCATAGGCTGCCAAAAATATCCTCAGGTCCGATACCACTCGTGGCACGCAGGTGCGTAACCCGGGCTCATCAGCCCCACCAGCTCAAGGGAGCTTGAATACAAAAGAAAGTCCAATTGGTCGTACACTGCTTGTCCTATCAGCGTGTTGCCCCAAAGCATTGTGGTCCAGAAGTAAGCATCAGCGGGTGCGCCTCTGCCAGGGTCTGGAGCAAAAAATCACTGTCGCGTTGGCCATCCCCGGACACGTGTTTCGAGTTGTTACCTCTCGTCAGCAGGGAATAGGCATATATGTAGGGGTAGTGCATAGGCTGCTAAAAAATATCCTCAGGTCCGGTACCACTCGTGGCACGCAGGTGCGTAACCCGGGCTCGTCAGCCCCACCAGCTCAAGGGAGCTTGAATACAAAAGAAAGTCCAATTGGTTGCACACTGCTTGTCCTATCGGCGTGTTGCCCCAAAGCATTGTGGTCCAGAAGTAAGCATCAGCGGGTGCGCCTCTGCCAGGGTCTTGAGGCATCGAGGCCTGTGACGGGTACTTGGCGGTCTTCTCATCCACCCCAAATTCTTTCTCTACTGATGAGGGAAACTATCCCGAAACCCGGGCCATGTCTCTGGTCTAGAGATCTTGGGAACAACAAGTACTTACTTGCACCAACTTTGGTGAACCACTTACGAACTTTGTTTCAACTCTTCAAACTACACGCACTTCACATACCAGAGTGCTTAGGGGCGATCTGGAGGAGAGGCTAGCGGTGTGCGATCCATCGTAGATTTCTGTTAAAGGGCTCCCATGAGCCCCCAAGCTGATGAGCTTTTGGAGACGCAACTGCGCGCCGGAGAGGCATCGAGGCCTGTGACGGTGACTTGGCGGCCTTCTCATCCACCCCAAATTCTTTCTCTACTGATGAGGGAAACTATCCCGAAACCCGGGCCATGTCTCAGGTCTAGAGATCTTGGGAACAACAAGTACTTACTTGCACCAACTTTGGTGAACCACTTACGAACTTTGTTTCAACTCTTCAAACTACACGCACTTCACATACCAGAGTGCTTAGGGGCGATCCGGAGGAGAGGCTAGCGGTGTGCGATCCATCGTAGATTTCAAATAATTACATTTGGTCAAACGCCTTTTCGCGTCGAGTGAAAGGGCCAGGGTTGCCTGTGATGAATGCTTAGACAGCCAGAGAAAGTCTCTAGACGAACCATAACTGGAACGGTGGATCAGGGTGAGAACAACACGTTTGAGTTGGGCTGCTAAGACACTGGGAAGTATCTTATTGGAGTTCAGAAGGGAAACAGGCGGTAGTTACCATAGGGGTTGGGTGTCCCTGTCTGCTTGCGGGAAGACAGTGATCCCAACTTTGTCAGATGCAAGTCCGATCCAGTGCTGTTTTGCCAGTGCTGCATCGCTGGCTCTGAGTGTGGTCTTGGCTGCTGGCCAAAGAAGTTGTGCCGATTGTATGGAACCATTATGTCTGAGAGGTAAGTGATCATATAAGACTGCAAGTGTGCCTTCTCTCTGGGAAGTGTTGGGAATATAAACTGGACCAGAGGCCCTAAAGGGAAATAAATCAATCAATGCACTTGTAGAGTGCATTACTCACCCGTGGGGGTCTCAAGGTGCTGGGGAAGGGGGGGGGGGGGTGGGGGGGAGTGCCGCTACTGCTTGAAGTGCCAGGTCTTGAGGTGTTTCCTAAATGTGAGGTGGTCCTGGGTCAGTCGTAGGTGGGCGGGAAGGGAGTTCCACGTTTTGGCTCCAGGTAGGAGCATGATCTTCCTCCAGCGGTGGTTCTGCGGATCCGTGGGACGGTGGCGAGGGCGAGGCTGGGGGAGCTGAGTTTGCGTGTTGGAGGGTAGAACGTGAGGCGGTTGTTGAGGTATTCAGGGCCTGTGTCGTTGGAGCGCTTTGTGTGGGTGAGGAGCCTGAACGTGATGCTTTTGTTGACTGGGAGCCAGTGCAGGTCTCTCAGGATTGGCTGATATGTGGCTGTGGCGGGGGATGTCGAGGATGAGTCGTGCGTATGCGTTCTTTATGCGTTGGAGTCTTTTCTGAAGTTTGGCTGTGGTTCCTGCGTATAGGGCGTTCCCGTTATCTAGTCTGCTGGTGACGAGGACCTGGGTGACCGTCTTTCTAGTTCCGGTAGAGATCCATCGGAAGATCTTACGGAGCATGCGCAGGGTGTTGAAGCTTGAAGATGAGATGGAGTTGACTTGCTTGGTCATCGTGAGAGAGGAGTCTAGGATGAATCCCAAGTTGTGTGCGTGGTCAGTGGGTGTCGGTGCAGTGCCCAGTTCTGTGGGCCACCAGTAGTTGTCCCAGGCGGATGGGGATGGTCCGAGGATGAGTACCTCCGTCTTGTCTGAGTTCAGTTTCAGACGGCTGAGTTTCATCCATTCAGTGATGTTTTTCATTCTTTCCTGGAGGTTGAGTTTGGCAGTGGCTAGGTCTTTGGTGAGGGAGAGTATCAGCTGGGTGTCGTTGGCGTATGAGATGATGTTGAGGTTGTGTTTGCGTGCGATGGTGGCGAGGGGGCTCATGCAGATATTGTAGAGGGTTGGGCTGAGCGATGAGCCTTGGGGTACGCTGCAGATTTCAGTGGAGTGGAAGGGAGGGAGGGGATTCTCTGGATTCTGTCGGAGAGGAACGAGGTGATCCAGTCCAGGGCTTTACCTTGGATCCCGGCGTTGTGGAGGCGGGATGTTAGGGTGCGATGGCAGACTGTATCAAAGGCGGATGAGAGGTCTAGGAGGATAAGGGCGGTGGTTTCCCTGTTGTCGAGTTGGGTCCTGATGTTGGTGGCTGCGATGAGGGCGGTCTCGGTGCTGTGGTTGGCTCGAAATCTGGAATGGGATGGATCGAGGGATCCATTGGCCTTGAGGAATGCGGTCAGCTGTTTATTGACGATATTCTCGATCACTTTCGCCGGTAAGGGAAGAAGAGAGATGGGGTGGAAGTTTTTGAGGTCTTTAGGGTCCGCTGTGGGTTTCTTCAGTAGGGCGTTGCTCTCTGCGTGCTTCCAGCTCTCTGGGCAGGTGGCGGATGCGAGGGAGTTGTTTATGACTTTCGGTAGGAGGGGAGTGATGATGGTGTCGGCTTTGTTGAAGAAGTGGTGCGGGCATGGGTCGGAAGGAGAGCTGGAGTGGATGGTGCTCATAGCGTGGGTGGTGTCTTCGGTGCTGATGGGAGTCCAAGCGCTGAGGGTGGCTCGGGCGGAGTCTGGGCCTTGAAGCTGTTGTGGATATCGGCGATCTTGCTGTGAAAGAACGTGCCGAGGGAGTTGCAGAGGTCTTGAGACAGTGTGTTGTCGTTGCTGTTGGCGTTGGGAGTGGAGAGCTCTTTTACGTTGCTGAAGAGTTCCTTGCTGTTGTGTGTGTTGTTGTCCAGCCGTTCTTTGAACGATGTCTTTTTGGCGGTGCGGATCAGTTGGTGGTGTTTGCGGGTGGCGTTCTTGAGGGCTGTCATGTTTTCTGTCGTCTGTTCGCGGCGCCAGGTGTTCTCGAGGGTTCGGGCAGGATTTCTTCGATTCTTTGATGTAGTCGGTGAACCACGTTTTCCTGTTGCCGGGCTTGCCTGGAGGGTTCCTCAGTCGTGCAAGGGTGTCGGCGCAGTTGATGATCCACTGTATGAGGTTGCGGGCTGCGTTGTTGGTGTCAGTGGTGGTGATAGGTGGGTCCTGGCTCAGTGAAGTGGTTAGCTGGTCTGCGGTGACTTTGCTCCAGCATCTACGGGGGATCTGTTGCGGGCGGTGGTGGGATGTGGTCTTCTTAAAGGTGAAGTGGATGCAGCTGTGGTCGGTCCAGTGTAGTCCGGTGGAGTGTCTGAAGGCAACGTGGCTGCTGGCAGAGAAGATGGGGTTGAGCGTGTGGCCGGCGTAGTGGGTGGGGGTGTTCACCAGTTGCTTGAGTCCGAGGGCGACGAAGCAACAATGAAGAGAGCAGTAAAGTGAAACCAGGAAAGGCAGTATAATGGTACAGAAGGAAAAAAGGAAACCAACAGTCCGAGGCAAGAAGGACTGCAACGATTACAGGCGGGACAGAGGTGGTGTGGCAGCTGAGGGGGGGGTAACCTACCTGGTGACAGGGTCAAAGGTCGAAATGCATCAGTACCCAAATTTGGAGATTTCCTAATACCTTTAGACTGTTGTCTCCTTCGCCATCTCCTGAATGTATTGGGCAATCAAATATTTGCAGGCATCCAACATGGCTGCCGAGACTTAAGTTAGTGCTCTGCTCCTCCTCATCGAGTCGAGCAACCATTCAGGTCTCATCGTGCCCGCGTAAAGCTCGCGCGGCACTCTTCAAACGGAACCGTTTCTTGAAGAGTAGCGTTTCGTCTTCTGAGTTAAGATACGTACTTGTGGTTATTTGAGCTGACAACAGACCATATCCAGTGAAAGAATTTCCTGATCGCAAAGTAAGGTTTTTTTCTTATAAATTACAGTGAAAAAAGTGTTACCTGCATGGAAGACTCGAATGGGGATTTTAGCTTTCATGCAAAACTAATTGTCCTTATAATTTCAGAACATCACAGTTAGGGCTTGTTAAAATCAATCCATAAATGAATCCGGGGTTTATAAAGTGCTCTACTCTGACTCTAGACTGAGGGTCTCCAGGTGCTTGGGGGGGGGGGGGGGGTCGGTCGGGGGGGCGCTAGGGGGGCTCGGTCAGGGGGGGGGGCGCAGCTCTGGATCAGTCGAAGAGCCAGTTCTTGAGGTCCTTCCTAAACATGTGCAGGGTCTGGGGGCATCTGATGTTCACGGGGAGCTTGTTCCAGGGCTTGGCTGCGATGTAGGAGAAGGCTCTCCTGCCTGTTCTGCGGATGCGGGGGATCTCAGCCAGGGCGTGATCGGCCGAGCGGAGGTTCCTCTTGGGTATGTGGAAGGATGCTCTCTCCTTGTGGTATTTGGATCCAATGTTGTTGAGTGATTTGTAGGTGTGGGTGAGGAGTTTGAAGGTGACCCTTTTCTCGACGGGGAGCCTAATCTCGACTAGAGGAAAAAGGTTTTAGACCATATCGCAACTACTGATTAAGAGAGGCTAGTTCTTGATGATTAGATGAATGATATTGCATACTTATTCTTGTATGGTTAAAACAAAGTTATAGTATTTGAGAAAAGGTACTTGTATGACAACTGTTTTTGCATGTTATTCCTTTTTAGGTGCTTGTCAATTCGAGTAATACCGACTAAAGCAAGCTCGCATGACGAGAATTGTAAGGTGTGTTGAAGGGCAGCACCGGGAACATTGAGGCAGTCTCTTCTTTCATTCCTAGTCCACCTGGCGAATACTAGCAATGGGAAGTCTAATAGGTTCCTTTCGAGTATACATTGAAGGGCATTGGGAAATGTTTTTCTGCTCCTGAAGATCCAATTGGCACCAGGTTAGTTTCCCGGCAGTTAGCTTGCAACTCACAGTATTTAGTCGCCAGGGTTTCTCGATGGCTTTTCAAGGTCTGATGGGATTACTGGGTTTTGAGGTAAGGAAGTAGTCTAGGTGGGATTGTATACCACAGAAAGGAACACATTTTCTCTGTCTGTAAGGTGAAGGAGGTGCCAAATGTTGAGGATGCCCTGATCGTTGCAAAGGTCTTAGAGGATCGCCCTCTCCATATTATGGTTGATGATGAGACCTGTGCGGTCGAGGACAGAGTCCAGAGCTATTCCAATCACCTCCTGGTATGATGTGAGAAATCCTAAGTTCTATTATGGGGGTGATTGAGACGGAGAACAATCGGACTTGCTGCTGTTGTGGGCATAGACAAAGTCCGCACTAAGCACCGCTGTGCTGACCCTATGTTTGGTGAACACGTACCAGCCCTCTTCCAACCAAGTTTGGAGGACTGCACAGGGACGGGATTTCAGAGTACGTATTGCCATTCTGCATTTCTTCGAGCCTCTTGAGTTTCTTTGCTGAAAGGTGGGTCTCCAGAAATGGGTATGTCTGAATCTTAAGAGGTTAGGAATGACCAAATCTTTTTATGTTGACATCAGATGAAGCCATTGACATTAAGTGTGACAGGAGTGAGGGGTTGTGCGGCCATGGCAATGTGTGCTGGGGAACCGTGCTGGTAAAGGCTGCAGCGAGGGGAGGAAGAGAGCAAGGGGAGGCTAGAGGCTGACACCGTGTGTCAAGTAGTAGGGGAGTGGAAAGGAGGAGGTGGAAGGAAGCGGAAAGAAGACCCGTGCACTGATTGTGCCCTTCATGCTGATACAGTGGCGCTGTGAGGCCTAATGGAGGCTGTGGTGGACGGGATAGCCACAAGGGCAGACAAAGTTACGGAGACTGTCACTGCTTGGTCTGTACTGAAAGGGTAGATGTTATTGGCCACATGTGCCAATGTGGGTGTGGGGGGGGGGAGGGGGCAGTTGAGCGGCTGTCATTGCCCCCCCCACCCCCCACACCCCCGGGTGTTGCCAAACTAGTTGACCGGGGTGGGGAGGGGAGGGGATCTGTGAGGGGAGGCACATGAGGAACATTGGCAATTAAGATAGGTTTGGTTTTCCCCAAGACAGGGGGTGCCCCCACTCGTACAGAATTATGAACCAGGACGTGCACAATCACAGAGAAGTAAACATGAATATTACCCTTGCTGCCCCAGTAGGGCCTGATCTCCAATAAGAGAACAGGAGTGGGGTGCTGGGTTGAGAAAACAAACAGGCTGAGAGGGGTGATCGCTGCAGAGGTTATCCTTTCGAAAGAGATGCTGCCTTAATGTCAAGGGACAGTGTCAAGAGGTAAGATCACAGGCACAAATATGGTGACAATCACATAGAGATGCTGCAACATACACCTCCAGACAACAAATGGCATCAGATTTCAAGCGAAACATACAGACCAGGTCAGCCTTGGAGTGGAACAGCCACAATCATCACACGCCTTTTGGCTTCTGCGAAAGGTTCAGATTTCGGTGAGGTTTATTATTAAATGCATGAGTATTGCACTGCAAAGTGCAATACTCATATGTCCAAATGGGCACCAGCTGTCCGTTAAAGAAACCCAAGTCCTTAAACATCTATCCCATACAACCATATCCACTTTTAAATAGACTGCATAATATACCAAGTAAATAATTCACTATATAAAAACTTTATAGAAATCAGTATACCTTAAAATGTAGCCACTCTTCATGTCTTTACCATACCATCACAGACTAATACAATCATCATAAACTACGTAAAATGTGCGACTCCATACACACCTAAAAACCTTTTTAACAGCATTCCTAAACCTTTCTACGGCACATGCTATATCCAAGAAGCTCATTTTGGCGAAAACCTCAACAGCTTGTACACTTTCTATTACCATATTTTAAAAAAAATTGGATGTAAAAACCTTTTCTGTGCGATCAAAACATTAAAAACAATTCAATAAAATGCAGTATATTGCACTTGGTATTTAGGATACATGTAGTTTCCCTCGCGATTAATCATGGACACTTATCTTTTTGTTGATGTAGCAGGGGTTAATTCTGGCCCTTAACCTTAGCACTTCTCTTCTTAAGCAGTGACTGGGTAATGCATCCAGAAATGAATACCCTACTTCCTTTTGCCATGAGTTAGACATGAAATGAGCTGATTTTGTTCCAACGTCAAGGTACTGTTTGTCGTAACTGTGAATTCCTTGCCAAATGCCCTGAGCTCTCTTTACAATCTCAATTTGTAGATTTTGTGAAACCGCTCAATTCATATGTCCCTACAAACATTTACTAAGAGTTTCCTAACCCCATTTTTTTTATTTATTTAACAATTCTTTTTAATTAAATAAGCATCAGCAAGAATCACATTACAGAGGTATTGTCATAGCATAAATAACACAGAGGGGGCACAGGAAGTTCAAATATACACATGATGAGGAAATTCACGGGGAAGGGGGTACATCAAGTATAGCAGTCCTGGGTGGTGCACAAATCTCTCCTCTATACTGATTCCAGGGTCCCCATATCAACAACCATTTACGAGGGCGCCCCCTTGCAAGGTACACAGTTTTTTCCCTGAACATGCACCAGTCTAAATTGTTTTAACATAGTTCCAACGTGGGTGGCTGCTCAGCGCCCCATAACTGGGCAATATTTCTAATCGCTAGCATAAAACCCAGTGTAGCCCACTGCGTCTGTGCGGAGTTCAAGTCTGTGGGCTCCCATATGTTAAGGAGGCACCGCCTTGCCTCTGGCCTTAGGGCAATTCCCAATACCCTGTGTATGATGTCATGTATGCTGCGCCAGTATGCTGTAATATATTCACATTCCCAGATAATGTGTAAGAACGTGCCAGTCTGACCACACTGACGTCTGCATAGTCCCAAGGTCGACAGTCCCATATGTACCAGCCGGGGGCCCGTGATGTAAACCCTGTGTTGTACCTTAAGTTGAACGAGCCGCAGCCGAGCTGGGACAGCCACCTCCTTTGGGGAGGACACAGCCGACTGCCAGTCCTCATCATCGAGTTCTATATCGTCTTGAACCCATCTGGCCCTCAACTCCGCAAGGGGGTCAGCCCTATGATTAATCAACTTCTTGTATATGAGGGAAATTGTTTTATCGGGGAGGTGGCAATCTAGGATTCTGTCCTCAAGAGGCAGTGCCGCCCTGAGTGAGTGTCGGATTTGAGCATAGCGGAAGTATTCAGAACCCGTCAAATCATATTCCGCTTGCAGATCCTCAAATGTTTTGATTTTCCCTTTGCCCCACATATCTCCAACTGTGGAAATCCCTATAAGGTCCCACTTATCAAAGCCCTTCGTCCTCCAAAGTTGGCCTAGTTTCTCTGAGTCGAAGAGCGGGGTGGCCCTAGTAATTGTCCCCTTCCAACCCAGGGAGTTAGTGACATCATGCCAGATCCGAACAGCATGTTTTGTGGGCCCGTCAAGCCCAACTTCTTCGGCCTCGAGTACAGTGCCCTGTAGTACCTCCCCCAGGAAGAAGCCACCTATCCATGGCATAACCCGGATCTTTGACCAAGCCACATGTGTCATGATTGATAGCCGCCAGCCGAGAAGCCCAGAAGTATCGTTTGATATCCGGGAGAGCAATGCCCCCATCATAACAAGGAAGCGTGAGTTTAGCCAACGCAATACGTGGTCTGCCATCCCACAGCAGGCCACGCTGTAGCGTTTTGATCTAACGGAAATAACCTGCCAGCACAACATCAAGGGTATTCTGAAGAGCGTAGAGGAAGCGGAGCAGAGCCATCATCTTAATGAGGGCTGACCGCCCCAGCAAAGACAAGGGGAGCCTCTTCCAATGTGCAATGTCACTACAAAGCCTCTGCAAGGGGGGGACGAAGGTTATGGTCATACCTAGCCACTGGGTCAAGGGAAACGTAAATCCCCAGATACCGGAACCATACTTCATTGATTTGTATAGGACAATGCGGAGGTGGGACTGGGGGGTCACCACTCAGCACAAATACCAAAGATTTACCCCAATTAATGGAAAGTCCCGAATTCCTCCCAAATGATGCCAGGACATCACCGACCACATTTAGGGATTTTCTAGGAGAGGTGAGATAAAGCAGTATATCATCCGCATACAGAGATATACGATCCTCCCATTCTGGAGGCCACCTCAGTCCGCGGAGAGAGGGTTCCCTTCGAAACCAGGCAGCAAGTGGCTCAAGGGCCAATGATAAAAGGAGGGGGGTCAGGGGGCAACCCTGTCGGGTGCCCCGAGCAAGTAGGAATGGAGCCGACACTCTATTGTTCACAACTATTTGCGCAAGTGGTTCGGCATACAGTAGGCGCACCCACCTGATAAATTCGGGAACGAAACCGAACTTAGCCAAGACCGCCGAAAGATAGGGCCATTCACCGGTGTCAAAAGCCATGGTCGCATCCAGCGATGCAATCACGGCTGGCTCCCGAAGAGTGTGGGCTCTAGCTAGCACTCCATGTAAATGTAAATGTAAATTGACACTTGTATAGCGCACTACTCACCCGCAAGGGTCTCAAGGCGCTTGTACGAATACCGCTGTGGAACCCATCCTGGCTTTCCCTGTGAGGTGTCCACTCCTGGGCACCCCCAAGGTGGAGGCCAGGCATCCTTAGCGTTGTGGGGGCCGTTGTGGAGATTAAGCAAGCTATTGCCCAGAGTTGCAGAGTGGGACTCCATGATTAGAATAGGCACCGAGGCGAGAATTATCAGGTCCGTGGAATTTTGAGCCCAAGACCCGCCGAGGCGGGGAATTGAACCCTGGTCCCAGGCTAGACCTCTGCATCAGGGTCCGCCACTCTAACCATTGAGCCACACTTCTCCACCATGCAACCTACGCAAATTCAATGCTGTGTTCCTGTGGGGCATAAAGCCAGATTGATCTGGGTGAACCAGGCCACACACCACCTTCATAAGCCTGTTCGACAGGAGTTTGGCCAAAATCTTCGGTTCTGCTTCAGTTCTGCGTTCAAAAGGGAGATAGGCCTATAGGAGCCGCAGTTCGTTTACTTTTACCCTCCTTGTGAATCACCACAATGGATGCCAGTCTCTGGTCTCTAGGAAGAACCCCCCGGTCACGGGATTCCATAAACATATCTTTGAGGTAGGGCGCCAACTTATGTGGTCTGAGCTTATAAGAGTTCAATGGGGAGCCCGTTCGGGCCCAGTGCCTTCCCTGAGTTGAGAGAGCGAATAGCCTGGGCAATCTCATCAACTGTAAAGAAACTATCCATGAAGTCCTGATCTTCAGAAGAGAGACACGGGAGCTGTATGTCTCGGAGTAAAAGATGAGTCATCTTCTGACCGAACAGAGGCTGAAGTATACACTGCCTGAAAGTGTGCGGCAAATCTGTCAACAATGTCCTGCGGATTCGTGATAGAATTTCCCCCTTCATCAAGTAGCTCCGGAACAAGACGAGTGGCCCAGTCCTTTTTATCTAACCAAGCAAGGAGCTTCCCAGCCTTATCCCCCAAATCATAGTCTACCTTGCTGTTCTCTACCGAGTGTCCTTGCCCTGTCGGTCACCAGTGCGTTATAGTCATATTGTTTAAGGCTCAGGGTATGCAGTTTGGCCTGTGTTACTCCCAATTCAAATTCCTCCTCCAGCGACCTAATCTCAGTTTCTAAGTCAACCACCTCCCTATTCCTTTCTTTCTTCGATCCCGCTATCAGTGACCAGGCGTGACCCCTGATGACAGTCTTAAAGGCCTCCCAGAGGGACACTGACGAGGACACCGACCCCTCGTATTCATCAAAGAAGCCATCGAGCGCTTTGATAAGTTCTTTGCAGAGTTTGGGACCACGCAGATACCATGGGTTAATAGGTGCCACCCTCCCAGCAGAGCCCCGGGTGAGAGTCATACGGACCCATACCGGTGAGTGATTGGAGATCCCCCTGGCTAAATGTACAGATTCAGTTATATAGGACGCCTGCGCAGCTGGAAGTAAACAGTCCACACATCCACCAGTCCCATTGCCCCCATAAATTCCGGCAACCACCGCATAGCGGGCCCTAAAACTTGCGGGGGATACCTATCTACTTCCCCAGAAACTACCAAATTGAAATCTCCCCCCAAGAATAAAAGCCCCTTTGGGAGTTCAAGCAAAAGCCAACCAAGGTCTGTAAAGGTTGCGCTCTGCAGTCCGGGGGGAACATAGATCGAGAGGACTGTGATAGTATAACCTTCCTATTGCCCGGTCACCCCAATATATCTACCCCTGTCGTCCTCCCACTTGGAAGTGATCGCTAAGGGGAATGACCTCCGAATTAATATGCCAACCCCCCTGGAACCAGAGGTGAACCCCGAGTGTGCCATTAACAGATACCCCATCCTATGTAGTGCTCTACATGTGTTGCCCACTAAATGTGTCTCCTGTAACAGAGCGAGATCGGGTGCTTGCCTCTTGAGATACTGAAGTACCACACTACGTTTGATTTTGTCCACCTACCCATTCACATTCCAACTGAGAATCTTGACCTCCCTACCCCCCATCATCATCAGGGAAGAAGTGACAATCCTCTGTGCATTGACTATCAATCAAGTATTGCATGCTGATGCGACGAGCAAACCATCCAACCAACAAAATAAACAACCCTCCCCAAAAACGCCCCCACCCCGCTGCCCTGCCCATTAGGCTTAGAACTGCCCATTGAAAACTGCAGAGTGCCTGTTGCCCTAAACCTTCAAATGAAAGAACAATTAAATAAACTCAGGGGTTCAAAGTCCGTGAGCTCCTGTCCGCGCCCAGTCCACATAAAAAAGAGTTTGGAGTGACATCAGTTAAACAATTTACGCCCCCTCGCACCCCTCCAATCGAGTCATACGAAAATCTCACTCCCCCCTCAAGCCCCACCACCCCTGAAAAACCTCAAACAGTGCAGCAAACCAAGACTCAACTGTCTGCCATTTCAGGAAGCTGGATCGTCCGCTCTGCCATCGCTGCCTCTGTCTGCCGGGGATCGGGGCCCCCAGTATTAGAGCCACTCTGCAACCGCCTCTGGGCGGTCAAAAAACCATGCCCGGCCCTCCGCCTCAATCCTAAGCCGGGCTGGGAACATCATTGAATACTTCATGCCCTTTTCCCTCAGATCTCGCTTCACTGATAAAAATGATTTCCTCTGCTTTTGGACCCTCTGCGTGAAGTCCGGGAAGAAGGAGATAGTCGCGTTTTCATACCGAAGAGGGGCGTTAGTCCTCGAGGCCTGGAGAATAGCCTCCCTGTCCCGATAGTTAAGGACTCAGGCCAAAATAGGCCGCGGGGGATCGCCCGGGACCCTGTGCGCTTGTTCGATAACGAAAAACTTACTGAGGCCCTTTGGTTGCAGGTGCTTGAGGATGAGGTCCTCCACAAAGAGGTCGGGGTGGGCCCTCTGATTTTTCAGGCACACCTAAAATTCGCAGGTTATTTCGGCGAAGACGGCCTTCATAGTCATCCAGCTTGAGATCAAAGGCAGCCCAGGAGTCCCATAGGTCCTTGACTTCCATTTTCAACTGGGAGACATCATCCACCAAACTGGAGGTTGTAATCTCGACCTGCTTAACTTTCTCACTAAGTTTTCCCATATCAGCTCGAATCAGATTGATAGCTATGGCCATCGAGTCCATCTTGTGCTCCAGAGAAGTTTTAACCTCTGTGATAGCACTCTTTATAGAATCCTCAGAGAGCCGGCCTTTCTGCGAGTCTTTAATTACTGTGTACCGATCCAGTTTATTGGATTGAACAGGTATGGGGCCCTTAGCCTTGTGTTTTTCACTTGCTCCATCTGTTGCGTTCGGTGGGGGTCAGCCACAACAGTAGGCAACTGGCCCGCCCCACCCTCCACGAAGCGCCACCACGCAGGCAGTACCACTACAGGGCGGGACTCTGACTTACGCCACGAAGGAGTCCACCAGACAAAGCGTTGCAGTCACACACCACCGTAGGGGCAGTCTCTACACGCCAACAAGCGTCCCTGTTGCAGGGTTTCTGTACTCACACAGAACTGTGCACAGAGGAGTGGAACCTTGGCAAATTAGGGTGTCCCAAAACTTACCTTAGCAACCAACTCACCCCTTACCGAGCTAGCTACAGTGTCTCATTGGACATATCAAACACCCAATGTTTAGACAAACCAGAACATGAACTTACAGTACCTCAGGGTACGTGGGACTCATGAACACTCTTTCGTTATATTATCATTACAAACCAGAACATGGAGTAAAGAAGACACATGTGCATTTGAAATGTTTATTTACTAATGCCGTCTTCTCAGGCGCAGTATCTTAGATAATACAAGTATACTTATTATCAGTAGCAAAATTATCAGCATAGTTACTAAGACATAAAAAGCGAATGGTGACAGCATGTTAACATGCTGTAATGAATAAGAGTTAACAACACTTATATCTCACCCTCCCTAACACATATATTATATTATTAGCTAAGAAGGTCTCTTTGGGTTGTTTTAGGGCGGGCCCATACCTTAGTGTCCTAGCATGAAGGAATCACATCAGCATACACCAGCTCTCTCTGCATGTGCACCGCATCAAGTGTGTTAACAATTCTCGTGCAAAGCAATATCAATCCCGCCTCAAGCCCAAGTTGGCAAAGGCTGCACTTGTGTTATGACTATGAAGGCGTGGAGATCAGACCTCATAACAATTCCATATCGTGTTGCTCCTGAAACTTCAGCACTCTCCGTGCAGACATGGTTTATTAAACAAAACTGATATCAGAGCAATAACATATTATTCTCACATACACCACGGCAAACCACTAGGTTGAAAGCTAAGTCAACAATTAAGGGTCGTGTGCAGAAGTTGCAAGAAAGGTAAAATGGCGTTTAAATCTCAAATGTACCTATGCTAACTTAACACGATATAAGGATATATAGGAGCTATACAACACCCCCCCATGATCCGAGAACGGACTAAATAAGATAACAGAAGTGCCATCACATGAGAGCAGAATCCATTTATAAACGAGCATGAATAAAAATTTAATTATAAAAAATAATGCTAAAAAAATAGCCCACAAGTATAATGTGGCTCAAGCCAATAGGCAAGCAAAAAATAAAATGTCTTGACCAAAAGTCAATAAAATCAAGGAAATGCTATCAATCAGCATGTCAATTTGAGGCAGTGTCTATGATAAGACTGTATATGAAAAGTAAGCTGCAACAGCCTCCAGGAGGAAGTCACTGTCCTCATCCGAAAACAGTTCAGCCATCCAATTTAAAAGATGAAAGGAACATACGTGATCTTCCAGCACCGGATCCTCTATAACCATCAGAGGACAGCTCGGTGGGTTTTCAAGAAAACTTCGTTCCAAGAAATTTTGCGCTGCCGACAACACATCCCAGGGACCCATTAGTCCATGTGCCACCGCCAAGGCCATAATCCTTTCGTCAGAACAAACCAACTCGTGAGCAATGATAGGACTCATCAGTTGATCAAAATCGACGTCAGAAGATATTGGTCCGCAGAGACACAAATCAATGGCCCAAAGGAAATCACAGGTCAGGCAGTGAAATACAGGCTGGACACAGGTGAAATAGGAGAACCGAAAAGATAATCCAAACGCCGTGCTTAGAGTCGCCAACGGCAGTGTGCCATAATAATCAAGCATGCGGTTGCGAAACCGCGTCAGTAGCAGCTGAGCGTGGTCTTGCACAGGAAGGGCATCCATATTTAAAAAGGCAGAAAACCACCAATGCGCCAGCCGCTAATGCAAGTAAAAACGGGAACCCTCCAAACAAGGATGAAAAAATAGAATGGAAGAAGGCAGGGATGACTCCAAAAATCTTCTCAAAGGAAGTCACGAGACCACCGCTAACAACTTTAAAAAAATGTGCTAGGCCCGTTGTGGAGGATGCGTTAAAGATAGAACGGACCATGGCTCCGAAATGCAAAGGCAAATCAGTGTTTAAAAGAGCCTGAACCTCCGTACGGGTGTTAGCAATGTGAAGCACGAAAGTTTCACGGGCCGAGCTCAAGGCCACCTCTTTCTGGGACAATAGAGCTCTTATTCTAGCCATGCCGCTGAATTCTGCTCCCAAGGTCGGTATCTGTGGCCAAATGGAAGACTCCCTATGTTCACGTGTGGGAGGATAAAGAACATTTCTGCAGCAAATAACTCGCTCACTAACTGTTACTATGAAAGCTATACCTTTAATTAAACCACAACAGTTTTCATTATTGAGCATTAAATAACTACCATTCTCTAACAACTTAAACGTGGGGATGACAGCAGGAACTGGCGTGCCCTGTAAAACGCAAGCCATATTCGGTCGGTCCTTGTTACATGAACCGTGTAACTGTATGTGTCTGCACATTAAAGAATGATCTGGCGTCTCAGTACACTCATCCCCTGTTAGATAAACTTCTTGTTCATCCTTGAAACATCTGTATGTGTATGGGAGTGACCAGACCTCATGAAGAAAACCGCTACCTAAGGGTTCAAAACGACCTATTGGCACATATTTCATACAATTTGAAAACTTATATAAAGCAAAAGGCAGCGTTATTAAACCGTGGATAAGCCACGTAGCAGCAGTGGCTTCTGCCACAGAAAAAGGTAAAGATTCCAACCTTTCAATATGTAGCATAGAAAAGGAAGCATCACGCATTGAAAGCAAGCGTTGTTTTTCTGTCAAATTAAACGGTGCAAATAAAGAGGAAACGTTCATGTATCCCCAGGGAACTTTACCCATTTTCAGAGTCTGAAGTGTCCATGCAAACTGCATGATTGACTGTAATTGATTTTGACCATGGTATAATACTGACACTTCATCATGCACAATATCAACAACAGACGACACAATATTATCTAATGTGTAAATTCTAGAGGAAAGCACGTTAATGCTATTGTCAACAACTGCAAGCACTTTTTCAAGATTCGCTTGATCAATAGCCCTAAGGCGTGAAGCGGCCTCAATCTTTGAGAGTTTCCAAATTTCATTGTAAACCCCATATAACCACCTTTTCGACCTGCCACTAGCCGGGCCTTTAATGAAATCATTCAAATCCACGTCTGCATTCAGTTTGGAAAGGTGATACTTAACCGCAGGTAAAGTTGAATGTTTCAGCCAAGCTTGACACAACTTGCCCACAGAGTAAGAGGTGACAGTATGACTCAAATCAAACCGGGGATCAGATCTAACAGTCTTAAAACCGTCAGTGATATTTAAAAACCTTTTTTGGCAAGAATCAGCACTACAGTGCCAGAGCAGCCAACCCTTGGGATTCATACTGGAAATGTTAAAGGAGGAATTAAGAAGCAGAGCCTGTATATCTTTAATGGACAATTGAGTAAAATTACTCCAATCCTCATACTCCTCCAACTCCGGGAAAGACGGGGTGTTCAACCTTTTAGATGTAGCCAATCCAAAGCATGTGGTCTGGGAAATGGTTTCATTTAAAAACAACATATGATTCGGGATGAGACATGCACGGTGCAAAGCCTCAGTGCCTCGTACCTGCCAGGCCCTTGAACCCCAAACAGATTTAAGGTCTATTGTTTCCTTCCATAACTCATAGCCCCCAGCAACTAATTGATCTAGGAAGGCCCTCGAATACAACAATTTTGTATCGGTAAGTCTAACCTTGGACAGTGGCTGTTTGTGAAATTTAAAATAAAAGGACTCGGGATTGGACTGGTTAAAGTCAGTGAAATAAGTATACTTTTTAAGAAACGTTTCTGAACTCCCTTGTGTAGGAGCTGGGCAATGTTCCCACTGAGTGAAATTAACAGCCACCCTTCGGGAAGATGTTTTGTGTAAGAAGTGATTGCCATAATGTTGGTAACAGAACAATTCACCATAATTAGCAGATTCTAAATATAAATCCTCAGCATCAAAAGCAGCATAGTATTTCAAATCAGAAAACAAACTTTCCACAGCATTAACATCCCAATCATCAGAACGAATGTTTTGTTTCACCACATCCCCCATATTAACTCTTAGTACATTAGGAACATTAACGACTTCCGTTGGACCATGAATCTGAAAACGAACTGCATCCCACGCGATTCCATCCAGAACAGGCCATGCAGTGATGTTAACTAAAGTCAAGTCTCTTTTTAATCTGTGTGTAGAATGCGAAGAGGAAAGTGGGGCCAATGTTCCATTTAAATGAGTAATGCAAGTTCTCTCCTCTACATAGTGTCCATTCATAATCCGAAAAAAATAAAACACAAAACCAATTGACATAAAAAGGTAAACCGAAAAAAGGACCAGCCAAATGTATATCCAAGGAGGTATCAAAAAATGTTTTTTAAACAGGCTAGCATATACTGCAATTTGAGAGGGTTTTTTCGAGGCAAGGGAAGCAGAGTCAAATGAAAATCTGGATTCCGTGGCTAAACGAGTTTGCAGGTCAGGCATGGACAAATCAGTGGGGTATGTATAGTCTGTCTCATCAAGGTTAGTTCCTGGTAAATTATTCAATAATGGACTGGAAACAGCAGGTAATTCGATGGCCACCTCAGGTTCATTATTAGAAGCAGTGGGCATAATTGAATTTCTCACAATGGAAGGACAGGAAACAGCCGGTGTCATGCTAAGAAGAATCGGCCACTCTGTGTATCTTGACATTGTCAATAGAAATAAACCTGTTTTCCTTACGACCTGGAAGTGGTGGTAAAATGACTGTTCTTGTGCCCTTCACTCCAAGCACTGGGACCGGAGCTCGATAGGAGGGACCAAACTCTTTCTTGTTGTCGATCTTCTCTCGGACCAGTTCTCCAACTTGGGGTAGCCAGCCAACTACCGGGATCTGCAACGCATCATCCGAAGTGGAGGGCAAATGTTCCTTTGCAAGAGTGTCTCTGGACTTTTGTAGATCCTGTAAAACATTGCAATGTTCATCTGCGTCAAAGGAAGTGGCGCGAACCACAGAGTCTAGACCGTCAAGGTCAGGGACGTACATCTTGATGCCAAAGAGCATTTCGTATGGGGACCGCCCACCCAGAGACCTTCTAGGGAGATTATTAAGAGCACGCTGCACGCCATAGAGGTGAGCCAGCCAGTTTCTGCCAGTGCCTATAACTCGGGCTGTCAAAGATTGCTTTAAATCACGGTTCATTCGTTCAACTACACTATTACCCTCAGGTCTGTAGGGTGACGAAAACTTGACTTGGACCCCCATCGAAGCCATGGCATCCTTATACGCCTTAGAGGCGAAAGCAGGACCCTGATCCGAATGGAAGGTACCACAGGCAAAAATCCCTATAAAGATACGCAAATCTCTAATGACAGTCCGTGAATCAGCGCTGCGATGTGGCCATACCCACACAAAGCGTGTGCATGAGTCAACTGCTACTAAGATGTATTTATACGCAGTATCAGATGAAAATGGACCGCAGTGATCTAAATAAACACAGCCTAGCGGTTTATTAGAAATGTACAACTGAGTCTGAGGCGGACGCGTAGCAGTCGAAGGTTTAATCTGCTGGCATATGTCACAAAGAAGGACATAATCACGCGTCTGTTTGTACAGTCCCCGCCACCAGAAACGTAATTGTAATTGAGTTACAGTGGCTGAGACGCCCGCATGCGCAGACGCCACACCTTCATGAGCCGCTGTAATCAAGTCTGCTCTGCGATCCGAGTTGGGAATCAGCCGTTCCCCAACATCAGGAATTGTCACAAAAGGAACCTTTTCGGGACTTAAGTGGTATTTATACTTCGAAGGGAATCCAGCAGGATGTTTATTTCCCTTCTCAGAGGCAGCAATCGCTGACAAGATGTCGCTATCAATCTTGGTTTTAGACCTAGTAACTGCTGCAACTAAGTATGTAGATACTGCTGATTTCGCCGCTTCATCAGCAAGCGAGTTGCCAACAGCGTGTACTCCCACGCGCTGATGACCGAGAGTATGAATCACATAAACGAGTGGCAACATAGCCTTAAGCTCTGCCACTCGAACCCAGATCATTTTATGTTTTATTGTGCTACCCTTGGAATCATGAAAATCATTTTGAATCCAAAAGAACAAGTTTTCATTGTAAGACTGGACACAGTAGTAAGAATCACTTACAATTAGAGTAGTAACACTTGGATCTGCGTACTCCAAAGCTAGTAAGAGAGCACGAAGCTCTGCCAATTGTGCGGTGCAATCGCCCAGGGGCAACGTGTGTACCTCCCTGGAAATGAACTCATCATTCAACATAGCACCGACCACAATGGCGCATGCGGAAACGTAGGCATGTTTAGAGCCATGCGCAACCTGCGCCGACCCATCAGTGTAAATGATGCAATGGAAGTCCTCCAAAGGTCGCATCGTCAGAGGAGCAGGATGAACGAATTCATACTGCAAGTACTCCTGCGACCGTAAGGAAGCGTCAAAAATAAACATGACATCCGCGGATGACAATGACGCAGCCCACTGAATCCACCGAGGGTGCAAAGCCTTTGAATTTGGTACACTGGCTTTCGTGACTGCCTCTAAATGAGGACAGGGTGTTACCACTAGCATGCGTTTCCCCTGTGACAGAGCTCGTTCTTTTAGAATTGCCATCTGTACAGCAGTCAAAACTTTTTCCACTGTGGGAAACCGCATCTCAGCCGAAGTGTACAAGTGTGACTTGTAAGCGATAGGTACTGTGTCACCTTCATTAAAAGTGAGGTACGTGAAACCCACCGTCCCAGGAATTATTCTTATGACCAGGTTGGTGTGGTTATCACGAGTCAGTAAATATTTAGAAGCGAGCAGATCAGCCTGCAAGGATTGCAAAATGGCTGAATGCTCAGGCAGCCAGTATGATTTAGAGAAAGTTGGTTGTATCAAAGCATACAAAGGCTTGATACGCTGGGCATATTCCGGAACGTAAGTCCTGCCGAAATTCAAAAAGCCCAGTAAAGACTGTAATTTTTTCAGTGTCGTTGGTGCGCGCAATTGTGCGCACTTCTCTAAGAAGTGAGGAGCCAAACCTCTACCTTCATTGTTGAGCTCATAGCCCAAAAACAACACTGTGTGTTCTGCAATGTGCGATTTTGCAAAGTTAAATTTGTAACCCATGTCTGCGAAGTTGCAAACAACAGAATTTACACGACACAGATGCTCCCAAATATCATCGTCTGTGAGATATATGTCATCCACATACGAAAAAGCATCAGGGTCGAGTGCCTCCAGAATAGAGACAATTCGAGCGGTAAATATACCAGGACTATTCTTGTAGCCCATTGGAAGACGCCGGAATTGCTTTTGGACTCCAGCGCTCGTAAAACTGGTCCATTGGGAGCTAAAGCTGTCTAATCTGTGGGCATAAAAACCATTGGATATGTCAAGCGTTGTCTTGAAACGCTTACGCACGAGACTATCCACTAGGGCAGAGCCGTGGGTATTCTGTACAGCACAGTTACGGCAATGCGAGTTTAAATGCCGGTAATCCAAAACCAAACGATATGATCCGTCAGGTTTGTTCACAGTAAAAAGGGGATTATTCATCGGTGACACACACGTTTCAATAACTCCCTGATATTCCAATTGTTCAAGGATTTCCGCGACGGAAGATTATGCTTCACGCCGAATGGGATATTGAGGTTGAGGCTGCGGCTGAGACCGCAACGGTATTTCGTGGCAAGGCGACAATCTATCCCAACCACATTGGTTACGGTACAGAGCCGGCGCGAGAGCCCGAGCCCGAGCCCACTCTTCTGCAAAATGCTGCGCATGCTCTTTCGAGACAGTGTTCGCGAAACTGGGCAGGATCACCTCCTCCCCTCGCGGCGCCGCGAGCACAAAAGGTGGGGGCCAGTCAGCCTCCGAAAGTAAAATATCATATGTAGAAGACAGATTCTCCCAAAATACACCTTTAACGGTACGCTGTATGTCACCTTCAATTAACAGGACAATTTCATATAGTCTTTCAGGGGGAGCAAGTCTCGTATCCGCTGTTTCTATCACAACGTAGACATCAGTCGCTGTCACCCTCAGTAGTGGACGCAGCGCCTCTCTGACTATGGTTATCTCCGCCGCGCTGTCCAGCAAGGTCAGAGCCCACGTCAGATTCCGAAGCCGCGTTCTCACTATCTGTGGCATATCGATGCGCTGTTAAGGCTGCGACTTTCTTTTTCGCAAACTGCGGACGCCTAGGCGTAGAATCCTCCTGCTTCACTGCGCCGTCCGTCTGGCGGGACTGACCACGTCCTTGTTGGCCACCACGTCCACGTCCACGTCCACCCCCTCCTCCTCCACCGGTCTTCGGGGCCGATGTGTCCTGAAAGGAACGAGGAGAGCGTTGATCAGAACCCTGAAAACGATCAGGCGATTTAATCATCGCGCGGTCGCGCAAATCATAAACTTTTTCGGGTGGCGCAGGAGCTTGTATTGCAGGAAAAGTACCCTGAGTCTGCGTTGTCTGCTTCCCCTGTGTCTGTTTTTTAGGCCAATTTTGTTTCTTGGACTTGGGCTGGGCATCTGTCACTGCAGATTGTCCCTGTGGTTGTTTTTTCTCCTTCACTGGAAAATATTTCAGACCTCTACTTGTGCGGCCAATCGTTTTATAAGCGGCCACCACAATCTTTGCTAACTGGCGGGGTTTGTCGGCATCGGGCAGAGCAGCCAAAGCATTCGACACCTGAAAGTTAACTGCATCTCCTTTAACATTGGAGAGAATGAGATCACTTACAATCTCAAAAGAACCACACAGGCGCATACCCAATTCAACCGCTGCCTCTGGACCGTGATCATTCTGAACACGTCTAACGATTTCAGGCAGGGCAGTCATAGACGGGGTGCCGAAGCACCTTGTATAAACTGCCGCAAATGTTTTTCCCCAGCTGTCACAGTCAGCAAGTTCAGGAGTAATATCCTTCGGTAGAGTAATCGTCAACATTCTATGTTTATCAGCAGGAGTAGAATTCGGAAAAACCGCCTCCAGTTGATCAAACTTCTCTGCTAGCCAGAATGGGAAGTCATCGTTGTCAACAGGACGCGCACCAAAAACCGAATTTACCATCACTGGATTGAGACGCATTCCGCCTCGTTCCATGGGAGCGGCCGCACCCCCCTGGGGACCACCAGGAAGATGTCGACCGATGTATTGCACTAAAGCACGAATCACGGAAATGGAAACTACATGTAGCCTGCGAATTTCTGCCAGGGTACAAGCCCCGTGATTCGGGTGCGGGGTAAAGCCACCCAACGCAGGCCAATTAGTACCTGGAATTGAGAGTGGACCTAACCTCGCAGGGGACAAAGAGTGGGGGAGGGCGCCATCAAACCAAACTCGATGCTGCCAATGATCAATAGGTATTTCCAATGCCCTGTATGGCGTATATTCAGCCGGGACATCCGAGGCGGTGTAGGAGTGGAACAAACCAGAATTAGCGTCCACAGCCGGAAACGTAACCCAAGAGTAAAACAACTCGTAAGGAAACGCCGGATCTGCACTTACCACGAAAATCACAGCCATCCCATCTACTGGGACTTGGTACGTCTGAAGATGGTTGCGTACCGCTACGCGACTATGCTGTGCAATAGCCACCGCTGCCGCCATCACAGAATTGGAAACAAGAAAACACAAAGAATACTTTGTAGCACAACTGGGTAGTAATTCAAAGAAACCGTTTAAGTAAGAATCAAGCTTGAATAAAGACCTATTTAAAAAAATAGGTAGGTTTCACCAACACCCCGTTTTCCGGAAACGGACGTGAAGGGGTTAAGGCATGAACGATAAACTACTCGAGTGTCATGATATAAGACCACCGAAACCGTTGGGCGCCATGTTGCAGGGTTTCTGTACTCACACAGAACTGTGCACAGAGGAGTGGAACCTTGGCAAATTAGGGTGTCCCAAAACTTACCTTAGCAACCAACTCACCCCTTACCGAGCTAGCTACAGTGTCTCATTGGACATATCAAACACCCAATGTTTAGACAAACCAGAACATGAACTTACAGTACCTCAGGGTACGTGGGACTCATGAACACTCTTTCGTTATATTATCATTACAAACCAGAACATGGAGTAAAGAAGACACATGTGCATTTTAAATGTTTATTTACTAATGCCGTCTTCTCAGGCGCAGTATCTTAGATAATACAAGTATACTTATTATCAGTAGCAAAATTATCAGCATAGTTACTAAGACATAAAAAGCGAATGGTGACAGCATGTTAACATGCTGTAATGAATAAGAGTTAACAACACTTATATCTCACCCTCCCTAACACATATATTATATTATTAGCTAAGAAGGTCTCTTTGGGTTGTTTTAGG
Organism: Lissotriton helveticus; assembly: GCF_964261635.1. NCBI lineage: Eukaryota > Metazoa > Chordata > Amphibia > Caudata > Salamandridae > Lissotriton > Lissotriton helveticus. The sequence continues at coordinate 93,726,874 of NC_136059.1, forward strand.
GCGGGCCCATACCTTAGTGTCCTAGCATGAAGGAATCACATCAGCATACACCAGCTCTCTCTGCATGTGCACCGCATCAAGTGTGTTAACAATTCTCGTGCAAAGCAATATCAATCCCGCCTCAAGCCCAAGTTGGCAAAGGCTGCACTTGTGTTATGACTATGAAGGCGTGGAGATCAGACCTCATAACAATTCCATATCGTGTTGCTCCTGAAACTTCAGCACTCTCCGTGCAGACATGGTTTATTAAACAAAACTGATATCAGAGCAATAACATATTATTCTCACATACACCACGGCAAACCACTAGGTTGAAAGCTAAGTCAACAATTAAGGGTCGTGTGCAGAAGTTGCAAGAAAGGTAAAATGGCGTTTAAATCTCAAATGTACCTATGCTAACTTAACACGATATAAGGATATATAGGAGCTATACAACATCCCCTTCCGTGACTACTATGAGGTTCCTGGGCGTACCACCGCTGGGCAAGCAGCAACTCAGCAAGTCTCGCAATCGTCACCCCCTCAGGGGCTGAGGACACGACTTTCAACTGCTCCAAGGTCCTGCAAAGGACAGTCCCAATCACAATCAGTGCCTGCCTGCGAGTCGGCAAGAGGAAAGAGGAGGGCGGGGGGGTACTCCACTCCAACAGAGTTGCCACCAGACCAGAGAGCCGTGGAATAATAGGGGCCCCTCAGCTCCGTTATGCACCTTATTGCCACTGCTACTGCTACAGGCCTGAGTTCCTGGTAAGGCAAGTGGGGGGGTTCGCTTGGCCGTCAAATCACCGCCACTGTAATCATGGGTGCAGGGGGGAGAAAAAAGGAAGAAGGCCAAAGTCTCTAAAGAAGGGACAACAAGGGGGGGGGGGCGGGGGGCTCGTGACTGCCCCCCGAGCTCGGCAGGTATCTCCTTCACCTCCGGTAATCAACCTGGCCCTGTCCGCCACTCACCGCCGTCTGCACCTGTATTTTCCTCATTGCTTGGCCCACTAGTGATGAGGAATGCTGTGCGGAGGCGGAGACCTCCGTGGCTGCAGCTTTGCTCCAGGGGCGGCCTGGAAGTTGCACCATTCCGGCCCGCCGTCTTACTTCAGCCCCCGGCTTCCGGGCCCTGTCGGCCACACACACGCAGACGGTCTGGTGAGTGCGAGACCCCGGGAGGCGGCTGATCCCGGCTCCGCCACCCCTCCGCAGCAGGAATCGCACTCCGGGAATCAGGATAGTCGATCAGGATGTACGAATGGGCTCACTGACTCCGGAGCTCACTCGCTACGCGGCCATTGCAGATCGCGCCAGGCCACCCCCCCCCCCCCCCTCCCATTTGCCCATTTTAATTCACTTTACTGAATTTCATTTTTACCCAACTGAGAAACCTGGTCTTCCCCAAAGCTTAGGCGCTTCCAAAATCTTATCAGTGCCATGCAGGCCATTATATTCCAGGATACCAGTCTTGGGTAGAGACAGTAATTGTTTTTACGCATTTACCTTCCTCAACTTCCCATTCGCTTTTTCACTTAGATATACAGTTCAGCTCCATATTTTTAATTGTGGTGGAATCATGGCCACATAGGCTTCCAGAACAGGCCTGTCCGACATCTCTCCACAATCTTTATTATAATCTTTCTTCAGGCCACTAACCGAGGCAAGAGTCCTTGCTCATCGATTTTAAATGGACACTCATTTTAGGGCCACAACCTTGTTGCACTCCAAATTGGCTAACCAAAAGACCTATTGTAGGCACTTCACACCATTAAGGTTGCAAGGCTGAGCAGCCAAAGTTTACTTCAGGATTTAACTCAGAACCAATGCAACAATTGATAACTTTAGCGTAAGACTCTATTATAGACCTTTTTATGAAGGCAAAGCAGTAACTAATTGGTAAGCAGCATAGTACAGTTAAAAACATGATACCCAGAAGGAGCTGGCACCTTCTGGGTTCATGATACAAGCCCAAATGTCTTTAATAAAGCGCTTGCTTTCTGTTTGACATTGAGCCTTATTGCGAAAGTTATTTAATTGAGGATGCTTTGAGTCATTCCAAGTCTTGTCGGAAGTATTTAGGTCAAAGACATGAATTTAATTGTCAGAATGCAGGTTTCACAATCTAAGGGTCCCCCCTCACTCCCTGCCAAGAGCTGAAATGGTAATACTAAATCTCAAAGACTCATGCCTGCACATACCAATGAACAGGCTATGCAAAACAATGCTCAGAATCGTGGTGCACAAGACTTGCTGCAAATTCTAGGTGTTACCATCCTGAATAAAATCAGCACCTCGATTATTTAGAAAATGTCTTGCGGTGGTAGTGTCACCTGAGATGGAAATGAATGCGTGTGTACCTGGACAACGGGCCAGTGAAGACCAGAACATTCAAACTATGCAAGAACAACTTAAATAGTCCATGAAGATGTTACACAACCTGAGATTTCATTACAAGAAAGGAGGCTACCATTATGCATATTTCTTTTAATGCTACTCCAAGCAGTATTTAGAAGCAATACATTACAAAGTGAAAAGATCTGGAATGGAATATTCTAGACGTACAATAGTCACGCACATAGAATAATCTGGTTCTTTTAAATACAGCTCCAGGCAGATAAGTACTTTATATTACTCCTAGTCTTAAATCTTTCTTAACAAGAACACTGATTTATATGTTTTTCCCCCTATTCTTATCATATCCCTACTCTTATCATATCCCTACTCCAACTTGCTTCCTTTAAAGGGACTAATATTTGTTTTTCTGCCTATTCTCCAATTTACGGAGACCACTTTCCAACGCCCTCTCCCCCCCCCACCCAGTTTTGGCATCTCCCTGATACAAATTCTAACTATACCTTTCAACTTAATTGAACAGCTTACTGGCGCGCTCTCCACAGTTGGCCCGTATCACATAGCTCAACACCCGGTGTGCGCTCGTCTCTCCCTTTCTCTCATGGTGATATGTTTCCCGGTCACCGAGATGGGTGCTTCACACTGGCCATCATGGATTAATGTCCCAGTGTGCGCACTGGCTAAAGGATTGTCTCCATTGCACAAACAAGCGCTCACCAGGACGAGTGCTTTACGTTGGCCCTTTCTCCTCTAAGTCGTACCCTTATTTTAAAAGAAAGAACCTTGGAGACGGACAAAAAACCTCTATGCTTGACGCAAAGACTTCTCTAAGGCTAAATAAACACACACAAAAAGTACACGCATAGGAGTGCTTTGATTAAAGAACAACTTGGCCGATGATTAACCCCTTCGGTGCTCATGACGAGCTGAGCTCGTCATGACCACACCCATTTCTATTATGGTTCAGCAGAGTAGGGCAATATCTCAAGCAGCCAAGGTGTTAAGGTTATCCTGGACTAAGCACTGTTACCACAGTGACGCATTGCCAGGGATGCGTAGCAACATAGCAGCTGACTGCTCGCGAACATCTGATGCCAGGGAAAACTGGCAGTTGGGGACTTGAGAGATCAACTGCATCAAGACCCAAGTGCCTTACTCTGACAAATACTATTTTTACACAGGCAAGAGGGTTAACTTTTACTTTTCAAGAGCTAATACCAATATCCCTGGGAAAATTATTCTACTACTCACCAAGTGTCTATCGACTATCAAAATTAAGTTTACCCTTACACCATATATACTATATATTTTATAATATATTGCCAGCCAGTACAAACCTTAGGGGAACACTTAATCCATGTCCGATATTGAATTGGATGAGTTTGAGGCTCCTGTCCCTACCCCCAATCTTAATGACCATATTAAAAAGATCATCCAACAAGAAATGTGCTCCTGCATTCGCGAAACCCTCAGCCTGGTCATGTCAGGCAAGAGAACACTAATTGAAGATGAAGAGAAAACTACTGATCCCCAAAAAGGCCCTAACGGGGAAAAACAAAAAAGGGGGCTAAAGTTCAAAGAAAGGTAATAACGTTGAAACACTAAGCCCCATGAGCACATACGGAAGTCCAAGCACCTCAAATATACTGGGAGGTCTACGCAATTCATCATAAAAAAGAGGTCTAAACACATCAAATCATAAGGGAGGCCTATGTGCCCCAAAAATATCAGGTGTCCTAAGCGGCACACAATATGCTCATTCTGATACCCAAGACCTGGAATTTGAACCACAAGGGGATCTAATCACGTTGGATGAATACACCCTTGACCAAAATCAACCTGACTTAGAGCTCCTACTTTCTGATGAAGAACCATCTTCTTCCAAAGAAATCCTTACTAACCCTCTGGGTGAAGAGATGTTTTCCCCTTACAACATCAAACACCACACGAGCTCAAAATGGTGGCCGCAGGATCACGTAGCTAAATTCATCAAAAAATGGATTAGACCCCTCTTGAAAGGGAAACGCGAAACATCCTAAGGTTGGAATATCCCAGACCAGTAGTCTAAGAAAAAGTATGTCTCTCACCTTATCTGGACCCAGAACTAATAAAGTTCTTATTCAAACTGGGTGAAAACCCTAGGAAGGGCATGTAAAGGTCCCTAAAAGCATGCCAAGATTGCATGCTTGACATTTTAGGACCCCTGAGCAGAATCCTTGATATGGCCGAAGAAAGCCACTTCAACAGCGCCCTCTTAAACCTAGATTTGCTGAGAGGATGGAGTCAAAGAATCCTGGTCCTATTGGGGAATGCTAATGCAGGAATAAATGCAGAGGAGAAGAGTGGTTCTAACCAAGATTAACCACCAACTAAGCGACATGGCCGACAAGGAACCCTCAACTAACCCCAAATGACTCCTCTTCGGTGAGGACATGATTAAGAATCTAGGAAAATATGTTGCAACCTTCACAGCGGTAGACCAGTCTCAAAGCAGCTTGTGCAGAGTGTTCAACCACAGTGTTTTTGCCAGGGCCGGCAGAAGGGGTCGCCCTACTGGCTATGCTTACCAAAGACCCTACTACAAATAACGGGGATTCAGTCGTCCCTACCAAACTAATACCCCATCACCATTCTACCCTCAAAGACGAAGACCCTATCGCTCTAGAGGATTCAGAGCACAAGAACAAGGCTCCAACAACATCCCAAGTGAGTACTGTAGGAAGCTGGCTCTATATATTTATATATATATATATATATATATATATATATATATATATATATATATATATATATATATATATATATATATATATATATATATATATATATATATATATATATATATATATATATACTATATCAAAGTGAGGTATAGTGTGCATAGAGTCCAGTGGAACCCAAAAGGTAAGCAGAGGTAAAGTTAGATAGCACCTTACTCTCTATTTGTGGTAGTCTGGTCTAGCAGTAAGGCTTTATCAGAGGACAGTGTTAGGCATTTGTTGTACACAGTCAGCAAATGAATCCACACACTCAAAGACTGAATTTCAGACCAATTATTTTTGTATAAGAATATTCTGTTATTTTATTTCCTAGAAGCAAGCAAGCCTGGCACAGGTAAGTGATAAATACTTTGCAGTAAATATACAGTTGTAACCCAGTTTGGATTGCAATTTTACCTTGATTTGATTACAGTAGTGTTACTGACAATGCAGTGCTTTTCAGAATACAGTACACCTACTTTGTATAGGATTTTTATTAAAATTACGGCTAAGTTACCTTTGAGATTATTTTTCTTACACAGTGTAGTATACCTGGATACTACACTGGGACATTTCCTGTAAACAGGCAAGTAAAATCGTTTTTGTTAGTACAGTTTTAAAGAATTTCTTTAGGTTTTCCAACTCCACACTTTTCATAGAAAACAGTCAGTGTTATCCCATGGAGCAAAATAGTATTATTGGTTTAAAGGGAAGTACTTTGTTGTGGGAGTTGGTGTTCTGGGGTTAAACTCAGGAGTCCCTCAGTGTCAAGGATGCACTCTTGTTACACCCTCCGCTGCACTAGGGCGGCCGGGTGCAGAGTGCAATGTTATCCAATGGGGGATAGGGCCTCCGGTTGGTGGATGCTGACGAGCAGGCGATTGGGTTGTGGGAGCAAAGCTCCTGGACTTAAGCTCAGGGCAAATGGGGGGTTAGGCCAGTACAAAAGTTGCACCCTCAGCTGCACTGGGCGGGTTGGGTGCAGAGTGCTGGTTTGGTGTCAGAAGCCCTGTAGCTTTCAATGGGGAGTCTCCGGTTTACAAAAGCACTGCAGGCTCAGGGACGAAACGCTTCTGGGTGCGATTACCACTTTGAGAGTTAAGTTGGGAGGTTGGTTCGGCACCGTCGGTTGGGCCACTCAAGGCCATGGAGCGTCGGGTGCAGGGGTGCCTTTTATGGTCGGATCTTCTTACCCGCTCCTGGTCGTGGTCGGGGCTAGTTTCCAGTTTGAGGCTGCAGGCATTGGCTGGAGGCTTGAGGCAGGTTAGGGGTCGGCGGATCTTGGGTCAGGATCGCCAGGGAGACCTCCTCTTGGTGTTTGGCCACTCTAACTCAGGCCGCCGACGTTGGCTGCAGAGTGGTGAAAACTTGCGGATTCTTGCGGAGCTTGAGTCTGAACAAATCCGGTGTTCACGGGAGACAGTCTTTGGTATTGAAGGCAGGCAGCTTCTCCTGGTTTCTCGAGGTTGCTGACTGTAGGACGCACCGAGATTTCGCTGGAGCAGGTTCAAGGTGGGGACAGGCCGGTAGGGCTGGGGCCAAGTCAGTGGGCGTCCTCTTGTTAACTTCGGCACGGCTGTTCGGTCCTTCTTGCAGGTTCTTGTCTGAGGAAACAAGGTTCAGGGGTGCCCCTAAATACTAGATTTAGGGGCATTACAGGAAGGTAAAAATGTTGGGACCAATGGGTCCCTTTCCTGGTGTGGGTACATCCCCTATTATGCCACCTGCTAGTGGGAGGGGGCCGTAAGCCTTTCCCTGGTTGGCTGAGTCCCTCCATCTGCAAGAGGGCGGGGACTGAGAGTTGTGCTTCAGCTCTCCTCCCCCCACCTGAGGGGTCGAATTGGCAGAGGTGGGCACACCTCTCTTCCTCACTTGTTTTTCCCGCCGCTTCTCCCGCCCAAAGTGTCGGTCAGAACCAGTGGGGTCCAGTTGCTGAAAGCAGCAAGTGGCCTGGGGAAGCTCACAAAAGGCGGCAAACCTTTGAAGCTTCCCCTTCGTGGACCCTGCCCATCCTAGGGGAAGAGGCGTGGCATCTCTTCCCAGGATGAGCATTGATTCAGGCCCCAGAGAGCAGCAGGGTCTCGACCCAGGCGTCCAGAAGCAGCCACTCTGCCTGGACACTAGTGATAGTTTACATCTGAGAAGCATACTAATGCAATATCCCCTTTCCAATGGTACCCCTTGCTAGTGGATCCCTGTTTGTTGATTGATGCAGGAGAACGATCTCAAAGCAGGGATACACGCACATAACATTATGGAAAGGGGATCTCCCTCAAAAAATGAATTCAGGCTTTCTGACACCAGTCCCTGGGGTAGTCCCTTAGCACCCCTGACAGGGCAGAAAACCCACTCCCTACCAAAGAATATATTTACAAAAATAAATAGTGGGTGAGGCTTGTTGTGGCATCAGGCTGTAACCCTGCTCCAATGACACCAACACTTCCTGCCACCTCTTCCTCCTCACTTCTTGAATTCCACAAGTAGCTGAATACCTGGCTTTTCGAGCAGCCCCGCTAACCACAGGTTTGGTTAGACACACCTGCATAGCACCAGGATACCCTCCCAAGTGATTGTCCATTCTACAAATCTGCATAACACATCATCCTGTTTTGCCATCGACCAATTTCCTTGCACAGTCAAGCGTTGAGCTCTCTGAGCCGTTGTTCCTTCACCAGGCACCACCCTTTGAACTTAGCCTATAACAGAGGGCACTCACACACTGTTGGGTGCCCTTAAATGTTGTAGTTTTCTTTTGCCAATACAATCTAGATTAGTACCATATTGGTTCCTCTGCCCCCCACCCAGTGCCCACAATTGGAACATCATGAATACCTTGGTTCAGAACTTGGTTTCTGAGAATGTTGGAATAAACAGATTTTTTTTTTTAAATGAACACCTTGGTTCAGCCTTAATTTTATCTGGGTGGCCAATTACTAACCCACTTTGATATCCCCATAGAGAACTACTGCACTACTCAATAGTGAGCATAGCATGCCTTACTAGCATTGGTTTTTGACTCTGCAATCTGCCTCCATGACTCTCTTCTCGTTGACTGTGCAGAAATCAATAAGATTGACTGATTCATCTGTCTAAGAGTGACTATTTACTTCTTCCTGGTTCCTTCTTCCCCCCCTCTTCTATGCCTATTGATGCCCCTTCCTCTTTTCATAGGTCTTACCAATTTTTCTGCATTACCATCTTACTTCTCATGGACCTATTGGCACTAATGAGTAACCTTTCCTTTGATACATTCAGGGCCTGATTTACTATATTTTGATGCACTGCAGCGAAGCAAGCCTTCCTGCTGCGCTACTGTGCGTCAAAATGAAAGGGCAGAAATGCACGGTATCTACAAGATACAGCACACTCCTGTCCTCCCCTGTGCCGGTGCACTAACAGCAGCCATGCATCATAGCAGACACCCTTGGACCATGATGCAAGAGTGCCTGCGTTGCAGGGAGGATTGTGGTACAAAAGGGGGTGGTGATGGACGGAGCATCTGAATCAATCAAACACTCACAACCAGTCAACAGATCTGGGTTTAGTCCATCACCGTTCTTTAGCTCACTCCACCACCCCAGTTCAGACATGGCCATATGCAAATCAGTCTGACCCTGTGCCTCATGGGAACAGTCCAGCCCGAACTGCCAAGCCATGTCTTCCCTGGACCAGAAACAAGCTTCCGAGGACCAGTTTCTGGCATTCCAGCCTTCCCCAGCCCGGCTTGCTTGAATCCAGTGGCAAAGTGAGCAAGGGATTCACGTCTGACCATACCCTGCCACACACAAAAACAGGAGAAATAAAAGCATTTGTCCTGGTTGCGTAACTCCTGCGCCTCCCCCTGTGGAGGCGTAGGATTTTGACGCATTCTCAGGTTTAAAACGTTTTGTAAATTTGGGAATGTGTCAGGTTCCATGAATGTTGCATGGGAACACCCACAGCAATGCCACTTTCACGCATCACTCTGCTCATATTTATAAGGTCACAAAAAGTCATACAGGGCGGCTGTACGTGGCCTTGTTAATATGGGCAGGTACACTGCGCTGCCGGTGTGTCTAAAGCAGTGGCTCACCGGCGGCGTAATGGGCTTGTAAATTAGGCTCTCAATCCTTATCAACCCACCTCCCCTATCAACTACTGCTTTGTATTTTTAGGCTGTAGTGCCTTTCACTATTCCCCAGTGCTGAAGATGACCTCTCACTTACCGTAGCGGTCAAAACGCCATCAATTTTAGACAACACAAACTCACTGACCCTGTATGCCAAACAATTCTCTGGAGTGCAGAGTTGTTTGACTTTATTGACACACACATATCTTTTTCACGTGTGTTGCACTGTGATCACTGATCAGAGCGCTGTCATTTTGGCTGACACTATTGCACAGGAGTAAATATGTTTAACAGCTTTAATGTATGGTGGGTATATGATTGATTTCCAGCCGTGAATGGATTATGCATCCACATATTGAGATGCCACCTCTATAATATGTTACACATGGAGTAATGATGTTCCAAGAGTTTTGGATTTCAGTTCCTGAGTGAGAAGCATGGTAAAACAGGAAATTAAACTATACGTCCTTGTTCGTGAAGAGGTAGAAATGAATGTCATGTTTGGTGTCTAAGAAATTGTAATTTAAAATCCGCTTTAATGCTAAACTTGGAATTTAAATCTCTCCATTGGACAGTTCTTATGTTTGACGCAACAAAATACGTATTTTAGAGAAGCCAGAATTTTAGACTTCAAGTAGCAGGGTAAGGAATACCCATACAGTTTAGTTACGAGATCTATGAAGGGTTTCGGTATACGGATCAAGAGGCTTTTTCAAGTGAGATCCTGTGAAAAAGGTCCACGGGTGATTTGTATATGTTATACAGATTTGTAGAGCACATTATCACCGGAAGGATATTCTGGTGCTAAGTAGGTGCGAGTCTAGCTAAACCTAGGGCAGGGGCCTGTTGGGACTACTTGAAAGGCCAAGTCTTTAGCTTCTTGCGCATTCAAGAAGCAAGGAGGAGGCTCTAATATGTAGTGGTAGGGCATTCCACACTTTATGAGCGATGTAGGAGAAGGCTCAACACCCACATCAGGTTTTGTATGCTTGGGATGTGTGCAAGTAAGAATCTGGATGAGCAGGAGGTGTCTGAAAGAATTGTGAAAGCAGATGCAATTGTTGAAGTATGCTGGGCTAGTGTTCTGTAGCACCTTGAAAGTGTGGATGAGGAGATAGAATTGTGCTCACTTCACTTGTGTATGGGGAGCCATCGAAACTCCTTCAGATGTAGTGCAATGTGAGTGCGGTGTGGGAGGTTGAGAGTGATTCTGGTCACTGAGTTCTGAATGGTCTGCAGCCTTCTGGTGAGTTTTGTTGAGCGCTGCATAGAGGGTGTTCCCGTAGTCCAGGTTCCTTGTGACAAGGGTGCATGATGGCTTTCCGGGTGCTGATTGGTAGTCATTTGAAAATCTTCCTCAGCTTCTTTACGGTATGGAAGCATGAGGCGGTGATGGCACTGACTTGCTATAAATGACGATCCCGAGGGCTCTTGGTGTGGGTGGTGGGGGTCAATGTCGGTCCTAGCTCTTTTGGTGGAGTCCCACAGTGAAGGGCTCTTCCTGAAGCTCATGATTTCGATCTTGTCAGTGTGCAGCTGCAGAAAATTGATCTTCATCCAGTGGGCTATTTCACATTCATGCATGCATTGAACTTACAAGTACTGGGTGTCTTTTTTTGTGATGGAGCGAGTGAGTTTGTACGCTGTTGACATAGGAGAGGCTATTGATGTCGAGAACAGATACTGCTTGCTAGAGGTTTTATGTATGTGCTGAACAGTGTGAGGCTTAGTGAGGAATCCTGCAGACATCTGTAGACGAGGTCGCAGGCGTCCGATGTGTATAGTGCCAGGCTGACTGATTGGGTCCTTCCAGTCAGGAAGGAGCAAATCCATTTGAGTGTGTGCTTGGATTCCAATGTTGGTTAGGCGTTATATGAGGATGGGATGGAAGACCATGTCAAATGCGGCAAAGTGGCCCTGGAGGATGAGGGTTGCCGTGTCTCCTCCATCCAGAGTCATGCAGATGTCATCCATGGTGGCAATGAGGGCAGTTTCTGTGCTGTGGTTGAGTCTGATACCAGACTGAGTGGCCTTGAGGAGTTGGTAGTTGTTGAGGTATTCAGTGAGGCATCCATTAATGGTTTTTTCTAAGACAATGTATGGGAATGGTATTGGGGTGGTTGGTCTGTAGATGATAAGCGTTGAAGTGTCTGCACAGGGTTTATTCAGCAATGGGAGGACAGTTTCATGCTCCCACCCATCTGTGAAGGTTGTGGAAGAGTTGTAGGCATTCAAAATGGGTGTGAGCATGGTACTGATGGATAGCAGTCCTCTGGAGTAGACGTGGCGGGGACAGGGGCTCGAGGGGGACCCTGAGTGATGAATTTCATTGTGGCAGTGGGTTCTTCTGGGGTGATGGCGGACCATGCGATTAGCATAGTTTCTTTGAATAAGATCGTGGCTGTTTGGCGAGGTCAGTCAGGTCCCGTTGCAGGTTGAAATTGCTGTAAATGACGTTTGCTGAAGTGTATTGATTTACAGCACAGAGTCTAATAAAATGTAAAAGATTATTTTGCAATACTGGAATTTACTGAAAAATGTACATTTCAGATTGAGAAACCAATGTTTGCCTGTGGGATGCCAAAAATGACAAACCTATGCATGCCCACATCGATCCACCTAGCCAAATAATCACTCTAATATAGGGACTAGATCCAGCGGTTCAGTAATTTTCGCTGTGGTAATTGTTCTGTGTGTAATAATACCTACTCTATGGAATCTTTCATTCTGAATGGTCAGGGGTAGTGTTTGCGACATCTCTCCAACGGTGCTACTAAAAATATGATTTATTGTATTCGGTGTTCATGTGGGTGGCTTTCATACAATGGCAAAACTACTGTTTATTACAAAACACACAATGATGTAGATAGGTTATCCATGCAAGAACAAACATAGATTTAGATGGCCAATACAGTAAACAAGGGTCTGATGCATCCTTTGAATTGTTTTCTCTTGACTCTTGAGCTGTGGTCAGTCCCTTGGTTCTCATTTCTGACCTGCGTCTTTTGCTCCCCCTTGGGCTTGTGCATGTTGTTGATCCCTTTTGGGACTGTGATGAATTCCTATAACTTGGTTCCGCCCTGTGGTTCTATAGTACCTTACCCCTGCTTCCCATGTGTGGTTGTATCCATTGGGGCTGGACTTGTTTGTTCATATCCTGAGTAAGTGACCCAGTGGTTCTATGGTTTTCTATACTTATTACCTCAGCTATTCTTTTCTTGTTTTTCTAAGGCTTGTGTCCCTTGGGTGATTTCTCTATCTTGTTCTCACATCTACACATATGTCTGGATCATTTGACCCGCTGGTTGTAAGTGTCTGTTACCCGCTTTCTGTCTATTATTCACAACATGTTTATTTTGTACTTCAGCGCCCCAAACCTAAACCTTTCTGTACCCATGGGTACGCTGGTTTTCTTGGAACTGGAGTGGTGTATTCCCGATACATACAGACTATGGTTCTCCCTGATAGACCCGTCTCTCTTGTGTGTAAAATTCAGTAGTGTCCTGTTATTCAATCAAAAAAAGGCAAAAAAATGACACACAAAAGTCTTGAGTTAAAGGTTTACTTCTAAAACTACAAAAGCACAATCTGCAATTAGTGAATATAGAAATTCAGTCCTAAGCCCTAAGCATACAAAGCCCTAAAGTTACAGGAAATCAAGAACTCATCAGAGTTCTGAAATAAAACAAAATCGATTCGCCTCCTAAGAGTAGGGAAGGGGCTTTTTCCTCTTCTCCCAAATCACGTTCTTTTATAGTATTTTAGACAAAGGGCTTATACATTAACTGCATTAATACATGGATTATCATGCTTTTGGTCAATAAAAATCAAGTAAAGAGAAACATTTACGACAGAATACATTTGAAGATTTTCTCACTAATGCATTACATGGGATGCTACATTCATCCTGGGGACACAATGGTTACATCATATCAGGAGCGGCCGGTATGCTGGAGGAGCGTGTGGCGGGTGGGCTGGCAGGAGAGGGGGGGGGCACAAGGGGTCATGGGGTGGCGCTCTTCTGCTCCTCTTCACTTTTTCAAGTAGGCACAGGCTCCCAGAATGTCCTGCGGCCAATCGAGAAGCTGTTCTCGCACAGAGAGCAGCTTCAGTACTGGCCAGAGCGCCCTTGATTTGCGGTCCAGGACAGACTGTGAGTCTGTGCCTGCTCTCTCCAACCCGGCTGCGTCGCTGGGTTGGAGAGAGCTTTCACTGCGCATGACGGTTTGGCTGGCCTGAGACTGCCTGCTGGCCAAACCGTCATGTGAAGTGATGTGAGTGCACTACAACTCCCCTCAGTGCAGGTCACCACCAGGCCCCAAACCCAAGACCCTGCAGGAAAGGAAAAACAAGCATTTGCAATGCAATAGGTCTCGCATTAGTAAAAGTTTGAGTTTTTGGCGTAGCAAATATTAATGCAACATAACAAGCTCGATTTTTTGGTAATGGAGACCTATAGAGTGTAGTGTGGTACAGTGAAGTGGTGTAGTATAGAGTAGAGGAAATTAGTTTAGTGTGGAGTGGTGTTGATTTGAGTAAAGTGCAGGAAAGTTTATAGAGTGGATTTGAGTGAAGTAGTGTAGTGTTGAGTGGTGTAGAGTTTAGTAAAGTGGTGTGTATTGTAGTCGAGTGGCAGAGAGTGGTATAGATTGGTGCTGAGTAGACTGTTATAGAGTAGAGTGTTGGAGCGTTGAGTGGCTTAGATTAGAGTGTGTAACAGTAGCATTAGGTGGAGTGCAATTAAGTGTGATACAGTGGAGTGGTAGAGTGGTATAGGGTTTGTGAAGTGGAGTGTGATAGTGTTTCAGAGCGGAGTGATGTTAAATGTGGTGATGTTGCACTGAACCAATTGAAGTAATGTGCTATAATGTGTTGCTTTCTCCCCCAACCACAACTGTCCTCACTGACTTGGAAAATGGTGTTGTGATTAGATAATGGGTATGGTAAGGGACACTTGAAAGTACATATACAAGCAGACAGGGAGGGAGAGAACGATCAAGTAGCAGTTAGGTGAGAGTTGTGTGAGTAGTCGCTCGTACTAACTTGTTTTGGGTCAGGTGACTGTGAGTGCCACGGTGGTGCTTGCTAACAAAACTTATCAGCGCGCCAAGCATTACTGAGTCAGAAGAGCCTGTTGTGTAGCTCTGTGTGGCAGGCTGCTACTGGTATGACGGGAATAGCTGCATCAAGGAAACGAGGGAGCCGGTTCAACGGTAAAACAGATGCCGACTTTGCCGAACCTCCAGGAATAATACGAGGCTCACGATATAAAGGGAAACCACAGTAAAGCGGATCCACACCGAGTGAGTACCATTCTCCCCGACCACAACAAAAAGCACCTGTGATGCAAGGAGCTACATAACCATGACGCGATCATCCGGGAGCTTCCAAACTATTCATAAGCATTGCTTTAAATGAAGGAACGAAAGACGACTTACAAAGGAGTGTCTTTGAGAACAATTGCTCTGAAACCAAAGGTACCCAGCTCAGCCCTGAGGAAGAACCCGATTAACTAAGAGGCTGTTTGGCTGTCCCAAGGAAACTTCGACCTTGGCAGTTCTAGGATTTTGATACCTTAACTCACTAATAGGGCTACAAAAGTGAACTTTCAGTATTTATAAACTTTACAAGCCCAGTGAGATTTGTCCCACATACTTTGAAAACTAAATATTCAGGATGACAATGTGAACAGATTCTGGCGTACCGATTTTCTTTTTAACCAAAAAAAATGTTGTGAATATGTTGAATGTTGTAATTTATGTAATCACATGTAATCAATTTCATGATTGGTATTATTTAATTTCTTATTAATTGCTCTATGTTTAGGTGTGTCGAAACCTCTGACTTTAAATCAACATCTGTAATTGAATGAAAATTGAGAAACAAATGTATGAACTTAATACAGGAGCTTTCGAAATTTTAAAAAACGAAGCCCCCAGGGTGCTTTTAAATAAAGAGCAGTCTTCTCAAAATTCGAGTCCAGGCATTCACTTTTTATATAACTGGTATGATGGTGGCACTTCGGAGGTAATTGGCAGCATGCAGGACCGGGGCGCACAACAAAGTAATACAGGTTGCGGCTGTGACTCGTATTAGAGTTCCTTGTTGCTTACATGGGTTTTTGTGCTTACATGGGTTTAATTTCTGATATTTATGTTTTTCTCATCTTCACTGCTTGAGTTTGCTCGCGAGAAAGTGTCACTTATAGTCCTTGAAATGGAACTGATAATTACACTGAAATGAAGAAAATGTCACTTATAGCAATTCGATGGCTTGGCAGCTGAACTATAACACATAAGGGATGACACAGAGCTAGGGAGCGAGCGAGCAGTAAGTGTGATGATTCCATGTGCAGGACACGTGTATATATATTTAAAAGGTAGCCCTGGACGGCTGCATATTTCTTTTGTGTTTTTAGTGGCTAACGCAGCTGTATATGTGCTAGGAAGAAGGAGGGGGCGTGTTAATGTGCCGCGTGCCGTATACATGCACATGTCCTGTCCTCTGAGTTTTGCTAACGGAGTTATACGAGTGCACAACTGCTGTTCTTTGTACATGTGCACATATTTTGGGTGGGTGGCTAGAAGCCGAGGAGTATTGGAGTAGCAGTTTAAAAGGCAAGTCCCTGGTAAAGAATAATCAGTAAGTATGTGGTGTGTGGTGTGCAGAGTTTTGGGGCTTGCGTTAATTTGCAGCAGAGTTTTTCATTTTGGCAGTTGGATAAGAGGTGTTGCTACATAGGGGCCTGATGGTATGAGGAAAGGAAGGAGCGCGCAATATAATTAAAGCAGAATGTGCTTAAAAAAGAGGAAGGAAGAGCGCGAGTGAGAGGAGTGGCAGGGAGTCAGCAAGTGAGCGAGCAGGACGTATTACAAGACACGTGCACATCTCCTGTCCACTGAGTTATGCTAACGCCACTGTACGCGTGGGAGCAAGTAGCAGTTTAATGATAGTAAGGCGTTTTTGAGTGGAAATGAGACGGTGTATAATTAAAAAAACTACGTAGGGGCCTGATGGTATGAGATAGGGAAGGAGCGCGCAATGTAGTTAAAGCAGAACGTGCCTTAAAAAGCAGGAAGAAGAAGGGAGCGAGCAAGAGGAGCGGCAGGGAGGGAGCGAGCGAGCAGGACGTATTACAAGACGCGTGCACGTCTTCCGACCTCTGAGTTATACTAACGGCGCTGTACGTGTGGGAGTAAGCAAGAAGGAGGCGTGTTAACGTCCCGCGAGCCGTACGCTTGCACATCTCTTTTCCTCCGAGTCCTGCTGACGGCGCCGTACGCGTGCACAACTGCTTTCTTTTCTACGCGTGCACATATCAAGGCCCCCTCCGCAAACCAAGTCGACAACAGTAGATCTCGCCAAGGTGAGCAGCGCATGGCGCTGCGTCGCTAGGCGAGACCTAATACAAGTGTTGTATTACTTTTCCTTGCCTGCTGATTTAGGCGGTTGGGGGGGTGGGCGATGCTCCTCCGCCATAGCAGAGGAGCCGCCGCTGCCTCATATGTTAGTCAATCTGAGACAGCTAAATTCAAACTTGAGAACATTACATTTTGTTCAGAACATTTCAACACAGACTTACACTTGCTCCATAGAGCCTAAACGCTTTTATTCTAGCATAGAAGGAAACAGCAAAGTTAATCATGTGATATGGTACAACGTCACGCATTAAAGATGACCAACAGATGCTAAGTTAGCCTAATTCACTTACAGCACGATTTCTGCAGCTTTTGACTTTAAATTTCTACAACTCTGCATCTACAGGTATGTTCAATCAATCAATCAATCATAGCATTTGTAGAGCGCACTACCTACTCATGAGGTCTCAAGGCGCTAGGGGGCAGCTTGCTGCACCTGTTCGAAGAGCCAGGTCTTGAGGAGTCTTCTGAAGGTCAGTAGGTCTTGAGTCTGCCGTAGGTGGATGGAGAGGGTGTTCCATGTCTTGGCGGCGAGGTGGGAGAATGATCTGCCACCGACGGTCACTATTCGGATGCGGGGGGACAGAGGCGAGGGCGCGGTCTGCGGAGCAGAGCTTGCGGGTGGGGGTGTAGAAGCGGAGTCGGCTGTTGAGGTACGCTGATCCGGTGCTGTAGAGTACCTTGTGTGCGTGGGTGAGGAGTTGGGAGGTTATCCTCTTTTTGATGGGGAGCCAGTGCAGGTCTCTCAGGTGGGGTGTGATGTGGCTGCGGTGAGGGATGTCGAGGATCAGGCGTGCGGAGGCGTTCTGGATGCGTTGGAGCCTTTTCAGGAGTTTGGCCGAGGCTTCTATGTAGAGGGCGTTTCTATAGTCCAGCCTGCTGCTGACGAGGGCCGGGGTGACCATCCTTCTTGTTTTGGTGGGGATCCAATTGTAGATCCTGTGGAGCATGCGGAGGGTGTTGATGCAGGAGGAAGAGACGCCACAGATGATCTCGGTGGCTTCGGAGCAGAAGGGGGGAGGCGGAACTCTGTGGTCTGCCGGAGAAGAAGGAGGTGGTCCTGTCCAGGGCCTTCCCTTGGATTCCGGCGTTGTGGAGGCGTGTGTGTTGGCAGACCGTGTCGAAGGCGGCTGACAGGTCCAGGAGGATGAGGGCCTCAGTTTCTCCGTTGTCTAGCAAGGTCCTGATGTCATTGGTGGCGGCGATGAGGGCGGTTTCGGTGCTGTGGTTGCTGCGGAACCCAGACTGGGAGGGGTCTAGGATGCTGTTCTCCTCAAGGAAGCTGGTCAATTGTTTGTTGACGGCCTTCTCGATGACCTTCGCCGGGAACGGGAGCAGGGATGTGGGTCGGAAGTTCTTGAGTTCCTTGGGGCCCGCCTTGGGTTTCTTGAGCAAGGCGTTGATCTCTGCGTGCTTTCAGCTCTCCGGGAAGGTTGCTGTCTCGAAGGAGATGTTGATGGCTTTCCGGAGATGGGGTGCGATGGTGGGGCTGGCTTTGTTGAAGATGTGGTCTTGGCATGGGTCTGAAGGGGATCCGGAGTGGATGGTGTTCATGATCTTTATGGTGTCGTCGTCGTTGATGTTGGTCCAGGAGAGCAGGCGGTTGGTGTGGATGGTGATCGTGGGGGCATGGTCTCAGTGGTTGCCGCGGACGACGGGGCGTTGAAGCTATCGTGGATGTCAGTGATGTTGCGGTAGAAGAAGGTGGCTAGTGAGTCGCACAGGTCTTGCGAAGGTGGGATGTCGTTGGTATTGGAGCTGGGGTTGGACAGTTCCTTGCACAGCCTTGTACGGTATTGTGCTCTGGCCGTACTTCCAAGATGGCGACGGGTCATCTACATTGACCCATCATCCTCCAACTACGTGTATATTGCACTCTATTTTAGCCCACCACATCTTGCCCTCTAACAGTGAGCACAGGACGCCAGCGAGCCTCCTCCAGATGTCTGGACCAGCTTGTGTCTTAACTCTTGTAAGTAGTTTACTTTTACCACCAATTTGTGCTTTTTGATTCTGTTTGGCTGGACATTATTTTGTGATGAACTTACTCAGGCTTCCTACAAATCAATTGTGTGTTGGCCTGGACCTGTTTTGTTTGTATTTCGCCATTGTTCATTTCCATACTTGCGTACGTTTTCCATCTTCTTGAGTGATTCTGCCCTACTGGATGCACTGACTTGTTTGCAGTGTTTATGGTGTTGACTAATACGGCTTTCCTTGTTCTGCAGTTTTATTGTGCAATGGATATGTGTGAACTTGCCTTCATAACTCCTTTACCTGTGGATGTTTTACCAATACCTTAAACCCACTTCACTAGATGCACCTTTATTCACTGGCTCTTTCCAGCATGATACCCACAGGGCTTACGACTTGTGTCTTGGTTTTTTGGTATTATGGCTGTACTTTTATATTCCCAAGATGTTATAGGACTATGTTGGCCATTTCTGTTCTTGTTGATTTTTACCTTCCAGAGTTTGGGATTGGCTATTTTGATGTATGCATAACAGTTCCTGAGGATGTTCTCACGTAGTTGCTACAACAGAACTGAAACGTCATCGATAGCTCTGCATCTTGCCTAGACTAAACTAAGGGGCATATTTACAAGACCCTTGCGCTGGTGGTGCATCACTTTTTGTGACACACCTGTGGCGCAGTTTGGTGCTCCATATTTACAAGGCCATGTAAGGCCACCATGCATGGCTTTTCATGGCCTTGTAAATACGGCCCCTTTTCACGCAGCACTTTGCATGAAAGGGGCATGCCACAGGTGTTACTGGGGGTATTCCCACATGACACCCATGGATTCTGCCTCATTCCCAGATTTACAATGTTTCATAAACCTGGAAATGCGTCGGAATCCTACGCCTCCCGAGGGAGGTGAAAGGAGGCACAACAAGGAGAAAGACTTTTATTCCTCCTTGTTTTTTTAAACTCTTTTTATGCGTACTACATTCTGAAATCGAAAGAGAAAACCCCTCATGTAATTGTTTTTGTGCAGGAAGGAGTCTTTTCCTGCACAAAAACAATTATACCCGCAATGCAGACACCCTTGCACTATGGTGCAAGGGTGCCTGCTTTGGTCCTAGACAGTCAATTGTGCGCCAGCGCAGGGGAGAGCACTGAGCTCCTGCCTGTGTTCCTTCTCTAAAACTGTGTTGATATCAAAACCCAATTGGCATCTCTTGCCAATCAGGTGCCCAGGGCTTGCGTTCCTTCCCTAAAACTGTGTTGATACCAAAATCCAACTGGCATCTCTGGCCACATGTCAGTCCCTGGTAAATGGTACCCTAGGTACCCAGGGCATTGTGACCAGAGAAGACCCCTAAGGCCGCAGCACTTATGGTGCCACCCTTAGGGGCCCTGTACCCTGACACCCACACACTGCCTTTGCAGGCTGAGTGTCTTGGTGCAGAACTAAACATAGAGTCGACATGGCACACATATCTGTGTGCCATGCCCACAAACACACTGCCTTGGCATACATCACTCACCTCTCTAGCTGGGTGCACTATGCCAGTGGTGTGGGGCACAGGTGTGTGAGCCCTGTGCCCCTACAGTACCCAAGGCCATTCCTGGGCACTGTAAGTGCAGTGATGCCATTAGGAGTATATGGTGCTGGGAGATTGTCATTACGAACTCTACAGCACCATAATGGCTACACTGAACACTGAGAAGTTGGATATCAAACTTCTCAGCACATTAAACCCACACTGATGCCAGTGTGGGATTTAATGCCAAATGCACGACAGAGGGCATTTTAGAGATGCCCCCTGAAACCTAACCAACTCAGTGTCCTGACTGCGTGGCTACCGAGGCTGCCACCACCAGACATGTTTCTCGGGTGCTCAAAACAATGCACATCCTGGGTGACGAGGTGCCAAGCCTCCTCCCCCAGGATGGGCAGGGGAAGCTTCAAAGGCATGCCGCCTTTGTGAGCTTCTCCAGGCCACTTGCTGTACTCAGCAACTGGCCCCCACCGGTTCTGACCCCCACTTTGGTGGGAAAATAGGTGGGAAATCCTACGTGAGGAAGGAGGTGTGCCAGGCTCTGCCAACCCCACCCCTCAGGTGGGAGAGGCGAGGTGAAGCATAACACTGGGGTCCCACCATCTTGAGGAATAGGAGCCCTGCCCAATCAGATATAGGCTCCTACCCCCCTCCCACAGGAGAGGAGCAGGATAGGGGGTGTACTCACCCCAGGACAGGGACCCATTGGTCCCTGCCCTTACCCTACCTGTAACGCCCCTACATTTTTTTTTGATAATCAACTTTATTAGGCATATAAAACAGCAAGAAATTCATTAAGAGCAGCTCGCAAATCAATAAAGACAATGGTACATGAGCATCGACACGTATAGAAGGGATCAGTCCACTCCAGTCCAGCAATTCCTCTCGTGCGACAGTGGTAGTGCACCATAGGACATTCATTACCTCCGGACCTAAGGCGGAGTCACATTGAACCATTTCCCCCATATTTTGAGGAACATCTCTGGATTCGAACAAGGCTTCCTCCTGGGTGCCGCACCAGTCCACCTCTCTCCTCCAGCCGCCCACCGTGGGAGCATCGGGCCGGGACCATTGGCGCGCTATATCCCGCTTAGCCACAGCCACCGCCGTTCCCAGTCGACGTTTATCCATCCTTGACCCATCCAGGCCATCAAAGATCCCCAGCAGTAGTCGCAATGGGTCATGGGGCACCTCCCAACCCAGGGTCTGTGTGAGTTCCCGCTCCACCCCCTCCAGAACCTCTCCAATATCGGGCACAGCCATGTCATGTGATAGAAGTCAGCAGGGGAGAAGCCACATCTCGGGCAGTCTGAGGAGGGACGCAGGCGGGCGCGGAAAAGGCGCTCCGGGGTGAGGTAAGCCGCATGTAGAAAATATGTCTGGATTAGGCGCAGTTTGGAGGACGTGGTCAAAGTGCGTGGAGCCATCAGGGCATCCCTCCAATCTGCCTCCTCCAAGGGGGCCCCTCCCACCGGGTGTGAAGCTGGTCCAAGGACGCAGAGCCGTTATTTACAAGGGAACGATATATGCGGGAGACGCCCCCCCTACCTAGATTCCCCATCATCAGCTGCGCTTCCAGCGGGCTAAACTCTGGGAGGGTGGACAGTGAGGGGAGGTGCACGTGGAGGGCATGGCGCTGCTGCAAGTCGGTTAAGGTACGGATATGGTCTCCCACCCAGAAATCTCCAAGTACCGACACCCCGATGAGGTCCCATCGGCAAAATCTGCCCAAGGACGACACCTCTCGGAGCCAAGTGCCGTGCCAGAGAGGCATGTGACGAGTAAGTTTACGATCCCACCCCGTGTGACGCAGGGTGGCGCGCCAGGCTAGGAGGACCGACCTGGTGATGGGTGCCATCGTTTGGGGCACCGGGCTACCGTACAAAAGCACCTGGATCCGAGAGAAGTCTACATCTTCCAGTTCCACGCGGTACGCTGGGTCGGACCAGCCGCCCGCGTACCAGTCGTGTATAACTATCAGCTTGGTGGCGAGGTAGTAGAGGTAGAGATAAGTCACCCCCAAGCCTCCGTCAAAGGAGGGAATGCGACTATGGGCTAGAGAGACCCGCGGCCGTCCACCGCCCCAAAGGAATCGGGACAGGGCCCCGTCGAGTTCGCGGAACCAGGAGTGAGAGGGGACTGGAGACGTTTTGCATGACACACAGGAAGCGGGGGAGGACCATCATTTAAAACAACGCGCTGCACCCCAGGGGGTTAAGGGGGAGGGTTTGCCATCTTTTAAGGTCCGACCTCATCCGAGTCACCAGGGGGGTAATGTTCAGTGCCGAATCCAGCTCCGGTCGGAGGGCCACCCATATCCCCAGGTACTTCACCGAGTGATGTCTGAGGGGGATGGTCGACTGCCAATCAAAACAGTCACGGGAAGGATGCAACGGAAGCAGGGTGGACTTGGCCGCATTGAGGCGAAGGCCGGAGACCCTCTCGAATTCCATGAGGATGTGCAGGCATTTGGGGCCCGAGGTCGCCGGGTCCGCAAGGTACAGGAGCACATCGTCAGCGTAGAGGGCTATTTTATCTACGTCACTTTCGTTCCAGGCCCAGCCCTGGACGAGGGGTTCCTGTCGGATGAGCGTCGCCAGTGGCTCCATCGCTAACGCGAATAGGAGTGGGGAGAGGGGACATCCCTGGCGCGTACCCCTACAGATCGGGAATGCCTCCGAAAGTGCCCCGTTGACCAACACTCGGGCCTTAGGGTTGGCATAGAGGACCACAATGTATCGGCGGAACATCGGTCTGAAGCCCATCGCCTTCAGCACGTCCTGTAAGTATGCCCACCCCACCCTGTCAAAGGCCTTCTCGAAATCGAGAAAGAGGAGGGCCAAGTATGGGGTTAGGCGGGCCCGGTGGGCTAAGGCGAGGTGAAGGCGGCGGATGCAGTGGCGAGTGCCATTGGCCGGCATAAAGCCGCATTGGTCCGGGAGGACCAGATCTTGTAGGTGGGGTTTGAGCCTCTGGGCCAGCATCGTGGCAAAGAGTTTAATTTCATTGTTGATAAGAGAGATGGGACGAAAGTCTGCACAGTTCGTGGAAGGCGGTTGGGTCTTGGGGATTGCCACGATCGTGGCCAAATCCGATTGGGGGGAAAGGAGCCAGTATCCACCACCTGTCGGAACAGGCCCAACAGTTGAGGGCCTAGGATATCTCGGAAGGTGGCGTAGTACTCCTGCGGAAACCCATCCGGGCCATGTGTTTTACCGGAATGAAGGAGGGGGATAGCCTCTCGGACTTCATCGAGGGTGAAGGGCTTCTCCAGGGCCTCTGTAGCTTCAGGAGCGAGGGAGGGGAGACGGGCATTAGCACCACCCAAGAGGGAAGTTAAGGACGTGTCAGCTGGTCGCTCTGCGTAGAGGCGAGCGTAGAATGCTGCAAAGGTGTCGGCTATGGCCGCGGAGGTTACCTGAAGGGTGCCATCCAAGGCTTGGATTTCAGGAATGATCCGGTGGATCTTGGGGTAGGAGACCAGGTTGTGGAGGAGCTTGCCATTTTTATCGCCCCAGCCGTACACCCGCGCCACCGATGAGCGCCACAACATTTGGGCCGAGTCTAGTGAGATTTGGCGGATCTCCTCTTGAATCAACGCCAGTTGCCGAGTGGGGTCCTCACGGCCAGCGAGAGCCAACGCAGCCTCTAGTTGAGCAGCACGGGACTCCAACTCCACAAGCCGGGCCAGCCGGTCTGCCCGTTTGGCGTGGACAAGTCCCCTAGCCACCCCACGAATCACAGCCTTGCCGGCCTCCCAAAGGGTGCCAGGCGAGGAAACCGATCCCTCATTGGTGGCGAAGTAGTGGGTGAGCTCCTGCTCTAACGTGTCCACCAGTACGGGGTCTTGCAGGAACCATGCGTTGAGGCACCATACCGGTCGAGGGCCCGTCGGGGCGAATCCGAGGCGGAGGGAGACGGGGGAATGGTCGGAGAGTCCCCTGGGCAGGATAGTCGTAGCCGGAAGGAGGAGAAGGTTGATACGGGAGTGGGTGTAGTGGGATGCGGGAGTGGGTGTGGTGGGAAGCCAACGGGTGGGTGTACTGCGACTCGCGGGGGTTCCAGACCCTCCACACATCGCAGAGCCCCAGAGCCGAAACCCAGCTCATCAAGGCCGCTGCAGAGGAGGTTCGGGACGCAGACGGGGTCCCAGTCGCGTCTCGCTGGGGCTGCAAGACAACGTTAAAGTCTCCGCCCACCACCGTAAGACCGTAGGGAAAGGAGGAAATAATCTGTGTGAGGCACCAAAGCGTCGGGGACAGGAGGGCAGGTGGAACATAGAGGTTCGGGACGTTCAGAGGACACCCCTCCACCATGCCAGATACCGCAACGTAGCGCTCTTGCGGGTCTGTGACTGCTTTAACCAGGGTGAAGGAAAGCCCTCTCCGGATCAGGATCGCAACCCCTCGGGATCCCCGTTGAAACCCTGAATGCCAAACCGTCGCAAATCCGTACAGGGCCAGGAAGTTACATTGCGTTCCCAGCAGGTGGGTCTCCTGGATAAGGAGAACGTCCGCCGCGTGGCAATGGGCCACCCGGAGAACAGCTGTGCGCTTAATACGGTCAAGAAGGCCATTGATGTTCCAAGAGAGGACGTGTAAGGGTTTGATCCGTGTGTATGCCATGCGGGGAGGGGGATTCGTTGGGGAACGTGCGACCCATGGGGGGAGGCACTCAGGGAAAGAGAACCCAGCACACTGCGCCACAGTGGCGGGGAGGCGGGGAGGCACGGCAGCAAAGCAGGGCCAGCAGAGGTCCGGGCTTTGAGCAAGGGGAGAGGGGCGGTCGCCCGCGGCCACCCCCGTAACAACCGGTGGGGGCGTCAGTCGGTGGGAGCGCAAGACAGTCGGGGGTAAGTGGCAGGAGTGGAGCTACCCAACGTGATGTGTCGGTAGAAGGAGGAGCTGCAACCTTCTGCCCGCGGGCAGTATTAACAAAAGCCGAGGAGCGGCTGAACTGAGCTGAGCTGAATAGGGGCGCGTAGGCGGCTGAAAACAACAAACCTTTGGAAGTCAACGGACTTCCCCCTCCCAAGTACCCCCAAACCCCCACCCTACACTTCGAAACGGGAAGCATCTGTCGGCCCAAAAATTCAACCCCTTAAGAAAACTCCCACTAGGGGAAAGGTCCCAAACTAAAACGGTTGAGTGGGGACAGTAGCACTAATCAAGAGTAAACCAAGGAGGACCCCCCTCCATTTGGCGGATGAAGGCAGGCAGCATAGAAACATAACATCAGCAACGGTATATGCAATGCAAGACAGTGGCAACAATCACATAAGGAACAAGAAGGTTAGCACATCAGAAAACCGGGAAAAAGTCAAATCAGGAGCCCAGGGTAGGCCCGAGGCCTTGGTGAGTCGGGATACATTTCCGGAGACCTGCGTAGGTGCTCGGTCCCCCGGGCTTCAAGCAGGGCTCAGAGAGCGTGGCGGGCAGACCCGGCTGACCAGGGCCGAACATCATGAGCTGAGATCAGGTGACAAGGAACACCGGGTCAGGTCTCTGCTTCGTGTGGAGTGTCTCGGATTACAGGGCTGCAGGATAGGTCCGAGTCCGACCTTGTCTTGCGGAGGCACCCCCCGGACTCCGGGGGCCGATCAATGCTGACCAAGGAGGAAGAGGCAGCAGAGGGGGAAGTTTCTCGAGCCGTGACCTGGGATGAAGATCTTCGGGCTCCTCCTCCAGGCAAACGCGAGGCCTCCTGACGACGGTTCGCTCGCCTACGGGATCCTGTTCGACGTCGCCATGGCCTGGGCCACTCTTGAAGAGGGCGGGAAGCGGGCCCCCGACCAGGAGACGGGGCCCGCCCGGGCCGTAGGGGACGTTCCTCCGTGAGCCAGGTCCATGCAGCCTGCGGGGTGTCAAAGAAGAAGGACTTGCCCTCGAAGAGGACTTTGAGGCGAGCCGGAAAGAGAAGTCCGTAGCGCAGCCCCATTGCCCTGAGCTTTTGCTTTACATCTGTAGGAAGGTGGATATCTGACTATGGTTACCCCCAAACTTTTTGCCTGGTGTTTATCTGGTTTTTGACATAGTTGGCCTGGGATCCTGCTATTCAGGGCCCCAGGCTAATTGCTCTCTCCTTAAAATGGACTCCATATACCTTAGGTACATACACAATTGGAACTGGTTCACCTTATTGGCCCCTGTAACAGTGTACCCAGGTACCCAGGGCATAGGTGCTTCCAAGGCCTACCAGGGGCTGCAGCATGTATTGTGCCACCCCTGGCCTGGCCTCCATATTTGACACAACTGGCTGATCACTCAGCTGGGGTAAGTCGGTGTAACCACCCCTTACTTAGGTGTAGTATGCCTATACCTAACCTAAAATGGACACATATGTTCCTATCAGCCACTCCTATGGAAGGCCTCATCAATCCTGGAGGCAGAGTGCTTGGAAATATGTGAGATAGTGCTCTGGCATGAGCTGAGCCTGTCTGCAGCTTTCGGAACCATGTCCTTTAGCTGTTTCATGATACTGCCATACCATATACTCTTAAGTGCATTATAATCCTCGCGGTTAAATGCTATCTTGGGTTTGGCTTTATCAAAACATGTCGAGTAAGGTGTCATACGAATTGGAATACTACCCCCTCGCCAGTACTGGCGACGGGGGTAGCATTCCACCCTTCTAGAGGGACACGACATGTACCTAGCCTGAACCCCGGTTAAAGTTAAACAGAGCCTCAGCATCACAAGATGGATGCTGCCACCGCAGACACAAGTCTGACCTCCTGCTGCTGGGAGTCCTTCCAGCGAGGGCAGCTTGGACAAAGGGTTTCCTGCCTTGGCGTGGTGCTAGGATTTTGTGTATTGGGTAGGACAGGGCTGAATAGAATCAGACATGCCTGGGGCACACAAGGTGTCCCCGTGCATAGGCCAGGTCAAACCGGTGCTGGGGCTTTCCTGCCCCAGTCCTGGCGTGAAACTGGACAAAGGAAAGGGGGTGTAACCACTCCCCTTCCTGGTTCCACCCAGAGGAGGGACCTAGTAGGTGATCCGGCCCCCCAGATTCGAATAAGAGTGGGAGCTGTGTCCTGAGACTTCAGATCATCCTGAATCAACTTGAAATACAGAAGAAGACTGGACTTCGACATTCTGCTGCTCAGAAGACGGAAGAGAATCTCCCTTGTGGCCAAGGAGTGACCACCCTGTGAACACAGGCACCAACCAGCAACTCGACGTCTGCTTTGCCGCCGCCTCCCGCCGGAGCCCGAGCCCAGAGCCTGACAAGATCCAGACTCCCAGACTTCTCACCGCCCGATCCACAGTCCCTGCAAAGAAGGGACCCGTGGAGGCACCGAGAGACGTGGGACCGAACATCTTGGAAGACCCCCGAAACGCTGACTGCGCAGCATCAGAGGCACCCTCGACGCTGTGCTTTGGGGTTTGAGAAGCCCTATCCTCGAGCAGCCCTTGCACCAAAGCTCAGCCCCCCAGCATCTCCACGATCTGCGTGGGGCCCTTTTGCACCGTGCCACTCGACGCGCCATCCCGGCCACTTGCCACGTGGCTAGTGGCCATCTTGGCGACGAAACCTTCAACTTTCACTGCAGGTCTGGTTGCTCCAGACTTGCCCTCGCTCCTGTAAAAGGGAGCACCCGCTCTGACCTTGCTGGTCCGAGTGACAAGCCTTTTTTGATTCCTGCGTGGCTTGCCTTAACCAAGGCCTGTTTACTTCCATCCGGTTGCCGACACCGCCAACAGCGAGAAGCCTGCGTGGGACAGCTCGTGACCGACTCCTGGACGTCTTCGACCCCTCGTGTCCACGTGGCTGCAGAGAGAAGCTACACCTCGACGCCTGTTTGCACCCAACATCGCCTGGTTCCACTCTGGTTCCACGGTAGTCACTGGCTAGTGACTTTGAACATTGTCCCCTCTGCTTTCAGGTCTTCACCTCTTCAGATCCACCCTTGGATCCACCGGAATTCTTCACATCGAGCCGCCTGCAGCATCTTCAGCTCCAAGCACCATCGACCTGCGTGACGAAACCCGACACTACTTCGACCCTGTGCACCCGCTTCCTGTGGGTGAGGTAACTCAGCTCCGCCGGTGTTCCCACACTGGTACACACCTCTAGTGTCTGTGTCTAAAGTTTCATCCTTCTAGGTCACTCGGAAGGTTCCTTAATAACTGACTTTGTAACTTTTACGCACCATTGACATTGCATTGGTATTGCGTGCGCTTTCCGCACTGCACCCGAGTCCCGCGGGCCTTTCCCGACTTCTTCACTGCTAGTCCCGATCAGCTCCAGCGATTCCCCAGGCCCTAGGCCTCTTCACTTTCCCCATAGTGGTTCTTATACCACTATTTTAGTATATGGTTTAGGTGGCCCCTAGGGCTCATCCATATTCGTGCAACTTTTGTGTATTTAAACTGTGTTTTGTTTTAACGCTTGTGCTTCTGTGCTCATAAAGAGTATAGGGTATCTTTTGAGAAATAAATCTATATATATTTTCAATATATATCTGTGTGGTGTCCTTTCATTTGGTATTCAAGGGATTGTGTATGGTAAAACAGCTTGCTTCACATGCCTTTACAGAGTTTAGCCTAAGACTGCTTAGTCCATGCTACCCCTAGGATAGCTTGTCTATAAGGTTGACTTTACAACCTGCACCATAAGGGTTGCTTGGCATGGTACAAGGTGATCACTAGAACTAGTGAGCAGCATATACCAGGCCAACTTCTCACAACATCCTCATAGGATCTGCGTTGAGTCTAGACCTCCCTGGAGTAGTCTGGGAAAATCATGATTTTGGAGCCTTGGAAGAGCAGTGGGTCCAGCTCCCTAGCGGCCCCTAAGATGGCATCACGATCCCGGAAGTTGAAGATGCGGAGGATAAAGGGCCGGGCAGGAGCTCAAGGGGGGGGCCTGGGCGCCAGGGAACGGTGCGCCCGCTCTATCGCAAACCAGGGGGAGAGTTTCTCTGCGGGTATCCAGGAGCGAAACCAGGTTTCTAGGAAGACGGCAACGGGACCTGTCTCCACCCCCTCCCGAAATCCCAGGAGGCGCAGGCTGTTCCTTCGAGCCCGATTTTCGGCGTCTTCTGCCCTATGATGGAGGTCCCGCGTCATCGTCTGCAACTTGGCCACCTGGGCCTTTAGGGTGGCGAGGTCGTCCTCCGTCGCGAAAATGCGGGATTCGGCCTCTGTGATGCGTGGCGTGGCGTTCCGAAGGTCCTGCCGGATGAGTGCCACGTCCACTATCACCTCCCCAATTTTGCTCTCATCAGATGCCTGGGAAGAGCTGATCGCGTTGAGGATTGCGGATAGGTCGCCCCCCTCGGCCCCAGACGGGGGTGGGGGATCAGTGCAGGGTGCACGATCCGATGTGGTGAACTGGTCCATGCGCTTCTGAGATGGGGGAGCGGGGTCTGCGTGGTCCTCCCTCTGCCCATGGTCGCCAGGAGCCGGACGTGTGTGCTTGGGGATCTCTCTGCTGCAGGGGTCCCCCAGCCTCCCAGAGGGGTCCGATCTGCAGGACCCGACAACGCCACGGCGGTCCACCGCTAGCCGCGGTCCCCCAGACCTCCTCAACGGCGCAGCGCGGCGATCCGGGGATCCAGAGAGTGAGAGGGGAGGGCAGGGTGAGTGGGCAGTCCCCAAGCCATCCAGGCGGTCCACGAGGCAGGCAGCGGCAGGGCCAGTCAGGGGCCAGTGAGACGGTGCAGGGCCTTCACAGTGTGCCGCCGAAGACCCCCTCCCGCCGCAGGTCCCCGCGCCGTTCCGGGCTATGCTGGTAGCAGGTGGGGCAGCGAGAGACCGGCTAGGCATTTCTAGTCCTCCGGGCCCGTTGGAGGCAGGCGGGGAAGGCAATCATCCGGTGCAGTGTCCCCGCAGTGAGGGGCAGCAGAGCAGAGCAGGGCGACCCACAGGCCTCTTTGTCGCCGTGGTGCCCCGCGACGCCCCAACCTCCGGGCAGCCAGTGGGGCCACGCAGTCCAGGCCTCCAGGATCACAGGGCGGAGGGCCCAAGGGGCAGGCGGCTATCAGGTCAGTGTCTCGGTTCACCAGGTGTCGCCAGGGGGTCGCCGTGTGGCAGAGCAAGGAGGCGGGGGCCCGGCCCAGAACGATCGGGGAGGGCCAGCCCACAGCTGGGCGAGGGGGGGCCGTAGCAGCCCGCATGGTATGGCAGCCCGCTAGGCAGGCTGTGGGCAGGATCGATGTAGGGCCTCCCCCCCCTCAGCCCAGGTCCTCCCCCACCCACCCAGGCTCCCTCTCACCTGCCCGGGCCCTCGACCAGGGCCCTCCAGTGAAGCTCCACCGGTGCGGGCCCTCAGGGCCACGCAGGAGTACCGCACCGCCGCCGGGGGCACAGGGAGACCCCGTGTGCCGGGCTCGCCCCCGGGCTTCGGATCCTCAGGTTCCCACGCGGTCAGCCTCGGGTGTAACCAGGGGGGGGGCTAAGTTCCATGAGTGTGGAAGGGTATGTTCAGACATGAGTCCCTTGCTCACTGCACCATCAGGATTCAAGTAAGCCGGGCCGAAGACGGCTGTAATGCCAGAAACCGGTCCCCGGAAGCTTGTTTCCTTTCCAGTGAAGAATTGGCTTGGTAGTTTGGTCTGCCCTGTTCCCATGATGCACTGGGCCAGGGACAGACTAATTTGCATATAGCCAGGTTCTGAACTGGGATGGTGCAGTGAGCTAAAAAACGGTGATGGATCAAGCCCTGATCTGTTGACTGGGTAGGAGTGTTCTGATTAACTCAGATACTCTGTCCATCACCACCCCCCTTTTTGAAATTATTTTGGCCACCATGAGTGTGGAAGGGTATGCTCAGACATGAATCCCTTGCTCACTGCACCATCAGGATTCAAGCAAGCCGGGCCGAAGACGGCTGTAATGCCAGAAACCGGTCCCCGGAAGCTTGTTTCTTTTCCAGTGAAGAATTGGCTTGGTAGTTTGGCCTGCCCTGTTCCCATGATGCACTGGGCCAGGGACAGACTAATTTGCATATAGCCAGGTTCTGAACTGGGATGGTGCAGTGAGCTAAAAAACGGTGATGGATCAAGCCCTGATCTGTTGACTGGGTAGGAGTGTTCTGATTAACTCAGATACTCTGTCCATCAACACCCCCTTTTTGAAAGTATCTTTCAGCCCAGCACTGAACCTGAAAAGTAATTATAACTGTGATTTACTGTTAACTCAGATTCAGATTCAGATTAGCTTTATTCGATTTTTGTAGTATAAAATCGTAAAAGCAGCAACACATATATATAAAACATTACATTTCATACAGAAATAAATAACATTAGTATAAAAATAGGATTAAATCAACATTATAGTTCAGCTAATCATCGACTTACGTTTCCTTAAAACATTTTTTAAAAATCCTGTCATAACCATTGTACAAGTGACATTTTCCAGCTGCTGCAAACTAAGATACGCGGGTCTACATTGCCTCCAAGCACCCTGCCTCAGGTACTGTTTAATCCATCTTTTGCGTTCCATCTCATATAGTTTACAAAACAATCAAAGGGATTTGGAGCACCCTGCTGACACGTCACAGCTGAATTACCTCATGCATCATGGTCGATGTGGTTCAGTGTTACTCGCTTCACACACAGTTCTCATAGTTTGTTGGCCAGTGCCAGTACCAGTATTCTTTTCAAGTGTATCCCCAGACACGTGTTTCTACATTCCTCTTTCATCAGTGGGGAAAAATGTTCATAGGTCGAACAACACTACATGGAAGGTGGATTGCAGCGACATGCTATCACAGGGGCAGAGAGCTAAAGTTCTAGACCAATCGTTTTTGGTTGGGAATGTAACCAGCCGATGAAATAGGTTAAACCTAAATCTCGTCAAGATGAAACGTTCAAAACCCAGGTTGCTCAAGGTTAAGTATGGTTGTATTTTATAGGAGATCAGTGTCAGTTGATGTTCAGTAACCGTTTTCTTTGTTATCTCCCCAGAGCGTCTTAATAAATCAAAATGAGCCATACATAACCTCTTAAGTTCTTCTTTTGGTACATCCCGGATCAAGTCCGGGTTACTGAATAACTCAGGCCGCTGGGGGTCGGATAATGTTTTCCTGATATACTCAAGCCAGATTATATGCTTCGCATTATCTAGGCTCATGGCGTCCTGGATAATCTCCTGATTCAGACCACGGGCTTCGGAGGCCCATACTCTGCGCCAAAGCAGAATAGGTTGCAATTTTATCAGATCTGTAATATGATCCATCCCTAATTCCGCATGACAATTAAAAACAGACGTGTCCTTTGGGAGTGCTAGCAGGTATCCAAAGAAATTATTTTCAACTATTTGCAAGGGTGATGTATCCTGGTACCCCCAGATCCCTGCCCCATATAGTGCAATGCTTCTGCATTTGGCCACATAGATATTTAACATGATTTCAGGGGGTCCTTTGCCTAATTTGGTGGAAAAGTTCTTCAACGCCGCTATAGATCGTATAAAGGATAGGGTCCTATTCTTAACCTCAGGCCCCCAGGTGCCTGAACCATCGATTAAAACCCCCAAATACGGGAAGGTTTTAGTATGTTCAATTTCTAGTCCTGGCACTTTAAGATGTTTACAGGTAGCCCGACTTTTACCACAGCACATTACATACGATGTTTTCGCGTTAATTTTTAGTCCCCTGACCTCCATAAATTCTATGTATTTTGTAAGGGCCTTCTGCGCGCTCACCTTCGTTCTTGCCATCAATACAGCGTCGTCCGCATACAAGAGTGAGACAATCTGCTTATTACCGTACCTTGGGGAGTCGATTTTACTGGCCCTCAATTCAGCCTCAAGATTATACGTATAGAGGGAGAAAAGGAATGGTGCCAACTGTAGGAGAGTAGGGTCTGCAATCCTATGGTCACCCCAGATTTTTGCTTTTTGCTTCACTGGTTTACGACTTTCCCTGGCTGTGGGCCTGCTAATCAGACCCACAGCCCCGCTGTTCTCTCTCTAAATTGACAACCATGTACTTTAGGTGCATTTACCAATTGGTACTGGGCCACCTTATCAGTCCCTGTACAGTGTACCTTAGGTACCCAGGGCATAGGTGTACCCAGGGCCTACCAGGGGCTGAAGCATGTATTGTGCCACCCCTGGCTGGCCATCTAAACAGACACAACTGGCTGGTAAGACAGCTGGGGCAAGGTGGTGTAATCACCCTTTGCTGTAGATATAGTATACCTATATCTAACCCCAAAATGGACACATATATTCCTATCAGTCACTCCTATGGCAGGCCTTATCAATCCTGAAGGCAGAGTGCTTGGAATTATGTGAGATGGTGCTCTGGCATGAGCTGAGCCCGTCTGCAGCTTGTGGAACCAAGTCCTAATAGCTGTTCCATGATAACGCTATACCATATACTCTTAAGTGCATTATAATCCTCGCGGTTGAATGCTAACTTTGGTATAGCATTATCAAAACATGTCGAGTAAGGTGTCATACGAATTGGAATACTACCCCCTCGCCAATTCTGGCGACAGGGGTAGCATTCCACCCCTTTAGAGGGACACGACATGTATGTAACTGTGAACCCCGGTTAAAGTTAACTCAAGCCTCAGCATCACAAAATGGATGCTGCCACCACAGACACAAGTCTGACCTCCTGCTGCTGGGAGTCCTTCCAGCGAGGGACGCTTGGACAAAGGGTTTCCTGCCTTAGGAGGTGCTAGCACCACCTCAGACAGGATTTTGTGTATTGGGTAGGACCGGCCTGAAAGGAATGAGACATGCATGGGGCACACAAGGTGCCCTGTGCATACACCGGTTCAAACCAGTTGCTGGGGCACCCCTGCCCCAGTTCTGGCGCGAAGCCGGACAAAGGATAGGGGGTGTAACCACCCCCTTCCTGGTCCCACCCATGGGAGGGACCTAGTCGTAGTGCAGCCCCCTTTAGGAGAATAAAGGTAGGAGCTGGTACCGTTCCAAATTAGATTATCCTGAACAACTTTACAAGAAGAAACTCTGGACTTCGACGTTCTGCTCCACAGAAGACTGAAGAATCTCCCTTGTGGGCAAGGAGTGTCCACCCTGCAACTGCAGGCATCATCAAGCGTCCTGCGGCTTCCCTTTGTTGTCGTCCCTCGAGGATCCAGACTTCAGAGCCCGACGAGACCCGGATTCCCAGACCTCTCCGACTTCAACTCACATCTGCAGCACAGCTGAGATCCGTGGGTGCGACGAGACACGTGGGACCGGCCATCTTGAAAGAACCTGCACTTCGCTTTCAGCACAACTCCCGAGGTAAACTCGACCAAGTGCTTTGGGGATTGAGAAGCCCCAGCCCTGAGCAGCTCCTGCACCGAAGATCAGCCCTACAGCTTCCACGAGATCTGCGTGGGGCCCTTCTGCCTGTTTGCTGCTCGACGCGTTGTCTGGTCACTTGCCAGCTGGCTAGTGGCCTCCTAGACGACGAACTTTGAAAAATACACTGCTGGTCTGGTTGCTCCAGACTGGCCCTTGCTCCCTTCCAAAAGAGGGGCACCCCGGAATCTCCTAGTCCGCCCCAGACGCCTTTTTCACTCACCGCGTGGGTTGCCTTTGCCAAGGCCTGTTGACGCTGAATCCGGAACATACACCGCCGACAGCGAGAGCCTGCATGGGACAGCTCGTGCCTCCATCCTGGTCAGCGAAGACACCTCTTGGTCCACGTGGCTGCAGAGTCGAACGTCCACTCTTCACCTGATCGCGATGACGACCTCTGGTTCCTTCCTGGTTCCACTCCAGTCACTGGCTAGTGACTTTGAACATTGTCCCCTCTGCTTTCAGGTCTTCAGCATCTCTGATCCACCCTTGGATCACAACGGACATCTTCCTCCTGGTCGCCTGCAGCATCTTTTCTTCCAGGCTCCATAGACTTCAACGTAGAAACCCGACACGACTTCGCACCTATGTACCCGCAGTCCGTGGGTGAGGTAACGAGAGCATTTCGGTGCTCA
Source organism: Lissotriton helveticus (assembly GCF_964261635.1). NCBI lineage: Eukaryota > Metazoa > Chordata > Amphibia > Caudata > Salamandridae > Lissotriton > Lissotriton helveticus. The sequence goes on from NC_136059.1 coordinate 93,761,904, forward strand.
AGGGTAGATTGACTCTCCTAGTGTCCAGATTCACAGTCGTTTCAGTCCTAACTAGTCAGGATTGTCTGTACTCACCTTTTTCTTGAACTGTACTGTCCATAGACGTTGTTACGCATCCCGCGTGTGAGTTCACACTCTGCACCCGCATCCCGTGGGCCTCCTATTACTTACCTAAAGTTAGGATAGCGTAGTCCCAGCGGTCCTACAGTCTCTGGACAGCTCCATTCCTTCTATCGACTTCCTTATACCATTTACTTAGTATATGGTTTGTCGTGCCCCTAGAGCACCATTGTAATTTTGTGCAACTTATCTTATTTTTCCTAAGAGATTGTCATGTGCTTAGCCCTCTGATCTCATAAAGAGTTCAGAGGTGTTTGTTATTAATAAATATACTGTTTATTTTCATAACAACCTGTATGGTGTCCTTTCATCTGGTATTCAAGGGGTTATATTGTGGTAAAACAGCTGGCTTCACATGCCAAAAGAGTTTAGCCTAAGACTGCTTTGTCCATGCTACCATTAGGATAGCTGGTCTATAAGGTTGACTTACAACCAATCACCATAAGGATTGTTTGGACTGATACAAGGTGATCACTAGAACTAGTGAGCATCATATATCAGGCCAACTTCTCACACCAACACGCATCCTTGTCTTACACCCTTTTCTATTCTGAACGGCCCGTGCACTCCCCCCTCAGCCCATGTCTTACTTTAGCAGTTGCCCCTGAATAGAGCTGCCGAAGAAAAAGTACAATGGCAGGGTCAACATTCATCTCCTCCAATATTTGCCACAATTTTGTTTTTGTATGCACTACGCAATCAAAGGCGGCAGAGAGGTCGACAAAAATTGTGTATAGACATCCCTCTTTGGCTCGAGTATATTTCGCTTGTAGCAATACAAAGTTTAGGACCTGCTGGGTCTATAATTAGATGGGCTCTCCATGTCCCCCTTTTTGTAAATTGGTATTACAACCGATTCTGACCATGTACTAATAAAACCTTTTGTGCAGCAGGCCTCAAGGACCCGTGTGCAAAGTGGGGCCCATAGGTCAGCATTCATTTTTATAAATGTCATTAGGGATCCCATCTGGTCCCGGGGCTTTGTTATTTTTAATGGCATTTAATGCTAACCGTACTTCCTCAAGGGAAATCTCCATGGCTATTGGTTCGTGGCCACCATCTGATGAGGGATACCCTTTATCCCCGTCCTCATCTGTGGGGACCTCTTGTGTATTTGAATAGACTTTGGAGAAAAAATCAATCCAAGTTTTTTCGTCTATTGCAATTTCTATCTTTGCTGCCTCCTTTGCAGTAAAGAAAGGTGCATTAACTGCCTGCCAAAACGATCTGGAGTCTCTACACTGTGAGGCCCTCAGCAAGTTCTGCCATGCTGGATCTTTAATTTCCTTCTTTCTTTGGCGTCTTACCTGATTATATATTTTCCTACATTTTCTTATTACGTCATGTTCCCTTGGTTTATTACTTAGGGCAACCTTAAGGGAAGTATATTCCTTGGTGCACTTAGAATCAAACCATCCCATCCCTTTCTTAGTCTTATTACTATGTGGCTTAGTTAACGTATCCTGGATAATGCTTCTAATATTACTAAAAGCCTCCAGAATCTGGTCATTTGAGGAATCCTCATCTAGACATGCCATAATGTGTCTAAAAGCCTTAGTTACAATTTCTTTTGATTTTTTTTCTGGGTCCACAATGCTCCATCTCAATGCCAGTCCATTTGGCGTGCTATTGAAATGTCTTGTGTCCAGATCAGGGACTCAATCGTAGTGGCACTATTAAACTCAGAGGTACTTATAGACACACTCAGGGGAAGATGGTCACTCAACCCAATTATGGGAATCTCAAAGTCCTCCACACAGTTGGAAAATCTGTTTAGTACAATGATGAAGTCAATGACAGATTGAAGCCCCCTAGCTAAAAAAGTGGGGCTAAAATCAACTTTAGGAGAACAGAACATGTTAGCAAAACCAAGGTCATAGTTGGCCATTATACTATTTATTATCTCCCCTTTATCCGTGTGCATAAAATGGCTTCCACCCACATTCTCTCCTCTCCCATGTTCCTGAAACCTACATGTTTCCCGTGGACATACATTCATGTTAAAGTCCCCAACCCATATCAATATAGTGTTTTCCCCTTTCGACAGGTTTTGACCACTTAATTCCACTTGTAGTTTCTTTAGGACTTCTGCAAAGTCAGTGTTCTTAATATTATTGTAGAAATTAACTATTACTAGCTCTACACGGTGGTTTAAGGTTACAGATACCAGTTGGAAAAAATTATAACAGTTTCTACTGGCAATCTTAATAACCTTCAACAGGTTGGACATATAAATGCATATACCTCCTTTGTGCCTGCCGTGAGAAGAAAGGACTGCAAGGATATGGAAAGTTTTAAAACCATCAAGATGTTTTTCTTTTATAAGCCAACTTTCCTGGATACATAATATGTCAATATTTTGCACAAACTCCCCCCAGATGGTATTATGCACTTTACTCTCTAGACCACAAACGTTCCAGGAAACAATCCTCACTTGTCCACCCTGTTATCTCTGGCAATTTTGTTGTGACCAAATTTTGTCATTTAATGTACGCCCCCACTGTAAATCTATCATTAGACCCCTCCTTGCTACATCATTCTCAATTTTGCCCACATTATTTTCCGGGGTCATCAATACTGTGCCCTTGCTGCCCCCCACAGTGGGCATAGTCCTAAATGTATTATTCATTGATGTGTTTGCAATAGTAGTGGTAGTATCCTGCATGCTAGGATTTGGGACCATTAACACTTCCCTTGGTGTTTTATTACACTGGTTTACCTGGTCGTTGGGTATGGTCAAGGTGGGAGACTTCCCCGTCTGCGGGACATATAAGAGAGTCTGTGTTACTTTATTTTTATTACCACCCAGTCAGTCACAATCATTGAGACCGGAGAGTATTGCGAACCTATTTAATCCTTCGAAGACTGGGGCATGGCCCTCATTTCCCCGGTGTGTCTGGTATGAATCATTCTTACTAATGTGTCCCCATCCCTGTCGTACTTGTGGGTGGAAAGTCCTATTGTATCCCCACCCATTACCTCTACTGGGTCTTGATCTATTCAGATCCCTATAGAAATACTCTAGAGGCAGAATCTCAATATCCTGTCTCCTGCGTTAAACATGACCTCACTAAGTATTCTAGCTACAGGTTCAGGTCTGTTAAAATTGATTATGATACAGTCCCCTGCTTTATCTTTACGTGCCCTGCCCAACCAGGGCACCCTTCGGGCCATTATAATATTTTGCCATATCTTGTTGCCCTCAGAAGTATTATTTGCAATCCAATGGGCCACTTTGTTTTTCAACTGTCCATAATTCTCCCTTATTCAATGTTGGAACGTTCCCAAGAACTAATACCAACGGTGAAGATTCAGGCAGTAAATTAATTATAGGCAAAGGGACATGGTCTTCTGTATAGACATATCCATCTCCTGTCCCCTTATTCTCACTTGATTTCACTAGTCGTGTATTTTGAGAGCTTTTTTTAATGGATTTACTTTCAGCAGATTTCTGCAATTGGCCAGGATCTTTTGGTACAACCTTTGAATCTGGGTAAATGACTGGCATGGCTTTGGATACTTAAATATTAATATGCTCAGGCACGCTAACCTTATTAGGATCTACAGGTACTAGTGTCAATCAATCAATCAATCAAGAAATTTGTATAGCGCGCTACTCACCCGGAGGGTCTCAAGGCGCTTTGGGGGAGGGGGGTCTGCTACTGTTTGAACAGCCAGGTCTTGAGTTGCTTCCTGAAGGAGAGGTGGTCTTGGGTCTGACGGAGGTGGATGGGGAGGGAGTTCCACGTCTTGGCTGCCAGGTAGGAGAAGGGTCTTCCTCCCATGGTGGCTCTTCGGATGCGTGGAATGGCGGCGAGGGCGTGGCTGGTCGATCGTAGCTGGCGGGTGGGAGTGTAGAAGGTCAGGCGGTTGTTGAGGTACCTGGGGCCCAGGTCATGGAGGGCCTTGTGTGCGTGGGTGAGGAGTCGGAACGTGATTCTCTTGTTGACGGGGAGCCAGTGCAGGGCTTTCAGGTGTCCGGAGATGTGGCTGTGGGGGGGGATGTCCAGGATGAGTCGTGCGGAGGCGTTCTGGATGCGTTGGAGTCTTTTCTGTAGTTTGGCTGTGGTTCCGGTGTAGAGGGTGTTTCCGTAGTCCAGTCGGCTGGTGACGAGTGCCTGGGTGACCGTCTTCCTGGTTTCGGTGGGGATCCATCGGAAGATCTTTCGGAGCATGCGTAGGATGTTGAAACATGATGATGAGACGGCGTTGTCATCGAGAGGGAGGAGTCCAGGATGAATCCCAGGTTGCGTGCGTGGTCCGTCGGTTTGGGTGCGTTGCCCAGGGCCGGGGGCCACCAGGAGTCGTCCCAGGCAGAGGGTGATGTTCCAAGGATGAGGACTTTCGTCTTGTCTGAGTTCAGTTTCAGGCGGCTGTTCATCATCCACTCGGCTACGTCTTTCATCCCTTCGTGTAGGTTGGTTCTGGCGGTGGCTGGGTCGTTGGTGAGGGAGAGGATCAGCTGGGTGTCGTCGGCGTAGGAGATGATGTTGAGGTTGTGTTGGCGTGCGATGGCCGCGAGGGGGCTCATCAGGGCCGGACTGGTCATTCCGGCCACCGGGCAATCCCCCGGTCGGCTGGATGGTGTGAGGGCCGGTTTTTATGACGGGGGCCGGTTCTGTTGTTGGGGCCGATTTGGACCGGCAGGTTCCAAATCATTCCCAACAACAGAACACAGTGCTTACATTACGCACAATCAGGCCGCTGGCCTGTCTGACAGGCCTGGTGTGAGCACGATTCTCATGCTGGCAGTGCTGCGCCGATTTTAAATAAATTATTTAATTTTGATCAGGCGGCAGCCTGGCCGCCGCGGCGCCACCCGGCCTTACTCTAATTTATTACCCACTACGTCACGTCACCATCACCACCTGACCTGTGACTGTCACATGATCATGAGGATGTGTAGAGGACGCGGCACGCAGCGCGCAGATGTCACTGCCTCCGCGTCCCGCTTTTTTTTAGGGTGGGGTCTGCTGCGATGCCCATGCACATTGGGGAAGTGTGCGCGACAGAGTCAAGGTAGGCTTTCAGAGTGAGGCCAGAGAGGGAGACAGCAGGTCAGCCAGGAAAGAGAGCGACACACGCACCCCATAATTTAATTTCCCCTGTCTGGACTGCCGCCCGCAGGTGAGTGTTTTTTCTTTGCAGTGGTGGCATGGTCTGATTGATTTATGGTTAGTGGCACTGCACTGTCTGGGCCTGGGGGGCAAGGGGGCATCGTCATGTCAGTCTCGGGTATGGAAGGAGGCCTAGAGATTGATGTCCTGACAGTCTGGTGGTGGGCGACAGGCCTGGTGGGCGAGCTTCCTGTTGGAGGCTGAGGACTATGAAGCAGCGCCTCTGCAATTGAGGTGGAGGCACTCACCTCTACCATAGCACCCCTGGATACGCTTGAATCTGCACACGTGGCTGTATCCTGATCTCTTCTGTGCTGCACATGCCGAGAGGGCCCTGCGTATTTCTTTTTCACGTCTTCAGTGCATCCATTAAACTCTCAAATTTAGTGTAGGTTTAGTAACAGCAAAGTTCGGTGAATATTTTAATGTGCTTCTGCCGTTGAACTCCATGCACTAACTGGGAGATTTTTCGTGTTCATGCATGTGCGGAAGGAGCAAAAGAGAAAGGCACATACATCCTTCTGCGCTGGCGTAGCACACAAACATGGTCATGAAACGGCCCCTGGTGTATCTCACTTTCCCTACGCCAGTTGTGACGTAGGGCTGCCACTGGTGAGTAAAATGACTGTAGGCGACAAATATTTTGCAGTGTCTGCATTGCAGACCCTGTACTTAACCTCCCATGAAATGCTAAGTGATGTAATACAGACTGGTACTACAACCCTTAGAGATGGCAATGTAGATGCAAGGCCTGACGTGCACAGTACATGTTGATGTTAATGCTGCCCCTATGGGTAATCTGGGTATGGAGCGTGGGCCTGCTGATATCAGCAAACCCCACCCACGAAGTCCACGTGGCTCGAAGGAGCTGCTGCAACAGGGAGCAGCGACATGAGCCTGTAGCATGCTATGCACTGAAAGCCAGGCAGAACATGTGAGTGCAGCTTCTGTGATGCTATTGCGTGCATTATTGTGATTTGAACCTTTGGGCTTTTAAACGATGTCCACAACATTGGTGAGGGGCTAAACGGTTGTAGAATCTGACTCTCGTTTACAGCCCTGAGCTTTCACTTGGCAGCTCACTGCTTCTTGAGTTGCAACTTTGGGCAACTGACATGGACTAGGGTACCAGATTACAGTGTCCTTAAAAAGGATGCATGGTGTCCCGGTGACATGAGTCACGCGGCGGCCAGTATGACCACACAGTTTGAGTGGTCCGTGAGGGTCACCGTCGGGTGTTTACTTTCTGAGATTCGTGCACCCAACCATGCTCACAACACGCCTCCTTTGTAAAGTCTCACCATGGCTGGTGGAGGACGGCGAGCAGGACGCTAAAAGAAGGCAACGGCATCCAGCAGGGAAAGTTGGACAGGTGTTCGGCACGACTGAGTGCCCTTTCTCTTTCATTGGAGCTGAGAAGGAGAAGCCACGACGAATGTAGGTGTTGACAGCGAGTAACGCCTGTGAGGTTTCAGGTTCCACCACGGATTGAGCTGAGTTACTGTATTTGCCAAGTTAACTATATTCTGAAAAATATTGTGATAAAATATGCAACTACAGATAGCAAATATAGCAAATAACATAGTCTTGCAACAACGTGCGTTTAAAATTGCAGAACACAATGAGTTGAAGTTAATTTAGAGTGCATATTAAAACCAGGTGGGGAGTACCCCATAGAAACAGTGTCTTTGCAGGCCTATGTAACAAAGAGCTTCTTACGGATTTTCTACCGTTTCCTGCCTCTCTGTCATCCCCTCTTCCGATTTTTGACCCACACCCTTTCTACATATTTTTTGTTTACTGCACATTCTGCACACCTTCTTCTGACCAATCAATTTTTATGTCTTAGTGCAGGCTTCATGCCTATATCAGCTGCGCCATCATGGTGATAGTATTATATTTTCGACTTACTTTAATGGGCTTCGGTTCAGCCTCTATAAGACAATGGCTCTTTTTTTTTTTTTTTTAACTCAAGAACATTTAAGCATTGTCTTGAGACATTGTCGATCACACCTTGGATCAGCCTATTGGAGTATTTTATTCTTACTCTTTTCCTATGGATTTTTGGATGTCTCCTTCCGCTTTCACTGGCGTCCAAGAAGGACTACTGTACATTTGTAATCAGTTCGCGAGTGGCCGACTTAGAGAACGCTGACCAAAGTATCCAAAAAAATGGATGCTGCAGAAAATAAAACTGTTCTTTTTATCTGTAGCACCCTTTTTCAGATGCATTTGCCTGTGTTTTAGTAAAGCAGGTTTAACATTCTTACAGCGTGCGCACTCCTGATATGAATGTCACACAAATATCAATCCTACATTGTATGCCAACGTAGATGCAAAATTACCCCCTTCTCCCACCCCAGCCTATTAGGAAAAAAACTGTGTAAATAAAGTGTCAAATTAATTTGAAAGAAATTGATGCAGACAAATCCAAATTTATTTTCATTGTATTTTTGTTACTTTATATTTGTTATTTATGTTTCTTCATTGTTGTTTCACTATCTTTTTCCGGTGTATTTATGCATAGCTATGACATTTCAAGCCTGCCCAGTATCTCCTCTTTGCACCTGTGAATTTTAAGTTCTTATTCGACTTGGTTTGATTGCTAAATCTAAGAACCTACCAACACTGGCTATTCCTTCATCAACCTTGTTAGACCTCTTGTCACCCTTCCCTCCATCTCTTGAACACTTCAGCCTTTTCATCTAACCTGAAGAGTACTGGGAACCAGCAAATTATTCTGCTTGTTAAGCTGAGCAATGTCTTATCCTCTTATGAAACTGTTGATCAATCATAGTGCTAAGAAGTAGATGACCCACCTTCATTTTAAAGTAAATAAGATAATGTGGAGGCCAGCCACAGGCCCACACCAACCCATTCCAGTGATCCATCCCCGTTTTGGATTCGTGCCCATACATAGTAGTGTTGACAAATGAAGGTAGCTTGGACCCTGGAGCTCTAGGGTCAACATTTAAATTGAAAAATAAGGCAACATATTGGTTCCATACTATTGTTAAGTGTGGCACTAACTTGTTCAAGGAGATTCTTTTTGTAAGAAGAGTTGGTGAAGTATGTCCTCTGCCTAAAAAGTATCCAGGGGAATGTATATTTTTACATTTCGGCTATCTTATGGTTGTGGGAGAAATGTTGGGTGAAGCCAGAGGAAGCACTGTTCGGTCTGGAGTAATAAGGGTTCTACCCCTGGAATTTGTCTACAAATATTTCAATCAGGTTAACTCTGCTCATGATAATAGGAACACGTCTTTCCAGCTTCTGTATCATGCAAATCCATTCACGTCCAAGAATACATTTATGGTTCCACCTGGCTTTGAGGATAATGATTGATGGAGTGCTGCGGGGCAGAATGGTAGTTCTGTTCCTGGCCGCATACACTTCCCCGAGACTTGTAATTTGAGCCTTTTGAATCATTCCAGAAATGTTGGCTTGCCATGTGGGCAATGTTGTACCGAACATCTAACTTATTTTCCCTGTATTTCCCTGAGCCTGGTAGGAGGGCAGGCCCTTCCCGGTGGGCTGAAATACCCCTCTGCGGTGGTATATAATCAGAACACAGGGTTAAGTCCTCTAACCAGCCCAAGGGGACTTTCAAATTGTTGTGTTGAAATGTTGCCGGTCTGGCTACTGAAATGTTAATTGAAGATTGGTGTAAGATTATTAACAACTATGACATCATACTTTTGCAAGAGACCTGGGCTATGGGTGATGTCTTTTATGATGGGTACAAATGTTATAATCTCCATGCCTGTCCAATGCCTTCTGGCCGGCCAAGGTGGGATTGGCTACATGGAGTAAGTTCAACATTGGTTGTAATATTGTTCAGTTGTACCTGGGGGGAGGCGGCGGGAATGCAGGCTTTTGATTTGAAGTGGGGCCTCCACTTAGGTCTGGTTCTCATCAGTGCTTAATTTGTAAAATATTAAGTTCCAGGGCTCTGACCAGGAAGCCACTGCAGCTTGCACCACCCATCGCCCTTGTCATCACTGCCAAAACAACTACTAACCATCTCTCTTGCGTGTAAATTCAGATTATTCCAGGTCCCCAAAGCTAAAGGAATGGTTGGGGACTGGGGAGGCAGGTATTATCAATTTTAATGTATATTGTATTCCTAAATTACCGTTGTTCTTCTCATCTCTAAATTAGATAAGCAGCGCCACCATGTGTTCTAAGTATGGTGCTGACAATTAGGTGCCGGTGCCGAGCACCGGAAAGCAATTAAGTGCCCCGGCTCAAATTAAGCACTGGTTCTAGTACATTTTTATAATAACAATTTTTCATTGAGATATCTTTTCCCAGCTGTTGTATTTTGGGGATATATTGACAAATAGGAGTTCAAGTTCATGTTTGGGTTTGCCATTTAATATGATTTTGGCTGGCCATTTCAATGCAAAATTGGTGGCTGCTCCGAATCTGTCTGCATCAACTATTTCACCATACTTATTTGATGCCAGATCGGAGATAGATTTGGGTTCTAAGGAGATCTTTTACTAAATTTTTTGGGAGTACATGATTTGGAGAGTGTAGGGGCTGGTCTCACTTTTACTTTGTTCTCTCTGATTCACTAATTGTGTCTATTTTTGAGGCTATCTGAAAGAATGTCTATGGGTACATATGACTGGGTGGGTAACCTGATGTTCTTTAAGGTCATCATCTACTTTTTACTGTGCTTTGAAAGTTGATACAATTTGAATATATAATGTAAAATGTGCTGTAAAATTCACCATTTTGATCTGTCGTTTTCCAAATTTTTCTTGGGGGAGAACCCCCCCATGCCCCCCTAGTAGCGGTTGGGCTTGCTCGCTGCGCTTGCTCGCTACGCGCCGGACGGGGGCTGGTTTGGCACAATTTGCCAGGGCTGCTTTCAGTTCCCAGTCCGGCCCTGGGGCTCATGTAGATGTTGAAGAGGGTGGTGCTGAGTGATGATCCTTGTGGTACGCCGCAGATGACTCCGGTGGCCTCGGATCTGAACGGGGGGAGGCGGACTCTCTGGGTTCTTCCTGTGAGAAACGAGATGATCCATTCTAGTGCCTTCTCTTGGATTCCGATGTTGCTGAGGCGCTGCACTAGGGTGCGGTGGCAGACAGTGTCGAATGCTGCGGAGAGGTCCAGGAGGATAAGGGCCGCTGTTTCCCCGTTGTCGAGCAGGGCTCGGATGTCGTCAGTGGCTGCGATGAGGGCGGTCTCGGTGCTGTGGTTGGCTCGGAAGCCGGACTGTGAGCAGTCGAGGGATCCGTTCGACTCGAGGAAGGTGGCAAGCTGTCTGTTGACGGTCTTCTCGATGACTTTGGCAGGAAAGGGGAGGAGCGAGATGGGGCGGTAGTTCTTGAGGTCGGTGGGGTCTACTGATGGTTTCTTCAGGAGGGCACTGAGTTCGGCATGCTTCCAGCTCTCCGGGAAGGTGGCGGTGTTGAAGGAGCAGTTGATGATGTCCCGGAGTTGGGGTGCGATGACGGTGTCGGCCTTGTTGAAGATGTGGTGGGGGCATGGGTCGGTTGGTGATCCGGAGTGGATGGTGTTCATCGTGTGGATGGTGTCTTCGGTGCTGACCAGGGTCCATGCGCGGAGGGTGGTGGTGGGGGGCGTTGGTTCGGTGGTTGGGTGCGTAGTCTGTGCGCCGAAGCTGTTGTGTATGTCGGTGATCTTGCTGTGGAAGAATGAGGCGAGTGAGTGGCAGAGTTCTTGCGAGGGGGTGATGTCGTTGGTTCCGGCGCTAGGGTTGGAGAGCTCTTTGACGATGCTGAAGAGTTCCTTGCTGTTGTGTGAGTTGTTGTCTAGTCGTTCCTTGAATGCTGTCTTCTTGGTGGTGTGGATCAGTTGGTGGTGTTTGCGGGTGGCATGCTTGAGGGCAGTCATGTTGTCTGTAGTAGGGTCTTTGCGCCAGGCTTTCTCGAGGGTGCGGCAGTTCTTCTTGGAGTTCTTAAGATCGTCATTGAACCAGGAAGCTTTCTTGCTACCGGGCTTGCTGGGATGGTTTTTCAGGGGTGCGAGGTCGTCAGCGCAGTTGGAGATCCACTGTGTGAGGTTGTTGGCTGCTTGGTTGGGGTCCGTTGAGCTGGCGGGAGGATTCTGGTTCGGGGCTGTGGTGAGCTGGTCGGTGGTGATCTTGTTCCAGCTCCTGCGGGGAACCTGTTGCGGGTGGTGGTGAGTCGTGGTCCTTCTGAAGCTGAAGTGGATGCAGCTGTGGTCTGTCCAGTGGAGTCCGGTGGAGTGGCTGAAGGAGATGAACTTGCTTGAGGAGAAGACTGGGTCAAGCGTGTGGCCGGCGTAGTGGGTGGCGGTGTTCACCAGTTGCTTGAGTCCGAGGTTGGCGATGTTGTCCGGCAGGGTGGTCGTGTTGCTGTCATTGTTGTTCTCCAGGTGGAAGTTGAGGTCCCCTAGGAGGATGTAGTCAGCGGAGGAGAGGGCGTGTGGGCTGATGAAGTCTGCAATGTCTTCGCTGAATTGTGTGCAAGGTCCCGGGGGTCTGTAGATGAGGGTGCCTCTGAGTGTGGTCTTAGGGTCGGTGTGTATCTGGAAGTGCAGGTGTTCGCCGGCTGTGAGGGTGTCGTCGGAGTTGGTCGTGATGCGGATGGTGTTCTTGTGGACGATGGCGATGCCTCCTCCTGTCTGGTTGGCGCGGTCCCTCCAGGTGATCTTGTATCCGTCCGGGATGGCGATGGCGATGTCAGGCGCTGAGGAGGCGTTCATCAAGGTTTCCGTGAGGAAGGCGACGTCTGGAGATGTGGTATCAAGCAGGTTCCAGAGTTCCACGGCGTGTCTGTGGACGGAGCGGGTGTTGAGCAGGATGCACTTCAGGTGGTTGCTGCTGGTGCTCGGCTTGGCGGGCGCGGCGTGGGTCCGGATGCAGGATAAGTTGCAGGATAGGCAGGTGAAGGGTCCGTGGGTGCGTCTCGGGGTTGCTCGGTAGCAGCCGGGGATCCGGCCGGGGTTGAGTGCGTTGAGGGTGGCGGCGTCGTACGTCCGGCGGGTGGGCTGACCTCTGCGGGGACCAGGGGTTCTGGCGCTGGGCGCGGGCCAGGCACGGACGGGCGCAGACGGGCTTGCCTTTGGCGCGCCTTCGGCGCACATTCGGCGCGCCCGCTGCGCATGTCCGCTGTGCTCCCGCGCGGCGCCCTCCATAAATGGCGAAGTGGGAGGGAGGAGCAGCTGGGAGGCGGGAGCGGGGTGGCCAATGGGCGGGTTACAAAAGAGAAAAGGGGCGGGGCCACAGGGGAGTAGCGGCGGGGAGCGGGGAGGGGGAGAAGCGGCGGGAAAAGGACACTGGGACGGCGCAAATACAGGGGCACAGGAGGCACAACAAATACAAAAGCAGGGGCACAGGCTAAGGAAAAAAGTACACAGACTGGCAAAGAACCGGCAGAACAGCAATTCAGGCACACAGCTGTGCGAGGCAGCAGTGGAGGGGTCAGGGGTCCCGGCACTCACGGGGGAGCTGCGCGATGTGTGGAGCGACCGGCCCTGCAGGCAGGGGCAAAGGTCACAGCTCACCACCGCGCGGCGCCCTCCATAAATGGCCAAGTGGGAGGGAGGAGCAGCTGGGAGGCGGGAGCAGGGTGGCCAATGGGCGGGTTACAAAAGAGAAAAGGGGCGGGGCCGCAGGGGAGCAGCGGCAGGGAGCGGGGAGAGGGAGAAGCGGCGGGAAAAGGACACTGGGACGGCACAAATACAGGGGCACAGTAGGCACAACAAATACAAAAGCAGGGGTACAGGCTAAGGGAAAAAGTACACAGACTGGCAAAGAACCGGCAGAACAGCAATCCAGGCACACAGCTGTGCGAGGCAGCAGCGGAGGGGTCAGGGGTCCGGGCACTCACGGGGGGAGCTGCGCGGTGTGTGGAGCGACCAGCCCTGCAGGCAGGGGCAAAGGTCACCTGTATCCAACTTGCGTGTGTTCTCTTGGGTTGCTTCAGTTAGGGCGTCAAGTTTACTATTAATAACCCTTAGTCTTTCTAACAAGGGAAGTGTAAAAGATCTTAACAAGTGAGTCATATTGGAAAAAGTCATTTCTTGCTCTTCCCCCGATATAAGTGCACAGGTTTGTGGCTGTGAGCCCAGGGTATCAGATACTGTCGGTCCTTTTAATTGTCTTATTTGTTTATTGGGTATCGTGGTAATTTTTTTACAGGTATGTATGCATGGTGTGCCAGACAGTTTAGAGATTTTAGGTTTCCTGCCCAAGTGGCGACCCCCTCCCCTCTTTCTTTTGCCCGCTAGCTTGGTGCATGTAGGTACTTTCATTTGTAAATCAGCGGCCTGTACACTTTTCCTTGCCACAATGGGGTGGAAGCGCTCTGATGATAAACTACTACATGAGGAAATGTTCAGGGGCAATGTATCAACATCCCAGTCTGTAGAGTTATCTTTGTGTTGTAGTCCTTTCGGGTCATCGGGGCTAGGCGTAACTAGTCTCCTTGGTTCGCCATGAATCGGTGTGACAGCATTTTTCAAATCGCCTAACGAGGAACGTTTAGCACCCGTGAGTTCATGCGATAGGCGTGTTTCCGTGAGTGCTATTTCACTGTCAATAACCCCAACAGCTCTGATAAAGAAATCATCCAATGTCCCATTTAGACTTCCCCCAAATGCAGTAGTACCACGTTTCCGCCCCCTTGCAAGATTGCGGGCCATAATCAATAGAAGTCAGAAATGATAGTTTACAGTTTTAATGGATGAGACTTCTTACCACGATAATGAAGGTTTTAGAGAAATGGCCCAGCCCTGTCTTGTTCGGTCTTGGACGGCCGTAGACGGCCCGCCCTTTGCCCGGGCTTCACCCGGCGTCCCGCGAGGCGGGGATGAGGCAGGAATTTATGCGCCTCCTGGCGCGTTTGTGTAATGCGTAGCTTCCTGCCGCCCGGAATGCTGGGAATTGTCCCCGGGCCGGCTCACCACACAGCGACCGCACAAGGATGGACGGAGTGCGGCAGCGGGTGGCAGGCACACAGAGAGACTCCGTCTGTCAGGGCACGGTATCAGCAGCAGGTAGGATTTCTGACCCTCGAGCGTGTCACTAGGTCTCTCGTTGCAGCTCCCCTGCTAACTTAATTTTCCTCCGTAGGAATCCATTGTCTGGCTTTCACCAGAAAATCTTTAAAGTGTCCATTTTCCAAACTTGCAAATATTCCTTAAAAATCGCCTGTATAACAAAAACGATTTCTTTCAAATGTTTACAGGAAATGCACCAGGGCTGAATCCAGGATCCAGCCCTGAGTTAGAAAAACATACATAAAGTGATTTTATTGCATTTACTTAAAAAGTCTATTGAGCTCAATGATAAATTGTGTTTAAACTTGTGTTGCATATTGCAACAACTGTAACCATTGCATTTAAAAGTCAACTGCTATTTGAAAGTAGTCAATTGCAACATCTTATTCTGAGAAAGTATTTAGGATATCTACTGTGGTTCTAAAATAAAGTAACTATATATATTTTTTATATCCAAAACAATTGGCCTGGAGTTCAGTTCTTGAGTGTGTGAGACCATTTGCTGACTGAGTGTGTACAACAAATGCTTTACACCGTCCTCTGATACTGCCTTACTGCTCGACCAAGCTACCACTTTAGAGAGTAAGGTTATATCTAACTTTAGCCCCTGCCATACCTCTGGGGAGCGTGGACTCTGTGCACACTGTACCTTACTTTGGTCCAGCTACTTTCTTACACATAGAATAGTGCCCTAGCTTTCTAATACATTATTGAGTACTTTGCTGAACATATATGTGTGAATGTTGCAACAGGACCTCTGTTTTAGTGCTGAAATAACACTTTGCATATACATTTAAATGTCTCTTGAAGCCATTTACACCAATATTGATTTTTCCATAAAGGTATATTGCTATTGATTAGTTTCATTGAGTGCTGCAGAGGATAAGCTGCTTCCCACAATTACCTAATTGATTCATTCAAGCAACCATCCCCAATCACTCTAAGTGTTTCCTTTTTGAGCTACTGTTGAGTTGTGTATGTACCCAAGCTGTCAAGGGGTTAGAGACTGCTATTTTGGAGGATCTCTTCATAATATATCAGGCAAAGGTTTGGTGTTTCTCATATGGGGAGAATGTTCAGGATCCTATGGCTCCTGCCATAGAACTGGCAGGTGTAACACATCTGGAGATTTGTGTGGGTCATAAATAATGTCCCTATCTACTAGGGTGGAATGTGTTCTTTAAAGTTTTCGAGCAGTGCCCAAGAGAGAATGCAAAGGGTCTTCTTTATAGGGGCCAGGCTTGATGAGTATGTTATGTGGCTCAATCACGAGAGGACATCTAATTCTTAGTATGCCCAGGTGAAATGAAAGCTACACTGGCATTATTCACGCCATTTCGGAATTTCGTGTTACGCTTGTTATGTGAAATTCCTGAAATTACACCATTATGCCAAGTCTCGTCATATTGCTGCAGTTCCCGGCAGAATGATAGGTTCGGCGCACAGTAAACACAAACAAACAGAATGTGAGGGGCCCGTTGGTCATGGAAATTGTGTTTTTCATTTTTTGCACAAAGTGCGCCCTCTTGGAGAAAATCGACTAAAGTATGGTACTAAATGACTAATTTGCATTTTGCGTAATTACTTGTAATTTGGCATATTTTCCCAAAAGTACACACATCCCTAGTTCTGAGCTTACACCGGGCAAGTGTGCTCATTAGGGGATCAAGTGTGGCTCATTAGGGGACCTATATCCCCCTGTGTTTGGGTCTTGAAGGGATGCCCCTGGAGTCAGATCAGCCACGGAATAGATTCATCCCGGAATGAGGGTGTTTGGTGGCCCCAGCCCCTGAATACCTCCCATACAATAATTCAATTATACCTCCATGCAGCCGACGACTTAAACCAAGTAGAGCCCAACAGTCCCCACCAAGTGAAATGTTGTAGCTCCTGGCTTCAGTTCTGTGCGCCCGGCTGCCATCTTCTTCTAACCTCCACTGCCTTTACCTCCAGGGCCAAGAACTTGTGGTGCCTCCAGGATATAGTCTATGCTGAGGTTCCTGGTTCATAAAGTCAAAAAGGGAAATCCCTGGAAACCACAATAAATCCTTGTTCACATCATTCTCTCATTCTTTCATACCATTATATCGTAGAGCCTTGGTTTTAATTCCAAATATATTAGCCAACTAGAATGTAACGTTTACAGTATTTTTTATTTAAAAAGATTTTCTTTTCTGCCAGTTTTAACATTTCAGAAATCTTCCTGAAAGCATTTACATCAACACTACACTATAAAATACAATACATAGCATGAGAACAGTTTGTCCATAATATTTCATCATAAAAAACATTTTCAACATAAAAATATATAACACGAAATCACAATTAATCCTAGTTACCCCATTCGTTAAGCAATTCTAATGCTCTTACTAGACCTTGCTCAGATCCAATAGCCCTCTATCTTTAGTATGGAGTTTCCAGTACCAGACATTCTGTGTATCTGAGGCCACCTAGGCTTTGTTTGGATTCTATACACAAAACAATTGAGTCGACGCGTTTCGGTGTTTGGAGCCAATGAATGTGGAAACACCTTCTTCAGGACAGTGATTCTAATCTTCTGATTGTTTTTGTACAGGAAGGTTTCCCTTCCTGCACAAAAGTAATCCAGGCACCCTTGCACCATGAAGCAAAGGTGCCTGCGTTGGTGCATTGCAGCCCATTGTGTCAGGTGCAGTGGAAAAGGACATTCCTGCCATTTTGTTTTGCCGTAGGGCAGTGCAGCAGCAAGGCCTGCTGCGCTGCCCTATGGGAAAAATCCATAAATGAGGACCTGAGACTTTATTGGATAACTTGAAGAAATGTCTTTGGTCTTGCCCCACATGTGGGCTCTTATTTCAGTTCTAATCTCAGGATTCCTGGGCTAAGGGCAGGAGCACCTGCTATCTTGGCCCCATATCTTCCTGTTGTGGTGCCCTATGGAAAAAGAAAAGAACAGAAATGCACCATATCTAACACAATCGGCTGCTGTGTGCCAACGCAAGCAGCTGTGAACCATTGTGCAAGGATGCCTGCGTTGCAGGGATGATTATTTTTGTGCAGAAAGGGGTACTTTCCTGCACAAAAACAGTCACAAGAGGCCTTTCTATGTGTGCTGCAAAATGAAGGTCTGAGTAAATCATTATTAAACCAAAAAAGGCACTTAAGAAATATTTCATTAAGGGGCTGATTGTGCTCCCTGCTACAATAATTCCTGCCGGTACAGTGCATCTTGGCCACTTTCCAATCACTTTTATTTCTAAAAAAGGTTTATACAAATTATTCTGGGGCTTATTTACCAGCTCCTTGCGCCACCAGTGTGTCACTTTGTTTGACGCATATTTACAAGGCCACGCACCGCCACCCTGCATGGCGTTTCATGCCCCTGTAAATATGGCCCCTTTTAAAGCATTACTTTGTGTGAAAGGGGTGTGCCATGAGTGTTGCTGTGAGTGTTCCCATGCAACACCCATAGATTTTTCCTTATTCCCAGATTTACAACATTTCATAAACTTGGGAATGCGTCAGAGTCCTACGCCTCTCTAGGGGAGGCGTAAGGAAGTGCAACGAGGAGAAATAATTGTATTTCTCTTTGTTTTTTCCTTTTTCTATGTGTGCTGCATTCTGCAGCACAAGTAGATAGAGGAAAACGACTCTTGTGATGGTTTATGTGCAGGAAGGTCCTTCCTGCACAAAAACAATCATAGCGCAACGCAGGCACCCTTGCACTAAAGGGCAAGGGTGCCTGGGTTGGCGTATGGCAGCCAGTTGTTCACCAGCGCAGGGGAAAGCACAGGGATGCGTCATATTGTTACTGTGCTTTAAAAATGATGCAACTTGGCGCAGGAAAATGGCTTGCGGCGCCACGCTGCATCATTTTGCTGTAAATCAGGCCCTCTATTTTTTAAGAAACACTAACATTGACATCACTGGTAATACATTGCTGCTTCTTAAGACCCACAAGGTCATATTTATTAAAGAGTGGCGTCGCCCTTGCGCCACGCAACATGGCACGAGAGCGGCACAACTCTTATGTTTCATTTAACTAGCCATGCAAGGGCTTGATAAACCTAGAGCAAAGCATTACTCTGCCCAAGGGAGGCGTTTCTCCACGCATCCACCAATGGATTTTGGGGCATTACCAGACTTACCATTACTGGTAGGCCTCGGAATGCATCAAAATGCTACACCCCCCCAGCTGAGGCGAAACGAGGAGAAATCTTTTATTTCTCGTTGTTACTTCCTCTGTGTGTGCTGCATTTGTCCTCGTCACTTCCCCTCTCTCTCTCTCTGCTGCATTCCACTGCATACATAGAGGAAGATGCCTGAGGAGATTGTTTTTGTGCAGAAATGTGTCCCTTCCTGCACAAAACAATCCTGCTTATAACACAGGCACCCTTACACCGTGCTGCTGGGGTGCCTGCATTGGCTCTAGGAAGCACATTGTGCACCAGCGCAGGGAAAAGACAGCAGTGTGCTGTATTATTATGTTAAATACGGCACATTCCTGCATTTCCCTGTCATGCAGCAGGGTGACTTGCTGCACGGTGTGATTATTTCATAAATATGCCCTGCAGTGCCTCATCCAGGCCATCGAGAGGCCATCCCATTGCCCCCTGGCCTGTGCTTCTGAGCTCCCATTACTTCTAGTCGGTTTTCTCCTCCTTACATTTTTTTCCCCACTTCTTTTCTTTATTAGTTAGTAATGTGTTGGCATTTGCTGAGGAATTCTCTTTTCATGTGAAGGCATTCTACAGGGGTTGATGTGCCACTGGAGGCCCAAGTCAACAGTGTATCATCATTTCTCCACCCCCCAAGGGAGCAGAGATGATCTTTGAGGCCCAGATGGAGTGTTGTTATCACAGGACTCACCTTTCATGCAGGATCCTGGGCCAGGTACTTTCCAGAGTCAACATCACAGGGAAGTCCCAAAAAAACAAAAGCGAGCTACGGTATCTGGGGTCACAGGTCACTCCATTTCAGCCTGACTGTGCACGTTGTAAGATTTGAGTGCTGTTTCCCCCACTGTTGACACAGAAAGATCAGCAAAGCCATCTCAAGTCACTAAAATATTTTGAGGAGATGTCTCATTAAAGCAGCAGAACTGCTTTCTGTTTCTGTCTGATCCGGCAGTGTTAAAATAAGCTTGTAATAGCAGTGAGCAGCTCAGTTAAGAAAAGCCACAGGTAATATATAAAAAAAAAAAGCCTTAATACAATTGGGCACATGCAGGCCTTCACTTTATAAGGCCCGGTATGCCTATAAGTACATTTACTAGTGATTTTATAGAAAACAATTTCATTACTGAGAAACCATTTCACCTAAATGGTTTCATTGAAATGTTCAAGATGTACCATTTCCTAGAAACTAATTTATTAAATGCCTTTCTTCAAAATTGCTTTTTGCTTGTGTATTTTTTAAGGTGCAAATGCAATTTATCTTGAAAAAAATTCCCATGCTTGGTTTTCTGATAGGTTTGAACAGATCCTTTATGAGAAATCTCCCACCCCAAAAACACCCTTTGCTTGTATACTAGATAGATAGATGGATGGACGTATGAGATAGATGGATGGACGTATGAGACAGGGTTTTTCTGGTAATGCATCGTTGTTGCATACAAAACGGGCCTAGTTGTATGACAAAACATGAGAAACACTAAGGGGTTAATTTATGGGAAAATCCCGCAGTGCAGCACAAGTCACCTTGGCAATATGGCACATTCCTGTCCTTTCCACTTGGGCTAACGGCTTTTTGGCGGGCTAGCGCCAAAGCAGGCAACCTCGCACCAAGGTTCAAGGGTACATGCGTTGCATTCAGGATTGTTTTTGTGCAGGAAGGGATACCTTGTGTCTGCTCGTCGGTTATGTGCTCTTGTCCTTGGCCGTCTACTATAGACTGAACCCACCTGTCTTTTATTTCTTTTTTGCTGAGCCAGGCTAAGAGTTTCCCAGCTCCCGAGTATCATTGTCCGAAATTATAGTCCTGTGGTAAGGTAAGCTTGCAATTAAAGAATCCAGAATCCATTTTAACCACAGATTGAAATTCTTCTGCAAATTATTCCAAAAGATAGTGTTTCATCAAAAAGCAAGGAAAAGAATGTTCTTCAATTTTCCCAGAACTTTGCATACTAAAGTATGCAGGGGGAGATCTTCAATTGATACTGTGAAGAAAAAAACGTCTCTTTCTTCTGTGATGCAGGTTCAGGAAAAAGACACTTTTTAGAGAGGTTTTGCAAAACCTGAGATGGATCTGTAATCTTCTTGGAACTCATCAGGAGCAACCCATCTAGGTTGGAGGTACATCTCTTGCCTGCTACATGGTCTGCCTAATCATTTGCTGCACAATGGCAGAGAGAGAGAGTCATCCAGGACAGCAGCTCATCCTGTCCTGGTCAAGAAGGGAGAGAATATAAATAGTGTGAACCACTACAAGGTTGGCACTTCTTAAAACATTATATACTAGCACATGCAAAAATGCTACAAAAGGGTATAGAGCAAACTCTTACATTCCAGCCCAGAAACTGCCCAGCACTCCCTGTATCAGCCAGTTCCCAAGCCACAAGATATTGTGGGGCTCTCTGAGTCCTTGCAAGACCGTCGCCATTTTAAAATTGGGCGGTGGCGGCGGCCATGATTATCGCAGCCGTTCCTGCTCAGCAGGGCAGCCACGTGCAAACAAGGCGGCAGTGAGAAACATTTACTTCTTCCCATTGTAGGAAAAGAAACATTAATTGCGCTGAAGCCAGAACGGATAAAACAGAGGATACTGCTGCTAAAGCAAAGCTGCGAATATCATGATCTATGCTATGGAAAAGGAAATCTCCAACCTGGCTAATGCAGCTCTTTATCATTGCGCAGTCCACCTATGGCATCAGACCAACAAGGCAGAACCCGTTTAAGCATACATTTTTCCAAAATAAATCACTTACCGGATTTTAGGAGCTTATTACTTGATATGACATAGCAACGACAAGTAATTGAGTTGGGTGATCCCACATTTAGGTAGGTAGAGTGGAAGAAGGTGAAGTCAGCAATCAGATGACAATTTGTTTTGTTCAAATGGTTAACAAGTTAGAATCACAGACTAATAGGACTGCGACGCCACAATAGGACTTCAACCAAACGCAGACCCTTACAGGTTGACCCACACCGCAAAACCCAATAAGACCAGCCAGATCCTTGACAGAAGGATAGGGCTTACGAGAGCAATGTAGTTACTAAGTATCCCTCTAGCTGAAGCCACTGAGATTCAGAGTTTCTGGAACGAGGTAAGTAGTTTGGTGTTTGTAAACATTTCGGGATCCGATTAACTCGGGTTTTATTAGATTAACTTTTGTTTTAGGGCAATCCATGATTTTTGTCAGCTCATAACAATTAACTGACAGTCTGTTTATATCAATTTCCAAGGAAAAGGAAGGGGTCAATTCTAGACTGTACATAAAAATAACAGCTAACAGAGGCGTAAGGGTAATTGCCCCACCGAGTTATAACTTGGGTGGACAACTGTGTGATGCTATTCATTTTACAGACAGTGCATTGGCACATAGCTCTAATGTTTCTTTCAAGTTTGACCTGTAAGTGTTTCAGTGGTTTGGCTTCTTACATAAAGTCTATGCTATTTAACTTTGTTTTTTGCGACATGAGGCTTCAGAGGTCTGCCTTTCAATTGGATCCGAGTGTCTGGCCTGAGACTTTGGAGTATTCGCAGATGAGAAGGGCTGGAACTGAGCTCTCTGCATTCAAAGAAATAAAATGGGTTTAACTGCATATGTAGAGACTTCATAGATGTTAGTTGCAAGAGGGAGTAAACTTTTTTTGTATGAGGGCGCTAATGGTTCTAACATGCACAAAAAGAGAAGGGGGCAATCGGACAACAGTTGAGCAAAGGAGCAAAATTAGATATAGTTTGTTCTGACCGAGTCAGTTAGGGCCCCAAAGTTTGAATTCCTTATCCACAATGGACCTTTCACCTGCCGCCATTGTCGCTTCTCCTGCAACACAGCCCATGATAGATCCCGTGCCTCTTCCGCCCAGGAGACCACAAACAATCCCGAACCGCTCAAATGCATCATGCTCAACACCCGATCCCTCTGCAAGCACGCCATGGAAATCTGGGACACCATCACCACCCTCGCCCCAAAGTAGCCTTCAGCCAAATGATCACCACCTGGTCCCCACTCACTACCCAGACCACCTTTGACCATCATGTCATCCATCCACTCCGGGGTGCCTACCGACCCAAGGACCTTGGTAAATCAACCATCGACTGAACTTCCTCTAACCACCAGACACCTGCGCGCCTCCTCTTAGGCCCTTGCCCACAACCCCCATATTCGTCGTAGCAGGGGGTCACTCCTTTTCCTACATCGCCGCTAAGACCCGAAGCAACCTGCCCCTCCATCTCCGCACAGCCCCCTCCCTAGCAGACTTCAGAAAGACACTCGACTGGCTTTTTAACCCTTTCGATGCTGATGACGGAACCGCTCAGTCATCAGCTGCGGTGGCGCTGTGCTGATGACGGAGCAGTTCCGTCATGGCCCGGCCGCCGCGCATGCGCGGATTCCGCGCCTGCGCTGGGCGTTCCATTGAGCGGGCGGGGCCATGACGGAACCGCTCCGTCATCAGCACAGCTCAACCGAGGCTGGTGACGGAGCGGTTCCGTCACCAGCATGCGGCCGCCCCGCCCCCTTAGCGCTGCGGCGGAATAGCCGCCGCAGCGATGCGGTTAATGGAGACCCAACAACCATAGCGCCCAGATACCCATAGGGTGTGACAGTGCCACACTATACAAATGTAGATTGATTGACTATTCTTAAACTGGGGCTAGAAACAAGCAAACTAACTCCCACAAAGCTGTGGATGGTACAGGGGGGCTTGGGGCAATGTAGAGTTAACATACTATTCTATTCTTGGGATTTATAAAGCGGATGGCTACCCAACAGGCCTCCCAGCGCTGGTAAACCTTGCCTCTTGGTGCTAGGTGCCTTCGGAATGCTAGAATAAATAGGTTTTGAGTTGCCTCCTGAAGCTAACTTCGGAGCGGTCTAGCCGGATGTGGACAGGAAGTGCTTTACATAGTTTAGAGGCTAGAAATGTGCAGGAACTACCCCCACCTC
Organism: Lissotriton helveticus; assembly: GCF_964261635.1. Classification (NCBI taxonomy): domain Eukaryota; kingdom Metazoa; phylum Chordata; class Amphibia; order Caudata; family Salamandridae; genus Lissotriton; species Lissotriton helveticus. Next base: position 93,785,235 of record NC_136059.1, read on the forward strand.
TGGCTTTCTTGACCTTAGGGACGAGGAGTCGTTTTGAGCTTCCGATCCCAGGTTACGCTTCGACACATAGTGCGTTACGAGACGTTGGATGAGAGGGGGGCTTTTTTTATGCATGGCACAATGGAACAGAGATTTGAATTGTATCCTCTTTTGGATTTGTAGCCAATGAAGCGCTGCCAGAGCGGGGACCGCTCATGTTCGTTTGGGAATATTAAAAAGTATACGTGCTGCTGCATTCTGTACTATTTGCAGTTGGTTTGGTACGTATTTGGGACTGCCTCGATAAAGGGAATTACCATAATCCAAACGTGAATTAAGTGGACCCTTAACTACCACTCTATGTGTAGGTGCTGAGAGCCAACTAAACTTAGCATTTTATTTTTCTTAGGGTGCGAATAAGTCCACAGCAGCAAGCCGCTAGCTTCTTCCCCTAGACTTCCATGGATATTCCTTTGTCGATCCAGAACCCCGGGCTCTTTACTGCCGGGTGGGAGCAGGGAGGTGCCCTAAGTTGGCCGACGGGTGAGTTCACGCCAAAGGGAGGGCTTCTTTCCTACAACCAGGACCTCAGTTTTCTCTCCATTCATTTTGAATACTCACTGTCTGGGGATGTTTCTCACTAGGATACCTCCTGGTTCGGTTCTGATGAGCTTGCCAGAAGTGTCTTTAATGGTTTCTTGGTGGCTCACTGCCTCAAGATGATCACCAATCAGGCTTAAGTCAGGTGGGCCTTCTATAGTCATTGTTCTGCATAGCTCCTCCTGCTAGAAGCTACCTCAGGACTACTGTTTCACCAGAGTCAAAGAATTGTTTATGACATTTCTGGCAAACATACCTGGGATGGTACACAGAATCTCCTTCAGAAGTCCAGAAAAAGTACTTCTGCTGGCTGGATGGGGCCTTCAATCATCCTGCTCGTGGGGCACTGACAGAGCTTCGAGGCCAGCTCAAGCTAGTTCAAAATGTAAACATTCCTCCAGTGGGAACAGAATAAATCTTCCCAGGCTTTCCAGGACGCAGCAGAGCGCTGGGAGCAACTAAACAAAAAAATGTGGATTTTCCAGATACCAGCCAAGCGAGGGCGTTCTGGGTGCCGCCCAACACAACACAAAGCAGGAAAGGGGAGCTCAGGCACTGCAACAAGCAGAAAACAGCTGGCTGGGAAGCAGATGTGTATTGCCATCCTAATGTACCATACTATTAAATCTGTAATCAGAACAACTGCTATTTACAGTGCTTAGCGACGGCAAGACTGAGGGATGTGGCAATAGATAAAAACGTTATTTTGTGCATGTACTAAGAGTGCAAGAGTCACCCTGCAAATGGATCACAAAATGCAGGAAACACATTCTTCACACACACCGGGGGGGACAGAGGGTGGTGGACTAGCACCCCACTGATGAGGGATGATGTATGCATTTTTACAAAAGAGGTCTGTAGGCTGCGTCTTCTCATCAGCTTTTGCCAGAAAACAGGTCCCCAAACCAGAAACTGGATCACAAGGCCAAAATACTGGGCGGAGAAAACGTGAGCACTGTTGTTTCGTATGCGCGAGGGCCTTTGTCAGTCGCAGACTGGACTAACCTGTTAAGTCACCTTGCTGGACGCTGTATGGAAAGAGAGGAACTTACTTAGAAGGAAAAAATAATTGCCTAATTGCCTACTTGTTGGCAGAATGCCTTCTCGTGTGACACTGCACCTGGGAGATACTATAGAGCATATTTACAAGGACTTAACGCCACCATAACGGCACATTGTGACATTCTGGTGGTGTTAAAACATTCTCCTTATTTGCAAGGCGTCGTTAAGCCACTTAAAGTGTGTTAACGCCTCCTTGTAAATAAGCAGCACTTAGTGTGAAAGGGGCGTGCAATGGGAGTTGCAGAGGGTGCTCCACCTCAACACCCATTGCTTTTTGACGCTGCCTCATATTTACAAGGTATGGGGCAGTGCCAAAAATAAGACCAGGCAATACCTGGTTTTAAACAGGCGGGACGAGGAGAAATGTTTTATTGCTCCTCGTACATTGCTCTTTCCACGTGTGCTGCATTCTGCAGCAGACATGGATAGAGCAAATCGCCTCTTAAGATTGTTTATGTGCAGGAAGGTGTTCCCTTCCTGCACATAAACAATCACCCCTGCAACACAGGGCCCCCTATCAAAATGTTGCTAGGGTTCCTGCGCGGGTGTTAAGCAGCTTTTTTAGCGCCAGTGCTAGGGGAAATGCAGGGGTGCCCTGTATTTTTGTAAATATGTAGCTAAATAATCCCTGCTTTTTAACCCCTTCACTGCGGCGGCCATTCCGCCGCAGTGCTAAGGGGGTGGGGCGGGCGCATGCTGGTGACAGAACCGCTCCGTCACCAGCCGCGGTTGCGCTGTGCTCATGACGGAGCGGTTCCGTCACGGCCCCGCCCGCTCAATGGAACGCTCAGTGCAGGCGCGGAATCCGCGCCGCGCAGGTGTGCCGTGACGGAACCGCGCCATCATCAGCACAGCGCGACCGCAGCTGATGACGGAGTGGTTCCGTCACCAGCAGGGGAGGGGTTAAAGCAGTCTGAGTGCGGTGCTGCCAAATTTGGAGTAACACCACACTCCGCCAGTTTATTCTAAATAAATACTTGAGATTGGAAAGTTCCTCCAAAAGCCAAAGAAATGGCGTTTTTGCTGATTCCCTAAAGTGATTAGCAGGCGCCAGCTGCGGCTAGCCCCGTGGAGCTTCTCTAATTAAGCTAAGGAACTAACAAGGTGGAGAGGTGTGGTGCATCAGCCAGGGCGGCTGACTTCGGAGCACCGAGTTCACGGTTCGATCCCCGGCTCTAGCAGCAGCTCAGCCCAACACCATGTGACTCTGGGCAATAGCTCACTTAATTTCCACGATGGTCCCCAGCGCCTGGAGACCCGTAAGGGTGAGTAGTTCGCGCTTTACAAATACGGATTTGGATTTACAAGGTTGGGGACGTAGAGGAAGCTAAATGCACCAGTAGAGAAGCTGCTGTTTACCTGAACTGGAGTGTGATAAGCCTTCTTGCAACTCAAAACCATGGACTGGAATCTGAGGAATCAGTCTTGAAGACTGCCCCATTAACTCCAGGTAATCAAACATGTTTGGCGTCCAAAGTGGAATTGTGGCAGGTCTTCACTGCCACCGCCTGCTGAGCTGCAGAAGTGGCTTGAAGGGGTGGGTAGTAGTTTGTATTCTTTTGGTGATTTGTGTGCACACATTTATTACTTAATTGTTAATGCTGCAAGTACACTAACTGAAGAACTATGCTTAAAATCAGTTAGCCAAAGGAGATATAGGTACGGCGTTACTTTAAAAAAATATATATACAAAAGGTTGCTTCCAAAAGGAGTGCTTTCCTCTTACAACTAGTGGCATCTCTTTTGTAAATAAACAATTAACAAAACAGTATGTAGCCACAAGAGGTTTTAGGTCTAAACTCTTCTCATTGTATTTTGAGAATTATGTGTCACTCCCATTTTTGGGTTTCGCCTGCCGAAGGCTGCGCTCTGCGCAGCTTTTCGGCGCAGGCGAAATCCTTTGTTAACTATAAGTGCTTCGGGAACGTCCCCCGGCTCCCATTGGCTAGCTCCATAAATGGAGGCTAGCCATTGGGTGCCGGATCTGTCCGTCAAGGCCGGACCAGATTCGGGGGCGTTCCCGCGATTTTTTCCCTCTCCACCCCTTTCCGAACGTCATTGCGGCGGTGGGTGTGTGCATTTTTTTTTTTTTCTCGTCATGTTTACTCCATTTCCACCGTGTCTTTTGCAGGGGTGGGCTGTGCACTGAGGCCGCTGATCAGGTAAGCAGCATTTTTTATATTTATCCCGTTCCCGACCCCCCCTCCCGCTGTCCGTGTGTCTGTTCCGCCCCCTCCCCCTGTGTCCGTTCCACCCCCCTACCCCTGTGCCCGTTCCCGCCCCCCTCCCCTTTCACTCCGTTGCTTGTTTCTATTTATTGCTACCCCCACCTTCACCATACATAGTTCCTTGTTGGTCGACGGTTAGAATTTCTTTTTTTATGTCCTTCGGTAAAATGCTCTAATCCGTGCCCTATGGAGCTGTTTGGCGACGGACGAGCAGGGAAGGGGAAGAACTCGCCCGCTGCAGCTAGTTACGTCTGAAGGAGGCTTGGCTTCTGCAAGGGTGTAAAGTGTTTTTACTGATGTGCCCACTCTGATGTTGATGCACTGGGACATGTCGGAATGTTTGTATTTTCTGCCCCGACATACTGGGTGCACTAGGCTTGCGAAACGTGGATACATAGTCCTTCGTTGCGTTTCACTACTGCCCTGACATACTGGGTGTATCACGTTGGTGAAACGTAGATACAGAGTCCTTCTTTGCGCTTCATTTATTTGACAATATCCGGGCTCTAACCCACGTGATCGGCAAAACAAGGAAGAGGAGAGAGGTGATTTACGGTGGCGAGAAGACGAGAGCATTATGGCGCCACATTTGGATTCTTAGGTGAGATGGGGCCTGTGTGATATATATCAGGCTGTTGTTGGTTAGTGCGAGTCAAAGAATATAGTAATTAGCCATCATATATATTTGTTTACTGTTTTTTGGGGAATGAAAAGAGACTACATCGTGCTCCCAGGAAGGATTACGGGCGCCCCCGCCTTGGTCCCTACGCCCCATTCCCCGTCCCCCAGTTCTCACCTCACGTTAGGGGTCCGCACGGCCCGGGGGTCTGCAGCTCCGGAGCTTGGGGTGCAGGCAGCTCAGGCGGTGGGGTGTGGCACCGGGAGGAAGCCTCAGGCAGCACTGGGGGAGGTGCACTGGGCCCGCGCCGCCCCCTCCCCTCCAAATACCGGCCCCTCATACTCGACACCGTGTCAAAATCCGCGAGGAAGAGCTGGTGCCGCATGAGGTCAGAGCAGGCAGGGCGCAGGCAGCAGGCAACAGAGCAGACCGGGCAGACCAGGCACAGGCAGCCAGAGGAGGCAGGGCACAGGCAGCCAGAGGAGGCAGGGCACAGGCAGACAGAGGAGGCAGGGCACAGGCAGACAGAGGAGGTAGGGCACAGACAGACAGAGGAGGCGGGGCACAGGCAGACATGGCACAGTCTGGAAGGGCACAGGCAGACAGAGCCGGCAGGGCACAGGATGGCAGAAGGGAGTTCAGAGCAGACGGGGCACAAGGAAACAGCAGGCAGGGCACAGGGTGGCAGAGCAGGCAAGGCACAGGAAGGCAGAGCAGGCAGGGCATAGGTAGGCAGGACAGCAGTAGGGCGGGGCACAGACAGACAGCAGGTAGCTCACAGGATAGAGCAGGCAGGCCACAGGCAGGGAGGATGCATGTCACAGTCAAGTAGGGTACAGGAATGCAGGCAGGTAGATAGTTCACAGGATAGAGGATGCAGGGCACAGGCAGAGCAGGCAGGCCTAAGGGAAGCAGCAGACAACAGCACTTCCCCACAGTCCTGCGGTGCACGGACTCTCCTCCCGGCGCCGGCGGGCCCTTCGCAGAGCCCCGTGGGAGTCTCCCTGTTGCGACACCCCGGGTTTATCACTGACAGGAACTTTGTCACCCCCTCTCAATCTCTTCAACGGTCCTCTGCCTGGATGCATTTGTGTTGAGGTTTTCAACAAGGACTTTTCGGAATAAGCGTGGGTAGTGGTAAGGGAGAGCGAGGTGTTAATGATTCGATGGCACAGGGAGAAAACACATCGTTGGATGACGCTTTGTCGGATTGTACGAAGCTGCCATCATAGATGGAGAGGGCGCGGAGTGTGCAGGTAAGTCACATATTGTAGTGTTTTCTTATGAACTGTAAGTGAATAAGTGGGCGGGCTAGTGGTGGAGCGGTGGTGATAGCGGATCGGTCGTGTGGTGTTCTGGCTAACGGTATTGATTTTGTTGTCAAAGAGGGGTCCGAGTTGGTGGATTGTTGCATGAAGTGTGGGTTGATGGGGGTGGGGGGGGTTTATGTAATGTCTAATGCACTTCCAGATTCTTTGCTCTCATTGTCTCCCCAGAGACGGCCTTGGTTCAGCAGTCTCATAAGGTACACTCTTGAATAAGAATGCAGCTCTCTGTCACTTCCAGCTCTTGCCAGACAGTCGCTGAGAAGAGAGCATCTATAAAATAGCTGAGCTGTGTATCAGGCAAGAGAGAGGGCTGTAGAGACAGAGAGCAAAAGAGACAGGAGTAGCAGAGAGGCAGGGGCATACACCTTGTAGTGAAGACCGGGTTCTGCTTGCACACATTGCTATGTTAGCATATGCGTATTAGAAGTTTAAACGCCATTTTGCCGCTTTGCCACTTTTGCACACACCACTACATGTTTCTGTTGTAGTAAGTTAAACTGCTTTCTTTTCTTTACATGAGAACAGTCTGTTTTTCACATCCCTAGACTTACACCACAACTTTAGTCTGTACACTGTGTGCAGAAGTCTTCAAGGTCATAACAACAATGTATGCTGTTGATTCAGTTTGATCGGCCCACGCTCTAGGCACAACATGCACACAGCTGCAGCTAACTGAAATTCGAGTGCCTTTCATATTTCACTGCATGCATGATTCGGGTACTAAGAGAAATAACCTTTCCAGACAAAGAGCGTTGCTGATCCTGTAATGTGATTCACCTCAGCTGATCTTAGAGGAATGGGGTTCCCCATTTAAGCCTGAGAGACCTTCTATTATTATAAAACCTAGCTCCTAGCAGGGTAGGGTGGTTCACAAGATGCAATACGACCTATTTCCACTATCATTGTAACATGATTTCTCCCTTTGTGCTTTATGGAATTGTAACAATGCTGATTGTTTTATTTCTAATCATATGCCTGCTTATGTTAGCCAAAATACTGCCTCACAGAGCACGTAAATAAAAATAAACATTTGACACTTTTCCTGTCTCTGATTACTCAGGTTGTGGACCAGTATGAGAATAAAAACGAAAGCGTGTTCTTGATTCCCACCATTCCTGAGAGTACCCCTAGTCGCTTGTTCTGGGTTGTCTAATCATTGGTAGCTTAGCTGTAGTACGGAGAACGAATGAGACACTGATGCTAGTCGGATAGGGGTTCTTGGTATTGAGTCGAGTTTTTGGTACACCACAATTCACTGAGGTCCTGGTTTCCTGTGCATAGTTCTGTGCATGAGCAGAATTCCCGCAACAACCTCTTGAGAAGGAGAAAGCTAAAGAGACTAACAGCAGAAGAGACAGGAGAAGAGAGCAGTTTAGACAGACAGAGAAGGAACGAGTGAAGCCGCAAGTGAGATGTGCCCTTGCTGAGATTGAGACACACACACATGCGCCTTCTCTGACTCACTCATGTTCCTTCTCCTTCATCCCACTCCATTCCCCCTCCCCCCACCATCGACCTTCATTGTTAAACTCCCCCCATCAGGACTCATCGTGAAATATCCCAGATGGGTAATTTGGGGCCGCTGACTTTGCCTTGCCAAGCGCCTCAACCGCCGAGAACAGAAATATATAAACCGCGTAAAAATGAGGGTTCAGATTTAATTACCACCAACATTCCTCCCTTGTGTTGCTTGTTGTAGACATGTATTTACTATTTATGTATGATGTTTTACTATATGAAAATAAAAAAGAGAGCTAAAGCGGTTTCTAGGCCGGATCCTTTTGGCATTATTTCATTTATTTAAATAATGCCTTTAATTAATCTTATAAGGTCATTAAGGCGAAACCTATTGGCTATGCCAATGTTGGTTTATTTTGTGATCTATGGTTCTGAGGATTCTATCTGATTTTTGAGAATTCTGGGTTTGAAAGTGCAGTTCAGGGAGCGGCGGAATAAAGGGTATTTTCACCGTAGAAATGGTTCATCTGCATCACAATCCACACATGATCATTCTGTAATGGAAAATACAGTAATCACACGTCTCTATTAGTATTTTAACCAGTCCAGAATAAAATGGCATTACCAACCCCCTGCTGGATTCAGAAATACACAGAGTTTTCCATGTAGAGACCAAGGCCAGCTGCAGGATCTTCTCAAGGCATGCAATTGTGTCAACTAGTAGCCACTAGCTCTGTGTAAAGTAGATAGTATTGTACCCCATGTTATTATAGAGGTAACAAACACAACATCTTTTGGATAGATCTGTAGATTTCATGGTCTGGTTGAGACCAGGTTAGGGAAAGCAGTCTTTGTAGGTGAGGCAAAGCAGGATCAAGAAACTGGCACAGCAACCGAAGTGAGATGGCTGGTTGGCAATGCACCGGATGCAAGAGGGTCTTTCTCAATATCTCAAACCTTCTCAAGAGAGCATGAGCTAAACTGAGCTGCAGGCGGTTCTATCAATCTGTGAAAAGAGGTAGCCGGATGGATGATTGTTCTCTCTGGCATGGTTCTGTAGCTTGTATGCTAATATGGCTGGAACTGCAATGAAATATAGTTTATGCAAGCTAACCCAAACAGGCTGTGAATGGAACTATAAATGAGAATCCCAACAAATGTATAACACTACACATCAATTTCAAAATCATGAATACATTTTAATAGTATAAATATACAAAAATTAGAAGATGCTTTTTTATTGCAAGGTAAAAAAAGAAATCAACTTAAGAAAGAATAGAACAAACAGTTGTTGAAAAATCTTTCAGTGCATTTCGATTACTCATGATTTTACAGAGGGACATAGAAAAAAACGATACTAAAAATGGAGAGTTCATACAAAACCTCCCTCAGAAATGCATGTAGACGCAGTGCAAATAGTCCCGTATATTAGTTTCTGTCGCGTTTAGACAACATCATGAACTTCACGTTTACATTGTATTTCTGAGAGAAGGCGGAGCTAAGCGCTCTGGAAAGTAAACAAAGCTCTGGAGAGATTGCGATGGATGGAGTTGGTTTGGCAGCGATGGCCCTTTTATACAAAACCGGCAGACTTCACGAAAAGGTGTGTGTATAAAAGACATCCACATTGGAAGTGTAGTCCAGAGGGAAGGCTTGTCCAATCTGCTTTGCCCCAAGGCTCGCCCCACCCAGGGCTGACGACTGCTTCAGTCTGAGGAGGCTGAACCTGGAGAAGCTCCTCGTATTTTCATTGCTTCTTGCAAGATCCAGAATTCTTATGAATCCTGCAAAACAAATACATGCCGAGATTGCAGTAATAGCATAATCCAAACTGGTTATTTACTTAAAAAGGTAGTGGTTATCAATCAAACGTCAACCCTCTTTTCACGATACTAGACATGTCTCCTTCCCATAGTACTTTCCACACAATGAATCTTATATTCTACAAGATTGTGGGTGTTCATATTTGATGTGTGCACCCAGGTTCTGAGGAAGAACTGCTTTCTCTTGGATGTGAATGGGCAGTGATTCAGCACTGTGTTCAGAGTCTCTGATTCGCCTTCCCTCTGAATGCTAGAGGGAGGACACCACTTCCTGTTTCCAAACTGCTGGGCGGTTAGCGCTCTAGCAGCTGGGTCTCTCGGGGCTACTTAGGCGGAGCCTGACTTCCTGGCGCTGCGGTAAGAGGTAGTGGCAGTACCTTGTGAACCGCTTGCTCGCCACAGGCTATAGCGCTGAGCTCGCGCTCTCATTCATGTTGTGACTGTGATTATTTTAGCCTTTTTAAAATCTGTGACTAAAACGGAATTTTAGATTGTAAAAATTGCTTTTCGCATTGCCCACACGCACCATCACAACACCCTACTGATTGGTGCAACGCCGTCATAGGAGACGCTCTCTGATTCGCCTTCCCTCTGAATGCTAGAGGGAGGACACCACTTCCTGTTTCCAAACTGCTGGGCGGTTAGCGCTCTAGCAGCTGGGTCTCTCGGGGCTACTTAGCCCTCGCCTTCCCGTGAGCGTGCAGCGATCGCGCGCAGGGGAGCCGAAGCTAAGCCAAAGAGTAGCCCGTATGCGCCCGTCCGCGACAGGACGGGACCAGGGGCCACCCACCCTGCCCCCATGTCCCTCCACCCCTCCTTTGACCTGGCCTCATCTAAAGACTCTCACATCAGGTACTCCTCCCAATTCCTACGATCCCTCCGCCCTCAGGATCACCACCGATGTGTAGACAGTGGCTGGCCCAATTCTGAAGGACCTTTTTCCTGTTGTCAGTGTGGTTTTCAAGCCACTCTCAATACTATACCAGGGTCTTCACTCACTCCCAAGTCAGTAAAGAAAGGCTGGAAAAGCTTCTTACTTAATGTTCGTTCTCTTCCGCGTCACTGTATTGAAATTTGGGACACTATTCTCAGCCTCAAACCGGAAATATGCTTCCTAACGGAAACTTGGTTAAAGCCCCATACCATTCCATCTGTTATGACAGGAATCCCCACAGGATACAAAATCCTGAGACAAGACCGCCCGATAAAAACTGGTGGCGGCACTGCCATAATATACAAAGACAGTCTCCGCATTACCATACTAGAACAAGCCTTACTTCCTTCTATGGAAATAATGATCTTCAAAATAAATACTGGAAATAAACACCACTGGAAGGGCGCCTTAGTCTACCGTCCTCCTGGCGCCGACACAAGTTTTTCTCTAACTCTCACTGAAATACTTGCTCCTCATATGAAAGCAAGAGAGCATTTTATACTACTTGGAGATTTTAATTTCCACGCAGACACACCAGAGGACCCTGATACCAAGCTCCTACTGGCAGACCTCGCCCTTCTAGGCCTACATCTACGGAACAGTGGTCCTACCCACAGAGGTGGCCACACCCTAGATCTCATCTTTTCTAATGACCCGTCAATATACTGCCATCCCCCCAAATCAGTACACTGGTCCGACCACAGCATGCTGGAATTTTCCTTCATGCAACTAACTAAATCTTCCGAATCTTCTGCCACCATGAGTATTAAACGTAGACCATGGCATAAGGTTACTCCAGAAGCATTCGCAGAAACCTGGAAAACACCTACTCTTTCCGACTCTGACAATTCTGAATCGGCCTTTGTCAAACTAAACACCACTCTCCTCGATACAATTAACCTTTTGGCCCCACAAAAATTGGTCAAATTACCAACGACCAACAACAAAAAGGAAATATGGTATACGGAAGCATTAAAAATTGAAAAACAAAAGTGCAGAAAGTTAGAAAAACGATGGAGGAAGAACCACTCCAGTGAAAGCAAAGAGCTCTATCAACAAGCTGTCTCCTCTTATTACAAAAACATAAAAAAGGCAAGGAAAACCAGCCTTCAATCCCAAATAGATGAAGCAGATAATTCTTCCAGAGAATTATACAAAATTCTAAGAAGTTTCACAAATCCCACAGCATGCGAAAGTCCTGATACCTTCTCTCAAGATTTGTGTAATAAGATCTCACAATTCTTTGAAGATAAAATTGATACCATCTATAACAAAATATTGGCCAAACACCCCAACAACACAGAGACGGCTGATGCTCTCTGTCCACAAATTAATTCTGAGACCTTTACTGATATCCCAGAAATTTCTGAGGATGATATAAAATCTTTACTAAATACAATAAAAACTGGGTCCCCCCTTGATCTCCTCCCCCCCAGAGTGATGAACAAGCTTAGCACTGCTCTCTGCCCTTCTATCCAAAAAGTTTTGAACCTCTCCTACAAAGAAGGTAAACTCCCTCAGCAATGGAAAGAGGCAGTGGTGAATCCTATTCGGAAAAACGCCATCTCCCCCTGGACAGAGCTCTCCAACCTCCGTCCTATCTCTCTGCTGCCGCTCCTGAGTAAACTGGCCGAGAAGCATGTTAATACCCACCTGTCCAGTTTCATAGAGGCGACAGGGGGCCTGGACCACTCTCAATCTGGGTTCAGGCCCAACTACAGCACCGAATCAGCTCTCCTCTCCGTGACCGATAACATCAAGATGTCACAGGATAGAGGAGGCTCAATGATTCTGGTGCTGTTAGACCTGTCGGCCGCCTTTGATACTGTGTCCCACAAGATCCTCGTGAGCCGTTTACAGGGAGTAGGCATAGGAGGACAGGCCCTTTCCTGGCTGGAGAGCTTTCTGTCCGGGCGCTCACAATCCGTCAGCTTGGGACCATATCGCTCCTCCTCAAGGATGCTCACGAAGGGGGTGCCACAGGGCTCATGCCTAAGCCCCACATTGTTTAATGTGTACGTGGCCCCCCTTGCTGAGATCGTGAGAAAATATGGATTCACCCCGGTGTCCTACGCTGACGACAACCAACTTCTCTACCCTTTCCATTCCCTAAACTCCAATGTCAGGGATAATTTCGCGGAAGGCATGAGGGCCATATCCAACTGGATGGCTGTCAACTGCCTCCAATGCAACGTTGGAAAAACTGAGCTAATGCTCTTTGGAAAAGCGTCCATACTATGGTCCCCCGACTGGTGGCCCTTAGACCTGGGACCAGTACCCACCCCAAAACTAACAGTAAAAAATCTGGGGGTGAAGTTAGATCAAAATCTAACCTTGAAGGAACATGTGAGTGCAGTTGCTGGGGCATGTTTCCACACAATTGGTTTGTTAAAAAGAGTCTTCCCATACCTATCAGACAATTACAGAAAGACCCTAGTGCAGACTATGGTGATAAGTAAAATTGATTACTGCAATGGACTCCTGATACAAGCCAACGAGAGCGCCATAAATCGCCTCCAGGTAGTCCAAAACACAGCGGCAAGACTGGTTTTGAATGTCCCCCCCAGAACCCCTTCCAAGCCTCTGCTGCGAGAACTTCACTGGTTGCCAATACGATTACGCATCAAATTTAAAATCTGCTGCATTGTTCACAAATGCCTGTTCGGGAAAGCCCCCAATTATCTGACTCAAAAGTTACCCCTTTACAAACCTGACAGAGCACTACGGTCAAGCAATCAATTGCTAATAAAAACTCCTCTGGTAAAAAAAAACAGACAAGGTGGCTGTTGGACACGGCCTCGTGGCGTGGGCCTAACCCTCCCACCTGGCGGGCCCCGGACGACATCGGGCCGCCGGCAAGCTGCTGTCGACCCCCCTGACACGAACATTCCCGAACCCGCAAGGAGGGCCGCCCCCTGGCAACCTACGGCTCTCCCTCTCCCTGGCCCCCGGCGGGCCCTGCTCGCCAACGCCGCCGGTCCAGCAACCATGCCTGGCCCCATCTCTGGCCCGACTCCATCTTGGGCCCATCACGTCCCGAGCACGTGGCCGCCGCCGCCCTGGCCCCGGCCCCAGCGAAGCCCCGACATCGGGGCACCCAGATCCTCCCAGGTGGTCGAGTGGCCACTTGACAGATCCGAAGGGCGGGAAGTTTCGATGGCCCTCCAGCCGTCCCCGGACGCCTGGTATCGATCGCCCTCCAGCCTCCCTGGGCGCTGGCTCCACCCCCCTGCTGGGTGTTTGGACACCTTCATCCCGGCCCCTCTGACCCCCAGGCGCGAGGGTCCGGACATCAAAGGACTCCAGTCCTATATCTGGGCCAGCCCTGGATCAGGACGGTAGTTGTATCTGGAGTTGAAGCCCTGCTGACCTCGTCGCGGCGAATCCTGATCCAAACTCTTGTACCTGGAACTATCTTTGAGGCCCTGCTGACGCTGTCGCGGCCTGACCAAGCTGAACCACCTTCGAGGCCCTGCTGACGCTGTCGCGGCCTGTCCACGCTGAACTACCTTTGAGGCCCTGCTGACGCTGTCGCGGCCTGTCCACGCTGAACTACCTTTGAGGCCCTGCTGACGCTGTCGCGGCCTAACCAAGCTGAACCACCCTCGAGGCCCTGCTGACGCTGTCGCGGCCTGACCGCGCTGAACTATCTTCGAGGCCCTGCTGACGCTGTCGCGGCCTGACCACGCCGAACCACCTTCGAGGCCCTGCTGACGCTGTCGCGGCCTGTCCAAGCTGAAATATCTCCGAGGCCCTGCTGACGCTGTCGCGGCCCGAACCCTTGAACTATCCACGCACCAGTGGGTGCCAAGACTGTCCCGCTACCCCCTTTTCCCCCAAGATCAAGACATTACGGATCCCTCGATCCTTGCCGCTATCCTGCCAAGAACTTGCTTTGAGTACTTATATAAAGATTCTTGGGAACATCTTCCCTGTGTCGTGTCTATCTGTAAGTAGTGTGATTACTCTGCTGTTACGATTGTAGGAGAGGAGCCTCGCCGAGGAGGCCTCCCTACGGTGCTCGGCCTATTCCATACAGAGAGGTGGGTCTCGGGGCGGACAGTCAGACACCTTCTGTCTCCCCTGGGGTCGCCTTTCCAACATTGGTGGCAAGCGACGGGATCCGAGCCCACGCAAATCGTACAGCGAGTAACACGGCACTACTGACAGAGACCCACAGCCACGATGACTACTAAGGAAGCCGGAACGACCGCAGAATTCCAGAAAGACCTGTTAGAGGAGTATACCCATAAAGAACTTAAACAATTTTGCAAAGACTTGGGTATCGCTACCACTGGACTAAGTACAAAGGACGATTTCAAAGACGCGCTGCAAACCTGGGTGGAGACCAGAGAGACCCCACCCCAACCGAACGATGACATTGTCCAAGAAGTACCCGTGAGTACCGTCATAGCCCCCGTAGAGGAAAGAACCGCCAACCGGGACCCGGGCCTCTCCCCTGAAGATGCCCGGGAGCGAGAGAGGAGTCGGCTCCATGAACTAGAGCTCGCCCGACTCCGGCTGGACGAAGAACTCCAATTAGCAGAAAAGAAAATGGCCCTTGAACAACTGCGATTAGAGAAAGATCTGGAAGAGAGGCGGCGGCAAAGAGAATTGGAAGAAAAAAAACCTCGCATACGAACACGAGCGTGGCCTCAAAGAACTCGAAATCAAAGCCAACCTCGAAGGAACTGGCGCCACGGTAGCCCGGAACCCCTCACCGCCTGCCGACCCAAAGGTCCACATCCCGAAGGATATCGTGAAGGAATACTACAAGAATGACTATATCCAGCAATGGTTCAAGGCATACGAAGTTGCCATGACCGCGCACCGCATTCCGCGAGCCGACTGGGGTGCCGGCTTATGGGGGAGGTTAGTCAGCGAAGGAAGAGACACCCTGCTGGAGCTGGCTGACGACGTAATGTCCTCCTATGACCACATGAAGGACGCCCTGCTTGTCCGGTATGGCCTCACCCCCGAGATGTACCGGCAGAGATTCAGAGACTGCAAGAAAATCCCCGGTACCACGTGGGTCGAGTACGTGAACTTTTATAGCAGGGCCCTGGAAGGATGGATAAAGGGCAGCAAAGTGTCCACCTACGAGCAGCTGTTCAACCTCATCGTTTGGGAGCACCTCTCCAACAACTGCTTTGTCGAGCTCCGACAGCATCTACTCGACAGCAAGCTAACCGAGCCCCGGAAACTCGCCGTCGAGGCAGATCGATGGGTGAGCACCCGGGTCCCCCGCACACCGATAGGAGAAACCGGTCAGGGCGGCCGGGGGCACCCCCGCCAGCGGGGAGGCGGAGGAGGACAGAACCAGAGCCGAAGTTTCCCGCCAGCCTCGGGCCGGGGGCCCCCTCCCGGGTTCCCCCCGAGTAACACTTCGCCGTCCCTGAGGAGGGACCCCCCAGCACGGCCGGGGCCCCACCCGAACATTACTTGCCACAGATGCCAGCGGACCGGTCACTATGCCAGTGACCCCCTCTGTCCCATGAACCAGCGTCCCGGCACCACTGGGCCTCCGACCCGCCAGTTCGCTGCTGCAGCTCTGGGAGGAGAGGGAGAAGAAGACGTAGAGGTCTACGAGGAAGAACAAATCGAGTATGAACCAGCCGCCATGGCCCTAGCCTGCCTGGGCAATAGAGACATGGTCCCCCAGGCCCCGCTACCGAGCAACACTCGAAAATACCGTCAGTGGGTCCACATCAATGGACGACGGACCGAAGCCCTCCGAGACACGGGAGCCAGTGTGACCGCCGTCCGCTGCCACTTGGTGACCCCCGAACAGATCATCCCGAACGTACGCTGCCCCGTGAGGGCCGCCGACAACTCCGAAACTCTATGCCAGATGGCCCGAATTCCCTTCGAGTGGGGGGGAGTGTCGGGCACCCTCAAGGTGACCGTCCGGGACGACGCCCCCGTGGACTGCCTCCTGGGGAACGACCTCGAGAGCTCTCCCTGGGCCCAAGTCGAGCGGAGAGAGCACCTAGGAATGATGGGACTACCAGAGTGGGTCTGTGCAACGACCCGATCTATGGCGGCCCGAGCCCCGGCAGCGACCGAGGCCGCCCCGACCGAAGAGCCAGAGTGGCCCGAGCCACCACCCTCGGCCATCCATGAAGAATGCGACTCCGAGACCAGGCCCTCGGAGCCCGAAAACCACCACGAGCTCAGCGACATCCCCGAACTCGCCCAATGGCGCCAAGAGGGTGGTCCCACCCGAGAACAGTTTCGGCAGGAGCAGAAGACCTGCCCTTCCCTCGAGGGGACCCGCCAACAAGCCGCTGCCCAAGCTACCGGGGACACCTCAGGGTCCCACTGGGTCTACTGGGACCACGACCTCCTATATAGTGAACAGAAAATTGCCGAGCTGGGGGCCAGCCGAGTGCTAGTGGTTCCCCTGCGATTCAGAGACTTCCTTTTGAACCTGGCGCACGATGTGCCCCTCGCCGGGCACCTGGGGCAGGACAAAACTTACAGCCGCCTGGTGACCCATTTCTACTGGCCCAAAATGCGCACTGATGTACACAACCACTGCCGCACCTGCCAGACATGCCAAGCCAGCGGAAAGAGCGGGGGGAAGGTGAAGGCCCCGCTCCAACCTTTTCCAGTAGTGACCACCCCCTTCGAGCGAGTGGGAATAGACATTGTGGGGCCCCTGGACCCTCAAACCTCGCAAGGGCATCGCTTCATACTTGTCCTAGTGGACCACGCCACCCGCTATCCTGAGGCCATCCCCCTCAGAACCATCACCGCTCCCGTGGTGGGGCGAGCCTTAATGGGGATCTTCTCCCGAGTAGGATTCCCCCGGGAGGTCGTGAGCGATCGAGGCACGAACTTTATATCTAAATATATGCGGTCCCTGTGGCAACAGTGCGGGGTCACGTACAAGTTCACCACCCCGTATCATCCCCAAGGGAATGGACTTGTGGAGCGGTTCAACCGGACACTCAAGGGGATGATACAGGGCCTAGAGGAGCCACTACGACGCAGATGGGACGTCCTGCTGCCCTGCCTCCTGTTTGCCTATCGGGAGGTACTACAGAAATCCCTGGGGTTCAGCCCCTTTGAACTCTTGTACGGACACCCTGTCCGAGGTCCGCTCAGCCTGGTCAAAGAGGGCTGGGAAACTACCGTCCAGGGCGCACCCCCGGATGTCTACCGATACCTCCTGACCCTCCGAAACCAGACTCGGAAGTTCCGGACCCTTGCAGAGGCCAACCTGGAGGCCAGTCAGGAGGACATGAAACGCTGGTACGACCAGCACTCCTCCTCCATCGAGTTCGAGCCGGGCCAGCGGGTCTGGGTCATGTCCCCGGTCGAACCCTGTGCCCTCCAGGACAAATGGTCGGGGCTCTTCAAAGTGATCGAGCGCAAGAGCCCCGTCACTTACCTCGTGGACATGGAGTCTCCCCGGAATCCCCTCCGGGTTCTGCACGCCAACCGGCTCAAACCTCATTTTGCCCGCACAGAACTGAGCCTGCTACTCGCTACCGACGATGGGACCGAAGACGACTCCGAGCCCTTGCCCGACCTCCTAAAGTGCACTGAGAAGGACGGCTCCGTCGAAGGGATCTCTCTCTCCCCCGACCTGACCCCCGCGCAGCGTCGAGACTGTCATGAACTGTTGGGACAATTCACAGATCTGTTCTCCCTCACCCCCGGGGTTACCCAATGGTGTGTCCACGATGTCGACACCGGGGACAGTCAGCCAGTACGACACCGGGCCTACCGGGTCCCCGACCGAGTTCGGGCCTGCATCCAGAAGGAAGTCACCAAGATGCTGGCCCTGGGGGTAGTCGAACCCTCCGACAGTCCCTGGGCCAGCCCAGTGGTCCTGGTCCCCAAGGCCGCCGCCCCTGGCACCCCGCCAGAACTCCGGTTTTGCGTCGACTACCGGGGGCTGAATGCTGTTACGAGAACCGATGCACATCCCATCCCCCGGGCCGATGAACTGATCGACCGCCTGGGGGCCGCCAAGTACCTCAGTACCTTCGACCTCACCGCCGGGTATTGGCAGATCGGCCTCACCCCTAGCGCCCAGGAGCGCTCAGCCTTCTCCACACCCGACGGCCACTTCCAGTTCAAGGTGATGCCCTTCGGCATGAAAAACGCCCCGGCCACCTTCCAGAGACTAGTAAACAAGGTACTGGCGGGGCTAGAAGAGTTCAGTGCCGCCTACCTAGACGACATTGCGGTCTACAGCCTCCAGTGGGCTGAGCACCTGAAACACCTTTGGGAAGTCCTGACCGCCCTCCGCCGGGCCGGGCTAACTGTGAAGGCCAGCAAATGCCAGATAGGCCAAGGGTCCGTGACCTATCTGGGACACCAAGTGGGGAGCGGCCAAGTGGCTCCCCTCCAACCCAAGATCGACGCCATCCTAGCCTGGGAACCCCCGGCCAACCAGACCGCCGTCCGAGCCTTCCTGGGGCTCACGGGGTACTATCGGCGTTTTATCAAGAACTATGGGAGCATTGTGGGGCCCCTCACGGAACTGACCTCGAAGAACCAGCCACAGAAAGTGCAGTGGACACCCGCGTGTCAGGTGGCCTTCGAGACCTTGAAAACAGCCATGTGTACCGCCCCTGTGCTCCAGGCCCCCGACTACAGCCGAGAGTTTGTGGTCCAGACCGACGCCTCTGAACACGGCATCGGGGCGGTCCTATCTCAGATGGACCCCGAGGGAATTGACCATCCCGTCGCCTTCATCAGCCGGCGGCTGCTGGCCAGAGAACAACGATGGAGCACCATCGAGAGAGAGGCCTTCGCCGTCGTGTGGGCCCTCAAGAAACTCAGGCCATTGCTCTTCGGCACCCACTTCCGGGTGCAGACAGACCACCGGCCCCTACGGTGGCTGATGCACATGCGTGGCGAAAACCCGAAGCTGCTGCGATGGTCCATCTCCCTCCAAGGGATGGACTTCACCGTGGAGCATCGCCCTGGCAACGACCACGCCAACGCTGATGGCCTGTCCCGATTCTTCCGCCTCGACGAAGAGAGTCCCCAGGACGATGGGTGACTCTCCCCGCCTTCAGTTGGAGGGGACGTGTGTTGGACACGGCCTCGTGGCGTGGGCCTAACCCTCCCACCTGGCGGGCCCCGGACGACATCGGGCCGCCGGCAAGCTGCTGTCGACCCCCCTGACACGAACATTCCCGAACCCGCAAGGAGGGCCGCCCCCTGGCAACCTACGGCTCTCCCTCTCCCTGGCCCCCGGCGGGCCCTGCTCGCCAACGCCGCCGGTCCAGCAACCATGCCTGGCCCCATCTCTGGCCCGACTCCATCTTGGGCCCATCACGTCCCGAGCACGTGGCCGCCGCCGCCCTGGCCCCGGCCCCAGCGAAGCCCCGACATCGGGGCACCCAGATCCTCCCAGGTGGTCGAGTGGCCACTTGACAGATCCGAAGGGCGGGAAGTTTCGATGGCCCTCCAGCCGTCCCCGGACACCTGGTATCGATCGCCCTCCAGCCTCCCTGGGCGCTGGCTCCACCCCCCTGCTGGGTGTCTGGACACCTTCATCCCGGCCCCTCTGACCCCCAGGCGCGAGGGTCCGGACATCAAAGGACTCCAGTCCTATATCTGGGCCAGCCCTGGATCAGGACGGTAGTTGTATCTGGAGTTGAAGCCCTGCTGACCTCGTCGCGGCGAATCCTGATCCAAACTCTTGTACCTGGAACTATCTTTGAGGCCCTGCTGACGCTGTCGCGGCCTGACCAAGCTGAACCACCTTGGAGGCCCTGCTGACGCTGTCGCGGCCTGTCCACGCTGAACTACCTTTGAGGCCCTGCTGACGCTGTCGCGGCCTGTCCACGCTGAACTACCTTTGAGGCCCTGCTGACGCTGTCGCGGCCTAACCAAGCTGAACCACCCTCGAGGCCCTGCTGACGCTGTCGCGGCCTGACCGCGCTGAACTATCTTCGAGGCCCTGCTGACGCTGTCGCGGCCTGACCACGCCGAACCACCTTCGAGGCCCTGCTGACGCTGTCGCGGCCTGTCCAAGCTGAAATATCTCCGAGGCCCTGCTGACGCTGTCGCGGCCCGAACCCTTGAACTATCCACGCACCAGTGGGTGCCAAGACTGTCCCGCTACCCCCTTTTCCCCCAAGATCAAGACATTACGGATCCCTCGATCCTTGCCGCTATCCTGCCAAGAACTTGCTTTGAGTACTTATATAAAGATTCTTGGGAACATCTTCCCTGTGTCGTGTCTATCTGTAAGTAGTGTGATTACTCTGCTGTTACGATTGTAGGAGAGGAGCCTCGCCGAGGAGGCCTCCCTACGGTGCTCGGCCTATTCCATACAGAGAGGTGGGTCTCGGGGCGGACAGTCAGACACCTTCTGTCTCCCCTGGGGTCGCCTTTCCAACAGTGGCAGAGCCTTTTCTCTGGTAGGGCCTAATCTCTGGAATAACCTACCTCCCGGCTTAAGACAAACCTCCAACCATTCCTCCTTCAGGAAAAAATTAAAAACCTGCTTATTCCTGGAAGAATAAATAATCAACCATCAGTTGATAACCACAACCTCTGGTAACACCTGCCATGCCACCCTGCGAGCAAAGCGCGGAGATACCCCGTAAGGGGTCGATTCTTGCGCTATATAAGAATATAAATAAAATAAATAAATAAGTGATTATGTGAGTGGTATATAGTTCTGGAGCAATCAGCTCACAACTGCGAAGTCAGTCACTACTAGATTAAAGGAACTGTGGTTTAAACGTCATATATGCCAGAGGGAGCGTGGTTGGGGCTGGATTCAATCTCTTTGTGATCTGAAATGGAGGATTACACAAATAAACACTGCTAAAAGAGCAGAGACACTGACCTTCTGTGTGCCAGGTCAGGTGGCAGTTGCTGTTTTCAAGTGTGAGATCACAAAAGCAGAAATTCCCAATACAATATAGGGTGCCAGGTATTTTGTGTTCTGTGTGTTTTCCATGTTGCATGCTTTAACAATGTCCTTTTTAGTGAAGAGTACCTTTTGAACCATGGGTTCTATGTTTGTGTTTTTTCATGTTGCTGAGGAGCTGCTTTGTGGTTCAGTGTTGGTATGAGAACCGAGTAGTTTTTTTTGTTGCTCCAGTTGTTTAGCTGGGCATGACCCAATGTTGCTTTGAGGACATGTATTGCACTTGCCTGGTGATGGCTCCTGGCTAGAAACAGATTATGTTCTGTATACCTGTTCTGATTGCCTTTTGTAACTAGGAGCCAGTGGTGTCTGTGACTGGTATGGGGAGTAAGAATAGCATGACAGCTAGACACGATCCAATGTTCCACTGAGGGGGTGGTGTGTTTCGCCCTGTGGTATTTGAGGTAAGTGCAAGTTAGGTAAGTACATGAAGGGGCATTTTCCATATCTAGGGAATTAATATCTGCTGTTGACCTGTTTCTATATAGTTATGATGTAAACAATGTGTAGTATATTGTTTACAGGTAGTGTTGCTCTTATCTAAGGAAGTTTAGATCAATGAACTGATTGACAGAACACAACGCAACCAAGTTACAAAAAATGACTCAAGTGAGTCAACAATTCAAAAAAGGATAGTAGCAAAAACCCAGTGGTTTGTGCAACAGAAATGTTTTAGTGTTAAATCTTCTCCAATGTTGACACGTAGAGACAAAACAAACACAGCTTGTTTTGTCTCTAGGTGTCAACATTGGAGAAGATTTAAGAATAATACATTTCTGTTGCATACACCACTGGATTTTTGCTACTATCCTTTTTTGAATTGTTGACTCACTGGAGTCATTTTTTTAACCTGTTTGCGTTGTGCTCTGTCAATCAGTTCATTGTTTTGTTCATATGTAGGTATCCTGCATATAGAGTAGCATTGTGGATGGCACAGTGCTCGACATTGAGCATCTCTTAAACTTTGTGGCAAACATATACAGAGGTGCTGGCTGCAGTGTACCACTGCCATCAGGTGTTTCTAGAAAAGGAAGTTTGGATGTTGGAGTAAGTGCTGTAGAATGTGGTGCAAGCTTATGTTCGGAGCTGCTGCCACATGGATATGCTGTAGGAATAGGGATGAATTGTTTTCATATTCATGATTACACACCAGTTATAGCAGCAGTAGGTTATGTACAAGAAAGCCCAGAGGAACAAGGTGCTTGGCTGCACCTTGTCCAACTGCTGTACAGAAAATGTTACCTACAAATAATACCAGTTTTGAAGCCTGCGGATATTCTACACTCACATGATACAATGCTTGGCTGGAAAAAAACAGCTGGTTTGTTTAACCTTTTTTTTTTTAGCATCTACAGTAACACAGCACAGTAATACCTCTCAATACACCATCTTCAGTTATAATTATCAGTGAGGTTCGGGTGATTAATACGCAACCTGCAGTTAACACAAGTCACACTCAAACATGCAACACCCAAAAAACACATTGTTTTGACTCTCAAACCTGAAAAGCATCACATAAATAGCTCATCACACAACTATAATTGATACAATTATGATCAACACTTTTTGAAATGTCTGTAGCACTAAAACGAAGAAGCTCTATTTCAAACCAGATTCATCCAAAATAACAATTCAGGCGTTTAACTATAGTACAACCCACTGTAACAAAGGGTCTGTCCTGACATGAAAGTTGTCGTTAAAGAAAATATTCTACCATTTCCCCACAAGAACCACTATGTAGGTGTAATTGGGATGCAGATGACCTGAAATTTAGATTAGCATATATTGAATATTTTGACTTCCCTTTATAGCCTCAAATAAATTACAGTACAATGTACCTTCCACAAACGTTAAATTCCTAGTAAAGAGTTGGATGAAGGTGTCTCTTACGGTTTCAGATCTTCATGTACACTCACACTTACTCTAATGATACAGTCAAAGAAGCCTTTCGCTGATAGGACAGTGGACCCTGAGAAGGCTTTTAACAATGTGGCTTCTGAAAGTCCTAAAGCCACCCTTGCGCAGGTTGGGTTAGGTGCTACTCTAATCTCAGTTAGCTGAGTGAGCTAGCAAGTTACCAAAATACATCACAAAACACGTATAAAATGGCAAAATCTCAGATGATTTCAATATCAAATATCGGGACCCTTCTACTTTTTAACCCTTTTCAATTGAATGACTTTCCCAACTGCTTGAAAACCTTCCCAGCATTTCAAATTTGAATTACAGTGTTTGCAAAATAATGCCCAAACAAAGTAGATCATAATTTGTAATCCTCAAAGCCCAATGTTCAAGATTATCGAATAGAGAAATTGCAAATAGATCTAGATGGAAAATTAATTGTTGGAATGTGAAAAGACTAACAGAAGATTGGATTAATTATGTTAGTGTTAAAATCACAAAGGATACAAAAGAAAATGTAAGAAGGCTATGAGAGAACAGAAAAAAAAGAATCAGAATCATACCAACATTTCTGACATTGATGGGAGATTGAACATCATAAAGATGGCAGTTCTTGTTACCTTTATATTGTGCTTAGCAGCATCCTTTGAGAAAGTAGAACCTCATATTTCCAAAGATAAAGCCTTAAGATGGGCTCCAAAAATCACATTAGGCTGCTAATAAATGGAGGTTAAGTATTTTCTAACTTGAAACTTTATTACTGGAGCACATATTAGAAATTTAACAAAATATCTTTGGGATAAGAGGAGGGAACTATAACAGCTGAACTATTTGGTACCACCACACCCTAATGCAAGATTATAGTGGGAAACTAAATAAATTTGCCATTAGCATAAAAATAAAAAAGACCATTGATAGAATATAGAGTTTGTGTTTTATGAAACTGCTCTCTTATAATTTACTCTGACTAAGGCACACCAGTCCATGACAAGATGTAATCAGATCAGATGACACTGGCAATATGTTATAAGAATGTTCTTTAATGTTGATGGGAAATTTATTAGAGTATGATGCATTGAAAGCAAAAATGACATTCCCTTCCTTGTTATCGGATACATTCGGATCTCTTCTTTTGTTAATAAGATCAGAGGAAGTAGCGGTAAGAACTCTGGAACATTAATTGAAAAATAATTTATATTTTTTCAAAAATAAAGGAATTCTAGTACTTGCAGAAAAAAGTCAAATGTATTGGTATATTTGATAAGCAAATTGTAATCACTTTAGGAGCACTACACTATGCAGATTACTTGCATACACTGGCTTAATTCAAGTAATATAGTATAATCAATGAAGCTAATGGTCTTTAAACTTTACTGCTGTGCTCTCCTCAAAAAAAAAAATCCCCAGAATTTTTTTCACAATTAGTTTATGAAAGTGGCAGCTTTAAACATAGCTAACAGTTCAAACTCTCCAGTTCATTTCTGTTATCCCTTCTAAAAACTACAAACAAATACAATTCTTACAAAATGCTAAGGACAACCTGGTCTTTCAAAGCGTAAAAGTATCCTGAGTGTGAGTCTCTATCAGAAATAGGGGGAGGGGACTTTAAGGATTATTTTAAACCTCTCCCCCAACTACCTGTGACACCTATTGCCAGGGAGGATATGAGCGACCCAATGGGTTACTGATTACCCAATAGAGTGGCTTGCTACCTCTATGTTTTTTTAAAACTTAAAAACAAAGCACTTGTTTTAGCATAATGTTCTTCTTGACCATTGCCTGTGGTCCCACCTGAGATCAATTTGGGACCCCCATGGAGACTCGCACCCCGTTTCAAATCCTTATACTTAAGCTATGGGACCAGAACGATTAGTAAGGCCCTATTTATTATGTATAGGACAAAAAATACTCAAAAATCACTAGGCTGACTCTTGTTTTACCTAGAAAAAGTGATAATACCTAGTAATTGAAGGGAGTTGGGGGCATTATCAGTTAAGAACAAAACACTAAATGACTAAACTGAAAAACAAAGGGATCCAATTCATGACATCATGAGGGGCAATAATTTGAGATAAAAATGGGATAGTTAGATGTCCACATGTATTGCTAAATAAATATTGTAGGTCAATGTGCTCAATTTGAAACCTGTGAAATACAAAGGTCAGTGTGGCCAGGAATCTCTAGGAACAGGCAGTGGTCTAATTTAAGGGGTGAAAATGGCACAACACACAATTAGCAATACTTCCATTAAACATATTTTCATTTTTTCACATCATTTGTTTTCCCCATTAACCTTTAACTAGCAATTAAAAGAACTAGTAGATTTACTGCATTTTCCACAAAACAATTATATTTCCGAATGCCACTGCCAAACAATTTACAATATTTTATTCTTTTTATACACGTTTTAGGTGGAGGGAAAAGCTAGATTTGGATCTTTGTCTTTTGGCACATGTATGTGCCTTAACATGTACTTTGAATTATTTCCTTTGAAATATATGTTAGGGTTTCTTAGGATGCCTGGTAATGTATTCATTCCAAAATTCTTTAAAGTATAAAAGAAAACACCTTACAGGTATGTTTGCAGATGATGTGTTTTTAACAGAAAATGCAGTCAGTACTGTTGTTTTGTTTCATTATGCACAAAACATGAGCTTGCTATGCAAGTGCAATTCTTATCATAAGTTAAAGTTAACAGGCCCATACCTGGAAATTTAGAACTGCTGCAATAAATAGTTTCCATCATCATCACCTCTTTCGTCACCTAATGTCGCAAATTACCCCTTAAGCAGTTACATAATGCACCCATAAGATGATATTTACAGACGTTGAATTAACTGTGTATGGATGCAACCTGTGCTGCCTATGGACAATGAACCCTTCGAAAGGTGGACAACAACAATTAGAGGTGATGAAATTAGTAGCAAAACATGTTTTGACTGCAGCAAATTTAATTAAGTCTTATTTTGCCCTGCACCAATTGTCTGCTAATTTATTAATTTGCTTTTATTTCAGAGACGATTTAAATATGCTGTGACAGCTTTTATGACATTAACCGTTCATTAAGTACATACTGCATGGCAGGTACATAACGATCCAAATAACAGTCATCAACTGCAGTTGTGGACAGAAGCATAAATAGAAGTGCTGTTCACACAACTTTAAATTATGTGTTTCAATGCGATATGTAAATCATTCTTGAGGGATTCAAATCTATGCTGCGTTTAACTGCAGTACAACCCACAGTAACAAAGGGTCTGTCCTGACATGAAAGTTGTCATTAAAGAAAATATTCTACCACTTCCCCACAAGAACCACTATGTAGGTGTAATTGGGATGCAGGTGACCTGAAATTTAGATTAGCATATATTGAATATTTTCACTTTCCTCTATAGCCTCAAAATAAATTACAGTACAATGTACCTTCCACAAACGTTACATTCCTAGTAAAGAGTTGGATGGAGGTTTCTCTTACGGTTTCAGATCTTCATGTGCAAAGATTCTACTGAAGAATACTACTTCTACAGTGTGCCTAAGAAATATGGGAGGCTTTTCTTGGCGTTGAGAGACCAAGAGCATTCCCCACCCCCTCACACCACCAGACACAGCAGAAACAGAGCTCTAATTTTCTTTCTTGCCATATAGTATGGTTTTTTTACATTAGCTTACATTGCATTTCATTTATCTTCAGCAGGGTGAAATAAAACCAATGATTAGTGTACATCTATGCAAGATGCTGGTCTTTGGCTGACAAAGTCACACTTGAAGTTAGACCACCTTCATATTATAATGCTTTAAGATTTTTATTTGAATTTCTGAAGATAAAATGGGGGGGGGGGTCTTCACAGACTAGTTTATAGCTACACCAACCTTTGTTGCAAGAACATTGGCCTGATTCCATGAAAAGTTTGGATGCATGGTAAAAATTGCTTCAATGAGACACATGGACGTCATGTGGCCAGTGATTGCCTGTAGGGCTTGAGAGATATGGCCCCACAGCCAGAGCTGCAGAAGTCGTCTAGCAGCCCCATTGTAATCCTTCAAAAATAATAGACAGTTATTGAGGGTATCATTTGATGGAAATACTGTAAGAAATGGATACCAATGATTGGGCAAAGGTAGATATTAAATTGGAGTCTTAAGTATTCAGTTTAAGAAAGAAGTGTAACGTGACACTTGGTTTTTGATTCGGAGCGAGGAGTTTGTTCAAGAATTATTGACAGCAAATATATTTGTGTGGCCGAATGTGAGAAGACACACTTCAATGTGGAGGTAAGGACAGTTCAGGATTACCAAATAGGCAAAGTAGGCACCGGCCTATGGGCCCCACTCCTTTTAGGGGTCCACGACAACGGATCAAAATAATACGGATTTGATCTTGAAAGAAAATTACGATGAAGCGCTCTTAAATAATTTATGAAAGGTTGATTGTAATTTTCTTTCAAGAGCACATTAATAATACTTTGATCCGTTGTCACTGGCCCCTAAAAAGAGTGTTTAGTTTTGTGTAATAAAACTGGTTTATAAAAATTGTTGGTTGGTAAAATTAAAAACATATTAGGAGATAATTTGTGAGGGAGGCATCGAAATTTCGACTGCATAGGGGCCTAGACCGGTTTTAATCCATCCGGCACTGGGTAAGGAGTATGGATTTCAAGTTTAATTTGTTACTCTCAGACATGGAAGGTCTATGAAGGGTTATTCATACTGAGCATAGAGAAAAGGAAACAACATGCTGATGTTTAGGGCTTCAGGTATGATTTTTAGTTTGTGAGTCACAAGTGCACATTAAGGGTAATCAATATAAATACAATTGTGGCATTAGCTGATAATGGCAACTGAGATTAAAAGGGTGCAGGGAACATTTTCTGTAATTAAAATACCATGCTTAAAATGAAGTGAAAACTATATCTGAACACCACCAATTGGAAGAGAATAAGGTCAATGACGCCAGCTTTTATAGTAACAATCTGGTGGAAGAGAGGTGGGATTCACCAGCCCAGATATTGAGAAAATTAACAAGTCATTGTGGGCTGTGGTTCGTTTAGAAGCCAGCTCCATTATTCGACCTGCCAATGTGATCGACAATCCTAGTTGTCAATATATCAATAAAAAGTTGAAAATGTATGTTTAAATGAGCTTGGATTGCACACAAAAAATTGACATTTTACACTTCCGAGAGAATATGGACTATTGACATGATGTACAGAAAGAAATGGGCATGGTTTAGTATATAGTCAAATGTTGTCCAATTGTCCTGTGGGCCCGACTCGTAAAAAGTGCATCGCTCAATATGTAGTATGAGAATGCCTATTCCCGGTATTACCTTCTATAGTGTTATACATTCTCCTATAGTAATATTGATATTATCTGATTTGTAAAGGCCTTATTAAGTATAAAGAAAGCTGAATGCAATTTGGAGCATTTGCGTGTTTAACATACCTACTTTTAAACTAACAATATGCTACAATATATATGGCAAAGCAGGACCACATTACCACAAGACTAAATGTTTCACTATAAAACCCCCAAAAGTACACAGAAACCTAAAAAGAAATGTCGGGTCCTGGGAGTGGCAGAAGATCAAGTTAGACAGAATAAAAATACATTTATGGGAAAACAACAGAACTCCAGTTTCTAAAAGTCAGTCTACGTACCTTCTTTCATGATCTCCCAGCTGTTCCACACCGATCCCACACACAAAATTGGCAGTCCAAGTTCACCTTGAAAAAGTGTCTACAAATGGAAAATCATAGAAAAGTTACTTATCAAACAAACATTACTAGTTTGTGACTTTGCTGTTGGAATTTAAGTGCTAAAATACAGTAACAGATGAGGTTGTGCAGGGAGAGTTGTGCAGCAGATGTGATGTGCATACTTACAAAGGTTGGCTGCAGACAGTATCAGAGTGCCAAGCCGCCCTTTATATTGGAAGAAGGTGAGCGGGTCTCCTTCTGCTGCCCCCAGACAGGAGATAAGCCAACATGGTACGAGTAAAGTAAAGTCCACATTTGTAAAGCGCACAATCACCCGTAAGGGTCTCTAGGCGCTGGGGGCCGTCGGGGAGATTAAGCGAGCTATTGCCCAGAGTCACATGGTGCTGGGCTAACATGCCGCCGGAGCCGGGGATCGAACCGTGGTCCCCAGATTCCAGCGTCAGTCGCCCTGGCCGCGGCGCCACACCTCTCCCACGAGTGGTACACATGGAATTTTCTTACCAGAGAGAGCACGGTTATGTCACAGGAAGCCCCCACCCCAGATACCAGACCTGGATATCAGACTACCAAAGAGGAATTCCAACTAGCACCCTCTTGCCCCACACTTTTCCTACCCAGAGCACGGCCACCCCTCTCAATGAGCCAATCCTCCCTGTCAGTGCCCCTCCAGTATAAACACCTTTCCTTGATGCACCGCTCTCCTGGTCCTTTCCTTCACCTGTGTTAAAACCCATGTGTTGCTCTCTGACTAGCTTTGCGCTGTGTATGTATACGTTTTGACCCAGACTAAAAGTTGTACTTTCTGTGAAGTTTTTTGTTTGATGCACAAATAGCCACGTCACTGATGTTTGGTTTGCGGTGGGGCACCCAGTTATTTGGATGTTGCACCTTATGCATAAGGCGCATGTAAGAACAGGAGAATAGTAATAGTTTGCAGAGTGACCGCCAGTACATGGTCGCCTTTTAGAAGCAGGTTTTAAGCGCAGAAGAGATGCATCTGATGCCAAACTGACTTTTACAGATGGAGTGGACATGAAGCACCTGATGGCAATCCATTTTTTATAACTTGGGAATCCACTCCAGCAATTTTTCCAACACAAAAAGAACAATTGATGAACAGACTGCAGAACAATGTCATACATTCATCCCAGTACACTGATCTGGGCCTAAATCCATCGGTTTTCTTTGCTCAGCATGCCATTCCAGTTTGGACCCAGCCATATGCAAATCAGTCTTGACCCTGCACCCAATGGGAACAGTCCAGCCTAAGTGCCAGGCCAGGTCCTCCCTGGACTGGAAACAAGCATCCTAGGACCGGTTTCGGGCTTTCAGCCTTCATCAGCCAGGATAGCTTGACTCCAGAGGCATGGAGAGCACTGGACCTACGTCTGGGCATACCCGTCCCACTCGGGGTGACAAATGCAAAAAGAACAATTGATGGACAGAATGCAGAACAATGCCATACATTCACCCCTGTACAGAGATCTGGGCTTAAATGCATTGTTTTTTTGCTCACCATGCCATTCCAGTTTGGACCCAGCCATATGCAAATCAGTCTCGAACCTGCACCCAATGGGAACAGTCCAGCCCGAACTTCCAGGCCAGGTCCTCCCTGGACCAGTTTCGGGCTTTCAGCCTTCATCAGCCAGGATAGCTTGATTCCAGTGGCATGGAGAGCACTGGACCCATGTCTGGGCATACCTGTCCCACTCGGAGTGACAAATGCAAAAAGAACAATTAATGAACAGACTGCAGAACAATGTCATAAATTCACCCCAGTACAGGGATCTGGGCCTAAATCCATTGTTTTTTTGCTCAGCATGTCATTCCAGTTTGGACCCAGCCATATGCAAATCAGTCTTGACCCTGCACCCAATGGAAACAGTCCAGCCCGAACTGCCAGGCCAGGTCCTCCCTGGACTGGAAACAAGCATCCTAGGACCGGTTTCGGGCTTCCAGCCCCCATCAGCCAGGATAGCTTAACATGGAGAGCACAGGACCCACGTCTGGGCATACCCGTCCCACTCTGGGTGACAAACGCAAAAAGAACAATTGATAGACAGAATGCAGAACAATGTAATTAATTAAAGACTGATTTGCATATGGCTGGGTCCAAACTGTGGTGAGCAAAAGAATGATGGATTTAACTCAGATCCTTGTGACAGGGGGTGAATTTGCATTGTCCAGCATTCCGTCCATTAATTTTTTCTTTTACTTTTTTCCAACACCAACGTCTCTCAAGGATACAGGAAGTGAGAAAATATTTTTACATCACTACTTCAAGCTGAGTTTCAGATTTCAATTAATGATTTTAGAATGCAAAATATAACTTTATTGATTATTTTCTACTATAACATTGACAAGTATGCCCATTTACTAATGTTAGCAGTGGGGCCTTTACTTTAGAAACTCCAGCAAAATCCTATCTGCCATGATCTCAAACTGCTGTTGGTATCTGGATATTCTATGTTGGTCACTGATGTTTCCACTGATGTCACACAGTAAAAGGTTCTGGAATGAAGGGGACTTTTAGATTACGGTAGCAGTGGCTGTAGCAGTTGACTGAGGTGGAACATAACTTACTCCGGATGTGGTCCTACTTTGATTTCAGCCTCTTCATTTCTTGTGACAACGAAGCAGGGACTGAGAGGCTGCGCCGCCGCAACTCATAGTGCTGTATATCCTCGTATGCAGCCCTGGTAGGGCCAGGTTCTAAACTGCGGATGTGGCCTGCTTGCGGTGTCCAGATGGACAGTATTGTTGTCGGCTATTAGTGTTTGGCGTGCAGACGTTGGAGGTGCCCGTTTTGCCGTTGGCGCTTGAATGGTTGACGGGTCTGGTTTCATGTGTTCCAGGAACTTGATCAAATGGAGCCAATGTTGTTTATGTGCTACTCGTTGAAATGTGCAAGTCTATGGAACAAGCGTCATCAATTGTAAAGAATTGCATATACGGAGTGGCGTGGAGGCCATCTTAGGTGTATTTTGTTCCACCTGATAGTGGAATTCTGCCACACTGATTTTACTGACGCTATGCACCCTTTCTCAGGTGGCAACACCCATGCTAGTAAACAAAGCCACATATTTTGGAAAAGAACACGTACACCTATGCGTGGTTGCCATTTTAAGTGGATTGTTTTTGCAGTGTGGATTTTGCCTCAGTTACATCTATAGTTTGCTTTAAGGATTTCGACCATTATGCATGTCTCAGAAAAGTCCCCGCATAGAACACACAGAGGCATACCTGTCACATTGAAAGCCTTCGGCCCTGGGTACTAAACACAGAAGAACTTGTATTTTACAAGGTACTTCTGTGTGGGCTTTCAAGTTGCCAAAACAAATTTACCTCACAACCACCCATCAAAAAACATTTTTAAGCAGAGTAGGTTTTATTACCTCTCAAGGCTTGTGAGAAAATTTCTGTTATTTCTCTTTTAACATCTTTGCTTTGAGTTAACCCTTTAGTGCTGCATCCACTAAGCATTGGCGTTACCCAAAAGATGTTTCTTGTTTTTGTGATTGTGTATCCACTTTGAATTTCACAGTTTGTGGCTCTTTGCTATATACAATTTTAGCTAAAGTTAGTTAGTGAATCTATAATGCCATCCATCATACCCCAATGTTTCTTCTGATGCATCCAGGAGAGAACGTTTTTATAAACTATGATAGGTGCATTCCACTAATTTAAATGTGGAAAGGAAACTGGCACAATTATTAGACATGTTGGGTGTTGAAGGAAAAGAAGTACTAGAGAACTTACCCGATTTGCCACATGATTTAGAACGAGATCCAAGAGCAACAACACACTAGAGATTTCAGGAAGCGAATAAGGAATGGGGACCTATTCATTATCCCCATTAGGGAGATCTTGGTGTGAAATGCGGGGTCTTGCCACCCCCTTTTCAGACAGTCATCAGCAGGGTTTAAGAAACCCATTAATACAGGTGCAAATCAGCCACCTTCATGCCCACCTCGAAGGTTGAATGCACACATTCACTGAAAGCGATAAAAGGTGTTAGTTCGTCCATAGGAATGGGCGTATTCTAGTCTGCAGCTCCCGACACCAGTTCGTCGGGATCACTATAATATAATAAGAAACATTTGTAGAGCACTTGGTTACACGCAACGGTGGTCCCCGTGTGATCATCACCAGGAAGTTCTAGAGAATGTAGTGGAACCATGGCAAGATCATCATCCTGAACAGTATTGCTCTACCCAAAATATCGAGGGGCAACATGACCCACCTAGGAAGATCTTTTTTCATTTTGGGTAACAGTGGAATGAGGCAGAGGTTCCACATAAGGCTTGGGAGCGGGCAAATATGGATCACAAGACAGAGAAAACTAAGACATCGGATTTGGAGTTGTGTACGCCACTCACCCGTCCCCCTTATCACCTTTAAGGTGAACCAGAAGAGGCTTGGGCCATTTCACGTGAAGACCAGAGAACTGCCCATACAGGTTTAATATATGGATAAAGTCTAGGACCCATGTCTGCAGGGCGCAAAAGACACAACAGCAAGTCATGTTCTGATGCTGCTGGGCACTCAGGTGGTTTGGGTACTTGGCATCCGTGAGTACAAATATAGTAACCAATGGCACTGAATACTGCTGAAATATATATTAATTTACTAAAATAAAATAAAATAATGAAAAGCACTGACATTTATGCACCATCCCCTTCTAAGTACCAAAACAGCTACACGCTTGCTGGTCTCTGCTACAACCATGCACATCTGCCAATATCTTTTGATAATCCCTCCTACTTGACAAGATGCTAGGGGAAGGAGGAGGCACTTTTTGAGTCTGTGACAATCAGGATCTTACAATAAACTGAAAAGTCTCAGCAAGGATCTAGCTGGTTACCTACTTTCTAAAATCATCTGCCCATCTGATTCCAAAGAGCATGCTATCACTAATCAGAGAGATGAGCTTATAACATACAGAATAGTTTCATTTGCCAGGAATGGCGCACGGGTGTTCTATATTCCAGGTAAAACCATATGTTGCTGCTAGAGTGCTCCCAGTCCCATCCAACCAAGTAGACCACATTTTCTCAGCTACAATGTAGTGCCAGCTTTTTAATACGTACGGATATACTGAACCTGGCATCTTAAATTACTAGCAATTCTAAGAGTATTCACTTCAGCTCCTTAGTTTTATCCAGCTACCCACTTCTCTTTAAGGAACTACACTTTTCTTTTATGATGAGCTGAAAGTGATTATCAAGATAACGCATTCAAATGAGGTATCTTCATGTAACATTATCACAACACAACTCAAACATACAGCCGCAGACAAAAACAGCACCATGGAGCCATGGAGAATGAATGTTTATGCCTCGCTCCAGCTCTCTACTCCGGCAAACACTGACATAACCACTCCACAAATAGATTTATTCTGGCCCATTCGAACATGCCTCGGCACACGCACATGGCAGCTGACACATACGATCCCAACCAACTAGGCAAAGTACAGCACACATAAGACACAAACTGATTAATATAAGGAAAGCCTGTAGAGAAGATCCTGCCAAGACAGAGTACCAAACCAGTCAAACAAGCCCTGGATTCTTAAGTTAGCCAAATGTGCATTACAGAACTTCTCACTCCACTTTTAGGTAGGGCCTGAATAAATCTTAACGAGGGGAGTTTTACTAACAAACATTCAAGACTGACTGAAGGGGTCAGATATCAAATGTATAAACAACGATGTGGAAGAATTAGATGACAACATGGGGAATTCAGTTCTCTAACAACTTTCAGTGGGGTTGACCATGTTTTAAGAAGGAGAAAGAAATTAACAATTTTTACCTTAAGGATCAGAGTCTCCATACTAAGCTGGGAGTGTTGGTATGAATAATGAACCACATCAAAATAAGCACCACAAAATCCAGTCAAAAGGAGAAGATTATGCAATCATACTATGAAAATCAGAAATCAGTAGGTGTATTGGGGATACTGGAACTGCTCACAAAAATCTAATTATAAAACCCAACTAACTAACATAGATGCATTCTCTGTGTACTCACTGGAATGTTATTCTACCAACACATCAAATGCCCTATTACAGAAGGGGGCGTGGCTTGGGCGCCGATGGCGGAGGTCGCCTAGCGTTCCAGCTCCGCGGCAGAGCTCTCATTTATCCTGATGCTGGGGGGTCCCTGCGACACCTGCACCCCTGGAATAGTCCTAAGGTGACCCGGACACCCCCCGCCGGTGAAAGGAGGTCCGTGGCGGCCTCGAGACCGAGAACGGACAAAAGGAAGGCTCGGCGAGACGGAGCCCAAGATGGCGCCTGCTCCTCTTTAGCCGCCTCGGAGCGGAGGACGGACGGAGAACTGGAGGAGCCGAACGCCCTGACACCCCCAACGGACCAAGCGTCCTTCCCCTGTTGAAGCGGCACCCTGCGAAGTGACCCCTAGCGACCCTCGAAGGTGTCCGACGCCACCCGCGCTCTGGGAACGCCGAGGTGGTGCAGAGTGGGGGAGGGGCGAGGAGTCCTGGTCGCCTCCGGGCGGAGGCTGCATCGACGGCCCGCAACACCGGTATTGACGCCCGGCTCGGGGGTGTAGGGGCTGCACCGCGGCAGCGTGGAGAGACACTGGACACCGCCCACGCGTTCCCCCAGCGCGAAGGGCCTGCGGCCACTGACTCCACGAGGTGTGGTTGCGGGGAGCCCGGACCGGGGAACATCCGCTGGGGCGGAAGAGCTGTGTGGAGAGGAGGAGAACCGACTCGGGTGCTGCTGAGGGGGACGCCCGGTGTGGCGGCCCGCCATTCCGGCGATTGTCTCCAGCCCTGTGAAGAGAGGGGCCGCTGTTGGGCCCTGGGGGACGGCCCCGCCATTTGACGGCTGTGCAACCTCCAGGGGAGGCCGTGGGACGGGTGAACGACCTGGAGCGCAGTGGAGGCTGGACGGCCCCGGTTCTACAGCCACGCCCGGCCGTGTGGGGCTCCTGTCGTCCGGATCTGCTCCTGGACAGAACTACCGGCGGACGCCCGGCCTGGCGGCTGCTGGCCTCAGGGGGCCCCTGGGAACCGTGGAGGAGCGACGGCGGTTCTGAGAGCCGTGCCGCAACAGTTCCGGCCCTGGACTTGCTGGCCCCACTGCTGCTGTAGCCTAACCGACGACCCAGTACACCATGGGGAAACCGAGAGGGCCTAAGGGAGGCACCCAACCCTCATCTGACGCAGAGCCACCGGACAACGAAGAGCGATTGCAGGTGGTGGGGCCAGGAGGCCCGCAGATTCAGGAGCAACTAGATAAAATCCTACTGGCGATCACTGAAACTAGATCAGCCCTCCGGGAGGACATTGCTCAGGTCGCGACGGGCCTAGGACTGCTCCGAGCGGATCACGGCAAGCTTTCCGACAGAGTGAAAGAAGTGGAAGGGTCGGTGCGACAACTAGAACCAGCGCAAAAAACTTTGGATGCAACGATGAAGGATGCTCTAACCCGCATAGAAGCTCTGGAGAAGCGGGCAGAGGACGCGGAAGGGCGCAACAGGAGAAATAACATTCGAATCGTTGGCCTTCCGGAAAAAAGTGAAGGTGGGGACATGGTGTCGTTCCTTGAAGATTGGCTGCGGACGACGGTGGCGCCGGAGGGGTTGTCCCCTTTCTACACTTTGGAACGTGCGCACAGGGTGCCGGCCAAGCCGCCACTACAGGGCCGACCGCCCCGCCCGGTGGTGGCGCGGCTGCTCCATTTCCGCGACAGGGACCTCCTGCTACAGATGGCCAGACAGACGGGTCCTTACCAGGTGGACAATAGCCGAGTGAATATTTTCCCGGACTACACCTATGAGACACAGAGACGCCGATCATCCTTCCTGGCCGTCAAGAGGGAACTACGAGCCGAGGGCATCCAGTACTCCCTGCTGTTCCCGGCGCGTCTCCGCATCATCGTGGACGACTCCACCAAATTCTTTGATACCCCAGACGAGGTATGCAGCTGGCTTGAACTATATAGGGCGGGCGCAGACGGATTTGGAACCTCCTCTCAATCCATGAGGGAGGACATTCTGCAGCGGAAACCTAAGAGGTTCAGACACCGCAGGGGCAGGACTACTCGCCCCTCCACGACGGAGACTGCAGCGGAACGAAGAGATGCGCTGGTCATGGTCTCAACCATGTCTGGTCCCCAGACCGACATTGGGAATGCTCAATCGGACCCTGGAGAGAATGAAGGACACTCGGACACGGAGGGCTCTGACATAGACAGTGTGAAGCTCCCGGAGGTCACCCCTGGGACAGCCGAAGGTCTGCTTGACGAACAATGAAGCTATCGGGTGAGCCAGTGCTGGTTGTGGGGTTACGGGAAGGGGCGGTACTGTGGGGAGATCTGGGCTCCTCAAGGGGACTTGCTTGTGCACTGATTCTGGGAGGGGTCGCAGGCGCTCTCTAGGTAGACCTTGATACCATCGAGCTCGGCCGTGCAGCGGCTAGCAGTGGGACCCCGCGTCGTCGCTCGGCCCCCTCGTTGCCCTTAAGGCATCCCTACGGTGGCTACCGTTAGGTTAATGGGAGGGGTAGATATGGAGGACGCAGTTTGGATGGGGACTAGATGGTACTGTTTGGAACCTATTCTGGGGGGGTTGGACAAGGGCTTATGTTTGCAGGTTGTTTTACAGTTGTTAAGGGGGGAACTCGTCATCGGTACAGATTTCAGTAGGTACTTTACCATAGCTGTGAGGGGCTCAGAGGGACAGGAAGACGTGGAATGGGACAATGGCTGACTTATCAAATCTGAAATGTGTTACTTGGAATGTCAGGGGACTGCACACTATGTCCAGACGTCATAAGGTCCATGCTTACCTAGTGCGCAGAGGAGTGCAGATCGCGCTGCTGCAAGAGACGCATCTCACCAAAACTGAGGGTTTAGCGCTGCAGCGTAGATGGCGGGGACAGGTATACTGCACCACCTACTCAGCTTACGCAAGAGGCGCACTAATATGGATAAAGGCGGGGGTACCCATGCAGGTAGTTAGCCACACTATAGACCCGGAAGGAAGATATGTCGCATTAGCAGGGAAACTAGGGGGAAGGGATCTAAACATCTGCTGCATTTACGCGCCTAACGTGGACCAAGTCGCCTTTCTAAATGGGCTGTCGGGTTCCTTGGCCCGATACCTCTCAGGTCCCATCCTACTAGGGGGCGACTTTAACTCAGTGCTGGACGTTGACCTAGATAGGTCTCATCCTCCCCTCCCAGACTCCCCGACACATAGGGTGGCCAAGGGTAGATTACACTGGCAGACTGGTTGGGGACTGACGGACATCTGGCGGGCGCACCATCCGCACACTCGAGATTACTCCCACTTTTCGGGCATGCACGAATTGCATGTGCGACTAGACGGCCTATTAGGTTCGGGAGAGGTGGTTGCTTCGGCTGTGCGGTCTGAATATCTGTCGAGAACTCTCTCCGACCATAACCCATTACTGATTGATCTCAGGTGGCTCCAATGTACGCCGCAAGTACCCACCTGGAAATTGCGACCCGAGCTGCTAGAGGACCCGGTGTTCCGAGGGAACCTAGAGGACAAGATCGCGGGGTACTTCGAGGTTAACGAGGGCACGACTGCAGAGAGGGCCACGGAATGGGACGCCTTTAAGGTAGTGCTTAGAGGCTATTGTATCACGCAAAAAGTTGGAGTGCGTCGGGTGCTCCTAGAGGACCTGACCAAGGCTGATCGTGCCCTCCGTGCACTGGAACTTTCACGCCCTGGCCATCCAGAACTTCAACAACAGACTCTGGCGGCAAAGGAGGCGGTAGCTGTGGAGGTTGAGCGCCTGCGCAGTTATGACCACAAAGCTTACATGACCAGATCGCTGGCGGAGGGTGACAAATCGAGTGCCCTGCTGGCCTGGCTTGCTAACCCTACGAGACGAACCTCGCCCATTGTGGCAATGAAGACAACAGGCAATGAGGAGGTTTACACCCAACCCGAAATCCTTAATTGCTTCTGGAGGTACTACGAGAGGCTATATCGCAGTCGGTTGCCGCCAGGTACTTTCACGGCAGACACCTTCTTGGAGGATCTGCCAATCCCCACATTGGAGGAAGAACAGGCGAAAGACCTAGGTCGAGATGTGGAGCTGGGGGAGATCAGGAGCGCGGTAAAAAACATGGCACGTAATAAAACACCGGGCCTTGACGGACTACCTGTAGAGTTTTATTCCACATACATAGATATCCTGGCCCCCAAACTCGTGAGGGTTTACAAAGAGGCGAAGACCTTGGGTCGGCTACCGGGCTCGATGCGCGAGGCCCTGGTGGTTCCTTTACTTAAGCCAGGTCGGGAGGGAGTGGACCCAGCATCCTATAGGCCGCTCTCAATGCTCACAGTCGACTATAAGATTCTGAGCAGCATATTGGCCACACGATTGCTAGAACACATGAGCTCGCTGGTGCATATCGATCAGGCGGGCTTTATCCCGAAACGCAACACCACGATGAACATCCGACGCTTATTTCGTATCCTGGAGGACGATCACGCAGATGCTCCCGATCCTATGATTCTCTCGATAGACCTGGAGAAAGCCTTTGACAGTCTAGAATGGAGGTATCTTCACAGGGTCCTTGAGAGATTTGGTCTGGGAGAGGGATTCCTGAGATGGACCACAGTGTTGTACACCTCGGCGGTGGCTCGGGTGAGATCGGGTCCGCTGATATCCCGGCAATACCCTGTGGAGCGAGGCACGAGACAGGGCTGCTCACTGTCCCCGCTGCTCTTCGCCCTAGCGGTGGAGCCGCTGGCTATCTCGATCCGCACGGGGGCCCACTACAGAGGGCTACATTCTCCAACGGGTTACCAACACATCTCCCTGTATGCTGACGACCTCCTGCTTTTCCTCGAAGACGCTGGAACAGCCTTGACCGGGGCTGACACGGTACTCACGACTTTTGGTGAGGTATCGGGACTCCGGGTGAATTGGGCTAAAACCTGCCTGTTTCCGCTCCGCAGGGATTGCCCCCAGCCTGATACCCATAGGGAGATTAGATGGGAGCCGGCCTGTTTTAAATACCTGGGGGTGTATGTTTACCATCGCCCTGCTGACATTCTAGAGGGTAACATCTCCAGGGCCATCCGGGCGCTCAAGGGTAGCATGTCCTTTTGGTCCACCCTCCCCTTATCGGTAGCAGGGCGGATAGCATTGTTAAAAATGGTGGCACTGCCCCGCCTGCTATACTACTTCAGAACACTCCCGATATGGATCCCCAGATCCATCTTCCAAAGCCTGGATTCTATGATAGTGTCGTTTTTGTGGGGCTCGGGCCGCCGCAGAGTGGCGCTTAAGACCTTGATGAGGCCGAGAGCGGAGGGAGGATTAGCGGCGCCTGACTTCGAGAAGTACTACTTGGCGGCCCAACTACAGTTCTACACCCAGGAGGTGGCGCGGGAGTTTCGAGGTCCGGAGGAGTCCCGAGGCAATGGCATACCCAGACATGTCCTATCGTTTATTGCGATGCAACAAAAGCTCGAGCTGAGAAGCCTCACTCAGGAGGAACGTACCATACGTTCGTGCTGGAACCGAGTGCACCGCAAATTGGGCAGGCCGAGACCCTATGCCCCGGAGATTCCTCTGGGAATGCTCACTGCATTGCCCCACGGCGGTGATTGGTCCCGGCTGGGTGTCTGGGAGGAACTGGGTGTGCAGACCATAGGCGACCTCTACGAGGAGGGAACACTACTGCCCTTCCAGGTGCTCCGAGATCGCTACGACGTCCCTTGTGGCGACTTTTTGCTCCACGCGGCGGTCACGAGAGCACTCCAAGCGCACTGGAGGACTGGGCACGAGGAACCACAGACATCGATGACCTGCCAGTATACTATGATGTCTGCAGGGACAGTCAAGGCAGTGTCGTGCTTGTACTCTAGAATGATTGATGAGGGACTAACCCCCCTAACGGCTCTTAAAACCCGATGGGAGGTGGATTTGGGGAAGGAAATTCCGGAGACCACGTGGCCCCAGCTATTGCAACGGGCATGGAAGGGAACGCGAAGCGCCCGGTTTCAACTGGTCCACTTCTATGTATTACATAGAGCCTATCTGACCCCGGAGAAGTTGCAGAAATATTTCGGCCTGGAGACGGCAGATTGTCCTAGATGCGGGACAGCCACGGCAGATCTTTTCCACATGCTGTGGTCCTGTCCGAGGCTGACCCCATTTTGGTCGATTGTAGGAGACACACTGACTGAGGTGACCGGTAGATCATTGCAGATAGATGCGGCGGCAGGGTTACTACACTGGTTCCCACACACCCCTAAGAATAAACTTACTAGTAAATTCATCGATTTGGGTCTGCTTCTGGCCAAACGGGAAATTACCAGAAACTGGAAGGCGCGAGTTGGTCCAACGGGCACTAAATGGCGCAATGAACTTCTCAAGTGGGCGGGAAGCGAAAGCACATTGAGATTCCAGCAGGCGGGACGGCGGCGAGATGAGCGGGCCTTAGAGGCGGCACAGGCTTGGGAAACAATAGTGCAGGCCCTGCGCGCCAATGACACACTTACCGATTCAGACAGCACTGATGGAGACCAGCCTGACTCCCAACAAGATGCTATTGCTGGAGTGCCCCCGACATAGCAACTCACAGCTTACAGCACACGACATGCAACCTCGAGATAGACTACCGATGGCGAGGGGGGAGGAGGGTGGGGGATAGGGGGGGAGGAGCGACAATCGCCTCCGTTAAATGTTAGGATCCTGTACCATGTTGAAAGACACTCTTCTTCCTCTGGGGGGCAAGGCGATAGGAGGGAGGGGGGGTTTGTTGGGTTAGGGTGTTTGAAAAAGCAGAAGTGATTTATTCTATCACCTAAGAAAACCGTTGAGAACAGGGACAAATGAAGGACAGAAGAATGGCACACGCCGCCCGACCCCCGGGTTGTGGGCTGAATGGCTGTGTATAGACACGCTGTTACTGTAACTAACACGAATCCCGATCACATTTTAGGTGCCAATGTTGTACTCATACGTGTTTCCTGCAATAAAAATACATTTAAAAAAAAAAAAAAAAAAATCAAATGCCCTATTACAGACATGCGAAAACACCCGATTCAGGAATGAGAACTCAACATTTTAAATCCAAAATGGCTTTATTTTAGCTGCTTCACTTCGATGCAAGTCATTAGGGAAATGTGTTCCTCCACTTTTTTCAGATTCCCTCGCTTGCCAACCCTCAAACCACATTTAAAAACCTCAAGCTAGTTATTACACGTCACCAAATGCTTTTAGAAACACTCTGCATACCTTCAGACACTGTCTTTAGGCCCTCAAAGACCCACAGACAACACGGTTAGCCTGCTGCTTACCTTCCACAGTGTTCTTAGTCGCAATTAGAGACCTGCCTTCAGATGTGCCTAATTAGTACGTAAACACCACTTTGAGACTCTCCTACTTTAGACACCCCCAGTCAGGCCTCAGAAACATCATTAGAAACGTCCATCTTGTCCTCAGTTACTCACAGCTGTTACCTGAACATACACAATAGACCTGCCCTCATAGTGTCTTGGTGTGCCCCCAGACACCTCCAGCATGCCCGAAGTAATGCCCTCCGTCAACCTGTAGTATCTTAAGGGTTAATTTGAATGATTGTCATTAACATTCTTAATTCTTTATTCTGTACAAAGTAGGGGTTTGGAATGTTCGAGACAGTCTCTGGGGGTTGTGCCTGCGCGCCAAGACATTGATGTGGGGTTGATAATAAAGATTTCAGCTGATACAGTATTTCAGTGTCAGGTGTGTGGTTGGAGGTTACTACACACCCCAAGTTGGTCCTGCACTCTCCTAGTTGACCCTTCAAGAAGATCAGTTGAGTCCGATCCCTCTAGCAAGGGACCTTCGGCTGGCCTTCAGACACCCTCTGTCGGCTATCAGAGATTCCTAGCTCACCTGGCTTGTCCCTCAGACAGCCACAGCTCTCAAGGAGGTTCAGCAAACCCCAAATGACACTCGATCACTTCTTATTAGAGTTATCTCACTCTCCTTGGCTTTTATTCGGTCAGCCCCAGCTGGTCCTCCAACTGTCTAAACTGCGAGTAGTAGTCACGTTTACACAAAAGAAGGTATACTTGACTGCCCTCCTGACATCAGAGCCCAGCCCAAAGAGCAGTAAAAGGAGG
Organism: Lissotriton helveticus; assembly: GCF_964261635.1. NCBI lineage: Eukaryota > Metazoa > Chordata > Amphibia > Caudata > Salamandridae > Lissotriton > Lissotriton helveticus. The sequence goes on from NC_136059.1 coordinate 93,827,923, forward strand.
GTCCCTCCAGCGGGCTGGTATGGTCGTTCAACTCACTTGGAAACAAATACACAGGAGGGGGCAGAATCATGCAAGCACGTTCAAAGACATCTTAAACAAAGCTAAGCATTGGACATTCGTACCAGCAAAAGATCTGAAAATGAGAATACGAGAAACTGAGAAATCAGAAAGATGTAGTTACCTCATCAATCTTGGGCAGCACAGCCACTATGTGACGAGCAAGAACTTCCCCGGCCTTTGTGAAAACATGGCAGCAGAGAGGGTCCCCTTTAACAGCACCTGAGGAGGTAAACAGATGAGGATTAAAACACAAGCAGGATTTTCACTGCTGTGAAAGCCAACGCCAGCCGTTCTCAAGAGGGTATGGTCTTACGACGAGCATTGTATAGAACTGGAGTAATGCGGGAAACACACAGGACTTTGCTAAAAGTCATTATTCATTGCTGTGAGTATCCCAAGTAATGTAATAGTAGTTCTCTCTTCAGAGATGCTATTGATGCAGAAGGAAAGGCTTGCTGCTTACTGCAAATTCAGGATGATAAAAATACAAGCTCAACTGGGGGGAGATGGGGGCATAACAGGGATCCTTCATGAAAACTTGGGTGGGTAATAGAGAGAACTGTTATGTTAAAAAATTATTATTAAGCGCACGTACACCGGTTGGTTTCATGGCGCTATATCTAGGACTAGCCAGACTAGTTGGGGTTTATTTATATGCTTGGGTGAGCACGATATTCACATAAACCTTCTGTTGAGCTACCCTGAAGGTTACTTAGATAAGCTTACAACATCTTCCAGACATCTGGTCTGTCAAAGGATCCCTCCACATTAGATGGCAAGTGTACCAGTAAAATATTTGGTGTAGTCTTCTGTAATATAACCCTCCACTGTTTGTGCTTGGTAATAGTTCTTGGCAACATGCTGAGTTCAGGACATTTATGTATGCCTACTAAAATTGGTGACAAGCACTTGGAATACTGAATCATATTTTGAAGCTCATGTTTGAACTACATTGAAACATAACTTGTCTTAGCACACCACACCGGTCTCTTCTGTTCCTCAATGGAAAGTGCCCTCATGCACCATGCAGATGGTCAGAGGGCGGGTTGTTCAGGCCAGTTACAGCTAAAGCAATTACATATATCAAAGGTTGACGTGTGAACTACAACCCCCATCTAAGGTATCACCTGCTCCAAGAGACCGTAGCCGTGTCGATAATAAACACTAACCTTCGATTCGTGGGAGGAAGTCTTGGCATGGGAGTTATTATAAGTTTGCATTGTTCACACTCGGACGGTTAAAACGGAGTGAGAGTGGGACAAGAACGTTACAGTTTCGGTCTGCTGATTCATGGACAGTAAAGCTGGAGGATGGGAAACACTAGGATTCTGGATACAAGCTTTGTTAGGAGTAATGACACAGGAAAATTAGTTGAGTTGGAGTGCATCAGGAGGTTTCGAAGGAACTGGGTGGGGTGACAATCCCATAAACCCCATTTTGTGCAATGTGGTTTAAGGCGATAAACATCTAGCTCTTGACTAAGGTCTAGGAGGTGAATTTTATGAAGAATAAGGGGAGACTTTAGGTCTCCATGTAGTGTAGTTCCTATATTCCCAATAGGCTCTGCGCATTGGAATAATATATTTATTTATTTGGAAGGTTTTATATAGCGCGAACAAGACTCTTGCGAGTATCAGAGCGCTTTACAGGTGATAATTAGAAGACCATAAATAGTATACAAAGAACAGCAATAAAGAAAACAAATAAAATGTGTATATATATATATATATATATATATATATATATATATATTTCACGTGAATTTAGCCATGAGGATACCTTTCACTTCTCTTTTGAAGGAGGCAGTGTAAGGGTTAATTCTTGGGAAACTGGTGCTCTCTGCGGGTAGCAGAGTCTCTAGGAGTGCCAAGACGCTTCTCCTACAACCTCAGCGATTTGCCAAGAAAAAAACAACCATATAACCGGTCCTTTTCTCCTATAGATATGACGTAGGACTTGGGTCAGTAGGTCTCTATCGAATATACTAAACTTAATAGTGAGTTCCAGCTAGCTCAGAGGTCACTAGAAACTTTCATGAATACACAAGAAGGGGTTTGTTTCTGACAACCGCATAAACATGACAAGTTTGTTTCCCTAGGATTGGAACAAATATCTTAAGAGTCGTGGAAACAATAGATAACTATTTTACTCCGTCAATCGTGCATGCTTGGTTTCTACAGAGTTGTAGAAAAAATAGAGACGGGCATTTCAATAAAAGTTTATTGAACAGTCTTATTTCTCATACAAGAGATATGAACTGCTACAATCGTTAGACAGAATGCGAAATATAATGGGTACAGCGAGAATAGTATTATGGAATAATACTGTAATAGCATTGTATGGTTTCTAAGCCATATACAAATACATACATAAATAACATAGGCTAAAATACTCAACTGGTGCTTCTAAAATACACCTATCCCAATGTACCTAACCTAGGTCTAGTACGAGGGAAGCAGTAAGTATGGTCTTTAGCATAGATTTAGTTTTGCCAAGAATTGCCAGAGGTTTCTCTAGGTTCTAATCAGCTCTATACTTTAGAATGAAGGAGGTTTGGTATCTCTGTCTCGGGACTAGATTCGTCAACAGCCCGCAAGGGGAGTCAGAAACACTGGAGCTGGATTCTCGGCAGAGGAGGACAGCTACTGGTCAGTGCGTCAGCTGGAAAGTCGGCTTCCTTCAGCACTAGCTGTAGCGAGCTGCGTCGGGCAAGTAGGTAGTCGAACTGCACCGAACCACACCGTGCTTTGCCATAGCAAGTGAAGGTATATTTATACCTTGAAGGTGTTAAGGAATGCCAGCTTTGACGTAAAGTTGGGCATATGAACATCATTAATGAACCCCTAAGAAATAGATGTTCATGTATAATAAATTAGTTCTTGGAGAAATCAATATCCAGGCTGGGGGAAGTCCCTTCTGCTTAAGAGTCTGGTTTTCCAAGAAATCGTTGTGACGTTTGGTGAACGGATGGAAGAAGCCATGCCTGTATTTGGGTAGCATGGGCTATGCCTAAATAAGGGCATGGTTTCTATGCCTATACAAGGGTAACGTGAATTGTACCTATATAAGGGCATGAATCGGGAAAATTCAATTGGAACCTAAAACGCCATACAACATCCATCTGGTCACTATATATGGAGAGTTTAGGGAGTCAAATAGCTAAGCTGGGCGGGGTGAGGGATGCCACAGTTTTGATAGGAGCTGTGAATGAGCTCCCACATTGCGCCAAATATCTGATCCAAAAAGTTAGGCTGGTTTCTAGGAGGAATACCTACCTCACTATTTGCAGTTTAGTACCAGCAGCCAAGCATTCCTCAGAAAGAAAAGCTTAGGCAAAGCCCATCGGTCTGGCCTTTCACATAGCTACAGTAACTCAAGCAATTATTAGATGTATTTCTGGAGTAAGAAGAAACAGTGTGAAGTCTTTAACAAGACTTCAGCCCTTCAGGACTTACTGGATGTCTCTCCGGACGAACACAGAGTCAGACTTCCACCACTCAACTCAGAACCCACAGAGATCAGCTGCAGAGTGCCTCAAGGTTCCTCCCCGAGCCCCGCCCTCTTCAAAATATACATGGCCTGCTTGCAGCAGTCGTCAGAAGCCACGGACTTAACATCATCTCCTACACCGACGACACCAAGCTGATTCTCTCCCTCACAGCTGCCAAGAGCAATTTACACAACGGGATGAAGGCAGTCGCCACCTGGATGAAGGAGAGTTGCCTCAAACCTAATTCACACAAGACCAAAGTCCTTATCCTGGGTTCCACCCGCTCCGCCTGAGGACGTCTCCTGGTGGCCCACAGCGCTCAGAAACCCCCACACACTCACAGAACACGCAAAAAGCCTCAGCAACATCTAGGACTCCTCACTCTGAATGAACCACCAAATCAACGTAATTTCATCCTCCTGCTTCAACACGCTCTGCCTGCTTTGTAAGATCTTCAAGTGGATCCCCACCGAGTCCAGGAAAACTGAAGAGCTGGAACTTCCAGCCTCTGCATCTCAGGCAATCACCATCGCTGCTGCAATGCAGGAAGGACTTCTCAACAACCACAGATGCACACCCACTCAGCGCCTTGAGACCCCCACGGGTGAGTAGTTGCGCTTTATAAGAAACCTGATAGATTGATTGAGATGTTCCTCTCAAGTCAGAAGCAGCTGCTTATGAGTGTCACAAAGCTGCAATAACACAGGTTACAAAACATCCCTCTTGCTCCAAATGTCTTCCATAAAGTTGATGGGGTGTGCCTACAACATAACAAGCATTTGCAATGCAATAGGTATCGCATTTGTGAAAGTTAGAGCCATTGGCATTATAAATGATAACGCTTTTTACTTAGGCCATTTTCAGCCCCAGGGACCCCATCTCTTGGGGCCTGCCCATTTAAAGTGGCTGCCTCTAGGAAACCCACTCATCAATGGGACCGCGGGAGGGGCCTGAAGGGTCCATGCCGGCTCCACACCTCCTGCAGGAGCCGGCAATGCTTTGAGACCCAGGGAGCTGCTGAATATGCAGCTCCCTGGGTGTCAAAGCAATGTCTGTTTCCCTGCTCGCTTGACAGCGGGCAGGGAAACAGACATGCTTGGCTTTCAACAAGCGAGAGCATTTTCTGCTCTTGTTTGTTAAAAGCAGAGCACGGTTTGCTATGGCATGGTGAGAGTACTGCTTCTACCATGCCATAGCATACTGCTATGTCCCATAGGTGGGCTCACCGGGACATTGCTGGAGACGCCTCTGGAGGGTGGTGACTGTCCCCAGGGTCATCTACGGCTCCACAAGGGGGACCACGCGTCCCCCTTGAGGCCCCAGGGAGGCAGTGGTTCCTGGGGCTGCGGGGTGAGTGGGCGTGTGCCCACCGCATTTGTTTGTTTTGATATCCTCTGAGGCGGAAGCCGGAGGACTGTGCCCACAAGTGATTTTAAAATTGTATTTCTTTCGTGTGTTTGATTTTAAAACTATCACGGAGCTCACCTGCACTGAAACGCTGAGTTACTAGCGTTCTCACAGCCCTCCTAGCCCTCCCCTGACACAGCGACCCCAGCGTTGTTGCTGGGAAACGCCCACACCGCCAGCGCGGTCAGAATGCGGAAGCCACGCCCACTGCGAGGCCACGCCCCTATCACCAACTACAAATGTGCCGGTCATACCAGCGCAGCGGGAGCGCCGTTTGCGCGCCGAAGGCGCGCCTAAGGCAAGCCCGTCTGCGCCCGTCCACGCACGACCGGGCCTAGGGCCACAATCCCTGGCGGATACAGCTGCCCCTAAGGTAAGCTACTCACGTCGGGAGCTACTAAGCCTCAGACCCCCCACCTCCCCTTGTGAATACATTCATGACCTAAATGGACCTTTCATCCGCTGTTCCCTCTGCAAGCCAGTCCAGCTCAAACTACCTATAAAACCTCACAAGCCCGCTGCCCTGAAACTGGCATCGTTAAGCTCCCTAAACACGCGACGCAGATTAACCACCTCATAGAAGACCAGGAGATTGACATCCTCTTCCTCACGGAAACATGGCTCGCCCCACATTCGGAGTCAGACATGGTGATAGCTACCCCACCGGGCTTCCTCATTCAGTCCCTACCCCGCCCCTTAGGCCGAGGTGGTGGTGTTGCCATCATTCATCGGGACTACCTTCACTGCAAATCCGGCGATGCGCAGATCCCTGACTCTGAAAGCCTGCAATTTACAATCAAGCTAGACCCGACCAACTCACTGACAGGAGTCCTTGTTTACCGCCCTCCCGGTCATCCAGGCCCTTTCGCTAGCTCTCTCCTGGACACTGTAGCGACCCAGGCACACTCCTTATCAAATTTCCTGATCGTAGGGGATCTAAACATCCATCTGGATGACCCTACCGACCCGGCAGCAGCTGACCTGATCTCCGATCTGGCAGCACTTGACATCCACCTCCTTAATTCTGGAGCCACTCATACTAAGGGTCACCTGCTGGATCCAGTGTTCACTAGCACCCCTGCGATGCAAGTGAAGGAGGCCTCTCCCTTACCCTGGACAGACCATTTCTTAGTCTCCTTCCTACTACCAGGATCTTTCAGGACACCTCAAAAACCGCCTACCTACATCAGGGACAGGACCTGGTCCAGACTTCCCACCGAAGAATGGGCCAGGAATCTTAAAAACACCATCCCTGTACACGCAGAAGACCCGGTTGTCGCCGACAGTAATTTCAGAGAGTGGATCACCACCTCCCTGGACTCCGTACTCCCACTAAGAACCAGGGAGGACAAAAACGGTAAACCCGGGTCCGCCCCGTGGTATACTTCGGACCTCCGACTACTCCGCAAAAACTGTAAAAGAGCCGAACGGCTTTGGAGGAAAGACTGGCAGCACACCAGCAAGGAAGCATACCATAATACAGTCAGACTCTACAAAGATGCCATTAGGCACGCCAAAGCTTCCCATTATGACACGCGGATAACAGAATCCTCCAATTCGGCCAGGGAATCCTTCCTAATTGTAAAGGAGCTGCTTAAAGTACCTAACTCTCCTTCCTCCAGTTCCCCCCCGGTGGACCGAAGTAATGATCTAGCCACCTATTTCGACGACAAAATTGCCCGTATTCTAGCTTCTCTCCCCTCTCCTGGTCCCGCCAGCCATTTGGACAATCCTCCACCTCCCAGCCAGACCGAAAATAATCCCCGCCCTCAACTTGCGACATTCAGGCCAGTAACATACGTAGAGGTAGAACGAACCATGACCAAAATGAGAAGCGGATCACCTCTGGATCCGGCTCCCATTAGATTCCTCAAAACCGTGGCCCCTGTCATCGTCCCCACGGTCATGGAGCTCATTAATAGCTCACTTGCCCAGGGATCTGTTCCTGGCAGCTGGAAGAGCGCCATGGTAAAAGCACTCCTTAAAAAACCCCAGCTCGATCCAGCAGATATGGCAAACTACCGACCAATATCACTCCTTCCGGCAATCAGCAAGGTAGCTGAGAAACTGGTCAACGGACAATTGTCCCATTTCTTTGAAACAAACAACGTCCTACGGGAATCCCAAACTGGATTTCGCCCGGGTCATGGCACAGATACTGCCCTCCTCGCCGTCATCGAGGAGGCAAGGCACATACTGGATTCAGGAGGGTCAGTGGCAGTGATCCTCCTGGATCTCAGTGCAGCCTTCGACACAGTTAACCATCGTGTCCTTCTCCACCGACTCGCGGCAGCAGGGATCACCGGGACGGCACTCAGCTGGATAGAATCCTTCCTCACCGGACGCACGTTCCAGGTATGGGACGGCAATTACCACTCATCCACCCTCCCCCTCACAAGCGGGGTCCCTCAGGGATCTTCCCTGAGCCCGACGCTTTTTAATGCATATATGGCCCCTCTTGAAGACGTGGTGACACCATTTGACATAAAAATGGTAAGCTACGCTGATGACACTCAACTGGTCGTCTCCTTATCCCAACTAGTCGACCACCCAGAGAACCTGGCCAACTGTCTCACACAAATCCACAGCTGGATGAGTGATTCATCATTAAAATTAAATGGGTCTAAAACGGAAGTGATGCTCCTGGGAAAACAATGGGCGACCATCCCCCCAACAGTCTGGCCTGACGTGTACGGAGAAATCCCTTCTCCGAAGCGTGAAATCAAAACCCTTGGAGTGTGGCTCGAACCTGAGCTCACCATGAAGACGCAAGCGGCCAAAACTGCGGGTACCTGTTTTGGGCTCATGCGTACTACCCGTAAGATTCTCCCCTTATTACCACCTGCTTCCAGGAAACTCCTTATCCAGGGACTAGTATTGTCCCGTCTGGATTATAGCAATATGGTCTACCTGGGAGCCCCAGAGGCCACATTGACGAGACTGCAGCAGACACAGAACGCTGCGGCACGTCTGCTCATGAACCTTCCCTCGAGAGTGTCAGCAAAACCAGCCCTCAAGGCCCTGCACTGGCTCCCTGTGCGCCAAAGGGTGGAATTCAAAGCCATGTGCATGACACACAAACTAATCAACGGATCTGGCCCTGCGATCCTCAGCAGCTTGGTCACCCCCTACAAAGCATCCAGATCCCTCCGTTCGGAGAATGAGCACTTAGCCAACATCCCCAAATTCAAAAGGACACGCACAGGAGGACGACGATTCTCGGTTCGAGCGGCCATGGGATGGAACTCCCTCCCACGCACCCTCAGACTGGAATCCAGTTACCTGGTTTTTCGCAAAAAACTGAAAACGCACCTATTCCCGAAATAAATGTCCCTCCTCCCTTCCCTTCCCTCAATGGATATCAACCTTTTTACAGCGCGGGGATGCCCTTGGGTCACCAGGCGCTATACAAATCGCTAAATAAATAAATAAAATTTGTCTGAATCAGCCCTGGGGAGGTGGTGGTCCGTGGGCCTGTGGGGGTGGTGGTGGTCCCGGGGCGGCAGGGGGCCCACACGGGCCCCCCATCATTATTTTCAATTGCGCCCTGGACCTGACACACTCAGGGGCCTACATTTTAAAAAGCGCAGGAGTCTGCACTTCGTTTTTTTCCTTTTTCGGTGGAAGTCGCGAATCCAACGCAACTCCAACTAACTTTTTTTAATTTATTTTTTACTTTTTGCCCCCACCAAACCAAGCGGCCAAGTGGATCAGGAGGACTCTAACCTGCCCCCCTTTTTAAATTCTTTTTTCTTGAGACTCAGTTCAACCAAGTAACAAAATGGCTGCCAACACTTCCTGGTTTGAAGTGCTGGCAGCCAATCAGATCTCAGGCACGAGATCGGAAGAGGTTGTGGATCCACCGCGGCCTCAATTGTATATCTGACAAATCATTACATTTCTCAGCAACTACTGAACGGATTTATACCATTTAACAAAAAGAGTGCTTTCTAGACCAAGAGCTAACTTTCCGCCAAATTTGGTATAATTCTGTTCAGCAGTTCGGGCGGTAGCGTGTTTAAAACTCCTGTGGAAATTAACATGGAGAAAAAACGTTTTTCGGCCCCCTCTCCCCTTTTGCTTGGCCCATGCTTGACGTATCACCCTGAAATTTTCAAGGTAGCAGCTGAAGTGAGCGTTAAACTAGTATTGAAAGCTATTTACAAATGAAAAAATACTCTTGCTATGGAATTATTGCAAGCGGCCAGTAATCATCCGCCTGGATTGGTTAGGAGCATCCCGTATGGGGAATTCCTAAGACTAAAACGCAATAGCACTAGGGAGACTGATTTTGAAACAGCGGCTAAAGATAGTGTGAACAGATTTGCGAACAGAGGATACAACAGAGAATTCCTGGAAGTGACCCTTAACAGGGTGAGGAATATATCTAGAGATACTTTACCAAGCAGAGAGAAAAAGATTAGACAGGTGAATGAAACAGGAAAGAATAAGTTCAGAATGATCCCCACTTTTTCAAATGATGCCAATGAACGGAGGAAAATAATGACGGAATTGGCACATTTTGAAAACTGACAACATCATCGGCTCTGATACCCCTTGTGTCCCTCTGATTACTTTTAGAAAAGCCAGGTCATTGAGAGATAGCCTGGTACGAAGCCACCTACACACAGAGAGTAGGAAAATAGGAACTCTAAGGGAGCTTAGGGGTTTATTTCCTTGCGGTAAATGCAAGGCATGTGTAGGCTGTAGGAGAACACTCTCCTTTATGCTGACTGGCTTTTCTAAACCCAAACCAATAACTAGGTTTCTCACGAGCAACACAAGCTATGTGATGTATTGCCTACAATGCCCATGTGGCTTACGCTACATCGGCAGCACTATTCATCAGGTGAAGATAAGAATCCTAGAACATATGCGGGCAATAGCGATGGGTGATGTAACTTACCCTGTCGCGAGATACTTTTCTGAGAGACAGAACAGTAATAGGGAGCTATTATGATATCATGGTCCCCACCGAGTGTGAGGGGAGGAGATAGAGTCAGGAAACTTCGTAGGCTGGAGTCACGGTATATAATAGATCTGGGTACCAAAGCCCCCAATGGAATGAATATAGGTGAAGAGATGGCAGTTCATCTTGGGGACTGAGGACTCAGATGACTAATTTGAAAGAATTAGATTTTTTGATATCTGTAAAGTGCAAACATTTTTTAATCAACTGATCGTTGTGTTATTATTGATGTTTTTGTAAGGACAGGCCGATACACGGCGCAATGAGTAATTTTGGAGTTTAGAAATCAGCCGCTTGCCGATATACGGCACAATTTATCTATGCTGGCTTGTACCTTTGACACTATTTATTTTCTCTATAGGGGAAATGAATTGTTGAAACGTTGTGTCGTACTTATGCAATGCTCACAGTCGTTTATAAAGGAAACTCAATAAAGTTGTAACTATTGCTCACTTGCTAGTCGATACACGGCGCTATTTGTCGTAGACAGTTTGCACCTTTGCCTTTATTTATTTTCTCTATATGAGGAAATGAATTGTTGAAATGTTGTGTGGTATTTATGTAATCCTCACAGTTAGTGGCAAAGGAAACTTGATAAGGTTACAATTGAATCATTCAAGGATGGCGGCTGAAATCACACTACATCAGTCCTTTGTTGATTTTGATGCACTAACTGATCATGTGATTCACGTAACATAAATTTAAGAGTGTTCGCTTGCTTGCGCGAATTATCAAAAACATTTGAATAAGGCATCGTCGAAACGCGCCAGGTTTCTTCATGTTTTCCGCACATGAATTAAAGTATCTTTAAAAGATTGCAGTGGTTCCCGCAAGTGCTTTTCCAAGACCGATAATGGTGGAGGAGTGAGCATATGTAATAACGCGAACGCATTTGTCTGAATCAGCCGTCGTGTTTGAAGTACCCGTCCCGGAGTGCGCTGTTCCCAGGTGCGACTTGAGCGTGGAGATATATATATATATATATATATATATATATATATATATATATATATATACACACACACACACACACACACACACGCACATATACTACTGGCAGTTGGTAGTAGTTTGGACCATGTTGCTATACAAAAGGATTTTTTTTACTTGCCTATACCTTTGGCACCGGCTGACCAATCTTCACAAAATTTTCCAAAAAGTGTCATAGTGAGTCAAGTCAAATTACTTTATTCGTATTTCATTTTGAAAGACATAAAAGTACAGATAAAAATACATTTAGATCTGTGAATAGATAAATAAACAGTGAAGATAAAATTACAGCCTAATTGTCCTTCTTGATCTAATCAAGCATTTTATATAGCTTACTAAGAGCCCCACTGTCAAAGCATCTTCAATACATTGTAACTTAACATATGCAGCTCTACATTGTCTTAACCCATACTGCTTCATGATCGGTAATAAATAAATTTTCCTTGGGAGCATATAAAACCTACAAAAAAGGGTTACATGCATTGTCGTTTGCACCGAGGTTCCATCACAGGGACATGGTTCTAGGGTACGTGACCAATCATTCATCTTAGGAAAAGTAACAAGCCTGTGCACAATACCTAGACGAAAACGTGTTAACAACATCTGATCATGCGGCCTTGTTACATACGACAGGTAAGGTTGTATTCCCGAGCATGTCAACATAATGTAATTGTACATTACAGATTGTTTTTCGTTCTCTAAAAACCATCGCTATTCCTCAAGATAAGACAAATAGTCCATTTTTAAAGCTTTTCTGGAGATGGTGTTTATACAGTCTGGGTTTATAAAGTATTCCGGGTGCCCAATTTCATCTGTTAACTCTTTGATATGTCGTATCCACGGAATGCGATAGGCATTATCCAATTTTAGACAGTCCATAATCACATCCTGTTTAAAAACTGCTTCGGGAGTATTCCATATCCTGTACCAAAGCATAAGGGGGCAGGTCTTTATAATGTCCAAAATATCCCTCATGCCTAACTCCGAGTGACAAATATATGATGCTGTTGAGCCAGGTACTGCTAATAAGTAGCGCAAGAAATTATTTTCACAAATGTGTATACATTGTGTGTTAGTGAACCCCCATATACCTGCGCCATATGTAGCAGCTGTGACATTTAGATTTATCAATTTCAAGCAACTCGGGGACCGGTTGACACCCCAATTGTCTTGACAGACTAACAAGCGCCCCAGTAGCTCTTAAAAACATATTTTTTCTAGCTAATAATGTGGCTGACCTTCTCCCCTTCTGTTCGAAGTTCATGCCCAGATAGGCAAATTTGTCCACACACTCCATTCTTTCGCCATTAATAAAAATATCACACTTCTCAGCCTTACGTTTCCCATACTTCATACTAAATGTTTTACTTATGTTCACGTGCAACCCCCTCACCTGCATATAGTTAAAGTGTGTTACTGTTTTCTGGAGGCCAATTTGTGTCCTAGACATTAAAACCGCGTCATCCGCATATAATAAAATTGGGACCGGGTCATTATTTATTTTTGGGTAGTCATGGGGGAGCTCCGCCAGCAGGTCCCCCAAGCTGTTTATATACAATAAGAAAAGGAATGGAGCAAGGACGCATCATTGCCTCACTCCTTTTCTGATGCCAAATCTGGCTGTTCACTCCCCATTTACTTCGTATCTCACCCTTGCTCCTGACTCATGATACAGTGCTTTAATAAATAACAGTATGCTGTCAATTTCCTCCCCTAGACCACATATGCCGCTGTGATGGTGCCTACACAGATAGCAATTAAAATCCCCACCCCATATAAAACACAGTTCCCCTTTAGACCTCTCTTGAGTTTTTCACAGGTCCCTTTGGAGTGGATTCAAAATGCTCACTGTCTTGTCTTTTGGTTGGTTGTTATAAAAATTTATAATTATCAAAGCCCACACCCTTCAGCAGTAAAACTACAATCTGATAGAAGTCGCAACTTTTTACAAACGGCAATTTCTCAATACTCAGAGGAGATTCGAAATGTAGGTACATAGCCCACCTTTAGGTCTGCCGGCTTTACTAGGGCATGCTGGAGTATGGTAGGTCTTAAACCCCTCCATGTCAACTCGCTAATTTGCCAGGTCTCTTGTAGGCAGATTATCAGATGGTCATTCACGACTTTTAACCATGCTCGGTCCCGAATTTTAGCAGCTAGGCCCGCGGTGTTCCTAAACCGTAACTTACAGTGTTCTTTCTTTAGCTGTGATTGTAACCTATCTGATAACTCTGAGTTTGAATTATTCATGCTAGTTAGAGAAATATTGTCAGCAAAATGGTCCTTTACATGATTTGATAGTGAGTCTTGTTGTGCATGGAATGTTTTGGGGTGATCTGTCAAGCGGGACCAAGAAAAAAAGGGGGGAGGGGGTAAAATAAATAAGATTACTCATGTCGATTCCCATATGAACTTTGAATACAACTACAGCCCGAACCGCTGGATGGAAGTAAACTAAATTTGGCGAGAGGGTAGATTTTGGTTTGCAGATCAAGCTTTCAGTTATCCGGTGAAAATCCTTTCAGTAGTTGTTGAGAAATTTAAGGGAAAGCAAATAAGGATATCTGGGCGGAGCCTAAGCACAGATCTCATGGTGAGATTGGCTGTCAACACTTCAACCAGAAAGTGCTGGCAGTCAAGTCCCACGAAAAACTTTTAAATAATAGAAAAGGGGACAGGGTAGGAATATCCTGACCCCCTAAGGTGGTGGGGTTCCCCGGTGACCCGCCAAAAAAATCACTTTAAAAACAAAGCAACTGAGATGCAAATCCACTGCAAAACTTTTTTTTAAAAGCCAAGCGTGGGTTTTGAATACATCCCCTGGGTGGGCCAGGTCCTGGGGGGGCTTTATTTTTTATTAAAGGAGGGGGCGCACAGGGCCACGGGAACCACAACCTCCCTGGGGCTATATAACACCCAAAAGTAGGTCCCCCTCATCGGAGGCCCGCCCCCTTTGTCAAGCACTCTGCAAACATGCCTCCTGGCACACTAGTCTTGGAGGAAGAAGTCTAGGGGTGAACGCTCACAGAGCCTGATCATACAATCATTCACTCACCCATACAGCCACACACTCACCCATACAGCTACAGACACATCCAGTTATTCACCTATGCATGCACTCACACACTTATTCATACTCCCATATAGCCTCTCTACAGAGCCACTTACCCACACACCCACACAACCACTTGCATACAGATTCACACATCCATACAACCACTAACTCACCGGTACAGACAATCCCAGACTCTCACTATTCGATACAGCCACTCACACACTAACTCACTTAATCACTCAATCATACACCCATACAGCCACTTACACATCAAGTAACTGACTCATACAGCCATTCAGACGCCCACTAACCCATACAGCCATTCAGACACCCACCCACTCCCTGATAGTCAATGACCCACCCAGTCACTCACCAACACAGCCACTAAATCACCCACACAGCTACTCAGTAAACCACTTATACAACCATACACACACACGCCTGTACAGTCACTCAGACACCCACTCACACACAGATACACAAAGTCACACAGCGGCTCACATAAACTATGTTAAAAAAAAAAAAGGAATCAGTAGTAGTAGTAGTAGTACACAAAGTATTCTAATCTAACTTTTGCGGTACCTTAGTATATACGTTTAACACAAAACGTTAAGAAAACACAATCACTGGATGAACTCATCAGTGATGTCATTTGAGATTACATCAGTGATGTCACTGACCATGTAATGAATGAAGTAAAATGTGAGGTTAAAGGCAGAGTATTGCGGGGCTACTGAAATTATGCAACATGAGGGGGCCAAATTATGCAGCATGGTTGAGTAAATTATGCATCAAGAAAAGGCTAATTATGCGGCGTACCGCGGCACATTTCGTAATATTACTTCATTATTTTGTCAATTTTAAACAGGTAACGCTGTAAGAGCTTTGGTTGCACCACATTTGTACCATTTTAACACCTCGAATAGAATAAGCAACTGAAAGGTGACCAATCCAGCTTTGCAGAAGACTTTCCATTGCGTGGCAACACGTGACGCTGCATTTTTTGTAACTTTTGGACCGTTTAAGCTAGAAACGTTTTTTGTTAAAATCTGTAGATTAAGGGGCAGATGATGGATTATGTGGCAAATCGATATTTATGCGAATATCGCCACAGCCGCACAATTCCAGTGGCCCCGACTCTAACTGCTGAATTTCACTGGTTTTGTACAAGTGACATCTGAGCCTAACCATAAAGTCCCTGTAACCTTTGTTTTTTTCAGGTAAGTGACCTTTATCCTGAGTCCAAAGTTGCTAAATTATGCTGGTAGGAAAAGTGGTCAATTTAGCAAGTGACTCTTCCATTCTTTTGGTCTCTCATGCATCCCTATGTGGAGTTCCTGAGGTTCAACCCTTTTGGATGTCTTATGTTGGATCATAGATAGGGCGCCCGGTTTTATGGTATTTTTTTTTGTCATTTCCGTCTGTAATTATACATTTTTATTTTTTGTCAACTTTATCTGTGTTTATCCATATTTATTGCGTAGCGTGAAAAAAATAAAGCTGAAACTGGTATATTTCCACATTTATTCAACCAGTAAATATGCAGTCATGTTTGAATGCCTGCCAGGTTTCAGTGATATGAACACCCACAGAAGATAAATCAATACACTTATATGAAAATATGCACATTTCAGTTTCAGCCTTGTGCATATCTACTGCTGTTAAGCTTCTTTACTAAAATTCCTTTCATTTTCAACCCCCTTAACAATGCACACGGTTATTGGCCTGGCAGCCATGGCAAAGTGTATTTAGAATCACTCAAAAACTACCCAATTTCCGTTGTTAACCAAATTTAAAAATAAATACAAACAAGAAAATAAAGGGTTTTCTGTCTGTATTTATCTGTAAAAATCAGTAAAAAATAGAAAACAGGGAGCCTTAATCATAGGCTACTTTAATCAGTAACTTTGGACACGGTTTCTTTACTTTGGCAGATGACCTCAAGCTGGGGTTTTAAGTCTTGGACCACAGTTCAGTCCTTTCTGGTAGATATCCATTACAGGATAAAGGTCACTTACCTCAAGGTTAATTGCAATAAAGCAGAGATCCTGATTTGTGGGATGTTAACACCTTTGTAGTCATCTGGGGACTGGTCTGACTTGCGTAACAGTTGCACTTCCCAGCCAAGCTAGCTCCATTACATGGGGATTATTGGGATGGATACCTGACAAAGCTGTCTCAAAATTAATGTGCTCTGAAAAACTATACTTCTTCAAAGAAAAGGCCACATAATAGCCAAATCTGCGATAATTTGAACACCTCCTCCTCCAAAGACAATTTATTACAACATTTAGAAAAAAAACAATAACCTGCCATATGTGACCATGCCAATAAATTAATTACACAATGTACACTTTGGATCATTGATACTTTCTGCAAGGTTTAAAACTGCTACTTTCCACTGGATCTAATACATCAATCGTACAAAGATAGTACCATGAATTTCTAACAGGGGGGAGGTACGGCCCTCCTATTAACTGGTCATAGATCAAGAGAAAATAATTTTTAGGGGGTCCACGGGTGGGAGCGGGGGAAAGGGCATTGACGGCAGCAGATAGGCAGTTACTGAACTCATCAAGGGATCACCAGGGGCTTGACTTACATGACTGAAACACCAGAGTACCTGGCCAGCACACACGCTGTGGTAAATTGAGGGATTTTCCGCAAAGAAACAGATATACCGAAGGGCTGGCTTTTCATAAGATCTTGGATTGGGGAAATGATCAAGTGCTTGGAAAAGGTACGGTTGACAGAACAGAGGGAAAACTGGATGGAGCTGGACAAATGATAAATCCATAAAACACAGTGGTCACATGCATCTCTGTTTACGTCTTGGAGTGAACTCCACTCAGTATCATTCTGCCGTACGCCACAGTTTACCCCACTACTTAACTATCCAATTCATCTCAACTGTATGAGTCTACAAAGAATGGAGAGGGGATGCCACTGGAAGTTTATTATCAAGATTGACTCACAATAAGAAGCCCTGATGGAGCCCGGATGGCCTCACCAACGACCCCGCCACCGCCAGAGCCAACCTACACGAAGGGATGAAGGAGGTAGCCGAATGGATGAAGAACAGCCGCCTGAAACTGAACTCGGACAAGACGGAAGTCCTCATCCTGGGATCCTCACCCTCCGCCTGGGACGACTCCTGGTGGCCCCCCGCCCTGGGCAGCGCACCCAAACCAACAGACCACGCACGCAACCTGGGCTTCATCCTGGACTCATCCCTCTCCATGACCAGACAAGTCAACGCCGTCTCCTCGTCATGCTTCAACATCCTACGCATGCTACGCAAGATCTTCCGGTGGATCCCCACCGAGACCAGGAAGACGGTCACCCAGGCCCTCGTCACCAGCCGACTGGACTACGGCAAAGCCCTCTATGCCGGAACCACCGCCAAACTCCAGAAGAGACTCCAGCGGATCCAGAACGCCTCAGCAAGGCTCATCCTGGACATCCCCCGTCTCAAACACATCTCCGGACACCTGCGAGACCTGCACTGGCTCCCGGTCAACAAGAGAATCACCTTCCGTCTCCTCACCCACGCACACAAAGCCCTGCACAACCAAGGACCAGGATACCTCAACAGCCGCCTCAATTTCTACGCTCCCAAACGCCAGCTCCGATCGACCGGCCACGCTCTCGCCGCCGTCCCCCGCATCCGAAGAGTCACCACAGGGGGAAGGTCCTTCTCCTACCTCGCCGCCAAGACCTGGAACTCCCTCCCGACCCACCTCCGCCTGACCCAGGACCACCTCGCCTTCAGGAAGCAGCTCAAGACCTGGCTGTTCGAGCAGTAGCGGACCCCCCCTCCCCAAGCGCCTTGAGACCCTCCGGGTGAGTAGCGCGCTATACAAATGCTTTGATTGATTGATTGATTGATTGATTGATCCTAAAGGCTCCCAGTATTTGTTCCTTTTTACTGATTTTTTTTACATTTACATACCGACTCAAAATAATCTCTGTGCCTGTATTAAATTATTTTTCAAATGGAAAACTGCAATGATCTGTTCTTCACATCAGTATCTCTCCATATTCTCAATTATGACCGAGGCCAATAGCTATGAATAGTGAGAATATAGAGAGTAAAAAAAGGGACAAGGATTCCTAGATAATCTTAAAATAAGTGCAGGTGTGTACACATGCTAGTATTTCAATGCTAATGTGCTGTTTCAATGTAAATAGTTAATTAACACACTACAATTTTCAAGACCATGTGTAAGCATATATTCATCATTTAAATAGAAATATGCTGAATGCAATAATTTTTGCCACCCACCACAACATAAACGTGTAAAAATAGCAACGAGATGTGTTAAGTCTGTGGAGGACTACAGATGGAATCGTCAAAAAAAAAATACCATAAAACTGGGAGCCCTATTCATTATTGGGAAACACTAACGCACTCGTTATAGGCATGGCAAACTTTGTTTTGATCCTTCTGCTAACGTTACAGAATCACGCTCCAAGATTAGTAGAACGACAGACATTAAGTTGAGCCACACCTAGGTTTAAAAAGCTCCCCATAAAAAAATAGGATTGATTCTAAAGCACATTCAGCCTACAAAATTATTTTTGGCAAAGAACTATTCTATTTCCAAAAACGCTTGACGCAGTATTCTTCGACAAGGGCACTACATTCTTCCAGTCCACTGCTGCTGAAAGCTCTTCAAATGGGGACTTGGCAGCAAGGCTTTCTCTACCTTGGATCAGTCTTAATGGAATTCACCGGCTCCGACCTTGAGAAGTAATGCCAAGCTCTCTTTTTGGGAGTATGCTATAAAGCAGTGGTTCCCTACCTGTGGCCCGGGGACACCTGGGGGTCTGCGAAGCCTCCTCAGGCGGTCCATGACCACTTAGACAAATAATATTAACAAATTATTCAAGTGTATATAAATAAAAAAGCTAAATGTACAGCTGAAAATTTTAAAACGTGATGCAAATGTTAAGGAATTTGAAATTGGAGGCTGAATATCTGTATCGTCAGATTGATTTGTGGGAGCAGCGCATGTGCATCAAACAGCATATGGTATTGACAATACATGGCCTCGATTGAATTTAGAAAAGCTCCAACCTTTCTATTAATTGTATTATTTTTATTTAAATGTGTTTGTGAATTAAATAAAATGCGTCATTTGTGTATTTGTGTGATTAATGCTTTTTTCTGGTGTATTGTTTTGAGATTCAAATCATAGACAATGCTTAGGCTGGGGTCCCCGGCTTTCAGTAATGACTCAGTGGGAGGGTTCCCGGATTCCAGTAATGATTCAGTGGGGTTCCTCGAGTTCCAGTAATGATTTAGTGGGGGGCCAGAAGTCAAAAGGTTGAGAATCAATTTTAGAATGCATTTCTTCTGCTCTCTATTAGGTATAAGAAACCTCTTTGGCTGACAGTATTGCGTTTATACCTTTTTAGGTCGAGGACCGTAGGCTGCCCTTGCGCAGCCTCGGTCAGAGATTTCATGATTCTTAGTACGGGGCTTGAACCCGCCCCTCTTCTCCATTGGCTGGCTTCCTAAACGGAGGCCAGCCATTGGAGGAGAGGAGCATCACTCTGATCAAGCCCCGTCTTTTTGCGATTCGGGGGCGTGTTTTTTGCCTTCTTTCTTCTTTTCTTTCTCTCCTCTTCCCATTGGCTGGAATTTTACCTTCCAGCCAATGGGAAGAGGAGAGAAAGAAAACCACGCCCCCGAATCTGAAAAGGACGGTGGTTTCTCCGAGGCATTTCTTCCTCGCCTCGGAGAAACATGGTCGTGCTGCTTGGTTTCCCGCCAGCCTATGCAGCTGTTTGCGGGTCTCAGGTAAGCCATCTTGTCTATGTTTCATGTCTAATGCTTTTTTTTGTTCCTTTTACAGGTCTACCCCGGCCCGTGGCGGTTCCGTGCAGCGTCGTGCAAGGAGTGTTTTGCCCGGAATGTATGCAGCTGTTTGCGGGTCTCAGGTAAGCCATCTTGTCTATGTTTCTTCTCTAATGCTTTTTTTTATTCCTTTTACAGGTCTCCCCCGGCCCGTGGCGGTTCCGTGCAGCGTCGTGCAAGGAGTGTTTTGCCGGTATGTATGCAG
This sequence comes from Lissotriton helveticus, assembly GCF_964261635.1. Taxonomy (NCBI): domain Eukaryota; kingdom Metazoa; phylum Chordata; class Amphibia; order Caudata; family Salamandridae; genus Lissotriton; species Lissotriton helveticus. The sequence continues at coordinate 93,847,962 of NC_136059.1, forward strand.
CTGTTTGCGGGTCTCAGGTAAGCCATCTTGTCTATGTTTCTTCTCTAATGCTTTTTTTTGTTCCTTTTACAGGTCTACCCCGGCCCGTGGCGGTTCCGTGCAGCGTCGTGTAAGGAGTGTTTTGCCCGGTATGTATGCAGCTGTTTGCGGGTCTCAGGTAAGCCATCTTGTCTATGTTTCTTCTCTAATGCTTTTTTTTGTTCCTTTTACAGGTCTACCCCGGCCCGTGGCGGTTCCGTGCAGCGTCGTGCAAGGATTGTTTTGCCCGGTATGTATGCAGCTGTTTGCGGGTCTCAGGTAAGCCATCTTGTCTATGTTTCTTCTCTAATGCTTTTTTTTGTTCCTTTTACAGGTCTACCCCGGCCCATGGCGGTTCCGTGCAGCGTCGTGCAAGGAGTGTTTTGCCCGGTATGTATGCAGCTGTTTGCGGGTCTCAGGTAAGCCATCTTGTCTATGTTTCTTCTCTAATGCTTTTTTTTGTTCCTTTTACAGGTCTACCCCGGCCCGTGGCGGTTCCGTGCAGCGCCGTGCAAGGAGTGTTTTGCCCGGTATGTATGCAGCTGTTTGCGGGTCTCAGGTAAGCCATCTTGTCTAGGTTTCTTCTCTAATGCTTTTTTTTGTTCCTTTTACAGGTCTCCCCAGCCCGTGGCGGTTCCGTGCAGCGTCGTGCAAGGAGTGTTTTGCCCGGTATGTATGCAGCGGTTTGCGGGTCTCACGTAAGCCATCTTGTCTATGTTTCATGTCTAATGCTTTTTTTTGTTCCTTTTACAGGTCTACCCCGGCCCGTGGCGGTTCCGTGCAGCGTCGTGCAAGGAGTGTTTGGCCCAGTATGTATGCAGCTGTTTGCGGGTCTCAGGTAAGCCAGCTTGTCTATGTTTCTTCTCTAATGCTTTTTTTTGTTCCTTTTACGGGTCTCCCCCGGCCCGTGAAGGTTCCGTGCAGCGTCATGAAAGGAGTGTTTTGCCCGGTATGTATGCAGCTGTTTGCGGGTCTCAGGTAAGCCATCTTGTCTATGTTTCATGTCTAATGCTTTTTTTTTGTTCCTTTTACAGGTCTACCCCGGCCCGTGGCAGTTCCGTGCAGCGGCGTGCATGCAGTTAAGTCTCAGGTAAGCCCTCTTTATTTTCTTTCTTATGTAATGCGTTTTTTTTTTATAACTTTACACCATTTCGTCTCAACATTTTTTTTAAAGTTATTCACTGTTTTTGCCTGTGTCGAATATACTGTTAACTGTTTTTTTTTTTTGTTTTGTTGAATCTGCGACAATGCTATCTTTGCGGACATTGGCGAAGCTATTGTACTGTCGGTCGGGTTGCAGCAAGTTCCCGGTAAGTGTATTCAATTTTATTTTTTTCCTATCTTCTACTGAACTAGCTGAACTTTAACCCCCCAGGCTACTGAGCAATGCGAGAGTTAATGGCAGACGCCACAGACAGAAGGAGCCCCTGAGATACTTCTGTTAATCCAATGCTAGCAAAAAGACGGAGATTATTTTCTGCCACATTTGCAGAATGTCTGGTTAATCGATCTAAAATGTGATCGAGAATTGAGAATTATATTCAAACTCTTCCGTTCTGTGGAATAGAAGAGTAGAGCCACTTTTGATATGTTTTTGTGCATTTAATTTGTATCACAACGGAGCACCCTAACACAATATTTGTACTACAGCAGAGGTTCACCGACAACAGATTTATAGGGGAGTGTCTGTGTATCGAAAGGTTTGATGACAGTAATTGGGACGGATGGAAAGAGGCGTGGGGAACGTAGATGGTATAATACTTGACAACACTATAGCTTATTACATGTTCAGTTACACAGTTGTATATTTGTTCAAAATCACACTTTTCGGTCAGATGCTGGGATTATCACCCATTTCTTGGGGCCTCAAGCTCCACCATTTAGTCACTGGAACACATTCACATCAAGGCAGTCTAGCAGTGGTGAGCAAGGCCCTGCTGGCAGATGTGTCGGGGGAAGCACTCGCCTGTCTTCAGATCTGGTGAGTCAGGGAACAGTGGAGGGTGGTAGTTTTTTTGTTTTCTATGACATGCTCCTTTGTACTCCCTCATAAAGGCACTTTTGCCTATTTTTCCTTTCCATACTGCACCCCCAGCTCTGCTCATTCTCATAGCTCTTAAATGTTCCTGTTCCCCTCTTCCTCTAAGCCAGGACCGCAGCTATCAATGGTACAGCAGGTGCAGTGGCACCGGGCCCAGGGACCCACTGAACCGTGACATATTTAATTTGTCGGCCAGTGTTCGGGGGTCAATTTTCTTTGGTTGCTCTAGGGCCCATGGTATGTTTGCTACTTCACTGCTCCAGGTCACGTTGCTTGTGCTTGCTGTCCTGCCCCCTCGTTGCTCGTGCTTGCTGTCCTGCCCCCTCATTGCTCGTGCTTGCTCCCCTGCCCCCCCTGGTTGCTTGTGCTTGCTGTCCTGCCCCCTCGTTGCTCGTGCTTGCTCCCCTCCCCCCCTCGTTGCTTGTGCTTGCTGTCCTGCCCCCTCGTTGCTCGTGCTTGCTCGCCTCCCCCCCTCGTTGCTTGCGCTTGCTGTCCTGCCCCCTTGTTGCTCGTGCTTGCTGTCCTGCCCCCTCGTTGCTTGTGCTTGCTGTCCTGCCCCCCCATGTTGCTTGTGCTTGCTGTCCTGCCCCCCTCGTTTCTTGTGCTTGCTGTCCTGCCCCCCTCGTTTCTTGTGCTTGCTGTCCTGCCCCCTCGTTGCTTGTGCTTGCTGTCCTGCCCCCTTGTTGCTTGTGCTTGCTGTCCTGCCCCCTTGTTGCTTGTGCTTGCTGTCCTGCCCCCTCGCTTCTCGTGCTTGCTGTCCTGCCCCCTCGTTGCTCGTGCTTGCTGACCTGCCCCCTCGTTGCTCGTGCTTGCTGTCCTGCCCCCTCGCTGCTTGTGCTTGCTGTCCTGCCCCCTCGCTTCCCGTGCTTGCTGTCCTGCCCCCTCGTTGCTCGTGCTTGCTCCCCTGCCCCCCTCGTTGCTTGTGCTTGCTGTCCTGCCCCCTCGTTGCTCGTGCTTGCTGTCCTGCCCCCTCGTTGCTTGTGCTTGCTGTCCTGCCCCCCTCGTTGCTTGTGCTTGCTGTCCTGCCCCCTCGTTGCTTGTGCTTGCTGTCCTGCCCCCCTCGTTGCTTGTGCTTGCTGTCCTGCCCCCCTCGTTGCTTGTGCTTGCTGTCCTGCCCCCCTCGTTGCTTGTGCTTGCTGTCCTGCCCCCTCGTTGCTTGTGCTTGCTGTCCTGCCCCCTCGCTTCTCGTGCTTGCTGTCCTGCCCCCTCGTTGCTCGTGCTTGCTCCCCTGCCCCCTCGTTGGTTGTGCTTGCTCTCCAGCCATTGACCCCTGTGTGTGGGTGCTAATGCAATAGGTCTCGCATATGCAAACGATTAAGCTATTGGCAATGTAAATGACAATGCCATTTATTTAGGATTAAAAAAAAAATGTCATGAGCAATGCCAATAGCTCTCTACCTTTAATAATGCCGAGACCATTGCATTGTAAATGTTTGTTTTTATATGGTAAACTGTTGGTAATGTTTGACAAAGGGACTTTGGGGGGAAAGGGAGAGACAATTAAGAGTTTTGTTCCCCTCCTCCCGCCCCCGGGGTCTTCAGGTGGATGGTGCAGGCAGGGGGTGATCAGATAGGCTAGAGGGAAGGGTCTTAAGAGCTGAAAGGCTTTAGGTAGTTAGGTTGGGGTCTTTTTTAGGTGGGCTCACACCGGCCACAGGAGCTAGGTAGGGCATGGCCGGTAATATTGCGCAGTTCACCCACCTGCCCTGTAAGAAAGGTTTTGGGGTTAAGACATTGGTTTTTGCGGTGCAGATGGTGTGGCTAAAATGTAGTAGGTGTGTGTTTTTTTTTTTTACTACAGTTGTTGGAGTTTTATCGACTATGAGCAGGTGCTGGCAGGCTGTACACCAGGGTAGGATAGAACAGGGTTGTTTTGGCTGTGGTGCAGGTGGGTCAGCTCGGAGGAGGGGTCACGGAGTTTACTGTTTTAAGGCAAAGAGGTCCTGACGGTCAGAATAGTCCGAGGCGACAGCTGAGCAAAACTGGAAGGAGAAGTGTAAGGGAGGGGCGATGGCTGTGCAGGAATAGGATGTACTAGTGAGGGTGTCAAGTTCTGTTTGTATGGCCTTTGCCAAGGTTTGTTAATAACGAGATGAGCACCTGTCTCATTGAAGTGTCCTTTTCCACACACTGCAGTATTCGTTGGATTGCGCCATCTTCTCGCCTGATACCCCTGGTGACCCTGTGAGCAGAGCGGAGCGAATTTTTTTTTAACGAACCTACATTTCTTTTCCTTTTATCATAGGCGGTTAAATGACCTTTTTTTGCATTGGCTCACTGTGGAATCCGCTGCACTTTGCTGCTGTATAAATGGAAATCTTTCAAAACATGAATCATGCTGCCTTTTCTCTGTAAATATTTCTGTACAATTGAATTAAAAGGTCCTGGACGCACCGCGTGGGCAGTGGCTCCTTGAGGCCCTGCAGTGGCTCCTTAAGGCGCTGTACCGCGCGCCTACTCCTCAACAGCTGCTCGAGCCGGCGCGAGGCAAACCCCCTCTGAGCGTCAACATGTTTTGCGCTGATCAACAAAGAGGACACCGAGCCCTGCGGGGACCTTAAGCTCGGGCTCGAGGCGGTCACAGGAGAGGCGCGCGGGAGGAATGCCACGCGGCGGCGGCGGCCTCTGGTGCTCTCAGCAGGCCTGGCACGAGCGCCCGGGGCATTCCCGCCTTCTGGCGGTGGAGCCACGTCACGCTTTAAAAGGGGGCGCTGACGCACCTTGTTTACTGCACTCCTGCTGTGACGGACCCGGAGCTGCGGCATCCACGGGGAGGAAGGGGGCTGGTGCCATACCAGACTCTTTGTACTCGTCCAAAAACAGCCCAAGCACACTTTTCGCTGCTTTTCTTCTACGGGAGTGAGGCAGGCAGATTTTGTTCCACAGAAGAGAACAAGAGGACACACAAATTTTGAAACTGTACCCAGGGCAACTGAACTCTACTTAATTTGTAGAAATTGAAAACTATGGGAAGGGGCCCAAAGGTTTTTATTAGGAGTCTGCCCCCGGCGCTGTGGGTCCTGAATACCAACTAAGCGTGTCCGTTTTTTATTTCACCTCATGCCTCCTCCTTTCACCACCCCCTCTTATATGAAGGTTCTTTTAAATTCTTTGTAGCTTTTTCGTTCTTCCTTTTCTAGCTTTCTCTTTTTCAAAAACAAGTGCTTGTGCCCTCCAACTACGTGCAATAAGCACCACGTGTTTATGCATATCTAACGCATCAGAAGCATTGTTGCCCCACTGATACCTTTGACCCCTGGCCCCCGCAATTAAAGGTGAAAAATAGTATTTCAGATTACTGAAAACATACTTTACTAAACAAAGTAATTCACGGAACAGCGCGTGCAGCAGGCCCTGGTGAAGACAGTTTGGCTAGGGCTGAGGCTTATGTTGACAGGCAGGTATTTCAGTAGCCAGCGGCAGCGTGCTGCGCGCACCTGGCCCAAAGTGCGCATGTCAGATTGGAAGGCTGCCTTTCTCCGGCCAGACTGACATGCGCACTAGAGGCCTCTCCACCTTAGCATTACTGGGTGACTCAAAGTCGCAGCCCCAGGTCTCAGTAATGAGCGGTGATGCCGCCTGCCGGTGCCAATCCTGGCACTGCTGTAAGAGCAGGAGCAGCACCAGGATTGGCTCAGAGAGAGACGCAGTAGTTTGGTCACCAGGGGCCTTCCTGGCAGTGTGTTCTGTGAGGCAGCGCAGGCGTGGGAGAAGGCAGTCTCTCTACCCTATTTTGGTGCGACACAAACACGATTCGAGAGACAGTCGTTGGTTGCTTGCTGTTACGGGCCTACGCCACGGCGCGCATTTGAAAAGTAAAGATTGAGCTCCACTGCCTCAATTAAACTTACTTTTACTTACCTCTTGTGCAACACAAGAGGTAAGTAAAAGTAAGTTTAATTAGGGAGTTAATTTGTTGATGACCATTAATTTACATTAAAATAATCACAGCAATAGGTAACTCCTTGTGCATTGCTGGATATAATTTTACTGGTGATAAGATATTTCATCATGTGCTGCAGCTAAGATAGCTGAATGGGCTCCGCATCTGCTGCAGAAATCTGTTTGCTATTTTCTACGGCTGGGGCTTAAACCATGGCCGCACCCGCACGCCACTCCTTTGCGAAGAGATATGCCCTAAATTTCTACAGGTTACACCTAGGTACTAAAATGGCGATCGTCGAATAGTGTTGCGCTTTACTTTGCTCCCTGGGGCGGAGTTGGGTAATGTCCCAGTAAAACAGTGCTCCATGTGCAGTGCTTTGATGAGATTTTCCTTTGCTCATTTTAACCATATACTATTTGCTGCGGCCGGGGCCTATGGCACAGGCCGCACAGCACTCATTTACGAAGAATACTGCCTTCCACAGGTTTACAGCGAGGAAGGAAAATGGCAACTGTAGTATAAAACACCCTCATAGCTGTGTCTTCAAACGCACCAAGAATATACCAATAATGTGTTTTGAACTTGCACAGGGATGAATGAGGCTCTTAAACACATTTAAAAATTGAGTGTGACATTGTGTCACTGAAAAGCCGGACATACGTTCTATTTTTATACGCACAACACTTTCACGTGATCGTCAGATCTATTTAGAAGTATATTTTGTCGTATCAAAGTACGTTTATAAAAAAAAAACTTTTTATTCATGACTGTGACAGTTATTACAAGTTACATGCATACAGTTTACATTGCATCAGTCTTTTCCTTTTCCGTTAACTTAACTAAGGCATATTATTACCGTATCCGATTGTTCATCACGTCTTACATTTTTGTCAGATATTGTGTCATCATATCAATAAGCAGTAGCAATCAAATTACAGTATCGCCTGCCCATGAACTGTCCCTCAACCCCTTCCCTCCCCCCACCCAGTCTCCCGGCTATTCCTCTGTACACACTCTTTAATTGGGATACATCAGCTGTTAGTTTTTCTCAGAGAGTATTACAATCGTCAGGCCTGGTTAGTTATCACTTCTTGTCCAAGTATCCACATGTGCGAAAAGTCCATGGGTCTGGCATACTATAGACGGTATATTACTGTGACATCTCTAGGTCTACCTCTTCCAACTCTATCAGCATTTGGTCCCATTCCTGCGCAACAGGAAATTTACGAAGGCCCTTCTCTTCCTCTCTACGCAGCGCTGCAGCTTCCGCTTTGCCCCATTTCAACACATCTGACCGCCACATTACTACATTTGGGGATCTGGGTGACTTCCGCCTCATAGTGAGAACTCTAAGTGCCAACAAGAAGGCTAAGTCCAGAAATTTCAGTTGCGCCTTACAGGTCTTAGTTCTCTTCCTATGGCCTATCAGGCAGGGGAGCGCCCCCTCGGGGATCTGCAGGGCTGTGATAGTGTGTAGTATATTTCTGATCGTCCCCCAGTAGTTGCGTATTCTCGGGCATGTCCATAACATGTGGAGAATGTGTGCCTCGTCCTCCTGACATCTAGGGCAGTTGTGGGGGGTAGCAGGGAAAATCCTGTGAAGCCTTTGGGGGGTGAGATATGCTCTATGTAGAACCATGGCTTGTATAAATTTGAATTTAACATTTCTGGACACCCTCCTATGATGACATATGATGATCTTCCACTCCCCGTCTGTTATGGCCTCCCCTGTATCCGTAGCCCAAGTCTCCCCGAGTGTGGTGAGGGGCAGAGCTGCATGTTCTCTAATGCCACATAGAGCCACCGTACTAGGTGTCCACCCGTCCCCATATAGTGGAGGAGATGAACCAATTCGTGCTGGACTGGTTTGGTGCGTTGTGGGGCCCAGGTGCGTCTCACATAGGAGGTCACCGAGGCGTGTAGATGGTACAGTCGTTGTGGGGCACCTGTGGATTGTGCTAAAGAGGCATGATCTAGTAAAGTGTCGCCCCCAAACAGGTCTCCTACTCTATCCACCCCGGCCGTCGTCCAGGGTTGTAATCTGCGTCGTGACAGGTTCCCTTGTGGCGTTGGGAGTCCTAGAAGGGGAATATTGTCTGCGTAGGGGGTGGTCCCCGCCGTGTACGACAGTGCTTTTTGCCAACATCTCAAAGCTACGTGTAGGAGGGGGTGGCAGTCTCTGGGAATCTTGGCAGCAGGCAGTAAAAGGGAGTGAAGATCTCCGCTTGCCAGTCTGTCTGCTGTATAAGCAATCTCATGTAGGTTCCTACCCGCCACCCAGCGTGTCAACCATTGGAGTTGGCTTGCGTAGTAGTAGCTACGTAGGTCCGGTACTCCCAGACCCCCCTGTCTGGTATTCAGTTGTAATTTCTTGAGGCTGATACGCCGTCTTCCTGGCCCCCATATGAGGTTGATTAGAAGAGTGTTGTATCAAAGTAAGTTAACATTTTGAAATATTGAGATCTTAATGCCACAGAATATGTAGTAAAATGTTGTATAATTTGCCTTTCCTTGCCGCATAACTTAAGTCAATCAAGCCACATTGTTAATCTAATGCCACATAATTCCAATGACCTTGCTCTAAGTTCCTCTCCTTGGCTGTGCTCGGTAGTTCATGGCTTGGTGTCTCCCAGCCGATATACCTTGCAGTGACCGCTGCTCTTGGCCTTTGCTCCGTGTGGCTGTGCCGCCTGGTGCTCATTAATGGATTGCCACTAGGGCTGGCTGTCACCCTGGCCTTCGTTGATAGGAGCGGGACTTCAGAGTCCGTGCTCTTGTCATCACCAAGACTGTCATCATGATCCTGACCAAGGCCTGGTTTATTATTGCATTTTAGACTCGCAGGGTCACCTAGCAAGGTGAGTGTTAGGTGCAGAGATGTGTTGTTTACAGATTATAAACATGAATATATGCTTCTGATAATTGTGCAAGAAAAGGGTATTGTAACTTCCCCAAAGGATAGACCCATAAGACCTCTTACCAGGGGAACAGTTAGACCCTAAGCAACCAAAATAAATGCAACTGAAAAATTGCAATGAATCAATGAGTGAACATAAAGCAAACAATTTTAAAACATATCAATCGTTCCAAAAGAACTGTATATTATTATTTATTAATTTTTTCAAACCAATTCATTAAGCATATTAATATCACATAATACGTAAAAAAAAAAAAAAACCACTATGTATCCCTTCGCTCACTGGGCATATCAATTGGCCGTTGATAGGACCAATTATTGTCTATGCCCTCTGATTTGCACGTAACCAGAATACCGTGACCACACTATTGTTCGTGTGAAGGATTCAATCACTTCTGTTCCGGGTACCTACGTATCACCGGATATTGCAATAGTAGTATACACGGCTCCGTGGCATTTGTGTGTTCGAGTTATGGAAGGGATCAGGTACTACCCAGAGGCGTAGCTAGAGCTTGAGGCGCCCAGGGCTATCCCTCAGATTGCTGCCTTGGAGGGGGCATGGGGGGGGGGGGGGTACTGTGGAAAAAGGACGGCGAGCACTTGAAAGAGGTCCGAGAGACACGTATCCATGATACAGTTTCAGAATATGTGCATAGTATACATTTACATGCTGCAAATCTAAATAGGACTCATTTACATATCAGTTACTTTGAAAATATGGCCGGAATCTAGAGCTGCATTGGCCGCACCTGCACTAAGCTTTAGTTTTGAAGCTGCACATCTCTGCAAATCAGGTGTCTCCTTCAGGGGCAAAACACAATCCTCTGTGGCGCAGGGTCGGCCCAAACCTTTTAGGGGGCCCCATTCAGCCAAAAGCCTATGAATACTAATGAGATATTGGGGACTTGGGGCCCCTTATCACAATCTGGAGGGGTACCCCATCATTTTGTGTTACGCCACTGGTGTCCTTAGGGTTCAAGTTGATGTCTGATTTTTCATGGCATCGGGCAGTCACTGTAATGAAGACAGTGGTCGGTGACTGTTACGTCTTCATCGCCCTAGCAAGATTCTTCTGACCAACTTTATTTCGTTATATTTCATACAACGGTTATTTCAGAGCGTCTTGCTTTATAGGTTGCGGTGGTAGTGTCCCCTGTGGAGGCCTCACATGCCCTCCTAGGATGAATTTACAGCATTTTTTTTCTGATGGCAAATTAAGACGCTCAGCTGAAGTGAGCTGACCAACAAGAGGCAAGGGGAGGTGATTTTTGTTTTCAATACACTGCCTGTCCAAGGGAGTTTCAACTTAATAGTGCCCCATTCACCATTGAAAAGGCTGGCCTTAATACAACCTCCCCTTCAATTAGTATTTTGGGACTGTGATTTCATGTGAAGTCTCACTATGACAGAGAGGAGAAATCTTATGCCAGAGGTGCCACTGGAATTATTAGACTCTGCGTCCTAGAATTATTCCACGAAAATATGGATTTGCTGCACTTTCCACATAATCCGTCATCTGCTACATAAATTGCAGATCTCTACATAAAACGTTTCTAGCTCAGATGCATCATAAGTTGGTGCCATACAGTTTCCAGCCGTAGAAGATCATTTAACTTACTGGATGCCACCAGCGCTAAACGCTGGTCCTGAGCAGCACAGTCTGTGCAGTAAGACTTTGCGTGGTGTGTCATCAGCTCTGCAGTCAGGGCAGGTTTGTTGGGACGTACAAATGATAGGACACAGACTGCTTTGCTAACCATCCAAGTGCCAGAGGCATGCGTTTTTAGCTTTTTCACCAACCTGCGCACATCACCTTGTGCTAAACCTAAAAGCAATCCTGGTATGCAGGGGTAACATTGGGCCAGATCACAACCAAACCCTCCTTGAGTGTTACACACGCCCCACTACAATGAATTGCAGAACGCCTCTAATCCCAGCATTCAAATGCACGCCCTCATTTGTCATTCTGTCGCACTCTGTTTCCATTCCAGAATAACCAACAATAACGTGTGATGAGATGTTGCAATGCAGATACATAGCATGAGAAAAGCTTAAAACCATCAAAACACGAGGAAACAGATCAATAAGTCTCCACAGGTCCTTGAACGGCCCAGAGTAGCTTCTGAGAACCTGATGAAACCAGGATTGGCAAAGAAAATAGACCTGGCCTTGAAAAGCGTGAACATTTTTTTTAATGTCTTTTTTTATAAACATTTGCAATATCCAAATATAAATTGCCAAATGTATACAAAAGTGAAACTGAAGCAGTGTCTCAACAGCCTTGACATACCTCCCCCGATACTGAAGTGCCATCCTTTTCAGGCAGCTAAGCACATACAAGCTGGTAAAGTGCTGTCACTCACAGTGCACATCAGCAAATGGGTCAAGTTGACCGACGCATTGAGCCCATACCATGGTGTATGGAAGTAAATCTGACTGACAGTATGAACAGACCAATGGATGAATTGGGGGAACCGAAAGCCCTGTATCTATTTTTTCATTACGTTTGGGACAACATGAGGCGCCTCTAGGCCAGATCTAAGGACACCGACTGCAAAATTATAGGCTCAGAAACTAAGACTGACAAAATCTCGACCACATGTAAATATCTCCCGACAAAAAGTCGACTTGCTTCTAAGCACACCATCAAACAGTTACCTCACCCCCGAACCTGATAATACTGAAGCTTAAGATTAACCCAGTCTTGCAAGAAATGGAAAGAGTGAGTTTTATTGCACTTATACGTTTTATGCCTGCTAATACCGTCGCACATTTGCAAGGTAAACTGCTCACCTTTCGGTTTCTTGCATATGAAGCTCCCCTCACATTCCACAAACAGTGCTCTTGGGGCGGAGGAAGCTTTCTGCCGGGTTTAAATGTCCCGTCCTCGGCTCGCAAGCACTAGGATACCCCAAGCCAAGGGACCCCACCCAAGCTCCACTGCACAGAACCGTCCACTGGAAGCGCAAGCACTACATTGTGTCCCGACTCCAGCCAGCGAGCACAATGAACCAGGACGCCTTCGCCCGGCGCAGTCAACCTTGCAGAAGTTAATTCTGCGTGCAATGGGCCTATTCTAGGTGGTGGTGGCGTGGCGTGCGTGCGCTCCACGCTGCAGGAAGAAGTTGCAAGCAGCAGGTGGAGGTGCGCTTGCTGTTGCACTTCAAACGGGGCCCCGCGCGCAGCACTGGTGGCCCGTTTCGGTGGCCTTTATAATTTATTTGGGGATACTACTGTAATGACTGACAGTAGTGTCAGTCAGTGAGTGTCCTCAAATAAATTATAAAGGCCGCCGCAACGGGCCATCAGTGCAGCGTGGCCGCCGCCCCCCAAATGGTGCCGCCTGGGGCGGACCTCCCCCACTACCCCCCCCAGCTATGCCGCTGGTACTACCAGATCAACTGTTTTCTCAGAAAGTCTTCCAAGTTATGAAGAAGGTGCTGAAGATTCCACAAGGGATATTTCCACCCCCGTTTTAATAGAAATAGATTGTTCTCCATTGGAATTAGCACTTTGATCACAAATCCGAGCATTTTTCATTACCACTCAAATCAAATCTAAGAAAGAGTCTTGTATGGTTGATCATACTTTGGGAATGCCGGGTACTACCAGAGTTAAATGAACAAGATTTCATCCCATCCACCCAAATTAGGCTCCTTACCTCCAACCCATTTATCCTACGCGGACGACGTCGTACTGATGAGTCTAAGATCGGCCTTCAAAGGTCACTTGAGGGATTTGCAGAATTTATAACCAATAACATCCTGGAGATAAACACCACAAAAAGCAAAACAATGCTCATCACCAGACGACGGACAGTCAATCAACATACCCAATTGGAGGGAAAAAAGATAGAAGCAGTGCCTAATTATAAGTACTTGGGCTTTTACTTTGACAACCGACACAATCACCAGCAGCAAAAAGCCTACATTGCCCAGAGAGCAAACGCCCTATCGTTCGCCTTTAGGTCTCTAACAAAAAAGCTCAAGGGGCCATCATATAAACCCCTACTGGCAACAATAAAAGCCAAGGAGCTCCCTATGCTGTCATATGGCAGCATAGCCCTCCATGGCAAAGACGCGGACCTGCTGAACAAAGTACAGATGGCCATCTACAAATCAACCTTCCAAATCAACCAGGGTGCTTCACCAGCGCAGACCAGACTAGAATTTGGAGTACTAAATGAAACACTGGGAAGGAAATATGCAACTATCAAGCATTGGTATAGTTTAAAACAGAAGCTTCAGAACTGCATAAGGCCTTGTGGGATGAAATAAAAACTGACGTAAAGTCCCCATATAATCAATTCCTAAAGAAAGCTTTTTACAGACACCTGCACAAGAAACCTCTGGGAAACTAATCTGCCCTATCAGGCCTTTAAGCAAGCCATAAATAAATCAGCAAAATTCCATTCACTTCTAGCTGACAAAACCTCTTTCAGCGCAAGAAAACACACCTGGATGGTTATATCCAAATATAAAACACTCACTCCAGCTCCATATTTAACAATTACATTTCCGGTCCACAGAAAACAACAGCTAATGGCGCTACGCTTGGGAAAATTTCCATCTACCGTGGACCAGCCAACCGGGGTCCACGATGGACCCAAAGACTGCAGACTATGTGGGAGCAGCAAGGAGGACTTCATACATCTTGTCGGCATTTGCCTAAATTTAGCTCATGCACGAGGCATCTTCCTAAAAAAAGCCATGAACGACCGAGGCATAAGAACGTGCAGATCAGAGATCATGGCAACCCTAAATCCAACTGACACTCGTTTGAATTGCCTACTAATAAAGTTCCTTCTGGCTCATGCACGTGCTCTGAAATGTAACCCGGTGCCCTGCCTAGAAAAGGGCAATAGGACAGCTAACTCTGCGGTACAGGGCTCTCCCGAACATAACACAGAATAGCACTAGAACATCGGGAGGCATATTTTACATGGACCAACAAATGCTTTTGACCAATTTTAAACTTGTATATTGTGTATATTAAAATGTCCAAATTTTAAAAGAAAATATTTGCAGTAGAAACAGAAAGTTTTATATTTCAGGGAAACAGAAGGTAGACAAACACTAAGAGTTTCATCTGTGTCACTTGGTTTTATAAAATGTATTGTTATGGTTTTAATTAACTGAAACAATAAACTTTTCAAACCTTCAACCTTAACCTGAGTTAAATGACTTCAAAGAATGTGATAGTTTGAAGGCATCAGTCATTCAAGAACACATGTACTCTTTCTTTCAGCCTGGTAACGGTAGCGAGCGAGTCTGCCCAAAGCATCCTCAGATGCACAGGCATGGCTGGTGAGACTCTGCAGCTCAAGGAAGAGAAGGATATGAAAAAGACAAACAATAACAATGGTAAAAATACCCTACTACACTTGAAACCAAAACTAAAGAATAAGAAACAATAAACGTTGTGCCACAGAAAACAAAACAAAAACAACAGTTGATGGACAGAATGCAGAACAATTTCATACATTCACCCCAGGACAGAGCTCTAGGCCTAAATCCATCGTTTTTTGCTCACCATGCCATTCCAGTTTGAACCCAGCCATATGCAAATCAGTCTTGACCCTGTGCCCCATGGGAACAGTCCAGCCCGAACTGCCAGGCCAGGTCCTCCCTGGATTGGAAACAAGCATCCTAGGACCGGTTTCGGGCTTTCAGCCCTCATCAGCCTGGACAGCTTGAGTCCAGTGGTGTGGCGAGCACGGGACTCACGTCTGAGCATACCCGTCCCACTCGGGGTGACAAATGCAAAAACAGTTGATGGACAGAATGCAGAAAAATGTCATACATTCACCACAGTAAAGGAATGTAAACCTATCCTGTACTCCACTAACAAAAGGAATGATGGAGTAAGAAATCCTAGGTATCTGCCACATTTCAACATGCTGCATTGCAGACCTGCAGTCCTGACAAAGATTCCTGGGTTGAAAAACAACCATAAACCTGCAGCAGTGAGGTAGAAAACAAGTGCCATCAGCCAAAAGAAGTTACTGATATAGGAATGTTCCTGTCTCCTCCCTCCTCCCGAATATGACTACATGACCACATTCTGCTCAAGAACAAAGAAATACTCAGGAGGACTGTGCATCTGATCTGCGTCTTGCAAAAAATGTAATAGGGCTGTTCTATAGTGAAGCTCAATTTAGTGAATTATTAAAAAGCCACAATGTCACCTGTTTACCTCTATAAAAGGAAAAAAGGTGCCCCCTAAAAATTATTTGTTTTAGGTCTGGGAAAAGGGGAAAGCAAAGCCTCATGAAAAACATTGCCCACATGACCTCTGATGCTCCAACAATGGCTCACAGTGCCCACTATCCCAACCACCAACTACTACAGCAACAACGACATAGAATTGGTTCGTATGTTGTTGTTTTTTTAATTTCATTTTTTTATTTGTTATCTTGGTGGTACATCATTTAAAATCATATAGCCATGTACATATAAATTCTTAATAAAATATATTCCTCGATTTTTCCCCCACGAATTTACATTTATATATAAAAAACATGACATCATATATTTATATATATATAATATATATATATATAATATATATATATATATATATATTAAAAAACGACCTCATTTATATATACACTCTTTTTAACATGGTTTACCTCATTTTGATATGCACTGGTAAGTTTGTGTGCACTCCCCTGTATACCACTTCACTCACTCCTGTCACCAAGCAAGCACATTATCACCCCGACCTCCCACCGCATACACTGTAGATTACAACTAGGAGAAATCTCCAATTTCTTTTGTTGTTGTGGACTGGGATTTCTCAAACATTCAGTCAACGCACGTGTCGGTGGAAAAAGGTATCAAACCATCTCCATCAGGACTACAGGATCAGCACCATATCCTAGGTGAATCGATATGGGGAAACAGAATTTCTATGATGTCTTTTTACGAAATGGAACTGCTCCTGCTGTGGCAGGGTTCATTAACATGGATAAACGTGTCTATCCACCAACGGTTGTTTCAATATGTGATGCTAGTGAACTTGAATGCAGGCACTTGTACTGTGCTGGTTTATGTGCTATGTGCCTTCTAGAGGGTAAAACTGGTTCCACAGAACTTGAAAATCGGGATGTGAGCCTCAAATATTGCAACTTAGTTTACAGTTCAAGGAAATCGCTCACGCCTGTCGGGCCAGGCTCCCGCTGCCCCCGGAGCCTGTGAGTGGTGCTCCCTGGCCGTCCAAACTTTTTATGCATTGGGAAGTCCGCTGGCCCACTTCTACCATCACATGGGGATAGATTGAGTCCTCAAAGCGGGCTCATAATTATGCCAGTACTTCCAGAATAATCTATCTCTGATGAAATATTTGTTACTGGCATGTAGCAAATATATTGTTTTATTGTGAAGCGGTGCGTTTGTTGCAGGGAAGCTTTGGTTATTAATTGATGGTTCATGTTTTTCGGAATCATTGATAACAGTCTGAAGAACACTAGCTCACCCCAATGACAAACAAGCATTTACAATGCAATGGTTTCGCCTTTGGAAAAGTTAGAGTTATTGGCATTGTAAATGACAAAATTTGTATTTGTGTTGGTTTTGAAAACAGATAAATAAATGGCATTGTCATTTACATTGCCATTAGCTTAATCTCTGCAATCACTCTGCACTCTCTAGCACTCCCTAGCACTCCCTACTCACTCTGCACTCTCTAGCACTCCCTACTCACTCTGCACTCTCTAGCACTCCCTACTCACTCTGCACTCTCTTGCGCTCCCTATGCACTCTCCACTCTGCGCTCCCTATGCACTCTCCGCTCCCTATGCACTCTCCACTCTGCGCTCCCTATGCACTCTCCGCTCCCTCTGCACTCTCCGCTCCCTCTGCACTCTCCGCTCCCTCTGCACTCTCCGCTCCCTCTGCACTCTCCGCTCCCTCTGCACTCTCCGCTCCCTATGCACTCTCCGCTCCCTATGCACTCTCCGCTCCCTATGCACTCTCCGCTCCCTATGCACTCTCCGCTCCCTATGCACTCTCCGCTCCCTATGCACTCTCCGCTCCCTATGCACTCTCCGCTCCCTATGCACTCTCCGCTCCCTATGCACTCTCCGCTCCCTATGCACTCTCCGCTCCCTATGCACTCTCCACTCTGCGCTCCCTATGCACTCTCCACTCTGCGCTCCTATGCACTCTCCACTCTGCGCTCCCTATGCACTCTCCACTCTCCGCTCCCTATGCACTCTCCACTCTCCGCTCCCTATGCACTCTCCACTCTCCGCTCCCTATGCACTCTCCACTCTCCGCTCCCTATGCACTCCCCACTCTGCGCTCCCTCTGCACTCTCCGCTCCCTCTGCACTCTCCGCTCCCTCTGCACTCTCCGCTCCCTCTGCACTCTGCACTCTCCACTCCCTCTCCGCTCCCTCTGCACTCTCCGCTCCCTCTGCACTCTCCGCTCCCTCTGCACTCTCCGCTCCCTCTGCACTCTCCGCTCCCTCTGCACTCTCCGCTCCCTCTGCACTCTCCGCTCCCTATGCACTCTCCGCTCCCTCTGCACTCTCCGCTCCCTATGCACTCTCCGCTCCCTATGCACTCTCCGCTCCCTATGCACTCTCCGCTCCCTATGCACTCTCCGCTCCCTATGCACTCTCCGCTCCCTATGCACTCTCCACTCTGCGCTCCCTATGCACTCTCCACTCTGCGCTCCCTATGCACTCTCCACTCTGCGCTCCCTATGCACTCTCCACTCTCCGCTCCCTATGCACTCTCCACTCTCCGCTCCTATGCACTCTCCACTCTCCGCTCCCTATGCACTCCCACTCTGCGCTCCCTCTCCACTCTCCGCTCCCTCTGCACTCTCCGCTCCCTCTGCACTCTCCGCTCCCTCTGCACTCTCCGCTCCCTCTGCACTCTCCACTCCCTCTCCGCTCCCTCTGCACTCTCCGCTCCCTATGCACTCTCCGCTCCCTCTGCACTCTCCGCTCCCTCTGCACTCTCCGCTCCCTCTGCACTCTCCGCTCCCTCTGCACTCTTCGCTCCCTCTGCACTCTCCACTCCCTCTCCACTCTCCACTCCCTCTGCACTCTCCACTCTCCACTCCCTCTGCACTCTCCACTCTCCACTCCCTCTGCACTCTCCACTCCCTCTCCACTCTCCACTCCCTCTGCACTCTCCACTCTCCACTCCCTCTGCACTCTCCACTCCCTCTGCACTCTCCACTCCCTCTGCACTCTCCACTCCCTCTGCACTCTCCACTCTCCACTCCCTCTGCACTCTCCACTCTCCACTCCCTCTGCACTCTCCACTCCCTCTGCACTCTCCACTCTCCACTCCCTCTGCACTCTCCACTCTCCACTCCCTCTGCACTCTCCACTCCCTCTGCACTCTCCACTCCCTCTGCACTCTCCACTCCCTCTGCACTCTCCACTCTCCGCTCCCTCTGCACTCTCCACTCTCCGCTCCCTCTGCACTCTCCACTCTCCGCTCCCTCTGCACTCTCCACTCTCCGCTCCCTCTCCACTCTCCGCTCCCTCTGCACTCTCCGCTCCCTCTGCACTCTCCGCTCCCTATGCACTCTCCGCTCCCTATGCACTCTCCGCTCCCTCTGCACTCTCCACTCTCCGCTCCCTCTGCACTCTCCACTCTCCGCTCCCTCTGCACTCTCCACTCTCCGCTCCCTCTGCACTCTCCGCTCCCTATGCACTCTCCGCTCCCTATGCACTCTCCGCTCCCTATGCACTCTCCGCTCCCTATGCACTCTCCGCTCCCTATGCACTCTCCGCTCCCTATGCACTCTCCGCTCCCTATGCACTCTCCGCTCCCTATGCACTCTCCGCTCCCTATGCACTCTCCGCTCCCTATGCACTCTCCGCTCCCTATGCACTCTCCGCTCCCTATGCACTCTTCGCTCCCTATGCACTCTTCGCTCCCTATGCACTCTTCGCTCCCTATGCACTCTCCGCTCCCTATGCACTCTCCACTCTCCGCTCCCTATGCACTCTCCACTCTCCGCTCCCTATGCACTCTCCACTCTCCGCTCCCTATGCACTCTCCACTCTGCGCTCCCTATGCACTCTCCACTCTGCGCTCCCTATGCACTCTCCACTCTGCGCTCCCTATGCACTCTCCGCTCCCTATGCACTCTCCACTCTCCGCTCCCTATGCACTCTCCACTCTCCGCTCCCTATGCACTCTCCGCTCCCTATGCACTCTCCACTCTCCGCTCCCTATGCACTCTCCACTCTGCGCTCCCTATGCACTCTCCACTCTGCGCTCCCTATGCACTCTCCGCTCCCTATGCACTCTCCACTCTGCGCTCCCTATGCACTCTCCACTCTGCGCTCCCTATGCACTCTCCACTCTGCGCTCCCTATGCACTCTGCACTCTCCACTCTGCGCTCCCTATGCACTCTGCACTCTCCACTCTGCGCTCCCTATGCACTCTGCACTCTGCACTCTCCGCTCCCTCTGCACTCTCCGCTCCCTATGCACTCTCCGCTCCCTATGCACTCTCCGCTCCCTATGCACTCTCCGCTCCCTATGCACTCTCCGCTCCCTATGCACTCTCCGCTCCCTATGCACTCTCCGCTCCCTATGCACTCTCCGCTCCCTATGCACTCTCCGCTCCCTATGCACTCTCCGCTCCCTATGCACTCTCCGCTCCCTATGCACTCTCCGCTCCCTATGCACTCTCCGCTCCCTATGCACTCTCCACTCTCCGCTCCCTATGCACTCTCCGCTCCCTATGCACTCTCCGCTCCCTATGCACTCTCCGCTCCCTATGCACTCTCCGCTCCCTATGCACTCTCCGCTCCCTATGCACTCTCCGCTCCCTATGCACTCTCCGCTCCCTATGCACTCTCCGCTCCCTATGCACTCTCCGCTCCCTATGCACTCTCCGCTCCCTATGCACTCTCCGCTCCCTATGCACTCTCCGCTCCCTATGCACTCTCCGCTCCCTATGCACTCTTCGCTCCCTATGCACTCTCCGCTCCCTATGCACTCTCCGCTCCCTATGCACTCTCCACTCTGCGCTCCCTATGCACTCTCCACTCTGCGCTCCCTATGCACTCTCCACTCTGCGCTCCCTATGCACTCTCCACTCTGCGCTCCCTATGCACTCTCCGCTCCCTATGCACTCTCCACTCTCCGCTCCCTATGCACTCTCCACTCTGCGCTCCCTATGCACTCTCCGCTCCCTATGCACTCTCCACTCTGCGCTCCCTATGCACTCTCCACTCTGCGCTCCCTATGCACTCTGCACTCTCCACTCTCCGCTCCCTCTCCACTCTCCGCTCCCTCTGCACTCTCCGCTCCCTATGCACTCTCCGCTCCCTATGCACTCTCCGCTCCCTATGCACTCTCCGCTCCCTATGCACTCTCCGCTCCCTATGCACTCGTCGCTCCCTATGCACTCTCCGCTCCCTATGCACTCTCCGCTCCCTATGCACTCTCCGCTCCCTATGCACTCTCCGCTCCCTATGCACTCTCCGCTCCCTATGCACTCTTCGCTCCCTATGCACTCTCCGCTCCCTATGCACTCTCCACTCCCTATGCACTCTCCACTCTCCGCTCCCTATGCACTCTCCACTCTCCGCTCCCTATGCACTCTCCACTCTCCGCTCCCTATGCACTCTCCACTCTCCGCTCCCTATGCACTCTCCACTCTCCGCTCCCTATGCACTCTCCACTCTGCGCTCCCTATGCACTCTCCACTCTGCGCTCCCTATGCACTCTCCACTCTGCGCTCCCTATGCACTCTCCACTCTGCGCTCCCTATGCACTCTCCACTCTGCGCTCCCTATGCACTCTCCGCTCCCTATGCACTCTCCACTCTGCGCTCCCTATGCACTCTCCACTCTGCGCTCCCTATGCACTCTCCGCTCCCTATGCACTCTCCACTCTGCGCTCCCTATGCACTCTCCACTCTGCGCTCCCTATGCACTCTCCACTCTGCGCTCCCTATGCACTCTCCACTCTGCGCTCCCTATGCACTCTCCGCTCCCTATGCGGTCTCCACTCTGCGCTCCCTATGCACTCTCCACTCCCTATGCACTCTCCACTCTGCGCTCCCTATGCACTCTCCACTCTGCGCTCCCTATGCACTCTCCACTCTGCGCTCCCTATGCACTCTCCGCTCCCTATGCACTCTCCACTCTGCGCTCCCTATGCACTCTCCACTCTGCGCTCCCTATGCACTCTCCACTCTGCGCTCCCTATGCACTCTCCACTCTCCGCTCCCTATGCACTCTCCACTCTCCGCTCCCTATGCACTCTCCACTCTGCGCTCCCTATGCACTCTCCGCTCCCTATGCACTCTCCACTCTCCGCTCCCTATGCACTCTCCACTCTCCGCTCCCTATGCACTCTCCACTCTGCGCTCCCTATGCACTCTCCACTCCCTATGCACTCTCCACTCTGCGCTCCCTATGCACTCTGCGCTCCCTATGCACTCTGCGCTCCCTATGCACTCTCCACTCTGCGCTCCCTATGCACTCTCCACTCTGCGCTCCCTATGCACTCTCCACTCTGCGCTCCCTATGCACTCTCCACTCTGCGCTCCCTATGCACTCTCCACTCTCCACTCTCCGCTCCCTCTGCACTCTCCACTCCCTCTCCACTCTCCGCTCCCTCTGCACTCTCCGCTCCCTCTGCACTCTCCACTCCCTATGCACTCTCCACTCCCTATGCACTCTCCACTCCCTATGCACTCTCCACTCCCTATGCACTCTCCACTCTGCGCTCCCTATGCACTCTCCACTCTGCGCTCCCTATGCACTCTCCACTCTGCGCTCCCTATGCACTCCCCACTCTGCGCTCCCTATGCACTCTCCACTCTGCGCTCCCTATGCACTCTCCACTCTGCGCTCCCTATGCACTCTCCACTCTGCGCTCCCTATGCACTCTCCACTCTGCGCTCCCTATGCACTCTCCACTCTGCGCTCCCTATGCACTCTCCACTCCCTCTCCACTCCCTCTGCACTCTGCACTCTCCACTCCCTCTGCACTCTCCACTCCCTCTGCACTCTCCACTCCCTCTGCACTCTCCACTCCCTCTGCACTCTCCACTCTCCACTCCCTCTGCACTCTCCACTCCCTCTGCACTCTCCACTCCCCACTCCCTCTGCACTCCCCACTCCCTCTGCACTCTCCACTCCCTCTGCACTCTCCACTCCCCACTCCCTCTGCACTCTCCACTCCCTCTGCACTCTCCACTCCCTCTGCACTCTCCACTCCCTCTGCACTCTCCACTCCCTCTGCACTCTCCACTCCCTCTGCACTCTCCACTCCCTCTGCACTCTCCACTCCCCACTCCCTCTGCACTCTCCACTCCCTCTGCACTCTCCACTCCCTCTGCACTCTCCACTCCCCACTCCCTCTGCACTCTCCACTCCCCACTCCCTCTGCACTCTCCACTCCCTCTGCACTCTCCACTCCCCACTCCCTCTCCACTCCCCACTCCCTCTGCACTCTCCACTCCCCACTCCCTCTCCACTCCCCACTCCCTCTGCACTCTCCACTCCCTCTGCACTCTCCACTCCCTCTGCACTCTCCACTCCCTCTGCACTCTCCACTCTCCACTCCCTCTGCACTCTCCACTCTCCACTCCCTCTGCACTCTCCACTCTCCACTCCCTCTGCACTCTCCACTCTCCACTCCCTCTGCACTCTCCACTCTCCACTCCCTCTGCACTCTGCACTCTCCACTCCCTCTCCACTCTCCACTCCCTCTGCACTCTCCACTCCCTCTGCACTCTCCACTCCCTCTGCACTCTCCACTCCCTCTGCACTCTCCACTCCCTCTGCACTCTCCACTCCCTCTGCACTCTCCACTCCCTCTGCACTCTCCACTCCCTCTGCACTCTCCACTCTCCACTCCCTCTGCACTCTCCACTCTCCACTCCCTCTGCACTCTCCACTCCCTCTGCACTCTCCACTCCCTCTGCACTCTCCACTCCCTCTGCACTCTCCACTCCCTCTGCACTCTCCACTCTCCACTCCCTCTGCACTCTCCACTCTCCACTCCCTCTGCACTCTCCACTCTCCACTCCCTCTGCACTCTCCACTCTCCACTCCCTCTGCACTCTCCACTCTCCACTCCCTCTGCACTCTCCACTCTCCACTCCCTCTGCACTCTCCACTCCCTCTGCACTCTCCACTCCCTCTGCACTCTCCACTCCCTCTGCACTCTCCACTCTCCACTCCCTCTGCACTCTCCACTCTCCACTCCCTCTGCACTCTCCACTCCCTCTGCACTCTCCACTCCCTCTGCACTCTCCACTCTCCACTCCCTCTGCACTCTCCACTCCCTCTGCACTCTCCACTCTCCACTCCCTCTGCACTCTCCACTCTCCACTCCCTCTGCACTCTCCACTCCCTCTGCACTCTCCACTCCCTCTGCACTCTCCACTCTCCAATCCCTCTGCACTCTCCACTCCCTCTGCACTCTCCGCTCCCTCTGCACTCTCCGCTCCCTCTGCACTCTCCGCTCCCTCTGCACTCTCCGCTCCCTCTGCACTCTCCGCTCCCTCTGCACTCTCCGCTCCCTATGCACTCTCCGCTCCCTCTGCACTCTCCGCTCCCTCTGCACTCTCCGCTCCCTATGCACTTCTCTCCGCTCCCTATGCACTCTCCGCTCCCTATGCACTCTCCGCTCCCTATGCACTTCTCTCCGCTCCCTATGCACTCTTCGCTCCCTATGCACTCTTCGCTCCCTATGCACTCTTCGCTCCCTATGCACTCTTCGCTCCCTATGCACTCTTCGCTCCCTATGCACTCTTCGCTCCCTATGCACTCTTCGCTCCCTATGCACTCTTCGCTCCCTATGCACTCTTCGCTCCCTATGCACTCTTCGCTCCCTATGCACTCTTCGCTCCCTATGCACTCTTCGCTCCCTATGCACTCTCCACTCCCTATGCACTCTCCACTCCCTCTGCACTCTCCACTCCCTCTGCACTCTCCACTCCCTCTGCACTCTCCACTCCCTCTGCACTCTCCACTCTCCACTCCCTCTGCACTCTCCACTCCCTCTGCACTCTCCACTCTCCACTCCCTCTGCACTCTCCACTCTCCACTCCCTCTGCACTCTCCACTCTCCACTCCCTCTGCACTCTCCACTCTCCACTCCCTCTGCACTCTCCACTCCCTCTGCACTCTCCACTCCCTCTGCACTCTCCACTCTCCACTCCCTCTGCACTCTCCACTCCCTCTGCACTCTCCACTCCCTCTGCACTCTCCACTCTCCACTCCCTCTGCACTCTCCACTCTCCACTCTCCACTCCCTCTGCACTCTCCACTCTCCGCTCCCTCTGCACTCTCCGCTCCCTCTGCACTCTCCGCTCCCTCTGCACTCTCCGCTCCCTATGCACTCTCCGCTCCCTATGCACTCTCCACTCCCTCTGCACTCTCCACTCTCCACTCCCTCTGCACTCTCCACTCCCTCTGCACTCTCCACTCTCCACTCCCTCTGCACTCTCCACTCCCTCTGCACTCTCCACTCCCTCTGCACTCTCCACTCCCTCTGCACTCTCCACTCCCTCTGCACTCTCCACTCCCTCTGCACTCTCCACTCCCTCTGCACTCTCCACTCTCCACTCCCTCTGCACTCTCCACTCCCTCTGCACTCTCCACTCCCTCTGCACTCTCCACTCTGCACTCCCTCTGCACTCTGCACTCCCTCTGCACTCTGCACTCCCTCTGCACTCTCCACTCCCTCTGCACTCTCCACTCTCCACTCCACTCCACTCCCTCTGCACTCTCCACTCCCTCTGCACTCTCCACTCTCCACTCCACTCCACTCCCTCTGCACTCTCCACTCCCTCTGCACTCTCCACTCCCTCTGCACTCTCCACTCTCCACTCCCTCTGCACTCTCCACTCTCCACTCTCCACTCCCTCTGCACTCTCCACTCTCCGCTCCCTCTGCACTCTCCACTCTCCGCTCCCTCTGCACTCTCCGCTCCCTCTGCACTCTCCGCTCCCTCTGCACTCTCCGCTCCCTCTGCACTCTCCGCTCCCTCTGCACTCTCCGCTCCCTCTGCACTCTCCGCTCCCTATGCACTCTCCGCTCCCTATGCACTCTCCGCTCCCTATGCACTCTCCGCTCCCTATGCACTCTCCGCTCCCTATGCACTCTCCGCTCCCTATGCACTCTCCGCTCCCTATGCACTCTCCGCTCCCTATGCACTCTCCGCTCCCTATGCACTCTCCGCTCCCTATGCACTCTCCGCTCCCTATGCACTCTCCGCTCCCTATGCACTCTCCGCTCCCTATGCACTCTTCGCTCCCTATGCACTCTTCGCTCCCTATGCACTCTTCGCTCCCTATGCACTCTTCGCTCCCTATGCACTCTTCGCTCCCTATGCACTCTCCACTCCCTATGCACTCTCCACTCTCCGCTCCCTATGCACTCTCCACTCTCCGCTCCCTATGCACTCTCCACTCTCTATGCACTCTCCACTCTCCGCTCTCTATGCACTCTCCACTCCCTATGCACTCTCCACTCTGCGCTCCCTATGCACTCTGCGCTCCCTATGCACTCTCCACTCTGCGCTCCCTATGCACTCTCCGCTCCCTATGCACTCTCCACTCTGCGCTCCCTATGCACTCTCCACTCTGCGCTCCCTATGCACTCTCCACTCTGCGCTCCCTATGCACTCTCCACTCTGCGCTCCCTATGCACTCTCCACTCTGCGCTCCCTATGCACTCTCCACTCTGCGCTCCCTATGCACTCTCCACTCTGCGCTCCCTATGCACTCTCCACTCCCTATGCACTCTCCACTCTGCGCTCCCTATGCACTCTCCACTCTGCGCTCCCTATGCACTCTCCACTCTGCGCTCCCTATGCACTCTCCACTCTGCGCTCCCTATGCACTCTCCACTCTGCGCTCCCTATGCACTCTCCACTCCCTATGCACTCTCCACTCTGCGCTCCCTATGCACTCTCCACTCTGCACTCCCTATGCACTCTCCACTCTGCGCTCCCTATGCACTCTCCACTCTCCGCTCCCTATGCACTCTCCACTCCCTATGCACTCTCCACTCCCTATGCACTCTCCACTCCCTATGCACTCTCCACTCTGCGCTCCCTATGCACTCTTGTTAGACGGGGACCTGGAGGGTCGGCCGAGCACAGTGATCGCACAGACAGGTAACTTCCCCCCCACAGATGGACACCACACAAAGTTCAGGGTAACACCTTTTATAGGCACTTCTGGGAGTAGAGTGGTACGATACAAGGCAATCAGGACACGATGATCCTCTCAATTCTAGTCTCTAGTAGGGGAAGGGGGTAGCGGGACAGTCTGGGTACCCACGGGTACGGGGGTGTAACGGTGATGGCTCACAATCCTCGAGCTCGGTGTTCGGAGGGGTCAGACCGCGGCAGCGCCGGCAGGTCCCGAAGAGGTCGTAGGTGGCAACGGGCCGCGGCAGCGCCAGCAGGTCCCAACGAGGATGAAGGTTACAACGGGCCACGGCAGCGCCAGCAGGTCCCACGAGAATGCAGGTTGCAACGGGCCGCGGCAGCGCCAGCAGGTCCCACGAGGATGAAGGTTACAACGGGCCGCGGCAGCGCCAGCAGGTCCCACGAGAATGCAGGTTGCAACGGGCCGCGGCAGCGCCAGCAGGTCCCAACGAGGATGAAGGTTGCAGAGGGCCGCGGCAGCGCCAGCAGGCAGGACAATAGTTCACAAGGCAGGGCTGTGGCAGCGCCAGCAGTCCGTCAAGGATGAGTTCGTCGCGGTGTCTCTCGACTCCAGGATACAACTGCCTTCCTGTCCTGGGGCTGCCTCAGTTATAGGTCTGGCGCCCTTTGATGTCCGGACCCTCGCTCTTGGAGGTCGGGAGGTCTGGGATGAGGGAGTCCAGACACCCAGCAGGGGGGTGGAGCCAGCGCCCGAGGAGGCTGGGGGTGCTCGGCACCTGGCGGGGGAGAGCCATCGACACTTCGTACTCCCATTGACCTGCCAAGTGGGCCGTTCACCTCCTGGGTGGAGGGTGGTGCCGGGATGTCGGGGCCTGGCCAGGCCCAGGGTTGGGGTCGGGCTGAGGCCGCACGGCCGCGTGGTGCCGTGTCCAAGATGGCGGCTGGGCCGGGCAATGGTGCTGACGGTGGCGCGGGCCCTGTCCTGCGGGGAGGGAGCGAGCCCTTCATGTGGCCTGTCCAACATGCGTCCCCCCCAGCTGAAGGCGGGGAGAGTCACCCATCTTCTTGGGGACTTTCCTCGTCGAGGCGGAAAAAGCGGGACAGGCCATCCGCGTTGGCGTGGTCTTGGCCGGGTCGATGTTCCACAGTGAAGTCCATCCCCTGCAGGGAGATGGACCAACGTAGTAGTTTCGGGTTTTCCCCCCGCATCTGCAGGAGCCATTGCAGGGGTCGATGATCGGTCTGGACCCGGAAGTGGGTGCCGAAGAGATAAGGCCGGAGCTTTTTGAGGGCCCGCACCACGGCGAAGGCCTCCCTCTCGATGGTGCTCCAGCGTCGTTCTCGGGCCAGGAGCCGTCTGCTGATGAAAGCCACTGGCTGGTCAAGTCCTTCGGGGTTCAGCTGGGAAAGGACTGCCCCAACGCCATGGTCGGAGGCATCTGTTTGGACGATAAATTCCCGACTGTAGTCGGGGGCCTGGAGCACCAGGGCGGAGCACATGGCGGCCTTCAGCTTCTCGAAGGCCGCTTGACAGTCTGGGGTCCAGTTGACCTTCTTTGGTTGGTTTTTGGAGGTGAGTTCCGTGAGGGGCCCTACGATGCTGCCATAGTCCCTCACGAACCGTCGGTAGTAGCCTGTGAGTCCCAAGAAGGCGCGGACCTCGGTCTGGGTGATGGGGGACTGCCACGACTGGATGGCAGCGATCTTGAGTTGCAGAGGGGCCACCAGACCGCTTCCCACCTGGTGCCCGAGATAGGTCACGGACCCCTGGCCAATTTGGCATTTGCTGGCCTTGATCGTGAGGCCAGCTCGTTGGAGGGCCTGTAGCACCTCTCGGAGGTGGTGGAGGTGGTCGGACCAGTGGTGACTGTACACAGCGATATCGTCCAGGTAGGCGGCGCTGAATCCTTCGAGTCCTGCCAGGACCTGGTTTACTAGCCGCTGAAATGTTGCTGGCGCATTCTTCATGCCGAATGGCATGACCTTGAAGTGATAGTGGCCATCAGGGGTAGAGAATGCCGATCGTTCTTGGGCCCGGGGTGTGAGACCGATCTGCCAGTAGCCCGCTGTCAGGTCGAAGATGCTGAGGTAGCGGGCAGCTCCCATGCGGTCGATTAGTTCATCTGCTCGGGGGATGGGGTGTGCGTCTGTTCTGGTGACCGCATTCAAGCCCCGGTAGTCGACGCAGAACCGGAGCTCCGGCGTGGCGCCGGGGGCGGCCGCTTTGGGGACCAGTACCACTGGGCTGGCCCAGGG
This sequence comes from Lissotriton helveticus, assembly GCF_964261635.1. NCBI lineage: Eukaryota > Metazoa > Chordata > Amphibia > Caudata > Salamandridae > Lissotriton > Lissotriton helveticus. The sequence continues at coordinate 93,876,199 of NC_136059.1, forward strand.
GCTGTCTGAGGGCTCGATGATCCCGAGTGTGAGCATCTTGGCCACCTCCTCTTGGATGCAGGCCCGTACCCGATCTGGTACGCGGTAGGCCCGATGGCGGATAGGGGGACTGTCCCCAGTGTCCACGTCGTGTAAGCACCAGGGGGTGACCCCTGGGGTGAGGGAGAACAGGGTGGAGAACTGGAGCAGGAGGACTCGGCAGCCTTGGCGCTGTTCCAGGGTGAGGGCCTCCGAGAGTCGGACCCCGTCCACGGAGCCGTCCTTCTCCCGTGACCGTAGGAGGTCAGGAAGGGGTTCGGAGTCCTCCTCGGTTCCATTGTCGGTTGCCATCAGGAGACTGAGTTCGGAGCGTACAAAGTGGGGTTTCAGTCTATTAGCGTGGAGGACCCGGAGAGGGTTTCGGGAAGATTCCATATCGATGAGATAGGTGACAGGGCTCTTGCGCTCGATTACTTTGAAGGGCCCCGTCCATTTGTCTTGCAGGGCGCATGGTTCGGTGGGAGACATTACCCACACTTGTTGGCCGGGTTCAAATTCGATGGAGGATGCATTTTGATCGTACCACCTTTTCATGTCCTCCTGACTGGCCTCCAGGTTTGCTTTTGCCATCTCTCTGAACCTTCTGGTCTGGTTGCGGAGGGTTAGGAGGTACTTGAAAACATCTGGAGGGTTCTTTAGAGGGGGCATTTCCCAGCCTTCTTTGACTAGGCTGAGTGGGCCTCGCACCGGGTGTCCATACAAGAGTTCGAAAGGGCTGAAGCCGAGGGACTTCTGGGGGACTTCTCGGTAGGCAAAGAGAAGGCACGGTAGTAGCACATCCCACTGGCGACGGAGGGGCTCTTCCAACCCCCCAATCATCCCTTTGAGCGTGCGGTTGAACCGCTCAACCAGTCCGTTCCCTTGAGGGTGATAGGGGGTCGTGAATCGGTAGGTGACCCCACACTGTTGCCAGAGGGACTTCATGTATTTTGAGATAAAGTTCGTACCCCTGTCGCTGACGACTTCCCGGGGGAAGCCCACTCGAGAGAAGATCCCCATCAAGGCTCGACCCACTACTGGGGCTGTTATCGTACGAAGGGGGACCGCCTCAGGATAGCGGGTAGCGTGATCCACCAGGACCAGGATGAAGCGATGTCCCTGTGCTGTTCGGGGGTCCAGGGGCCCCACAATGTCTATTCCCACCCTTTCGAACGGGGTGGTCACCACGGGGAATGGTTGTAGGGGTGCCTTGAGTTTGCGGCCGCTCTTCCCACTGGCCTGGCAGGTCGGGCAGGACCGGCAATGGTTGGATACGTCATTTCTCATTTTGGGCCAAAAAAAGTGAGTCACCAGGCGGTGGTAGGTCTTGTCTTGGCCCAGGTGCCCGGCCAGGGGGACATCATGGGCTAGGTTCAACAGGAAGTCTCTGAAGTGGAGGGGCACCACCAGCACTCGCCCGGCCCCCAGTTCTGCGATTTTCTGTTCGCTGTACAAGAGATCATTGTCCCAATAAACCCAGTGGGCCCCGGTGGTGTCTCCTTGGCTCTGGGCGAGCGCTTGCTGTCGCAATCCCTCGAGGGAGGGGCAGGTCTTTTGCTCCTGCCGGAATTGTTCCTGGGTGGGCCCCCCTTCTTGACGCCACTGAGCCAGGTCGGGAAGCTCGGGGGGCTGTGTGGACCCCTCTGGGGTGGGGTCCGGGTGGTCGGTCTGGAGGAAGTCTTCTTCTGGAGTGATCGAGGGCGGAGGTGCTGCCCATTCTGGTTCTTCTGGTCTAGGGATGGTGCGGGTGGCCATGGACCGGGTGGTTACACACGCCCAGTCCGGGAGACCCAACATCCCCAGATGCTCTCTTCTTTCCACAGCGGCCCACGGGGAGCTCTCGAGATCGTTCCCCAGGAGGCAGTCTACGGGGGCATCGTCACGGACAGTTACTTTCAGCATGCCGGACACTCCTCCCCATTCGAAGGGGACGCAGGCCATCCGACACAGGCTCTCCGAGTTATCTGCCGATCGGACGGGGCAAAGTACGTTTGGTAGGATTTGTTCTGGGGCCACCAGGTGACAGCGGACGGCCGTCACACTGGCCCCGGTGTCAAGCAGGGCCTCGGCCTTGCGCCCATTGATGCTCACCCATTGGCTGTACTTCCGAGTGTTGGCGGGCAGGGGAGTCCGCGGGACCATGTCTCTTCCTCCTAGGCATGCCAGGGTCATGGCGGCGGGTTCCCACTCGAACTGCTCCGACTCATAGGTCTCCGTGTCTTCGGAGACTTGTTCTTCACCCAGGGCGGCGGCCGCCATCTGGCGGGGCCCGGGGGCCTGGTTCTTCGGGCAGGTCAGGTCACTGGCATAGTGGCCGACTCGCTGGCATCGATGACACGTCACGTTAGTTCGGAACCCCGGGCGCATCGGGGGGTTTCCCCGGCCTGCTGGGGCCGGGGTGGCGTTAGTGGGTGCGGCCGGGGCGGCGTCTATGCCCCGGCCCGGGCCTCCTCCTCCTCCTCGGGGACGATGGTGACCGTGGTTGGTTCTGTTCTGCTCATTCGGCCCACTCCGGGCCACTCGGGTGCTCTCCCACCGGTCAGCCTCGGTGGCGAGCTGCCGGGGTTCCGTCAATTTACTGTCGAGGAGGTGCTGCCTGAGCTCGACAAAGCAGTTGTTGGAGAGGTGCTCCCACACAATGAGATTGAAGAGTTGTTCGTAAGTGGTTACGTTGTTACCCTTGATCCACCCCTCGAAGGCTCGGCTGAAATAGTTCACGTATTCCAACCACGTCGTACCTGGGATCCGGGTGCAGTTGCGGAACCTCTGGCGGTACATTTCGGGTGTAAGTCCATATCGACTGAGGAGGGCGGCCTTCATGTGGTCATAGGACGTCATTTGATGGTCCGGAAGCTGCAGCAGGGCATCACGACCCTCGTTGACGAATCTCCCCCATAGACCGGCTCCCCAGTCACTTCGAGCGACCCGGTGGGCGGTCATGGCAATCTCATAGGCCTTGAACCACTGCTGTATGTCGTCGTTCCGGTGATATTCTCGGACCACATCCTTGGGGATGTGGACCTTCTGCTCGGTAGGACCCGGGGAGTGCGGTTGCTCGGGCACCCCTAGGTTTTTGTTCAGTTTGCGCATTTCTATCTCCGCTAGTTTGCACTCGTGCTCGTATGCCAGTCTTTTTTCTTCGAGGTCTCTCTGTCTCTGTTTTTCCTCTCGCTCTTCTCTGAGCCGTAAGTGTTCTAAGTTTATTTTTTGTTCCGCCAGTTTCAATTCTCCGTCTAATCTGAGTCGTGCCAAGTCTAACTCGTGTAATCTATTTTTTTCCCGTTCTTGGATCTCTTCATGGGAGGGGCCTGTTCTCCGCTCCTCCGTCCGGGTGGTGTTGACTTCCGGGGCTGCGGGGTCCCGGGGGGTTGCGGTATTTGTCTCTGTCCAGGCCTCTAGGGCGTTTTTGAAGTCTTCTTTTGTGCTTAGCCCGGTGGTAGCAATGCCTAAGTCCATGCAAAATTGTTTGAGCTCTCGGTGGTTGTATTCTTCCAGCTTTTCCATCTGGAACTTCTCCGCCGATCCGCTCTCTTTGGTCGTCATTGTGGTTTTAGTCGTAGGGTGAGTTACTGTCTGTACGGTACGCGTTGGTTCGGATCGCGCCGCTAGCCACCAATGTTAGACGGGGACCTGGAGGGTCGGCCGAGCACAGTGATCGCACAGACAGGTAACTTCCCCCCCACAGATGGACACCACACAAAGTTCAGGGTAACACCTTTTATAGGCACTTCTGGGAGTAGAGTGGTACGATACAAGGCAATCAGGACACGATGATCCTCTCAATTCTAGTCTCTAGTAGGGGAAGGGGGTAGCGGGACAGTCTGGGTACCCACGGGTACGGGGGTGTAACGGTGATGGCTCACAATCCTCGAGCTCGGTGTTCGGAGGGGTCAGACCGCGGCAGCGCCGGCAGGTCCCGAAGAGGTCGTAGGTGGCAACGGGCCGCGGCAGCGCCAGCAGGTCCCAACGAGGATGAAGGTTACAACGGGCCGCGGCAGCGCCAGCAGGTCCCACGAGAATGCAGGTTGCAACGGGCCGCGGCAGCGCCAGCAGGTCCCACGAGGATGAAGGTTACAACGGGCCGCGGCAGCGCCAGCAGGTCCCACGAGAATGCAGGTTGCAACGGGCCGCGGCAGCGCCAGCAGGTCCCAACGAGGATGAAGGTTGCAGAGGGCCGCGGCAGCGCCAGCAGGCAGGACAATAGTTCACAAGGCAGGGCTGTGGCAGCGCCAGCAGTCCGTCAAGGATGAGTTCGTCGCGGTGTCTCTCGACTCCAGGATACAACTGCCTTCCTGTCCTGGGGCTGCCTCAGTTATAGGTCTGGCGCCCTTTGATGTCCGGACCCTCGCTCTTGGAGGTCGGGAGGTCTGGGATGAGGGAGTCCAGACACCCAGCAGGGGGGTGGAGCCAGCGCCCGAGGAGGCTGGGGGTGCTCGGCACCTGGCGGGGGAGAGCCATCGACACTTCGTACTCCCATTGACCTGCCAAGTGGGCCGTTCACCTCCTGGGTGGAGGGTGGTGCCGGGATGTCGGGCCTGGCCAGGCCCAGGGTTGGGGTCGGGCTGAGGCCGCACGGCCGCGTAGTGCCGTGTCCAAGATGGCGGCTGGGCCGGGCAATGGTGCTGACGGTGGCGCGGGCCCTGTCCTGCGGGGAGGGAGCGAGCCCTTCATGTGGCCTGTCCAACAACTCTCCACTCCCTATGCACTCTCCACTCTCCGCTCCCTATGCACTCTCCACTCTCCGCTCCCTATGCACTCTCCACTCTGCGCTCCCTATGCACTCTCCACTTCCTATGCACTCTCCACTCTGCGCTCCCTATGCACTCTCCACTCCCTATGCACTCTCCACTCTGCGCTCCCTATGCACTCTCCACTCTGCGCTCCCTATGCACTCTCCACTCTGCGCTCCCTATGCACTCTCCACTCTGCGCTCCCTATGCACTCTCCACTCCCTATGCACTCTCCACTCTGCGCTCCCTATGCACTCTCCACTCCCTATGCACTCTCCACTCCCTATGCACTCTCCACTCTCCGCTCCCTCTCCACTCTCCGCTCCCTCTCCACTCTCCGCTCCCTCTCCACTCTCCGCTCCCTATGCACTCTCCGCTCCCTATGCACTCTCCGCTCCCTATGCACTCTCCGCTCCCTATGCACTCTCCGCTCCCTATGCACTCTCCGCTCCCTATGCACTCTCCGCTCCCTATGCACTCTCCGCTCCCTATGCACTCTCCGCTCCCTATGCACTCTCCGCTCCCTATGCACTCTCCGCTCCCTATGCACTCTCCGCTCCCTATGCACTCTCCGCTCCCTATGCACTCTCCACTCCCTATGCACTCTCCACTCCCTATGCACTCTCCACTCCCTATGCACTCTCCACTCCCTATGCACTCTCCACTCTGCGCTCCCTATGCACTCTCCACTCTGCGCTCCCTATGCACTCTCCACTCTGCGCTCCCTATGCACTCCCCACTCTGCGCTCCCTATGCACTCCCCACTCTGCGCTCCCTATGCACTCCCCACTCTGCGCTCCCTATGCACTCCCCACTCTGCGCTCCCTATGCACTCCCCACTCTGCGCTCTGCACTCCCCACTCTGCGCTCCCTATGCACTCTCCACTCTGCGCTCCCTATGCACTCTCCACTCTGCGCTCCCTATGCACTCTCCACTCTGCGCTCCCTATGCACTCTCCACTCCCTCTCCACTCTCCACTCCCTCTGCACTCTGCACTCTCCACTCTCCACTCCCTCTGCACTCTCCACTCCCTCTGCACTCTCCACTCCCTCTGCACTCTCCACTCCCTCTGCACTCTCCACTCCCTCTGCACTCTCCACGAACTCGCGTTTCTCGCTCAGATATGGACAAAAAACAAAAGTACTCCCTTGGGCATCTCACCCACTCTGAGTTCACACATATCTCCTACACAGCACCAACCCCAGCAAATACAACATTTCTGCAGAACTGCAGCACAGAAGAAACCAAACTGCGATTATCCGAGTCCTCCAGAGTATCCCCCTGTCCTTAACATCCTACCCACGCTCAGGGCAGAAACACCCCCGAGACTGTCCTCGTCCGTCTATGCCACACCCAGAGCAAACTTCACCCTGACACCAAGCGAAGAGGAGGCGCTTCCATCACCATCTCTCCCACCTTTGGAGCGCACAGATCACCTCACTCGCCAAGAGCGCTCACAAACATTACACGCTGTCCTGACACGCAAGTCAATGTAAATTAATTTTTAAGAAAAAAACCATTTACCTAGCGCAGTAATTAAAAAAAAGGCATCTAGGCGCTGGAATGAATGACTGATATGGTGCTTCGCGCGCAAGCCCAATGCACAACACGCTAGTGGAACATGCATAGAAGCACACAAATGAGCAAAACAAACTATCATACTTAAGAGGAAAATGTAAAGAAAGTATCATTGCGAGTGCTCACACAGCACGCGCACAGCCTCCCCGGGCGGATCTGGGCTACACAGCGCTTACAAACCGCCGAACAGAGCTAGGAGGCGCTACATAAAGAATAGATTGATAAACAGCAGGGGTGTTAGACGGGGACCCTGAGGGTCGGCCGGATACTGCGGGAGAGATCCCCGAGGGGGACCGTCTCCGGCGATCGTACAGACAAGTTACCTCCCTCCCCACAAACAGGCACCACACCAGGTCGAGTTCAATACTTTATATAAGGTTCGTAAGGCAAGGATATCAGCGATACAGGATATCTCGGACCCGGGGGTCCTCTCACTTCTAGTCTCTGTAGGGAAAGGGGGTAGCGGGACAGTCTTGGTACCGGATCGGTACAGGTAGTGGTAAGAGGCGAGCTCACAATCCTCGAGCTGGAGTGTCTGTGGATCGGGCCGCGGCAGCGCCAGCAGGCCAAGATGATAGTCTCACTAGGCAGAGGGCCGCGGCAGCGCCAGCAGGCCGAGTCGATGGTTTCACGAGGCAGAGGGCCGCGGCAGCGCCAGCAGGCCAAGACGATGGTTTCACGAGGCAGAGGGCCGCGGCAGCGCCAGCAGGCCAAGACGATGGTTTCACGAGGCAGAGGGCCGCGGCAGCGCCAGCAGGCCAAGACGATGGTTCCACGAGGCAGAGGGCCGCGGCAGCGCCAGCAGGCCAAGACGAGGGCTTCACGAGGCAGAGGGCCGCGGCAGCGCCAGCAGGCCAGTCACAGATGAGTTCTTCTCGGGTCTCTCGACTCCAGGATACAACTGGCTTCCTGGTCTGGCCCTGCCCCAGTTATAGGTCTGGTCCCCTTTGATGTCCGGACCCTCGCGCCTGGGGGGCCGGGAGGTCCGGGATGAGGGAGTCCAGACACCCAGCAGGGGGGTGGAGCCAGCGCCCAGGGCGGCCTGGGGTGATCGACACCTGGCGGAGGAGAGCCGTTGACGATTCCTTTCTCCCATTGACTCGCCAAGTGGTCACTCTGCCTCCTGGGGGGAGGTTGGTGCCTCGATGTCGGGCCCGGCCGGGCCCAGGGTGAGGGTCGAGTTGAGGCCACGCGGCCTCGTGCTGCAGTGCCCCAAGATGGCGGCTGGGCCGAGGCCGTGGTGTGGATGGTGCCCCGGGCCAGCTGGGTCCGGAGCTGGTGTCTTGTGGGTGAGGGATTGCAGTGTACTTCGGGTGGTCGTCGGGGACTCTGGCTGGGGATGCAGGGGGAGCCAGGGTCCAGGTCCCATTGCGGGGAGGGGGGCAGCCCGACCATGAGGCCTGTCCAACATGCGTCCCCCCCAGCTGAAGGCGGGGAGAGTCAGCCATCTTCCTGGGGACTCTCCTCGCTGAGGCGGAAAAAGCGTGACAGGCCGTCGGCGTTGGCGTGGTCCTGGCCTGGACGATGTTCTACCGTGAAGTCCATCCCCTGCAGGGAGATGGACCAGCGCAACAGCTTCGGGTTCTCCCCCCGCATTTGCATCAGCCATTGCAGGGGTCGGTGGTCTGTTTGCACCCGGAAGTGGGTGCCGAAGAGGTACGGCCGGAGCTTCTTGAGTGCCCAGACTACGGCGAAGGCCTCCCTCTCAATGGTGCTCCAGCGCTGTTCTCGGGGCAGCAGGCGTCTGCTGATGTAGGCCACTGGTTGGTCGACCCCTTCAGCGTTGAGTTGGGAGAGGACGGCCCCCACACCATGATCGGAGGCGTCCGTCTGCACAATGAATTCCCGGCTGTAGTCGGGAGCCTGGAGCACGGGGGCCGTGCACATGGCGGCCTTCAGTCTCTCGAAGGCCGATTGGCAGTCCGGGGTCCAGTTGACGGTTTTGGGGCCCTTCTTGGAGGTGAGCTCTGTGAGGGGCCCCATGATGCTGCCATAGTCCTTCACGAACCGCCGGTAGTATCCGGTGAGCCCCAGGAAGGCCCGGACCTCCGTTTGGGTCGTAGGGGGTCGCCAGGCCTGGATGGCAGCAATCTTGAGTTGGAGAGGGGCCACCAGCCCGCTTCCCACTTGGTGTCCCAGGTAGGTCACGGACCCTTGGCCAACCTGGCACTTGCTGGCCTTGATGGTGAGCCCGGCTTGCTGGAGGGCGTGTAGAACCTCCCGCAGGTGGCGGAGGTGGTCGGTCCACTGGTGGCTGTACACAGCAATGTCGTCCAGGTAGGCGGCGCTGAAGTCTTCCAGGCCCGCCAGTACCTGGTTTACCAGCCGTTGGAACGTTGCCGGGGCGTTTTTCATGCCGAAGGGCATTACTTTAAAGTGGTAGTGCCCGTCCGGGGTAGAGAAGGCGGAACGTTCTTGGGCCCTAGGGGTGAGGGCGATCTGCCAGTAGCCCGCTGTTAGGTCGAAGATGCTCAGGTAGCGGGCGGCCCCCATCCGGTCAATTAGCTCATCTGCCCGGGGGATGGGATGAGCGTCGGTCCTGGTAACTGCATTCAGCCCCCGATAGTCCACGCAGAACCGGAGCTCAGGGGCAACGCCCGGGGCGGCTGCTTTGGGAACCAGGACGACTGGGCTCGCCCAGGGGCTGTCTGAGGGTTCGATCACTCCCAGGGTCAGCATTTTGGACACCTCGGTCTGGATGCAGTTGCGCACCCGATCGGGTACGCGGTACGCCCGGTGTCGAATAGGAGGGCTGTCCCCGGTGTCCACATCGTGAAGGCACCAGGGGGTGACTCCGGGGGTGAGGGAGAACAGGGAGGCGAACCGCCTCAGGAGCGTTTGGCAGTCTTGGCGTTGCTCCGGGGACAGGGCCTCGGAGAGCTGGACCCCTTCCACTGAGCCATCCCGTTCGAGGACCCTCAGTAAGTCCGGAAGGGGTTCGGAGTCTTCTTCTGTCCCATTATCGGTAGCCATCAGGAGGCTGAGTTCGGATCGCACAAAATGGGGTTTGAGCCTGTTGGCATGGAGGACCCGTAGGGGGTTCCGGGCAGTCTCCATGTCGATTAAATAGGTGACGGGCCCCTTGCGTTCGATCACCTTGAAGGGCCCGGACCATCTGTCTTGGAGTGCACAGGGTTCAACCGGGGACATCACCCAGACCTGTTGTCCTGGTTCGAACTCAATGGAGGACGTGTGCTGATCGTACCACCTCTTCATGTCCTCCTGACTGGCCTCGAGATTGGCTTTGGCGGTGTCTCGGAACCGCCGGGTCTGGTTGCGGAGAGCCAGGAGGTACCTGTAGATGTCCGGGGGAGTTTTCTGGGGGGGCTGCTCCCAACCTTCCTTGACTAGGCTGAGGGGGCCCCGGACGGGGTGCCCGTACAGGAGTTCAAATGGGCTGAAACCGAGGGATTTCTGCGGGACCTCCCGATAGGCAAACAGGAGGCATGGAAGTAGCACGTCCCACTGGCGTCGAAGGGGTTCTTCTAGGCCCATAATCATTCCTTTGAGGGTGCGGTTGAACCTCTCAACCAGTCCGTTTCCTTGCGGGTGATAGGGGGTCGTGAGCTTGTAGGTGACCCCGCATTGTTGCCAGAGAGACTTCATATATTTGGAGATAAAGTTCGTGCCCCTGTCACTGACGACCTCCCGGGGGAACCCCACCCGGGAGAAGATCCCCATCAGAGCTCGGCCCACCACGGGGGCCGTCACAGTCCGAAGAGGGATGGCCTCGGGGTAGCGGGTGGCGTGGTCTACTAGGACCAGGATGAACCGGTGTCCTTGGGCTGTTCGAGGGTCGAGGGGCCCCACAATGTCTATTCCCACTCGTTCAAACGGGGTGGTGACGACCGGAAAGGGTTGTAAAGGTGCTTTGATTTTTCGGCCACTTTTTCCGCTGGCCTGGCAGGTGGGGCAGGCCTTGCAGTGGTTGGTGACATCCTTTCGCATTTGGGGCCAGAAAAAATGGGTCACCAGGCGGTCGTAGGTTTTATCCTGTCCCAGGTGTCCGGCAAGGGGGACATCGTGGGCTAAGTTCAGGAGGAAGTCTCGGAAGCGAAGGGGCACCACCAGCACCCGACTGGCTCCTAGTTCTGCAATTTTCTGCTCGCTGTAGAGCAGGTCTTGGTCCCAGTAGATCCAGTGGGCCCCCGAGGTATCCCCTGTGCCCTGGGCCAGGACTTGCTGCCGGAGTCCTTCGAGAGAGGGACATGTTTTCTGTTCGGCCCGGAATTGTTCCTGAGTGGGGCCTCCCTCCTGACGCCATTGTGCCAGGTCAGGGACGTCCCGAAGCTGGTCGGATCCTTCTTCTGTTTGGGTCGAGGGACTGGCTTCTGGGGCGGCCTCCTCTGGGATGAGCGTGGGAGGAGGTTCCGGCCACTCGGGCTCTTCTAGACTGGGGACCGCGCGGGCGGTCATGGACCGGGTCGTGACGCAGACACATTCGGGGAGGCCGAGCATCCCCAGGTGTTCCCTCCGTTCGACAGCTGCCCAGGGAGAGCTTTCGAGGTCGTTTCCTAGGAGGCAATCCACGGGGGCATCATCGCGGACAGTCACCTTTAACATCCCCGTTACTCCTCCCCACTCGAAGGGGACGCAAGCCATGTGGCACAGGCTTTCGGAATTGTCTGCTGAGCGGACAGGGCAGAGAATGTTCGGCAGGATTTGGTCTGGAGTGACGAGATGGCGTCGGACCGCCGTTACACTGGCCCCGGTGTCGCGGAGGGCTCCCGCCCGGCGGCCATTAATGTTGACCCATTGACTGTACTTCTGCGTGTTAGCGGGAAGGGGGGCCCGCGGAATCATCTCTCTCTCCCCTAAGCAGGCCAGTGCCATGGCGGCGGGAGCCCATTCAGAGGGGTCGGTCTCGTACTCTTCTTGGTCCTCCGGGACTAGTTCTTCCCCTAGGGCGGCCGCTGCGACCTGGCGGGGGGTAGTGTTCGGATTCTTTGGGCAGTTGGGATCACTGGCGTAGTGGCCGGGTCGCAGGCATCTGTGGCACATAACGTGGGCCCGAAAACCGGCCCGGATGGCAGGGCTTCCTCGGTCGACCGGGGTCGAGGGGCTCCTGGGGGGTGACGAGGGGCCGGGGTCTCTCCCCCGACTCTGGCCTCCTCCTCCTCCTCGGGGGCGATGGGGCCCTGGGTACGGTCTGGATGATTCGCTGGGTCCGTTCCGGCCAACTCGGGTGCTTTCCCACCGGTCGGCTTCGGCGGCGAGTTGTCGAGGTTCGGTTAGCTTACTGTCCAAGAGGTGTTGGCGGAGCTCCACGAAGCAGTTGTTCGACAGGTGCTCCCATACGATAAGGTCAAAGAGTTGTTCGTAGGTGGTCACTTTGTTGCCCTTGATCCACCCCTCGAAGGCTCGGCTAAAGAAGTTCACGTACTCCACCCAGGTTGTACCCGGAATCCGTTTGCAGTCGCGGAACCGTTGGCGGTACATCTCAGGTGTGAGCCCGTATCGGGTGAGGAGGGCGGCCTTCATGTGGTCGTAGGATGTCATCAGCTGGTCCGGGAGTTGCAGCAGGGCGTCCCGCCCTTCGTTGACAAACCTCCCCCATAATCCGGCTCCCCAGTCGCTTCGGGGAATCCGGTGGGAGGTCATTGCCACCTCATAGGCTTTAAACCACTGCTGTATATCATCGTTCTTGTGGTATTCCCGGATGACATCTTTGGGGATGTGAACCTTGGGCTCGGTAGAGGCAGGCAGGGTCGGTCGTTCGGGGAGCCCGAGGTCTTTATTCTGTTTCTGGATCTCCAGTTCTTTGAGATTGCGCTCATGTTCGTACGCTAGTTTCTTTTCCTCTAGCTCTCTCTGTTTTTGCTTCTCTTCTCGCTCCTCTCGGAGCCGTAAGTGTTCCAGAGTTATTTTTTGTTCCGCCAGCTTGAGTTCCCCATCCAAGCGAAGTCGGGCTAGTTCTAACTCGTGGAGTCTGCTTTTTTCTCTTTCTCGGATCTCTTCCAGGGAGAGACCCGCTCTTCTTTCTTCAGTTGGTGCGGGGCTCGTCTCGGTTGTTTGTGTTCGGGGTATGGCTGTACCCGTTTCCGCCCAAGCTTCTAGGGCTCGTTTGAAGTCTTCCTTTGTGCTCAGACCTGTGGTTGGGAGACCAAGTTCTATGCAATATTGCTTCAGTTCTCGGTGGTTGTAGTCTTCCAATTTTTCCATCTGGAATTTCTCCGTTGTTCCGCTCTCTGTTGTCATGGTGGTCGTGTGCCGTGGGTCGAGTGACTTTCTGTACGATTATGCGTAGGTTCGGATCCCGTCGCTGGCCACCAATGTTAGACGGGGACCCTGAGGGTCGGCCGGATACTGCGGGAGAGATCCCCGAGGGGGACCGTCTCCGGCGATCGTACAGACAAGTTACCTCCCTCCCCACAAACAGGCACCACACCAGGTCGAGTTCAATACTTTATATAAGGTTCGTAAGGCAAGGATATCAGCGATACAGGATATCTCGGACCCGGGGGTCCTCTCACTTCTAGTCTCTGTAGGGAAAGGGGGTAGCGGGACAGTCTTGGTACCGGATCGGTACAGGTAGTGGTAAGAGGCGAGCTCACAATCCTCGAGCTGGAGTGTCTGTGGATCGGGCCGCGGCAGCGCCAGCAGGCCAAGATGATAGTCTCACTAGGCAGAGGGCCGCGGCAGCGCCAGCAGGCCGAGTCGATGGTTTCACGAGGCAGAGGGCCGCGGCAGCGCCAGCAGGCCAAGACGATGGTTTCACGAGGCAGAGGGCCGCGGCAGCGCCAGCAGGCCAAGACGATGGTTTCACGAGGCAGAGGGCCGCGGCAGCGCCAGCAGGCCAAGACGATGGTTCCACGAGGCAGAGGGCCGCGGCAGCGCCAGCAGGCCAAGACGAGGGCTTCACGAGGCAGAGGGCCGCGGCAGCGCCAGCAGGCCAGTCACAGATGAGTTCTTCTCGGGTCTCTCGACTCCAGGATACAACTGGCTTCCTGGTCTGGCCCTGCCCCAGTTATAGGTCTGGTCCCCTTTGATGTCCGGACCCTCGCGCCTGGGGGGCCGGGAGGTCCGGGATGAGGGAGTCCAGACACCCAGCAGGGGGGTGGAGCCAGCGCCCAGGGCGGCCTGGGGTGATCGACACCTGGCGGAGGAGAGCCGTTGACGATTCCTTTCTCCCATTGACTCGCCAAGTGGTCACTCTGCCTCCTGGGGGGAGGTTGGTGCCTCGATGTCGGGCCCGGCCGGGCCCAGGGTGAGGGTCGAGTTGAGGCCACGCGGCCTCGTGCTGCAGTGCCCCAAGATGGCGGCTGGGCCGAGGCCGTGGTGTGGATGGTGCCCCGGGCCAGCTGGGTCCGGAGCTGGTGTCTTGTGGGTGAGGGATTGCAGTGTACTTCGGGTGGTCGTCGGGGACTCTGGCTGGGGATGCAGGGGGAGCCAGGGTCCAGGTCCCATTGCGGGGAGGGGGGCAGCCCGACCATGCGGCCTGTCCAACAAGGGGGTTCCTAAGCAGTGGCTCTGTGTACAAGGAATATCTTCCCTAATAACCACGAAGAAGCACATAAAAGTTGCCGCAGCTTTTATGCAGTAAAGATGTCGCAGTTCCTCACACACAGCATCTGCCTCAAATAAGCCTCCGCCCGGAGTGCTGTTGTGCAACACTTCCGGTGGGCCCCTGGGCAACTGACCAGCGTGTCCATGCGTTAAGCAGGCACTGCTCCACTCCAGAGCCCTCGGGTCCCCTCTTCCTCTGCCCTCAAACAGAAACAACCATTTGTATATCTTACTGCCCTTCCGAGCAGGTTTTACCCTGTCACTCGCCCTCCGTTAGAGACTTCCCCTTCCCCCTACACCCGTCTAACACTGAAATGCTTCCTCCAACATATCGCTCACTCAGGAAATACAGATCTCACGTGTATACTGTCCCAGGTAGTTGCGGAGGTCCCCTATCTAAGCATTTATCCCAAATTTGTTTAACGTCAGTTGAAACCAATATGTTTACCATACATTATTGCACCAATATAAAACTTGCACTATGTTTACATAATAAATATGCCATGAACTTAGTCTGCAATTGAGTCCAGTATTACTGTACCCCGTGATCAATGTTACTTCACAAACTACAACACACTTCAAATTCACATATGACTGAATGGATATAGTATAGAAAAGACAAGCAAGGGCTGCTTCCTATGACATTTCATAATGTCATACACACTCTGTTCAAATAACAGGACTAATAGCATGAATAGCACTTACCCAGAAGAGCATATTGAAGAAGAAGAGCAGGAACTTCACAGTACGACTGACGAAGGAGAAGTCTTCCCCTGGGAGGGTGGCGGCTGACCTCGGGGCCATTGTAGCTGAACAGGAATAGATGCTTTGGGATAGCAGTGGTGGTGGCTGTCAAATTAGGTGCCCATCAACTAAAACAAACTATCAACCCACTTGGAACCTTAAAACCTAAGTATGTGCATTACTACTAGTTAGATCCTTAACAAAAAAACACACACAGTGCCTAGTCAAAAGCAAAGCAGATAGAGGATACAGAATGTGCTCAAGGAAAACTTTCTGAAAGTCTGCTGTGGTCAGTACTTTATTTGTAAAGGAATTAAGAGCCAAGCTCCACATTTCGGCTCATAACTCTGCGGCCAGAGCTAATGAATATTGAGGGTGGCGAATACCAAGGCTCCATAGTTTTGATTCCACCTCATGCATCTCTAATCCACCACCAGAAACTCTGCCTCGTTATCTCACGCTTTCAGGTTCTTATCACTGCTTTGTCCCTTTGTCATTGTCCGTATTTCGCTTTCTCCTCCCTTCCCCTTGCATGTGTTTCCTCTCTCTTGCTCTGGGTCAAAGTCTGAAAACAAACCAGAGCCAGCCACACACACCCAGAGCCAGCCACACACACCCAGAGCCAGCCACACCCAGAGCCACACACACACCCAGAGCCCCCCACACACACACACAACCAGAGCAGTCACATACACACACCCACTGGAGCAGTCACACACACACCCACTGGAGCAGTCACACACACACACACTGGAGCAGACACACACATACACACACACACACTCTGGAGCAGTCACATACACACACACACACACACTCTGGAGCAGTCACATACACACGCACACTCTGGAGCAGTCACATACACACACACACACTCTGGAGCAGTCATATACACACGCACACTCTGGAGCAGTCACACACACACACACACACACACACACACACACACACACACACACACACACACTCTGGAGCAGTCACATACACACACACACACACACACACACACACACACACACACACACACACAGGAGCAGTCACACACACACACACTCTGGAGCAGTCACATGCACGCACACACTGGAGCAGTCACACGCACGCACACACTGGAGCAGTCACATGCACGCACACACTGGAGCAGTCACACACGCACACATTCTGAAGCAGTCACATACACACACACACACACACACACACTGGAGCAGTCACACACACACACACACACACACACACACACACACACACACACACTGGAGCAGTCACACACACACTCTGGAGCAGTCACACACACACACACTCTGGAGCAGTCACAAACACACACTGGAGCAGTCGCATACACACACTGGAGCAGTCACACACACACACACACACACACACTCGGGATCAGTCACATACACACACACACTGGAGCAGTCACACACACACACACACACACACTCTGGAGCAGTCACATACACACACACACACACACACACACTGGAGCAGTCACACACACACACACACACACACACACACACACACACACACACTGGAGCAGTCACACACACACTCTGGAGCAGTCACACACACTCTGGAGCAGTCACAAACACACACTGGAGCAGTCGCATACACACACTGGAGCAGTCACACACACACACACACACTCGGGATCAGTCACATACACACACACACTGGAGCAGTCACACACACACACACACACACACACCATTCAGGATGGGAACTCAGCCTCAAAAAACATATACAGAAAGAGTCATTAGAAAATGAACATTGGGGAATGTGTATAAAATAACTGGTGCATTAAGAGTGAATTGCCATGACTGATAAGTGACGGTGACCGAGTGAAAAAAAAAAGATGAGGTATAAGGGTACAGACCAAGGACCAAACAAAAATTATGGGAGTGTGAATGAGCTGTGTATAATCCATTAAAACGACTATCCCAAAAAACTCTGAGCGGATTTACGTGCATACTCGGATGGTGAAGTTGATAGAACCAAACAAAAGTGGTGGGAACGCAAATGAGCCGTATATAGTTAGTTGAGGCGCTCGTTTAGACAAGACACTCGAAACAGAGTGGTGTTCATGCACGGCTGGTGAAACTGCTGTGTGCTGGTAATATCTAATGGTGCCGCATGCATTCCCAAAAGCGTAACGAAACGGTAAAAGTGTACATGGTTGAAAATGGCAAATCTTACCCGAAAACCGCAAAATCGGTTGCGTGGAGACCGCAACGAGGCTCAAAATGTTTACTTAGCACACAGAAGTGTGTTAATAGAGGCGTGTTGTGATCAGGGTCATAGACAGCGGTGACGGACTTCCGTCCCGGGTGGAATGTGATAGACAAGCTGAACATGAACGCATAAGTGGTATGCAAATGGGGGTAATATGCACAATAAATACAACAAGCAACGGAGAGTGAAAGGGGAGGGGGGGCGGGTACGGGCACACGGGGAGGGGGGCGTAACGGACACAAGGCCAGCGGGAGGGGGGGGGCGGGAACCGGCACAGAACAAAATACCTAAACTTACAAAGTGAAAACACATTTATAAACAAAATACTCCTTACCTGATCCCTGATCGCTTCGTGGGAACTCGAATCTTGAACTAACTCCAACAACAGACGCATGTAAAATGAAGAAAAAATGGCGACTCGAAAAAAAAAAATAACACACACCCACCGCCGCGATGACGAACAGAAGTGGGTGGAGAGGGAAAAAATCGCGGGAACGCCCCTGAATCTGGTCCGGCCTTGACCAATGGCTAGCCTCCATTTATGGAGCTAGCCAATGGGAGCTGGGGGACGTTCCTGAAGTCCTTATTAGAATCAAAGGATTTCGCCTGCGCCGAAAAGCTGCGCAGAGCGCAGCCTTCGACAGGCGAAACCCAAAAACAGCCTACAGATTATGAATAGTTCATGTTGAACTTGTTTACATGAATACATTTATAGACGTACTCATGAACATAGGAAATTTAATATCTCTAGTAACTTCAATCGAAGCAGAGGTCTTTTTAAGCGTTAATAAAGTTAACAAATCAATTTTTAGGTACAGCTATAGACAGTACAGCTGTATTGTTACCAGTGCTTTGAGATATACATAGAATGGACTTTGGCTCCACCCAGAGGAGCATTATAGTATCACAGCTCATGCTATGGGGTACTCAGTGTATGGCTTCATTCTCCAGAAGTGCTTCCCTGGAATGCCTCTTTCGGTGAAAACGACAATATTCATCACCTTCTTCAGGACAGATTATATTTATAATTATTGCTAAAATCTCTATATAATTAAAAGTATACAGGAATTCTTGGGTCTTCCAAATATCCCGCCCAAGTAGTGAATTTAAGATGGGTCGGTATCCTTAAGGAAAATTTCTTAGAAGAGTATACCAAACGTAGTATAGTAGATTGTCGAAACAATATAGCTGACAGTATTTGTTGTAAAAACAATTACAAATATAGGTTTAAAAATTCTGCACACAATTAAAAAAAAATGTTATTACAATGCAATACTCCTAGACACATCAATCAGATCACTAATTTCATTTATACATAGATCATTTCGTATCAATTTCATACAGATGTCATAGGGATGAATTTTTAAAGTACCAGCAAGTTCCTACCGGACTGGCTGAATCAAAGTGTCGACGCAGCGTTTCTGGTTGAAATTCCTTCAACCACAATATATTTATGAGGGTAAAAACTCCACCAGTGGTTTCTTCATCAGGTTTAGCACTTGTTCAATAATTGGAGGATTTGTTTTTATTACCTCTCCGCTCTAATCGGGCCATTGTTATTCTCTACGCTACAAATGTTTATGAAATTGCAAAGAAATTAATTTTGTCCACATCAAAATATGTAAGGGCCTTTTTTCCCTTCTGCTTCACCAACACATTTTGTGCACTACTTGAGTAGATCTTTCTACGCCTACATACATACATATTCACTAATAAGGGTATAGTAAACCACTTACTACTGGCAGGAGCTGATTGACCGAAAGCTTCACCGAAAGTTTTTCTACTTTAGAAGAAGATGACTGATAAGATGTGCATTCCTGCAGTGGACTAGACTTGATATGAAGAAAGAGGCCTTCTTTCAGCCCTTCTACAGCAAAACAGTAAGGTAAGGGATTTAACATTTTGGAGTATCATCACCCCTTATATATTCCCTGAACCAGTTATTTTATCTCTACCCCCTTAAACACATTTCTCCTTCTCTGATAAGACCCTCAGCAGAAGATCCTACAGACATTGGTGTCTAGTATTTTCCCTTGTCTTATTAGAAGATCTGTATTAACCTGCATATCCCGAGGCTAACTCCCGAGTCTTTGGTATTTACAGAAACACTTTTTGCCTTCTCCCTCTTCTTGATCATGGCTAGCTCCTTAGCTGTGGATTGAGAAGACAATCTGCTACCCTTTTCATCTTAACAAAAAAAAAAATTCCTCTCAAAGTCCTCTTGTGGTTGCCATAAATAAGAAATTTGCTTCTAGTCTCCAATGTATGTGCTTCCCACACCATGTTCTTACTTTGCACCAAACCATTCTTGCCTTATAATTTGCAAATGGAGACTCATTTTAAAAAAAACTCTGTTTATTGATTTTCAAGAAAAGACAATTCCCTATGCTGCCACGCAGGGCAAAATAACACCACTGAGAACAAGAACACAACAGCTGTGATTGATTTTGTCGCATGGTTACAAATCGAATTTGAACTACTACTTAAAATTGTACGCCAATAAATAAAACATACACAGTACAAAGTTATAGCAGTTAGTTATCTGTAGTGAGATCACATTGACTCTTCGCTAGCATATATTGTCGCAATGGCTGCCAGATGTCTTTGGGTTTAAAGGAGGTCGGCAGTTCTTCAACATACAGCTCAAATGTCTCTTTACAGTACACCATGTCCGTTATCCAGTGATCCACCTTAGGGGCCAAAATGCTTTCCCTAGTCAGCGACACACAATGCTTTGCTAATAACAAGGCGATTCGCAAAAACCTCTCCAGTTTGCCCTTAGCTTGGGGTACATAGCATAGCAGACAGATCGCCGGCGCACATTGAAGGGTCTGATCAGACATGCTCTCCAAACAATTGACAACTCCTGTCCAGTATTGTGTAACGAGATTACAGCTCCATGCTAAATGCCAGAAATCTGCTTCCGGTTTACCACATCTTTTGCAGTTGCTTGTGTCTCGGAGACCTAGTTTGTGCAGCCTAGCCGTATGATAGATCTGGTGAATATATTTAAAATGAATTATTCGGAGATTACCATTAGAGGTCAGCTTGCCAGTGAGTGTGCATGTGTGTTCCCAAACCAGAGGGGTTAGTGGAGGATCTAATGCAGTATTCCACCTCGCTAGGCTGCGATCTTCCCCTCTCACTATTTCAGCTCGCACCGCCCTGTATAGCTTTGTTACCAACTTACGCTTTGAAGGCTCCACCCGCAGAAGCTGCAATGCAGGTGGCTCCTCTGGAAAGGAATCATAATGTGTTTTGAGCGCAAGTTTTAAGCGGTGCATAGTGAATTGAAACAGTGGTGTCTGGTTAGTAATGTACTGAAGATCCTCGGGTGTGAGAAAATGCCCATCTATATAGATATCATGGATGTACTGAATACCGACTGCCTGAAGGGAGCGAATCGGCCCGGTTTCTTGCGTGACGGACAAGGAGGCATGGTGCGCAATCGGCAGGGCTGGAGCATAGACCGGGAGTTTGGCTGCCAGCTTACCTATAGTTTGCCAGACAGCTATGGTGGTGTCTATCGTATTCATTTCTGTCCTTGGTGTACCCCTACGTGTATGCATGATCATACCAGATAGTGGAGTAGGGTGTGCATCCCCATCTTCCGTCGCCACGTGTGGTGTGAAGCTGTGCGGTTTGTACCAAAAATAGGCATATTGCGCTTGCGCACACAGGTAATATAAATAGAAATCGGGCATACAGAATCCACCCTGAGCGTAATCCAGCGTGAGTGTAGGCCAGCCTATTCTAGCTTGTTTGCTATTCCAGATAAGGCGAAGTAGATGAGTGCGAAGTGTGCGAAAAAATTGTGTCAATAATCTGATGTGGATGTTGTTGAATAGATAAAGGAACCACGGTGGCACAATAATTTTTATAATAGCGATACAATCGGCCAAGGAAAGTGGCAGTGAGGCCCATCTGTCAACTTGAAGTTCTAAATCTGCACACGCCCTGCCATAATTTTACCTCACAACTGTCTCCGGGTCGCAGGTACCCATATACCCAGGTACTTTACAGAGTCTGTTGACCATATCAACAGGTATTCCATTTGCGGGGGTACCGTAATCGGCTACAAAGGGATCACCACCGATTTGTTCCAATTTATCAGCAGCCCAGAGAACAAGCCAAATCTGATATATTCCCTAAGGACAGGTGAGAGGTATGTGTGAAGTTCACGAGTGAAGAGCACCATATCATCCGCGTATAGAGATGCAGACGGGACGATGATTAAAATTTAGTGCTGCTGCCCTATGATGTTGTCGGATTATGCACGCCAGAGGCTCAAGCATAATGGCAAATAAAAGCGGTGAGAGGGGGCAGCCTTTTCGGGTGCCCCAGTTAATGGAGAAGGGTTCGGAGGTAAGACCTCCCAACCGAACTCTTGCTGACGGGTCGGTGTACAGAAGTTGCACCCATCTTATAAAAATGTTAGGGAAACCCATATGCCTTAGAATGTAAAACATACTGCCATTTGATGGAGTCAAATGCTTTAGCCGCATCTAACAATCACAGTAGCCAGGAGATCAGGGGATAAAATATGAAACATGGCAAAAATAGTCCTCAAATTGTGAGATGTAGACCGCTCCGGTATAAAGCCGGATTGATCAGGCAGTTTCAGACAAGACATCAACGGTTGGAGCTTAGTGGCAAGTATTTTAGGCAGTATTTTGGCATCTAAATTTATTATCGACAAAGGGCGATAAGAATCGCAGTACGAGGGGGATTTGTCTATAAGCAGTGTTATAATTAGAGCCTGTCTTAGTCGTGCTTATGCAAACCCCCCCGTATTGTAACTTTAAATGCCTCCCATAGAGTGGCGGCGCTCTCCACTGTGCCAACATTTATTTCAAAATATCGTGCTATCGCTTGTCGTATAGTGTCGTTGTAAATTGGGTCTAATAATGCTTCAGCCCTAAATCTCCAGGTGAACGGTAGATGTATGGTGGTGGGAACACCGAGACAGTTTCACTAGATTGTGATCGGACAGGGTGCGTGGGAGCGGACCTATCCAGTGCTCCAGTCGGGACCAGCTACTATGTGCAGGAGTAATATGCGTGCCACTCCTGATAGATGTTTGGCGGGTGCGCAATACTGCCATCAGTTCCATCTCCATCATAGCCTCGCGAATACATTGTGCAATCTTTGGGGTGCGCACTCCCTGTGGGTTGGACTTATCCTGAGCAGGGTCTAGATGGGTGTTGAAGTTTCTCGGAGCATTTGCTCCACATAAGTATCCATCTTGCCCACGTTTGTAGATTCAGGCAGACCTAGAATGCGCACATTATTGCGCCCAAATCGCGCTTCGAGGTCTTAGTTTTTCGCCTGGATGGCTGCCAGAACCTTTTCCATGTCAGAGACCTTTGCGGTGACTTGTTGCAAACCATCCTCGGTGTTAGAGATGCGTTGTTCTGCCTCACCGATGCGTACGGTGTGTCTGTCCAATTTGGCAGATATGGTGTCCATCCGACCATTTAGGGACTCAATATTGCCGTCGATAGATTGTAAGCTGGCTTGAATTGCGGCTAATGTTTTCTCTAAGGCAGTTTGCGGCGCAGCTGCAGCGTCCAACTCTGAGTCCGATGCCGCGGTTTGTCCCTGCTTGCCAGACTTCCTCAGTTCGACATTTATCGGCTGAGTCTTATCCGGTTTACCCATTGCGAGGTGCGCACAAAAACCAAAGCTCAAAAGCAATATTACGAAGATCCACCACACCTGAAAGTTGGCGGCGAATGTAGGACAGTATACCGCAAGAAAAATCAGAGCAGGCCCTCAGCAAGTGTAGGTGAACACTCTGCCCCAATAGGGGTACCCCTCATCAAAGACAACCAGAGCCTTGGGCATGCGTCTAGTGGAGGAGCTATACAATTCATCCAGTTGTCCCAGAAATTACAGCCAGATACTAACAAGCTACGCAGAGTCAGCAATGAAGGCCACACTCTAGTCCAGGCGCCATTCACATTCTCTCAGCTCTCCAGCAAAGCCTTCCGCAAGGGTAAGTCCACACGCAGCGTTTAGCTATGGGCCCACCTGATTTAACAGACGTCAGTTCAGCTGTGACAACAACACTTGCAGGGCGCAGCGAGTCGCGGCCGAGATAGATCAGGGTACTTGCAGTGTAGGCGTCACGATTCCATCAGCCACACATCCAGCCTCTAAGAACTCGCCCGCCACGCTCGGTGCACCCAGTTTGCGGCGGTCAGTCCCGCCGGCAGCAGAGGAGTCGTTGCGGCCCCGCAGAGCATCTAATCCTGCAGCCGTCAGATTTCAACAGGCCACTCCAGCAGGTGCAGAATGACACGTAGCGCGCCGAGTGCGGATGTCTCGTGTGTGGCCTCCCCCGCTTGAGCAGGCCGTCAGCATGGTCGGCCGTCGTCTCTGTGTCCGGCGCACTCACCAGCATGCGCCGTCTGCAGCAACGATCCAGCGACCACAGTCAGCTGTTCAGGGTCACCTCCGTAATTACGCCAGGCCGGGTGCAGTAGATGAGTTGAGCTGGGAATTTCAGGTCCGCAACCCAGTATCCTTCAGACACAATGCTGTGTCGATGCCGCCATGTTGGAAAAAGGCCTGTGCCACGGGAGTCAGCCAGATGGGCAGCAGACACACACAGAGAGCAGCCAAAAGGTAACCAGCGCTGTACAGAAGTATTTAAAGTGTTGTCCTGGCATGTGAGGCTCAGATGATAACCAGGACACAGGATAGATGTAGGATAATGAAGGCGACCGGCGGAGCTGCACTACAGTGCGGCCATCTTGCCGTGCGCCCTCTAGTGCCCCCTGCAAATGGCGACTCATATCGTGATTGTGACCCCTTCTGGCTATGTCCTTCATTTTAGGATGCTCCCCTCTTTAATTACTCTGTTCATTTAATTTCTTAGATATATTGGCAGCCATCTTGGGGGTAGGACTTCCACACGCGCGCTCTAGCAGCGCTATAAAAGGGAACCGGATCACTTTGCAGGTGATTACCATCTGCTTCGAACCTACTTTCCCCTCCTGAGGCGGAAGCCGGGAGGTCTCCTTACTTTTCTTTTATTTAGAACACTTGACTCGTGTTTTTTTAAAATTTACAATTTCACTGTGTGCCTCTGCAGTTGTGCTCGCGCTTGTGTCTAAAGCGTGCAGGAGCACAGCGCTGCTTATTTTTCGATCTCCCAGCGCTTGTAAGCGCTTTGCTTCCCCCCCCTCCCTTGCCTGGGACTCTGAGACCGCCCTCGGCTGAGTATTGACGCCGAGGGCTGGGATCTCATCTTGGCAGCCATCTTGGGGGTAGGACTTCCACACGCGCGCTCTAGCAGCGCTATAAAAGGGAACCGGATCACTTTGCAGGTGATTACCATCTGCTTCGAACCTACTTTCCCCTCCTGAGGCGGAAGCCGGGAGGTCTCCTTACTTTTCTTTTATTTAGAACACTTGACTCGTGTTTTTTTAAAATTTACAATTTCACTGTGTGCCTCTGCAGTTGTGCTCGCGCTTGTGTCTAAAGCGTGCAGGAGCACAGCGCTGCTTATTTTTCGATCTCCCAGCGCTTGTAAGCGCTTTGCTTCCCCCCCCTCCCTTGCCTGGGACTCTGAGACCGCCCTCGGCTGAGTATTGACGCCGAGGGCTGGGATCTCATCTTGGCAGCCATCTTGGGGGTAGGACTTCCACACGCGCGCTCTAGCAGCGCTATAAAAAGCTCACCTCTTTCTCCGCGCAGCGGACGCGTTCAGCGGCCGCGCCGGATCTGCGCCGGAGTCGTGCCAGAGTCCTGCCCGTCTGCGCCCGTCAGCGTCTCGGAGGCGCTCGGCGTGGCAGGTACCTCTGGCCACTATGTGCTGCTATTCCGCTCAGGAGCTCTTGTTATTGCGCAATCGCAATACTTCATGCCTATCAGTCTTCCCTAGCCGGTATAAGGGTAAGCATAAGTGCCCTGCCTGTCTTTGGCACCCTGTTTGCACCCTCCCTTCCCATTTGTCTGTTAAGGAGAGTAGCTCTAAACATATCTGTCTACTCCTTAATACGAGGTCATTGCATCGCCACACTCAAGAGATCTTTGATCTTCTGTCAACTATCAGTCCCACCTGTCTGATGCTTACTGAGACATGGCTCAATGATTCCTCTAATCCGGACATAGTGGCTGCCATTCCCACTGACTACACCATCTATCGTCAGGATAGAGACAAGGGAAGGGGAGGAGGAGTCGCCCTGATTGTGAAGAATTCTCTTCCGTGCACGGTCACTCACACACATACCATCGAAGGGACCGATTCATTAGCCTTCACCATCTCTTTATCACCGCAACAAGCATTGAAGGGTATGATCGTTTACAGACCCCCGGGCGCTGTCGGCTCTTTTTTCGAGGACCTCCAACAGGCCATGTCGGTCCTTGTTTTGAGATCGGAGCAGTGCTTATTGGTAGGCGATTTTAATTTTCACATGGACGACCACAATGACCAAAATGCCATCAAATTGTTGGATATTACATCTACCCTGGGCCTTTCCCCTTATCTTTTTGGTCCTACCCACGATAAAGGCCACACACTTGATCAGGTTTTTTCCACCATACCTATCATGAACGTTACACTCTCGCCTATCGTTTGGTCTGACCATTTCCTGGCCCACTTCGAAATACATTCTATCTCGGCCCCCCCTGCCAGAACTACGAGACAGCAGGGCAGCAACTACAGAACACTGCACAGGGTGACCTCGGACATGCTCACACATGCCTTAATTGATCACCCTGTGGTCTGTACTGGGGATCTAGAGGAAGATCTGGAGAGCTTACAATCATGGCTCCTCGCCAGACTCGATGAGTTCGCTCCCCTCCAGCCACCCAGGTCCGCTGCTCGACGGGTCTCTGCTCCCTGGTTCACGGAGGACCTAGCCATTGCCCGCAGGCATTGCAAAGTGGCAGAGCGTGCATGGAGAGCCCAGTATGAGCCTGAGGCTAAACAACGTTATAAAACAACGATGAAGGCATACCATGTACTTGTTCTTCAGAGCAAGAAACGATATCTCGCCAAAAGGATTGACGACGCTGCCAACTCCTGTAAGGAGATTTTCTCAATCGTGCGGGAATTTACTGGCCCTCGGTCTGTTTCCACTCAGAGTGCCCCGACAGAGATCTGGGCCAACACTATTGCCAACTTTTTTACCACCAAAATCAGGCAAATCCAGGCCTCCTTTCCGCAGAGAGACCTGGATAATGTGTCTGTGAGGCCGATTGAGGCAGTGCCTCTGTCTCCACCGGGCCCAGTCCTGCTCGATTTTCCTCCTCTCTCGGCTGACACATCTTTAACCCTGATGAGGAACCTTAAGTCGGGCTCACCATTAGACCCATGCCCGGCAAAATTTCTGGCGAGAGTGGCAGATGCTATAAATCCTATAGCCAATCCCATCCTTAATCTTTCTTTGAGCGAGGGCTTTTTGCCTCCGACCTGGAAGCAAGCCATGGTCATTCCTCTGATCAAGAAACCTAATCTTGACCCGGAGGCTCCTTCCAACTACAGACCAATCTCGCTCCTCCCAGCACTGACCAAGATCTTGGAAAAGCACGTACATGGCGTGCTCTCCAATTTCCTGGAGTCTAATGATCTGCTCCATGAGTCCCAATCGGGATTCCGTTCCAACTTAAGCACCGAGACGGCGCTCTTGGAAGTCTCGGAGATCATTAGAGAGGTGCTGGATATGGGAGGCAGGGTGCTGTTAGTCATGCTAGACCTGTCGGCGGCGTTTGACACCGTCCCCCATGAGGATCTCCTCATTAGGCTCCATGACATCGGGCTTGGGGGGACGGTGCTCAACTGGTTTTCTTCCTTTTTGGCCAGCCGCCGCCAGACGGTCTGGGTTCCACCCGGATCCGCCGAGATGCCGCCATTGGGAGTCGGAGTGCCTCAGGGCTCTATCCTGAGCCCCACTCTTTTCAACATCTTGATGACCCCTATGGCGACATTGGCGGAGTCCTATGGGGCCCGGATCGTCTCTTATGCTGACGACACTCAGCTCCTCTTCACCTGTCGTAAGGGTGAAGAGTTTGATGGCGAAGGGATCCGCGAGTGCCTTGGGGCTGTTTTTAGCTGGTTTTCACAAAACAGCCTCAAGTGCAACTCGGATAAGTCCGAGATACTATTCTTCGGATGCCCCTCTGAACCAGATTGGCGAGGCTGGTGGCCTGTAGACAAGTTCCCTCCCACACAGTCATCTAAGTGGGCTAAGAACCTGGGAGTCAAAATCGACAATGAGCTGTCGCTCAAATCCCAGGTGTCCACCCTTACGGGAACCTGTTTCGGGATCCTCAGAATGTTGCGCAAGTTTTTCCCCTTACTTTCGGAGCAACATCGGAGGATTACCGTTCAGGCCCTCATAGGGTCCAGATTGGACTATGCTAACGCTCTTTATCTGGGCCTGCCTGAATACCTCCTCCAACGCCTGCAGATCACCCAGAACGCTGCTGCGCGTGCCATCTTTGGCCTTCATCGTCGGACTAGTGCCTCTCATCTTCTTGCATCCCTTCACTGGCTCCCGGTGCGGAAGAGGATACTGTTTAAGACCATGACTCTTGCCCACAAGGCCTTATATGGCACTGGTGCCAAGTATCTTCAGAGGAGGCTGGACTTTTATCGACCGGCACGCTCCCTTAGGTCAGAAACTTTGGCCTTGGCTCGGGTTCCACGTATCAAAAAGGCTCGGCTAGGCGGCCGGTCTTTTAGCTTTCTCGCTCCTAAGCTTTGGAACTCATTGCCGTTGTCTCTGCGGAGCACCTCTAATTTGCTTATTTTCAGGAAAAACTTGAAAACTTGGCTATTTGCCGGATAATTCTCCCCTCTGTGGCCCCTTTTTTTGTTACTGTTATGTTTTCTGCCCCCCTTTTGGTTTGGAGCTCAAAGCGCCGGGACACTCCTTGGAGTAGCCGTTGCGCTATATAAGCCCTAATTTAACATAACATAACATAACATATTTAAGCACTGACTTTCTTACAGCCCGCAACAGTTTCCTGCATCCCACCTCCTCCTCCCTCCCATCCTCTCTCCGTGTCAAAACATGCTTTATCCTTCCTTCCTGTATAGATACCATTGAGGGAAAATGGTACGAGACTGTTCTCATATCCTTATGTTTATTAGATTGTACATCCTGGATTTCCACTTTTGACGATTATCCATGTTTTTGTCTTTGTTTTGTATTGTTTTTAATAAATAACAAATAAAGACTGAAAAAAAGGAAAAATAACAGACCTAGCCACATGGACAATGGATCACTACACAAGTATGAAGAAAATTCACAAAAGATATGAAAGAGACACAGGATGATTAGCGGTCACTTTGAATAATATGCATTAATGTTGGGAAAATTACATATGGTCAGATGAGTGAAATTAATTCTAAATATTTTTAAATCAGCACCCAATTAAAACACTCTACAACACCCTTTTCTTCAGGATATTACCCAGTCTTAAATGCACATAACCAAATCCTTTCAAAATTCTTTCATCTCCCCTGAAAGGAATTGGAAACTATTATCAGTAATCACCACTTCTGATCAGCTTTTCTTGGCAAGCCCATAACAAAAACATAAAAATTCTGAAACATCACTGGACCTCACTTCCTTTACGTAATTCAGGCCATTTTGATCATTGGTCACAATGATCAAGGCATACATTCCTCACATTTCTGTTTATTTATATGATCCGTGGATACTTTTTCCGATCCGCTACTGCGCAAGTTGGTGGTATTCAAATGGAAGTAAATGTTTCTCTTGTAACACAAAACGTATCTCTCCTAATACAAGACATACAACTTCTTACAAATTTCTCAATATCTATATTCAAATCCAAGTTAGAAAACCAGAAATCCGATTTTGCCTTTGTCTTCATTGCCAACATTACTACACACCTCACATGTAACAACTCCAATAATGTAACTCTTTTTAGGGCATCGGTAAAAGTAACTTATCACACTGTCACACAATGTCATTCTCCGCCAACAGTTTATAATGATCAATTCCAGCCTTTTTCCCACAAACTTCAACCAGCTCTTGGAAATCCACTTCGGCCTTCACTTCCACTTTCTCTCCATCGTTGGTTCCAAAATCCTTCTCGTTCTCCTATTGTTCCACCAACTTGTTACTATCTAGTCTTCACCACCTACCCACTTATCACCCACCACTAGCAATCTAGACATGAAATCTACATCAACATTTTCAAAAGTGGACACATATTTGACACTTAAATTGTGCTGCTGTAAATGACAGATCCACTAAGCAATAGCTGAAGTAGCTCTGCTTGCACTCTTCCTTGGAAAATCTCAACAATGGGCTTATGGTTCATACCTATTTCACAACTTGTTCTCTATAAGTACGTGTGGGAATGTTGCACCCCCCAACAAAATGCAGATGCTTCTGTTTACATTACTTTTTAAATTACTGAATTACTTTGATTCTCTTAAATTTCCTGCCTTCAAAAACAACAACTATATCAGGTTTGCCCTGCATCATTACCGCCCCAACCCACACACTTTGGCATTTGTGACTATGATTGTAATAAACGTCCTATGGCTTCAGTGCCACTGCATGCACAATATCCCTTTTAACATTGCTGTTGGACACGGCCTCGTGGCGTGGTCCGACCCCGTCTGCATGGAGGGCCCGGGACGACATCGGCCCTCCATTTACCTACTATCGACCCCCCTGACACGCACATTCACGAACCATCGGCGCGAGCCGCCTCCCCGGCCACCTACAGCTCTCCCCCTCCCTGGTACTCCGGCAGAACCTGCTCGCCAACGCTGCCAGCCTGGCACCCTGACCAGGCCACCCTTTCCGGCCTGACTCCATCTTGGGACCCTCACGCCCCGAACACGTGGCCGCAGCCATCCCGGGCCCGGCCCCAGCGAAGCCCAGACATTGAGGCACCAGGATCCTCCCAGGTGGTAAAGTGGCCACTCTTCCAGACCCCGGAGGAGGAGAGTCTCGATGGGCCTTCCACCGCCCCCGGACGCCTGGTATCGATCGCTCTCCCGGCTCCCTGGGCGCTGGCTCCGCCCCCCTGCTGGGTGTCTGGACACCTTCATCCCGGCCCCTCTGACCCCCAGGCGCGAGGGTCCGGACATCAAAGCCCTCCAGTCCTATATCTGGGCCAGCCCCGGATCCAGACGGCAGTTGTATCTGGAGTCGAAGCCCTGCTGACCTCGTCGCGGCTGATCCTGATCCTAACTCTTGCACCTGGAACTATCTTCGAGGCCCTGCTGACGCTGTCGCGGCCTGTCCAAGCTGAACCACCTTCGAGGCCCTGCTGACGCTGTCGCGGCCTGTCCAAGCTGAACCACCTTCGAGGCCCTGCTGACGCTGTCGCGGCCTGCCCAAACTGAACTACCTTCGAGGCCCTGCTGACGCTGTCGCGGCCTGACCAAGCTGAACTATCTTCGAGGCCCTGCTGACGCGGTCGCGGCCTGAACCCCTGAACTATCCACGCACCAGTGGGTGCCAAGACTGTCCCGCTACCCCCTTTCCCCCGAGACCACGACATTACGGATCCCTCGATCCTTGCCGCTACCCTGCCAAGAACTTGCTTTGAGTACTTATATAAAGATTCTTGTGAACATCCTTCCTGTGTAGTGTCTATCTGTAAGTAGTGTGATTGCTCTGCTGTTACGATTGTAGGAGAGGAGCCTCGCCAAGGAGGCCTCCCTATGGCGCTCGGCCTATTCCATACAGAGAGGTGGGCCTCGGGGCGGACAGTCAGACACCTTCTGTCTCCCCTGGGGTCGCCTTTCCAACATTGGTGGCAAGCGACGGGATCCGAGCCCACGCAAATCGTACAGCGAGTAACACATCACTACTGACAGAGACCCACAGCCACGATGACTACTAAGGAAGCCGGAACGACCGCAGAATTCCAGAAAGACCTGTTAGAGGAGTACACCCATAAAGAACTTAAACAATTTTGCAAAGACTTGGGTATCGCTACCACTGGACTAAGCACAAAGGACGATTTCAAAGAAGCGATGCAAACCTGGGTGGAGACCAGAGAGACCCCACCCCAAACGAACAATGACATTGTCCGAGAAGTACCCGTGAGTACCGTCATAGACCCCATAGAGGAAAGAACCGCCAACAGGGACCCGGGCCTCTCCCACGAAGATGCCCGGGAGCGAGAGAGGAGTCGGCTCCATGAACTAGAGCTCGCCCGACTCCGGCTGGACGGAGAACTCCAATTAGCAGAAAAGAAAATGGCCCTTGAACAACTGCGATTAGAGGGAGATCTGGAAGAGAGGCGGCGGCAAAGAGAATTGGAAGAAAAAAAACTCGCATACGAACATGAGCGTGGCCTCAAAGAACTCGAAATCAAAGCCAAACTCGAAGAAGCTGGCGCCACGGTAGCCCGGAACCCCTCACCTCCTGCCGACCCAAAGGTCCACATCCCGAAGGATATCGTCAAGGAGTACTACAAGAATGACGATATCCAGCAATGGTTCAAGGCGTACGAAGTTGCCATGACCGCGCACCGCATTCCGCGAACAGACTGGGGTGCCGGCTTATGGGGGAGATTCGTCAGCGAAGGAAGAGACACCCTGCTGGAGCTGGCCGACGACGTAATGTCCTCCTATGACCACATGAAGGACGCCTTGCTTGTCCGGTATGGCCTCACCCCCGAGATGTACCGGCAGAGATTCAGAGACTGCAAGAAAATCCCCGGTACCACGTGGGTCGAGTACGTGAACTTTTATAGCAGGGCCCTGGAAGGATGGATAAAGGGCAGCAAAGTGTCCACCTACGAGCAGCTGTTCGACCTCATAGTTTGGGAGCACCTCTCCAACAACTGCTTTGTCGAGCTCCGACAGCATCTACTCGACAGCAAGCTAACCGAGCCCCGGAAACTCGCCGTCGAGGCAGATCGATGGGTGAGCACCCGGGTCCCCCGAACACCGATAGGAGAAACCGGTCAGGGCGGCTGGGGGCACCCCCGCCAGCGGGGAGGCGGAGGAGGACAGAACCAGAGCCGAAGCTTCCCGCCGGCCTCGGGCCGGGGTCCCCCTCCAGGGAACCCCCCCCCCCCGAGTAACACTTCGCCGTCCCTGAAGAGGGACCCCCCAGCACGGCCGGGGCCCCCCCGAACATTACTTGCCACAGATGCCAGCGGACCGGTCACTATGCCAGTGACCCCCTCTGCCCCATGAACCAGCGTCCCGGCACCACTGGGCCTCCGACCCGCCAGTTCGCTGCTGCAGCTCTGGGAGAAGAGAGAGAAGAAGACGAAGAGGTCTACGAGGAAGATCAAATCGAGTATGAACCGGCCGCCATGGCCCTAGCCTGCCTGGGCAATAGAGACCTGGTCCCCCAGGCTCCACTACCGAGCAACACTCGAAAGTACCGTCAGTGGGTCCACATCAATGGACGACGGACCGAAGCCCTCCGAGACACGGGAGCCAGTGTGACGGCCGTCCGCTGCCACTTGGTGACCCCCGAACAGATCATCCCGAACGTACGCTGCCCCGTGAGGGCCGCCGACAACTCCGAAACTCTATGCCAGATGGCCCGAATTCCCATCGAATGGGGGGGGAGTGTCGGGCACCCTCAAGGTGACCGTCCGGGACGACGCCCCCGTGGACTGCCTCCTTGGGAACGACCTCGAGAGCTCTCCCTGGGCCCAAGTCGAGCGGAGAGAGCACCTAGGAATGATGGGATTACCAGAGTGGGTCTGTGCGACGACCCGATCTATGGCGGCCCGAGCCCCGGCAGCGACCGAGGCCGCCCCGACCGAAGAGCCGGAGTGGCCCAAGCCACCACCCTCTGCCATCCATGAAGAATGCGACTCCGAGACCAGGCCCTCGGAGCCCGGAAACCACCACGAGCTCAGCGACATCCCCGAACTCGCCCAATGGTGCCAAGAGGGTGGTCCCACCCGAGAGCAGTTTCGGCAGGAACAGAAGACCTGCCCTTCCCTCGAGGGGACCCGCCAACAAGCCGCTGCCCAAACTACCGGGGACACCTCAGGGTCCCACTGGGTCTACTGGGACCACGACCTCCTATATAGTGAACAGAAAATTGCCGAGCTGGGGGCCAGCCGAGTGCTAGTGGTTCCCCTGCGATTCAGAGACTTCCTTTTGAACCTGGCGCACGATGTGCCCCTCGCAGGGCACCTGGGGCAGGACAAAACTTACAGCCGCCTGGTGACCCATTTCTACTGGCCCAAAATGCGCACTGATGTACATAACCACTGCCGCACCTGCCCGACATGCCAAGCCAGCGGAAAGAGCGGGGGGAAGGTGAAGGCCCCGCTCCAACCTTTTCCAGTAGTGACCACCCCCTTCTAGCGAGTGGGAATAGACATTGTGGGGCCCCTGGACCCTCAAACCTCGCAAGGGCATCGCTTCATACTTGTCCTAGTGGACCACGCCACCCGCTATCCTGAGGCCATCCCCTCAGAACCATCACCGCTCCCGTGGTGGGGCGAGCCTTGATGGGGATCTTCTCCCGAGTAGGATTCCCCCGGGAGGTCGTGAGCGATCGGGGCACGAACTTTATATCTAAGTATATGCGGTCCCTGTGGCAACAGTGCGGGGTCACATACAAGTTCACCACCCCGTATCATCCCCAAGGGAATGGACTTGTGGAGCGGTTCAACCGGACACTCAAGGGAATGATCCAGGGCCTAGAAGAGCCACTACGATGCAAATGGGATGTCCTGCTGCCCTGCCTCCTGTATGCCTATCGGGAGGTACCACAGAAATCACTGGGTTTCAGCCCCTTTGAACTCTTGTACGGACACCCTGTCCGAGGTCCGCTCAGCCTAGTCAAAGAGGGCTGGGAAACTACCGTCCAAGGCGCACCACCGGATGTCTACCGGTACCTCCTGACCCTCCGAAACCAGACTCGGAAGTTCCGGGCCCTGGCAGAGGCCAACCTGGAGGCCAGTCAGGAGGACATGAAACGCTGGTACGACCAGCACTCCTCCTCCATCGAGTTCGAGCCGGGCCAGCGGGTCTGGGTCATGTCCCCGGTCGAACCATGTGCCCTCCAGGACAAATGATCGGGGCCCTTCAAGGTGATCGAGCGCAAGAGCCCCGTCACTTACCTCGTGGATATGGAGTCTCCCCGGAACCCCCTCCGGGTTCTGCACGCCAACCGGCTCAAACCTCATTTTGCCCGCACCGAACTGAGCCTGCTACTCGCTACCGACGATGGGACCGAAGACGACTCCGAGCCCTTGCCCGACCTCCTAAAGTGCACTGAGAAGGACGGCTCCGTTGAAGGGATCTCTCTCTCCCCCGACCTGACCCCCGCACAGCGCCGGGACTGTCAAGAGCTGTTGGGACAATTCACAGATCTGTTCTCCCTCACCCCCGGGGTTACCCAATGGTGTGTCCACGATGTCGACACCGGGGACAGTCAGCCAGTACGACACCGGGCCTACCGGGTCCCCGACCGAGTTCGGGCCTGCATCCAGACGGAAGTCACCAAGATGCTGGCCCTGGGGGTAGTCGAACCCTCCGACAGTCCCTGGGCCAGACCAGTGGTCCTGGTCCCCAAGGCCGCCGCACCTGGCACCCCGCCAGAACTCCGGTTTTGCGTCGACTACCGGGGGCTGAATGCTGTTACGAGAACCGACGCACATCCCATCCCCCGGGCCGATGAACTGATCGACCGCCTGGGGGCCGCCAAGTACCTCAGTACCTTCGACCTCACCGCCGGGTATTGGCAGATCGGCCTCACCCCTGGCGCCCAGGAGCGCTCCGCCTTCTCCACGCCCGACGGCCACTTCCAGTTCAAGGTGATGCCCTTCGGCATGAAAAACGCCCCGGCCACCTTCCAGAGACTAGTAAACAAAGTACTGGCGGGGCTAGAAGAGTTCAGTGCCGCCTACCTAGACGACATTGCGGTCTACAGCCTCCACTGGGCTGAGCACCTGAAACACCTCTGGGACGTCCTGGCCGCCCTCCGCCGGGCCGGGCTAACTGTGAAGGCCAGCAAATGCCAGATAGGCCAAGGGTCCGTGACCTATCTGGGACACCAAGTGGGGAGCGGCCAAGTGGCTCCCCTCCAACCCAAGATCGACGCCATCCTAGCCTAGGAACCCCCGGTCAACCAGACCGCCGTCCGAGCCTTCCTGGGGCTCACGGGGTACTATCGGCATTTTATCAAGAACTATGGGAGCATTGTGGGGCCCCTCACGGAACTGACCTCGAAGAACCGGCCACAGAAAGTGCAGTGGACACCCGCGTGTCAGGTGGCCTTCGAGACCTTGAAAGCAGCCATGTGTACCGCCCCTGTGCTCCAGGCC
Source organism: Lissotriton helveticus (assembly GCF_964261635.1). NCBI lineage: Eukaryota > Metazoa > Chordata > Amphibia > Caudata > Salamandridae > Lissotriton > Lissotriton helveticus. The sequence continues at coordinate 93,911,266 of NC_136059.1, forward strand.
CCCGACTACAGCCGAGAGTTTGTGGTCCAGACCGACGCCTCGGAACACGGCATCGGGGCGGTCCTATTGCAAATGGACTCCGCGGGAACTGACCATCCTGTGGCCTTCATCAGCCGGAGGCTGCTGGCCCGAGAGCAGCGATGGAGCACCATCGAGAGAGAAGCCTTCGCTGTCGTGTGGGCCCTCAAGAAACTCAGGCTCTACCTCTTCGGCACCCACTTCCGGGTGCAGACTGACCACCGGCCCCTAAGGTGGCTGATGCACATGCGTGGCGAAAATCCCAAACTGCTGCGATGGTCCATCTCCCTCCAAGGCATGGATTTCACTGTGGAGCATCGCCCTGGCAGTGACCACGCCAACGCTGACGGCCTGTCCCGGTTTTTCCGCCTCGACGAAGAGAGCCCCCAGGAAGATGGGTGACTCTCCCCGCCTTCAGCTGGAGGGGACGTGTGTTGGACACGGCCTCGTGGCGTGGTCCGACCCCGTCCGCATGGAGGGCCCGGGACGACATCGGCCCTCCATTTACCTACTATCGACCCCCCTGACACGCACATTCACGAACCATCGGCGCGAGCCGCCTCCCCGGCCACCTACAGCTCTCCCCCTCCCTGGTACTCCGGCAGAACCTGCTCGCCAACGCTGCCAGCCTGGCACCCTGACCAGGCCACCCTTTCCGGCCCGACTCCATCTTGGGACCCTCACACCCCGAACACGTGGCCGCAGCCATCCCGGGCCCGGCCCCAGCGAAGCCCAGACATTGAGGCACCAGGATCCTCCCAGGTGGTAAAGTGGCCACTCGACCAGACCCCGGAGGAGGAGAGTCTCGATGGGCCTTCCACCGCCCCCGGACGCCTGGTATCGATCGCTCTCCCGGCTCCCTGGGCGCTGGCTCCGCCCCCCTGCTGGGTGTCTGGACACCTTCATCCCGGCCCCTCTGACCCCCAGGCGCGAGGGTCCGGACATCAAAGCCCTCCAGTCCTATATCTGGGCCAGCCCCGGATCCAGACGGCAGTTGTATCTGGAGTCGAAGCCCTGCTGACCTCGTCGCGGCTGATCCTGATCCTAACTCTTGCACCTGGAACTATCTTCGAGGCCCTGCTGACGCTGTCGCGGCCTGTCCAAGCTGAACCACCTTCGAGGCCCTGCTGACGCTGTCGCGGCCTGTCCAAGCTGAACCACCTTCGAGGCCCTGCTGACGCTGTCGCGGCCTGACCAAGCTGAACCACCTTCGAGGCCCTGCTGACGCTGTCGCGGCCTGCCCAAACTGAACTACCTTCGAGGCCCTGCTGACGCTGTCGCGGCCTGACCAAGCTGAACTATCTTCGAGGCCCTGCTGACGCTGTCGCGGCCTGAACCCCTGAACCATCCACGCACCAGTGGGTGCCAAGACTGTCCTGCTACCCCCTTTCCCCCGAGACCACGACATTACGGATCCCTCAATCCTTGCCGCTACCCTGCCAAGAACTTGCTTTGAGTACTTATATAAAGATTCTTGTGAACATCCTTCCTGTGTAGTGTCTATCTGTAAGTAGTGTGATTGCTCTGCTGTTACGATTGTAGGAGGGGAGCCTCGCCAAGGAGGCCTCCCTACGGCGCTCGGCCTATTCCATACAGAGAGGTGGGCCTCGGGGCGGACAGTCAGACACCTTCTGTCTCCCCTGGGGTCGCCTTTCCAACAATTGCAATATGTTTCTTTACATTAATTTGCATATTCAAAAAGTGCATCCTTCTTCAACAAACCCATCCTCTCCTGCATTGTACCCACAAAATAATTAGGAAACGTAGAATAATATTCTGCTGATTATAATCATACTCTCTGGGTACCCACGGCTTGCAAGTTAAATGTCACTAGTGAGTTGCTGGCCTGAGTATGCCACCACTAGCGTGACAAAGTGAAAACATGTTTCTAGCGCTGCCATTTGTCTAGTATGGCAGTTTTAAATCTGAAAATCCCCTGGCAAAAAACGCTTTGCCAAGCCTACTCTTTCCTTTCTAGTAAGTATAAGTGGCAGGATAACCCTTTTGCCAGGCCTACACCCTCCTTTGTACTACCTATAAGTTACCCCTACAGTATGCCATAAGTGCTCATAGATCAGGATGAATGGTATTTAAAAAGTAGGACATGTGTATTTATGTTTTACATGTCCTTACAGTGAAACATCTCCCATGTCGTTTTTCCCTGTGGCAAATGTATAATTTAAGTTTGTGAGTAGCTGTAACCATGGTTCAAGGTCTCAAATGAATAGTAATTAAAACTCGGAACTGATAGTGAAGTTTGATTTGAAATTACGGTTTTAAAAATACCACTTTTACAAAGTTGTCATTTTTCTGCCTTAATCCGCTAGTAGCCCTTTTGGAGATCATCCCCAGCTGTCGCCTAACGGCCTGCTGGGAGGTGTGAATTGCTTTCATGAAAGGGAGCAAATAGCACTTGGCTTGGAGTAGGTGTGAACTCCTTCTGACAGAATGGCCCGAGGCATGTGGCCACCAAATGTACAAGCTTTAAAGGGGCAACCCCTGTCACAGGTAGATGTAACCCACAACTAGGCTTCCCCTGGAAGAGGTGTGGCGCCAGGGCGACTGACGCTGGAATCTGGGGACCACGGTTCGATCCCCGGCTCCGGCGGCAGGTTAGCCCAGCACCATGTGACTCTGGGCAATAGCTCGCTTAATCTTCCCGACGGCCCCCAGCGCCTAGAGACCCTTACGGGTGATTGTGCGCTTTACAAATGTGGACTTTACTTTACTTTTTGAGAGTGTCTAAGTAGCAAGAATGGCAGCAATCCCAGTAGAGGGGAAAACATGTCCCAGAACTGGTTGTGCAGGGCGAGTTGCTCATTATATTGGACATACTTCTGGGGTCTGCCCATAGCTCTGACCAATGAAATAATGGTTCTGCCATGTTGGACTTTGGGGTGCTAGGGCCACCCCCCCAGGAAATTATGTCAAAGTGGATAGTTACCCATGGGAACATTTTCCTTATACAAGGTAGTGGCAAGCATAAAAGTGGCATCCCTGGATACCTTCCTCAGAACACTGCTGGATCTGTGGAAAACCTAAGAATTACGTCTGCTGACCCAAAACACTGGTAATCAGAAAAAGGACTGAGCCTGCTGTTTTATCTGTGGAGAGAAAATACAAGGGTTGGGCCTATTCCACTTGAATCCAGGACAGAAGAGTGGACTCCAAGGGATAGCTGCCTAGCCTCCTGTTAAGGTCCAGAAACACTAAAGGTGCAAAAAGCCGGCCCACTAAGAAGATCCCAGCTGATCAGTTCCAACTGATTTTGCCCTGAACCCTGCTGGTGGCTTCCGGGAGATTGAGTCGTAACTGAAAAAGTTGAGGCCAAAGGGTCGTGGACCATTGCCTGATTTTAGAGTGTACTTTCTCCCCCTCATGACTGCAAACATGGACACCAAGACACTTTTTTTGAACTTTTTCCATAAAAGAACCAGAAGTTACCACAGGACTGATGCTGAACTGCAGCATCGCCGGTCAGATTCAACTTGCTGGTTTACCCCACTGAAAGCCTCTTCACTTCCAGAAAGTTTCTAAGTCCCGTGGAAGATTTAATGAGCAGTAACCTCAAGTCCTCTGTCAGATTCAGTCGGCGTCCCACCCCACTGAAAATTCCTCAAGAAAAAAGACTCAATCAGAAGATTTGATTTCGAATTTTAAATTAGTGCTTGAATGCCCGGAGGCGTCTTGGCGCTGCTGCTTTAATGAAAGAGAGAAACGACAATGAAAGAAAATGCAGCTCTAATGAATAAAGATTCCGGTCTTTAGAGATTTTCAGAAGAACAAGAGGCCTGGACAGTTTCTTGAACTCACGGGGAGAGAATTGGAGAGTATTGCCGTCTCCAAAATGAAACTGCTATCTCTCGATGATGCTCGCTTGGCAGTACTAGGTGTTCGGATTCCAAGGATCTGAGTTTCATGGGAGGGGTGTTCCAGACAAATCTCTCCTGACGATAGTCGGTACCAATGGTGTGCAGGGCCTTAAAAACTATACAAAGAGCCTTGAATTCAATTCTCAATGCCAATGTAATTTAATAAAGGCCTGCAAAACTGACTGATATTTTGGTATTCCGGAGAGAAACCAGGCTTAGGCATTCTGTAACATCTGAAGTTTGTGGAGGGCTTTTTTCTGGATGCCAATGAATAGGGCATTACCATAATACAATTTGGCTAAGACTAGAGTAGTGACCACCATTTATTTGAGGTCAGAGTGAATGAAGGGACAGATTTTCCGGATTCATTTTTATGGTAAAAAATACTGATGAGGCTAGTGCGTTGACCTGATCTTCGTAGTTAAACTCATCATCAAAGACAAAAGCTCATCATCAAAGACAATCCTCAGGTTCTTCACTTGCCGCACTGGTGAGGGAAGTACCCCCTTATCCTAAAGCCACCAGCTTGGCAACCAAAAATAATTGTCTTTGCCTAAAAGAAGGACCTCTGATTTACTGGAGTTGAGCTTCAAACAATTTAGCCGTTTCCAATAATCGGAGATGTTCAAGAACTACATTTTAAAGCAGTATCTTCAGGATTGCTGGTCATAGATACCCTTATTTGGGTATGATTGGCATATGACCCCACAGAGAATCCAAATGATTTAATCAGTCTTGCCAGTGGGATGACAAAGATTGAAAAGAGTCGAGCTAAATGAAGTGCCCTGAGGCACCCACAAGGAAGGCGAAAGTGGTCAGAAATGAATTCGCCCATTGCAACATAATTCGTTCTGTCTGCTAGGAAAGAGGTTATCAGCTTAAGCAAAAGACCGCTTATTCCTAATTTAGAGAGCCGGTCAACCAAGATAGTATGATTGACCGAATCGAAGGCCACTGAAAGATCCAATAATGGACCTCAATTCCTCTTATGCCACGATCAGAGCAGTCTCTGTACTGTGCGCCTTTCTAAATCCATATTGGGTGGGGTCCAGAAGGCAATTATCTATAAATGACATAAGTTCTATATTCAAAGCCTTCTCCAATGGTTTGGCTGGGAAGGGTAACCCAGAGATGGGCCTGTAACTATTAGGTTCTTGAGGAACCAAGTTAGTCTTTTTCAGTAAAGGTAGAATGGAGGCTTTCTTTCACTCAGAAGGGAAATATCCAGTATTAATAATTTCATTAAAAAGAAGATACACTTTTCACCAGGAAGAACCAGATTCCTGTATCCACCCCGTGCTCCATCGCAGTCAGCCTTACCTTTTCGCGTTGACCCAGACTATTGCGACCAGATACTTGTGATTAGAGCTTTGTGCTTTTTTGTGCTAGAAAACTCAAACTTCTAAAAATATCTGTGGATCAGATTTGTTGTTTCGGGGTCTATTTGCACAGTAAAATGTTTACTCTGGTTTTTTTTGTATTTGAATAGGAGATTTGTATTGTGTTGTTTTTTTTTAAAACTTATTAACGGTCATTAACCCCTTCCATGCTCATGACGAGCTCAGCTCGTCATGCAGTACACTGCTTGTGTGCTCATGACGAGCTGAGCTCGTCATGAACAATGGAAATAATGGATCTGCAGCACAGAGGATGAATTGCTGTAGCATTCATGTGGTTAAACTGGTTTCCTTTGAGTTAAACCGGACTGCTCTGTGCTACATCTATCCAAGACTAGGCTAGGGTTTAAGTTAAAGTAACCTAACTGGACCGGAAACAGAAAAGTGACATTATTGCTTTGTAAGGACTCACAACCACTTCAATTTATAATCCACTTTCTCAGAGTTACCAAGCACTGTACAAGAGAGGCCTATCCTTTACATGTCAGCTTTTCACTCGCTTCACTCTGGGAAGTCACTCACGCTCTCCAACTGCCCACTCACTAGTAACAAAATTTAGCAAGCTCTGTTTAAGAGGCTGTGCCTTTTCATCACTGTAAGAAATTGGCTCTTTATATAGTATACCAAAAAGAGGTATACTGTGCAAAGAGTCCAGGTAGCCCTTGTAAGTGGACAGGGGCTTGCTCTAGCAATCCCAGGGTGCAATCTTAGAGGGTAATGTGATCAAGCAGCCTTAGGCTTATCAGAATGGAGTGTTAGACATCTGTTGCATACACCAAGGCGTTTAAACAAAAAAAAGAGTGTAGTTCCGGGTCCGGTTTCAGAGGGTTGTAAGCAGGTTCCGAGTGGGTGCCTGGCGACGAGGGCGGTGTGCCAATTTCGCCACCACCCCCCTCCCGTGACCCATGGAGTGACATTTTCTCACCCTACAAGTGCAATTGGTTCCTCTGACATTGAGACTACCTTAAAAGGATTTCCTTTTCTTGCACTTTTTTACACATTTTTTCACACACACGCCCTCAGGTAAGGGTGGGCCTTAGCGCGCCCATACTGCCGAGGTCTAGTCCACTTTTGGTCCTGATGAATGCCTGGTAAATTTACACCATACATGGCAGGAACATGTTGACCTGATTCCACTTATAAGGAAGTAGTCAATTTCTTTGGCCCTCTTCCTACACATAGTTTTTAATAGGTCTAATTGATCACCCAATAAAACTTTTTTCGTGATACAATTCAGACATTTTTAACTTTAATAACACCACCACTAACTCACCTGTCACTTCACAAAAACCTGCTCCGCAGTAAATCTGGCGTCGTAGCTCACTGGGGAGGCATTCGGACTCTCCCGGTGGGGCCCAATGATGAAGCATGTCACCAACCAGGTTGGTGAGTGAGGGCCTTCTATACAAACCTATTTGGATTTGTATTCTTGTGTTCATGTTTCCTGGGTTGTAATTACAGGAACTACACTCTTTTTTTGTTTAAACAATATTGCTGGGGACTAAGAGTGTACTGACTACATTTTCCCTACCTCTCTTTTTGATAATTGCATACACCAAGGCAACAAATGATGCACACGACTCAATAAGGAGATCTGCATTAATTTATAAAAATAACATCTTTATATAAAAGTTAAGCACCAAGATCATCAAAATCAGGTAAGTACGTTTTGAGATAAAATATTTATAGTTTTCAGAAGTCAACACTTCGTGCAATTTCTGAAGCGGTAATGTTATACTACGGAGAAAAGACATACTGCATACTTTACAGTGACTTACAGGACAAATCTTCCAGACTTAAGGTGAGTATGGGGCAGTGTCCAAGGTAGCACCAACAGGTCACCTCTGGTAGCACTGGGGCGCCCGGGTACAGAGCTGCAGTACAGTGTCAGGTGCCCCATTGAAGTCAATGGGGATTGGTACAGTGAAAAAGAGGCTGAAAGCTGGGACTGCGGGACCAGTCTGGCTGAACCAACTAGGGGGCTCAGGTCTCAAGATGCTCCGGGATGTGGAGACACCTTTGGTCCTCTTCTCCTTGGGCGAGTGCAGAGGTGTCCTGAGGCGTCAACTTATTGTCACCAGAGACACTCGCATTAGAGGGGGCCTGCACAGAGAGGCTGCAGGAGATGTTGGAAGTCCACAAATGGTAAACCCAAGTTTGGCTTTGGATCTGGAGGGTTTGAGGACCACGCTGGCACCCATTGGCCCACTTCAACTCGGGTTAGGGGGCACGAGTGCACTGGTGCTTTCCAGGGTCGATTGTTTTGGAGGTCTGGAGTCCTCACAGCTCTTCTAGGGTGCTCGCAGGATGCAGCGGGCCAGCTCCGCTACTCCACAGGAGTTCCCGGGTCTTGGGTGATGACTGGCAGTCCTCCCAGGCGTTTAGAGGCACAGGCAGCTGTAGGACGAGTTGTCTTTGGTGTAATTGTGTAGGACAGCAGGCAGGCAGGCAGGGTTGGCGCCAAGTCAGTTGCTGGTCTTCTGTTCTAGCTTTTGCAACTCTTCAGTGTCGGTCTTCTACTTCCAGGTCAGCGGGATCTGATTTCCTGGTGCCAGTTGCTTCCATAAACGCTAGATTGAGGGATGTTAAGGGAGTGTTGGGTAGTAGCCAATGGGCTGATTACCCCTGGGGTCCCTACACCCCATGTATGACTACTTCCTGTGTGAAGTTCCTAATTCTGGCATCACAAAGATGGTAGACTTTTAAATTTCGTGTCCACATCAGGTAGCCCACCTTAGGGGTAGAACTAGCCTGAGTTGAACAAGCCTCTCTGACTACTAATTTTCCCATCTGTGCAGGCACCAAAGGTGTCCTGGTCAGAAGGGGGGGGGGGGTGGGGGGGGGGGGAGGCATCACCTTTGAGGGAAGCCTGATCCCTGATGTGTATACCAAAAGTGGCGGGCTCTTTGAAGCTGCCTTCCTTGGAATGCTAATTTACAGGTTATCTTGCTGTAGGGGGTGTAAAACAGCCTCTACCGGAGGAGGCTCTGTTCCTAACCTCCTGAGAGATTGGAATCTCACCCCTGGGGGGGTCAGAAACTCTACTGAGATGACAGGCTAGTTAGAACCAGTCAGTCAGCACACTAGTAGTTGGTAGGTTTTCAGGGGACCCTTCTATGCTGCCCTCTGGGGTGCATGTATTAATAGATCCGTCACTGGAATTAGAGTGGGTTCATTAATACAAGATACCAAACCTCTTTGGTTTCAGTAAAGCCATCATGTTTCTGGGATTTCGTTTTTCACCAGTGTCCAGCACATGCATTTAAAATGGCTTCCCTGATCACTTGTACTGGCAGTAATTGAACTGGCCAGCACAGGGGCATATCTGCTCATGCAGATATGTCCACACATGTAGTATAGTGTACCCCCCCTTAGGGCTGCAAGGCCCGTCATAGGGGTGACTTATCTATACTGCAGGTAGTGTCTGCAGGCATAGCACACAGGGATGTGTGCCATGTTGTTTTTCCAACTTTCTCAGCACCAAGACACGCAGCCGGAAATGAAGTCTGCATGAGTTAGGTGAGGGGTCCCTTAGGGTGGGGCACAATACATGCTGCATTCCTTAGGTACCCTCTGCAGTACCCATGCCCTAGGTACCTGGGGTACCATTTACTAGGCACTTACAGGGGTGGCAAAGGTATTGCCAATTGGGGCGAACAATTGTACAGTTTGAGGGAAAGATCTGGCCCTGGGAACCTGAATAGCAAGAACCCAGAGCACTTTCTCTCAAAATTGCATCAAATACCGGGCCAAAAGGGGGGTTGACCATGTCAAAAAGAGGCACTTTCCTATAATCACAGGTCACCAAACTTTGGAATTCCCTACCCCTGGATCTACATTCAGCGACTAATTATCTTAACTTGAAGAAAACCCCAAACAACGTGGGCATTTAAGCTTGAAATTCCAAGATCAGGTTGCGGGTTTGCTAGGGCTAGAACATCTTTCGTAGCAATTAGGAGCTGTACAAATGCAATAAATAAATAATCTTCCTTATTTATTCTTGTCCGGAAGTATTGGGTCAGCTACAAACACAAAGACTAATTGGCAGCTGAAAAAAATCTTCGTCTTAGCAACATCCAATTCTTTATACAACTGGCTGATAAATATTTTGCGTGTTAAACCTTTAATATCCTGAAATTCCTCTCTGCAACCTTTTGGTCAAGAAACCTAAAATCTTTCAGGTAATATCCACAGAACTATAGTTAACTTAAGTGAGAGTTCATACAAATAGAAACTAGTTCTTATCTCTGCCATATCATATTAAGAAAATCTGGCTAACTGTATCAGAGATCAAAGAAAATTCCCTGACAAGGGCTCCAGTAGTGCAATGGTACAAGAATCCTGACATCTTTTCCAAAGCGCTCTTAAAACCTCAGTCTTAAAAGTGTTTTTTGCACTGGTTAGAAAAATGAAGGTAGAAACCGTTGAGAAGTAAAGAGCTCGGAATAGGCAGTTAATGCAGAAAGGCCACTACGAAATTAAAGGATGACTGAATCGCATGCTAGATTCTGAAATTCTCGCAGATCATCTTTACATTATCCTGCACATAGAAATCAGGATCTGAGCTAGAGCTAACATTTTACATTTGGAAATGATCAGAAACTGTTACAAGCAATACAATCGCAACACGAAAAACACACTTCGTGTTTCGAGGTTGAAAAATGTATGGAAAATCCAGTGATTTTATGCAGATGTGTTAAAGAGAATCTTTAACGTTTTTTTTTTGTTTTCCTCAAGGCTCTCTGTCACCCCTGAGACTTCACAACGCTGTTTAGGAAGATTCGGTAGATACCGTCAGATCACCTGGGGAACTGCTAGTTCCGAATAATGCAGATGAACACCCACAGGAACTTGTGTGCACATCCTCTAGGACTACATGCATTAATGCTTTCCTACAGGAAGTTATACCAATTCTGTGTCATTCAGCCCTTTGCCCAAAGGAAAGAACTTCATATTTCATCCCAAACAGAACACGGAGTCAGTGTGTGCCTGTGTTCTATGCAGTCTTTCCAATGATGATAAAAGGTTCCTCAAAGAGGTTGCAAGAATGGAGAGAGAATACATCCCAAGAAAGGCCACGATCATAGTCTGCTGTAATTTGCATCTGGATGTTGTTAATTACACATCCAGCCCAACCAACTGTTCGTAAACAAGCTTTCGATTGGCTTAATATAGATTTTATTTTCGAAATTTTTATTTTACAACATTTGTGGAAAAATATCAAATGAAAACGAACTAAGTCTTCTGTGTTGTACCAGAAATAGCACCAGCTGGACTTAGAAAGATGGCTATCAGAGAGAACAGAACAAAAGAAAGGAGTTCTAGCAGGACCGATCCATTTAAATCTTACAACAATAACACCTCAATTGTTATTGGATAGGTTTTAACAATTTTTAATGTAATACTTGAATACTTATAAATGGATTTCTTCTGCTGTATACCACTTAGAATTGAAATATATAGTAAAAGCAAAACAAATACAACTAGACAAGTTTATTTTCCGGTATAACAAATAAATATCAAAGCCATTTATAGACTATCCTAGCAATTCATACACAAGTCCTACAGTCTTGCTTCTGCACTCTGTTGACCTGGCTACAAGCGCCGGGACGCCTCTTTGTTGAAGCAGCCGTCGTGCTATACAAAACTACCAAATAAATAAATAAGTTCATCAAAGGACGGTCATTACATGATTTCCTATTATTAACCGTCTAGCGATAGGCCATTCAAGCTGAAACAGTCTAATTAATTTGTGAAGGGCATCTGGTTAAGTTTAAACAAAAGGTCCACAGGAGAATTGTTCTTTTAAGATCTTCGCAGTATGCTTCTTGAAATATTTATATATGGTTGAGGCGTTTCAGTCTAATTGTTTGTGGCCTACTTCGGACAATACAAGGGTTTGTAAAACCACTTAAGATAACAAAATTTGAGAGAATTCAAATCCAGAAATCTTCCAAACTAACCCTAAAAACATTCAGGTGCAAAAGTAAAAATCCGGAAACTTGAAAACATAGACACCTTATATGAGTGTTACGTACATGAAAATGAAACTAATGCAAAATTATGGGAGGGGTCCTGGTAAGTCAAGAAAAGGTATACTCCCTAATGAAACAGGGCACCCTGCTGGCCCAAAAGTTGTTGTACCATACACTCACACAAGGGTGACTACTAAAGGTGCTGCCCTACAGACAGCTGTACTCCACGCACGAGGAAACGTTAATGTAGAGACTCTCAAAAAGGTCATAGTATTATTTTGTCACAAAATCACAATAGGAGCTCTGCGGCCTTAGGAGTCTGTAATCTTGAAATGTACAAAAACATTGTACACATAAAGTCATTGAAAAACTAAGAAACGCTGGTCAAGGAAACCATTAATATGTTCCATCCTATTTACCACTTGCCGAGCCGGTTGGTCCTCGGAGCAGCAAGTCGGTCAATTGAAAGATCCTGTGTAATAAAAACGTGTCTATGTGTCTCCACCTTTCTTTTTGAATATCACTCCCCCCCCCCCCCCCTCTCTTTTGTGTATCAGAGAAAACAGGGCAGAGGAAATCATCTCAACCAGAGGTAGGAAAGGGATGCCATCAGTAGGAAGCACCCCTCCCCCAATGTGGAGCTGAGCCAGTCCTAACACAAATATCCTCATTCACTAGAAACTAGCAGCGGCAACAAGGCAGAAGAATATCAAATCACCAACAAGTCAGTTAATAGCAAACACTGAAGAAGCAGCTGATATTACAGCAGGATATTTAAAATTACAAGGGATTAGCATTTTTAGGGAATGCACAACGGCGCTTAGTCACTGTGCAGTTGTTTGAGTTGATGAATCGGTCTGCATCCTGCTCTCTGGTGGCAGAAGTCTGGATGTGCAAAGTTTCTGTGCTCTTGAACGTTAAGGTAAACAAAAAGTCCAATAGCCGATTGAAATACCCAAATCCAGAGTTGAATAATTAGGATTTGCAGACTTCATTTACCACTGGGGAAAATTTCAAAGTGTGGCAGATTTTTTAACTGCAAATCGAGGGTTTGTGGTAATTAGTCATAAAGTTGAAATTTTGCCAGAATTCACATATCTCCCTAATGATCTTTTGCACTAAAGTGGCACTTGAAAGTTTCGTCCTAAATAAGAATTGAATAAAAGTATTTTCTGGAAGTGTAAGGGAAGTGTTAAAGAGACACATCAAGTATTTTCTGTGTAAGAAATAAACATGTATTGGCACATTTCTGGCCTCCTAACTCAAGTTGTCTAGCTGCCTGTGGACAAGCTATTAAGAGTATAATAGAAGATTTACGATTTATAAAGGACTTTAGGAGCCTCCTAAAAGTCATGACACTTTGAAGGAGAAAACCTACAATGTGAAGATTTCAGACTCTCATATAATTCATCTATAAGACCAACCTTGCTTTTGTTCATATCAACAAAAGCATGGCCATGCTTTAGTATTTCAGGATGCTTTTTTTAATACTCTATTCTTGTAAGATAGAATGCCATTAATCATACAATACCTTCTGCTAATTTCTGGCAAAACCCCGCAAACTTGGATTTCTCAAAGGTTCTGTACAGGTGAGTCAGGATGCCGAGACGATCAGAAACCTGAACGAAGACAAAAAAATGTAAGTCAAGAAAATTAACGTGCATATTACAAGGAAGGATTAGTTACTTACCTGTAATCCTAGTTCTCTTCCAGGGGTATCCTCATCAAAGTCATAAGCATTAGAATATTCCCGCCCATGCGCGGGACCCCGGAAACAATATATTATATGTGCCCATATATATAGACATATATATATATAAATATATATATATATATAAAAATAAGCAATTGCAGCCAAATAAAACAATAGAGCTGGAATATGCCGTGAAGAATTTCCACCATACAGTGTATTTTGCATTAGAAACATGAGAAACAACACCAATGCTTGTTTAGAAATTGTTTTAATGCTTAGAAAACAGTAGAAATTCTCATAACACACTGTAAGCATATACAGCTCCCAGGCTGCATTGCAAATCCCCAGTCTAAAAAGACTGAAAAGCTAACCTGTAGCTGAATGTACTAAAACTGACGCCGTGCCTTTAAGGCACCTCTGCCCCTAGCTTCCCATCATGCCTCAGGGGTTACAGTTAGGTCAGTTGTTCTTTTCGGAGACTGAAAACCAAACCATGGTAATAACAGGTTAAAAAACATCTCCTATGTAATAAACAAAGTCCTTTGCCCGGGGAGCCGGGAGGGTTGCTTATGACTTTGATGAGGATACCCCTGGAAGAGAACTAGGATTACAGGTAAGTAACTAATCCTTCTCTTCCAGGGGATCCTCATCAATAGTCATAAGCATTAGAATAGAGTAGCGAGCCTCACCTCATCCCTGCGGGCAAAGGAATCAACAGATAACATTCATATCCGTAGGCCCAAAAATAGTCCTTATTCTACCCAAATAGGTTTCTCAAGGAGGCTTGCCCTACTTGAGAATCCGCTCTGGAATCAGACTCTAGGCAATAATGCCTTGTAAAGGTATGGACTGATTTCCATGTCGCAGCCTTGCATATTTCTGACATAGGAATGTCATGCAAAAAAGCTATTGTGGCTGCTTTCCCTCTAGTGGAATGAGCTTTGGGTGATTGCAACAAAGGTTTGCCAGCCAGCTGGTATGCTAGTTTGATACAAGAGACAATCCATCTGGAGATGGATCTTTTGGCTGCTGCAAACCCGGTCCTCATTGCACCATAATTGACAAAGAGTTGGTCTGTCTTTCTGGTGTCCTTCGTTCTTTCTAGGTAAAACTTTAGCACCCGTTTAAGATCTAACGAGTGCAACGACCTCTCAGCTGGGGTCGATGGGTTAGGAAAGAACGAAGGAAGGGTAATCGTTTGATTTATATGAAAATCCGATACAACCTTTGGAAGAAAAGATGGGTGAGCCCTCATTACCACTCTGTTGTGGTGAAACACAGTGTAAGGTTCCTTGGTGCAGAGTGCTTGTATCTCGCTAACCCTGCGCGCAGAGGTTATTGCCACCAAGAAGGCCGCCTTCCAAGTGAGATGCTGCAAGGAGGCCTTGTGTATAGGCTCAAACGGTGTAGACATCAGTCTGGAGAGAACCAGGTTCAACTCCCAGGGAGGAGAAGGATTTCTCACAGGGGGATAGACCTTCTTTAATCCCTGAAGGAAATCCTTCACCACTGGGACCTGAAAAAACGATGTTTGTGTAGGTGATTTTCTGTACGCTACTATGGCGGATAGATGAACCCTAATAGAAGCGTATTTCAACCCTGATGTCGCTAAGTATAGGAGGTATGGAAGGACTACCTCTTCTTGTCCTTTGGTGGGATCAAAGCCATGGTCCTTACACCAAATGAAAAATCTTTTCCACTTGAACGCATAAGACGCCCTTGTGGAAGGTCTCTTTGCCTCTCTTAAAATATTCATACATTCCGGAGGCAGATTTAAGTGTCCATATTGCAAGACCTCAGGAGCCATGCAGTCAGGTTCAGCGACGGGAGGTTGGGATGCAGGATCTTCCCGTTCATCTTGCTCAGCAGGTCTGGCCTGCACGGCAGACGTCTGTGTGGACACAGCGACAGATGTAACAGGTCTGGATACCACCATTGTCGCGGCCAATCCGGAGCAATTAGGATCATGTCCATGCTCGATCTGATGAGCTTGGCCACCACCTTCGGAATCAGTGCCAGAGAGGGAAAAGCATAAGCGAACATTCCTGTCCACTCCAGCAGGAGAGCGTTCCCTTGCGTCCCTGGCCGGTGGAACCTGGACACGAAGGCGTGGCATTTGGCGTTTTCGTCGTCCGCAAATAAGTCTATGTCTGGACGACCCCAGCAACGGAAGAGTTCTTCGACTACTTCGTCGTTTAGCACCCAGTCTGGCTGATCTTCGAAGTGCCTGCTGAGTGCGTCCGCTTTTGTGTTTAGCTCGCCTGGAAGGTGTACTGCTACCACGACAGTCCCCGAGCCAGAAGCCAGTGCCAGATTGTCTGGGCCTCCAGAGACAGAGGGCGAGATCGAGTTCCTCTCTGCTTGTTCAGATAGAACATAGTTGTAGTGTTGTCCGTCTGAACCAGGATTTTGTCCGTTGTTATTGCTGGAAAGAACGCTTTGAGCGCCAGATGAACTGCTCGAAGTTCCAGCATGTTGATGTGGCATGTCTGAAGGTTGGTCGACCAGCGACCCTGAATCTGAAGATGACCCATGTGAGCACCCCAGCCTTCTAGAGATGCGTCCGTTACCACAGACAGCGAAGGAAGAGGTTGCTGAAAAGGGACTCCCTGCAGGACATTCCGAGGGCGAGTCCACCACTGTATTGAGGTCAGTGCTGCTTGAGACAGGATGATTCGATCCTCCCAATCTCCAGTCGCTTGGTCCCACTGATCCTCCACAGACTCTTGTAGAGGCCGCATCCTCAACCTGGCGTTCGGTATTAGGAAGATGCAGGACGCCATGGAGCCCAATAGAGACGCTACTTCTCGCATCTTTGGACGAGGAAACTGAAGTAACTTTGTATTTTTGCCCCATGGAAGATAGTCTCTCCTGCGAAGGAAACGCTCTTCCTAACTTTGTGTCTAAAACTGCTCCCAGATAGTGGATAGTTTGCGTGGGCTGCAGGACCGATTTTTCTGTGTTCACGTGGAGGCCGAGCCTGTGTAGTTGTTGGAGACACAGGTGACAGTCTTTGGTGGCTTGACGAGGGGACGGACTCTTCAGGAGCCAGTCGTCTAGATATGGGTACACAAAGAGACCTTTTTGGTGTAGACACGCCGCTACCACTGCCATGCACTTGGTGAAGACCCTTGGTGCGGATTTGAGTCCGAAAGGAAGCACTTTGTACTGGTAATGCTTGGTCCCTACCAGGAACCTCAAGTACTTTCGATGACCTGGTGTAATAGGAATGTGGAAGTACGCGTCTTGTAAATCCACCGAACACATCCAATCTCCGATTTGTAGATGAGGACATATTTGGTGGAGTGCCAACATGCGAAACTTCTCTTTGACCACCACTTTGTTGAGGAGTCGAAGATCCAAAATCGGTCTGAATTTGCCTTTTTGATCTTTTTTGGGGACAAGGAAATATCTTGAGTACACTCCTTTCCCCCTTTGGGATAGGGGTACCTCTTCGATTGTGTTTTTCTTTAAGAGGACGCTCACTTCC
This sequence comes from Lissotriton helveticus, assembly GCF_964261635.1. Taxonomy (NCBI): domain Eukaryota; kingdom Metazoa; phylum Chordata; class Amphibia; order Caudata; family Salamandridae; genus Lissotriton; species Lissotriton helveticus. Next base: position 93,927,711 of record NC_136059.1, read on the forward strand.
CTTTTGAGGAGCTCTAGTTGGTACGAGCGAGACTTTTTTGGAGGAATCGGTTGTGGTTTCTTCCGGAAACGTAGCGCATATCCATTGCGCAGTATATTCAGCACCCACCGATCTTTTGTGATGCTGACCCACTCTGCCAGGTGATGTGCAGCACTTCCTCCCACTGGAGTGGGTAACTGCGCCAGAGGAAGCCACTGCTCAGGCCTTGCCTCCTCTAGGCGTGGTAGAGGACTGATGATGTCCGCCTCTGCCTCTGCCCGACCTTCCTCCTCTGTATTGCGGCTTTCCTTGTGGCTTGTTTTGAGACCATTGAGGGGTTTGAACCCTCTGTTGGCCTCCCCGGTTCTTGTTGGTCTTGAAGCGTCGTTTGAACGGCCCTTTCTGTTTTTCCAGACCAACTGCCTTCACTGTGTCTAACTCAGTCTTCATACGGGTCATTTCCTGATCGGCATGCTCCCCGAAGAGTGAAGATCCGGAAAAAGGTAGATTGAGGATGCGCTGCTGGGCATCTGGTTTGAGTCCAGTTAAACGTAGCCAAGAGGATCTCCTCGCACATATCCCATGTGAGTAGGCATGTCCTGCTAGAAGGGCGTTATCTGCTGATGAACTAATCATTTGGTTTGCCACCAAACAGCCCTCCGTCACGGTCTCCTCAAAGTCCTTCTGGTCCTCCTTGGGCAATTTCCCTTTGAATCGTTCCATGGAGTCCCATAGGGCTCTATCGTACCTTCCCAGAAGGGCTGATGCACTAGAGACTTTCAGGGATGAAGCTGCTGTGCTGCATACCCTGCGTCCCCAAGAATCTTGCGTCTTGCTGTCTTTGTCAGGAGGAACTGACGAAGAAGGAGCGACTGTGTGATTCTTCTTAGCTGAGGCTACTATAACCGAGTCCGCCGCAGGCTCTCCTTTAACAAAGATAGGATCTGAGTCGGCCGGCCTATATTTCTTCTGGATACGTGCCGGTACTGCCCTGATCGTTGCTGGCGTGAGGAAAACCTCTTTGATTGGGTCCATTATCCCTGGAACCAATGGGAGCAAAGGCCGTGTATATGATTTGTGATGAAGGGTCTCAAAAATCACAGTAGTGGACACCTCTGGAATAGCCATCTCTATATTAAGTTTGTGAGCACCCCTTTGCAAGACGTCCAGATACGTGTTGACGTCGTCAAGCGGGGAAGCTCTTGAGCGAGGGCTGTCTGCCAGCGTTGGAGAGTAATCCCCTTTAGAAGATCTAGATGAAGAGGAGGATGATGGAGTTCTTCTCCTGTGGTGAGAATTCTCCTTCCTCACTGGTGATCTCCTAGGTCGTTCCTCCCTTCGAGGAGAACGTGATTCCCTCTGATGCACTGGAGATCTCGATCTCTCAGTCCGTACCTCCTTTCTCGGTGTTCGATATCTGGGTTGTTCCCTCCTTGGTGATCGGGAGACCCTGGGGGTATGCGACCTGTCCGATCTTCTCTCTCGTGAGCGTGATCGGTGAATGGTAGGACTCTGTCCATCTGCCTCTTCTGCCAGCTGCTGAAGAGGGGACCTGTGGACTGGACTCAAGTACCTTTGTAGTCTCTCCGTTGCTCCAGAATCCTTCCATTTACTCAACGGACCATACCATCTTGGCGAGAGTCTTGCCAGTGTGATGTACCGCCGCTGGGGACTCTTTTGCACAGGACTCCTACTCCTAGAAGAGGACCTCGATGAACCAGAGGCACTTAAGGAGGAATGGTGCGAAGCAGATTGTGTCACTAGGACTGTCGAAGGCACTGAAGGAGATCTCCGTCTCACCGGTGTTGGAGGACGTCTCAAAAGCCTTTCCCTCGACGTCGAACGCCTCTGCGGCGTCGACGGAGTGATAACCTTCGATGTTGAATGCTTCGACGTTGACCTGTGGTCCCTCGACGTCGATCGGCGATGATGAGCCGACGACGGAGTCTTCTCCCTTGACGTCGAACGGCGTCGTTCTGCCTTCGACGGAGGTCTCGACGTCGAACGGCGTTGCCCTGCCGTCGACGGAGGTCTCGACGTCGAACGGCGTTGCCCTGCCGTCGACGGAGGTCTCGACGTCGACCGACCTTGGTCTGTCGGCGACGGAGATGTCAATCGACGTTGTCCTGTCGTCGACTATGCCCTCGACGTTGACCTGACATGTGGCGACGGCGGAGGATCGAACATCCTCGACGTCGAGCGCCGACGTGCCGTCGATGACGATCCCTTCCTCGACGGCGAGCGTCCGAGGGGGCTCTTACTCCTCGACGCCGAGCGCCTCCGTGGAGACGTCGGCGGAGGTGTCAAACTCTTAGAAGCCTGTCGACGTTGAGACGACGGCGGGTGTGATCTGTGCCTCGACGCCGATCGTCGCCTGGTTGACGACGGCGGAGGTGATTTAAATCTTGACGTCGATCTTCTCGTCGACGGCGATCTCGTGGCTTCTCTCGACGCCGATCGTCGCCTAGTTGACGACGGCGGAGCTTTCTTCGTCGTCGGTGAACTTTCCTCATCGACGCCGGTCCCAACGTCGACTGAGCTTTTTCTCTCGAACTGTCTATCAGATGCCGTTTTTTCAGCGCCGAGCCCGGTGCTGAGGTTGATGGACGCTCTGACTTGCCTTTGGAGGGAGTTTGGGTCTCTTTGAACTCTTCCTCTCTGTAGATCTTCCTCTCATGGATCTCTGGGCAGACCAAAGAGCCTGTTCCTCTCTCTGTCTTTAAGAGTCCTGTCAGACAGATTTTTACAATGTGAACAGTCTTTAGGATCATGATCCTCTGGCAAACATAAAATACAGACCTCATGAGAGTCTGTTTTTGCCTTCTTGTGGCCACAAGGGCAATCATCAAATAATGAGGGCATCCTCACAGGAAAACCTCACAAAAAATCGACTGCTAAGCAGCTATTTACTTGACCCTGATGTTAAAAGTCAAAGTAAATCAAAAAATTGTTCTATAGAAGATTTTCTGACTGAAAAAGGCAGAAAAGTGTGGAGCTGTGTATCCAGGGTCCTTCCTGAAGGAGCCGGAAAGAACAACTGACCTAACTGTAACCCCTGAGGCATGATGGGAAGCTAGGGGCAGAGGTGCCTTAAAGGCACGGCTTCAGTTTTAGTACATTCAGCTACAGGTTAGCTTTTCAGTCTTTTTAGACTGGGGATTTGCAATGCAGCCTGGGAGCTGTATATGCTTACAGTGTGTTATGAGAATTTCTACTGTTTTCTAAGCATTAAAACCATTTCTAAACAAGCATTGGTGTTGTTTCTCATGTTTCTAATGCAAAATACACTGTATGGTGGAAATTCTTCACGGCATATTCCAGCTCTATTGTTTTATTTGGCTGCAATTGCTTATTTTTATATATATATATGTCTATATATATGTGGGGCACATATAATATATTGTTTCCGGGGTCCCGCGCATGGGCGGGAATATTCTAATGCTTATGACTATTGTGTAGTGTAGTTCCTATCTTCCCAATAGGCTCTGCGCATTGGAATAATACCTACAGCAGTAAAGGCCTAGGCCAGACGTTAACTAGGTCTACTACTGTCGATACTAGACTTAAAGTTTTGGGTTTGCCAGCGTAGCTCAGAGTTCGCTAGAAACTTTCTCGAATGTTCAAGGAGGAATTAACTTCCCTGATTAGACAAGAAGGGATTTAGTTTCTGACAACCATAGAACATGACAACTTTGCTCTCCCCTAATCAAGAGTCAATCTCGAGAGTCGTGTGAACAAAAGGCAATTTATTTTACTCAGTCAGTACGTGCATTCTTAGTCTCATCAGATTGTAGAGAAAAGGAAGAGACGGGCGTGTTCAATAAAAAGGTGTCATTTATTGATCAGTCTCTTTTCTCATACAAGAGAAATGGATCGATATTATTGCAATACTTATAGTTAAGTAAAGTGCATACATTAGAAGCGATAGTATAAAATAATACTGTAAAAACATTGATATGGTTTCTAAGCCATAAGATGTTTTAAAATGAATAAAATATATTACATACACATATACATTTGACTAAACGTACTCAACTGGTGTTTCTAGATACGCCTACCCCGTGTACCTGACCTAAGTCTAATACGTGGGCGGGAATAGAAAGTTACAGTTTAAGTTAAGTTTGTTTTTGCCAAGTGAATAACTAAAGAATTCTCTGTGAGGGGTTATTCAGTTCTGTACCTGGAATTTAGGATGAATGAGGAATGGTATCTCTCTCTCTGGTCTCGATATTCCAGGCGGCCTGCGAGGGCTGCCCAGAAACGCCGGGGCTGGATTCTCGGCAGGAGAAAGCAGCGCGTCTCTCAGCGCGTCAGGAAGGCGGGGCTGCTGCCAGCGGGGTCTGCTCTGCTCTCGGCTTCGGCAAGTATGGCTGCTCCGTCTCGTCACCACGCGTGTGTTTGCATATGGCAAGATCGGTAATATTTATACCTTTAAGGTGCCGAGATTGACGTAAGGATGGACATAGATACGTCAATAAAGATGTCATACGACTTGCTCGTTAGCACATTCTTTTACTAAAGTTCTCTGTGAAATCAAAACAATGGCCGCAGGGTTTTGCCCAGGTTGTCATAGGTTTGATTTGTTTTGAGAACTCTGTATGCCTTATCAGGGGCTGGAGGAATATCGCTTGTCTAATTAGATCGCAAGCGTTATGACCTAATCAGATAACACGTTCCTGTGCCGTAGTGTGACTGCGTCAGATAACGGTATCTGCATCATGGGGGTTTTCTGCCTCATGGGCTGACTGCTAGTTAACTTGTTGGTTTGTTTAACTAGAATAGGGTCAGGAATAGGGGGATCGATTCAGAACCGATAGGAATACATGACACCCACTCCACGCTAACTATGGACATATTTACTAATCTAGGCATAGTATAACATAGTACAACATACTATAGAGTAGTGTGTATACCTTACCACCCCAAAATACATAAATGCATTTTGAAATTTCCAAATATACGGAAAAATTGCAGACATATATATTGTATGCACTCAAGCTGTAGAAAAATGCCAAAGTAATCGCATTTGTATACATTATTGCTTATTCGGTATATGAGAATTACACATGAAATGGTTTCTTACAGAAAAAAGTTTCGAGACCATTCCATCACAGAATAAAATATCTTTATGAACATGCCAGCGGGCAGCTAATGTCTATAAGCTATCAAAATTTTAGAAACCTTAGTTTTCTAAGAATAGTTCTTACTTTAAGCAGAAGATAGTGTCCCGAAAAATATGCAAAAATATTTGGGGCTGCTGGAAAAACTGCTGTCCGTGAACTGGAGCGAAAATGTTCATGTGACTTTATTTTTAAAGTTGAAGGCCGAATTCAGGGAACGCCGTGTGCGAGCTTGCTCAAAAGTCTCTATTTCTGTTCGGGTGAGAACATCATATCATTTAGGCTTTCGAAAAAACTGTCAACAGCTTCCTGGGAAAGTTCCACTAACTCGGAAATAGGTGTAATCATGCATTCTTGCGCATGATTGTCTCCATTGACATTCTGATTTGCATTACTGACAGAAGGTCGTACCTGTTCGATGCTGCTTTCATCTTGAACTTCACTACCCATCAATCGTAGTGGTGAAGCTTCCACGAATGCCGTCATCAGGATTGGTAGCCTTTGAGGGCAGCACAAAGCATGAACCTTGATCGGGCTCAACAATGTTTCTGCATCCATCGGCGCATCCGATTGTAGCGTCAGACAGGTGTCTAACACGCATTCTTCTCCGCATAGCAGACACCTCAATACAGGTAAAACACATCTTTGCCACATTGGTCGAAATGATAGAAACCAAGTCATGTTCAGGTCTCTAAGCCGGGAGAGTCCCAGGATTTTTGATATCCGGTCCCGGTATCCAATGGCTAGGATTGTTTCTTCCCTTGTCGCAAGAGTTTTGTCTGTGACATGGGTTCCCATAACGAAAAATAAGGACTAAGAATAGGATTCCTGCAATTAGTCCCAGGATCAGGGGAAGTCCGCCAAAAATCGAATGGACGAAATCTGGAAAAATACCCAGTATGGCTTTGAATTGTGTTAATGCCATCGAAAATACTGTCTTAAATACCTTTGAGACCCCATTGGTATCAGAAATATTTAAGATTTCATTCAGGATTTCCGCGAAATGTACGGGGGAATTAGTTGATAATAATGTATGTATCTCTGCAGTCGTCCTTGCGACTTGTAGATCATACGTTTCTTTTGATGACGAGAGCCTGGTAGGCGTCTGAAGAAGGACTGTTTTCATTCTGCTTAAAGTATCTATTCGAATAGAAGTAATTTTCAAATCGGGCCATGCCCTTGCCTCCCTGTCTGGGAAGGAGCTGGGGAACAATGAGCGTCCACAGCACTTGACCTTCGCAGTCGTAGTAACTAGATAAGGAGTCCCGGGCATAAGACTACAACATCTGCGGTCTACAATAAGAATGTAACTCCCATTATAGAGTCTTTGAAAGAATGGTTCTATTTCAGTTGCAGGTGCGCCTTGCTGGTGACATGAAAGGTTGTATGAATTCCCTTCACAGGCTCCATGCAAACTAATTCCGTTACACAGAAGCGTGCCGCTTAGTGACATCGCACAATTGTTGCCACTAAGAAACACTTTCTGTCCTTTATTACTGACACATGCATGTGAATAGGGCAGGTTCCATGTTGTTTTTAGGTACCCCTTTCCCAATTTCTCGTACATGCCAGCCTGTATATATTTTTGGCAGTATTGAAACCTGAAGGTTGAGATTGGAATATTTATGATTCCGTGTATTATCCATTCACTGACAGGTCGTTCTGACATTGTCATTGGTAATCTTTCTAGTTTTTCAATGCTCAAGATTGTATAATCAGCACCCTTTTGCGCCATACCGATTTGTCTATCAGTAAGGTTAAAGATTTGGAATAGTGACGTTGTGTTGATTAAACGCCAAGGCACATAGCCTGAACGCAGATTTTGTAACGTCCAGCCAAGCTGTACAATAGAACGCAATTGTGACTGACCATGTTGTAATAACAGTAAGTCCTGCGATAATATGTCGATTGCTGAAGACACAATGCTGTCCAAAGAAAAAATTCTGGAGGACAGAGTCATTAACCCATTGTCCACTACAGAAAGTGATTTTTCCAAATTAATACGGTCAATTTCCCGTATTCTCTCTGCTGTTTCAATTTGAGTAACCTTCCAGGCCTCATTGTATGCTGCATATACAGAGGCTGCTATGAAACGCTTTTGACGCTGTTTGCGTGGTCCCAAAGTGAAATCACGCAAGTCAGCACCATCAGTAAGTAAAGTTAGGTGTTGCTTAATTTCTGCCAGTGTGGAAGTTTGTAGCCATTGAAGGCACAATTTGCCCACACTGTAGGTTGTTATTATCCCTGGGTGATGTCTTTGGGGATATCTAGGGTCTGGCCTGGTCATCTTGAACCCCTGTGTTTTGTTCAGGAATCTGTCTTGACAGTTATTTGTATCTGTGGGCCAGATCAACCATTGTTTCCAATCAGGATGTGTTCTGTTTTGGTTTAATATATGGTTTACGTCTATCTCTTCATCTGTATCAGAGTTATTGCTAAACATTGTTGGCTTTGGAATAGACGGTTTATTTAAATCTTTAATTTTGGCTAAGCCAAGACAGGTGGTTTGTTGAACAGTGTCATTTAAAAATATCATTTGTTCTGGGATCATGCAGGCTCTAAACAAAGCTTCTATACCCTGTACTTGCCATTCTTTTGTACCCCAAACACTTTTCAATTCAACATTTTTGTCCCAATAATCAAATCCAAAAGTCTTCATTTGTTCAAGAAATGAGTCTGAATATAACAATTTTGTGTTGGTTATCATGTTTTTGGTTCCTGTCTTGTTCGACAATTTAAAATAAAATGTTTCAGCATTACTTGTGTTAAAACCTGAAAAATATGAATATTTGTCGTAAACGGTTCTTGAGCTCCCTTTTGGAGGTGTTGCACAATGTTCCCATTGATTATAATTTAAAACATTTCTAGGTTGTGCAGATCTATGTAAAAAGTGGTTACCATAGTGGTTATAGCAATACATACTGTCATAATTTGTAGAACCCTGCAAATAATCATGTTTGGTAAATTTAGCAGACATTACTAAGTCAGACATCATATTATTAATGCTTTCGAAGTCCCAATCATCAGCAAATGAGTTTGGTTTTGCAAAGTCACTCAAGGAGATCTTAATTTGGTGTGGATATTTCAGGATCTCGACCGGACCATAAATTTCATAGTCAGTGTTGTCCCAGGCTACCCCACCAGGTATCGGATTGGCTGTGAAGTTGGCTGAAGAAAGTTCTCTTTTCTCGACGTGTGAAGATGTGTGTGGTTTGAGGACCAAGTTGATGTTCTGACTTGCTGTGTCCATTTTAGCATATTTTCCCTCAATGAAGCGTCCCAAAGTAAGTACCATGATGAGCCAAAGTATGAGGATAAATGCACCAAAACCCACCCAAAATTCAATCCATGGGGAAATCAGATATGTTTCTTTCAGTGGTTTCAAAAGTTCCTTAGCTTTGTCTTTAAAGGATTTTGATGATGGCTGTGTCTTTGATTCACTGAGGCTTTCAGAGGAATCATCGAAGTTTATGAAGTAGCCGGATGCAGTTCTGTCAATTGTTCCAATTGGTTCAGGATTTTTGTTTCTTGCATTTTCACTTGGTACTTCATTATAGATTGGTGTGTCTCTGCTAAATGTTTTTATTTGGGTTTTCAGAGGTCTTAGTTCTATTGCATTGTTGCATAGTCCTTGTTGTTCTTCTGTAGGCGTTTCGAATGTGATGAGCCTCTTTGTTAGGACCTCTGTACTGGTAGCAAACCTTGGTGTTCTGCTACTTATTGGGAGTCCACTTGGCCTACTGTTTGTTATCGGCCACATGTTGTGGTTTTACCAGGTCGATGGATACAACTCGGTTCTCCTTTTTACCAGCAAGTGGCGGTAGTACAACTGATCTTGTCCCGTTGACAGACAAGACAGGAACTGCTTTTCTGTAAGAAGGCCCAAATTCCTTCTTTACCGCGATCTTTTCCCTGACTAGATCCCCGACTTTTGGAATCCAGACAGGTCTTGCTGGGACAGGTGGTGGTTCTTCAGTGGTTGTTGGCTGTTGTTTCAACATTATGTTGCTCAGGTCTTTTCTTGTTTTGTTTAAGTCCTGCAAAATAGCCAAACGGTCTTTGATATCAAAGCTTTTTTCTTTCACCACTGAAGTCTGACTATCAATGTCAGAGATCATCATCCTAGTTCCAAATAATAATTCGTACGCACTGAATCCCTTCAGAGAATTTCTTGGCAAGTTATTGAGACTACGTTGGACACTTATTAGATGTTTGACCCACCCAGCTCTTGAACCTAATATCCTTTCCGCTATAGATTGCTTTATGCCTTGGTTTTTTCTTTACACCATCCCGTACCCTCAGGAAGGAAGTGAGAAGATTCCCGCTGGACTATGCTCATTCGGCCATGTTTCCCCCCAGGCTGGTGGGCTTGAGTGAAAACAATGGTCGAACGTAGCATGCGCTTAGCGTATATGCCATTTAGACTCGCAAATCTTTGTATAACAGTCCGGACGTCAGCCGAGTGCTGGTGATCTACATTATAAGTGGAACTAGCCTGTATATGTTAATCGCAACCCTTCCTTTTTACTCCTGTTTTTTCCTGGAGTAGAACGACGAGGTATTAAACTGGTTCTCTCCCCACTGCGATCTCTGTTGCAGTCTGGGCAGTTTTTTACAAACATGGTGTGACGCAGGCTCATGCCTGGCCACCAGTACCGTGATTGTAATTCTTCCAGAGAATCTTTTAATTTAAGGTGTCTGAGACCCTTGCCCATATGTGCGTCTGCGATTAACAAGTTTCTCCTGTCCATGTTTGGAATCACTCTATCCCCCACTCCAGGGATTCGAGCAAAAGGGACGGAGTTTGCATCGATTATGTATGTATAATTGAGTGGATAGTTGATCGGTAACGCTGAGCAGTCGCCTTTTGATGACGTTTTCACCGCCAGCACTGTTTCACCGTCAATGTATTTTAATGTACGCTCTTTTCGAACTACGGGAGCCGATTTAGTGGCTGCCGCTGCGGCTGTTTCAGCCAATGAATTCCCTACAACGTGAACGCCATCACGCTGATGACTCAGTGAGTGAGTCACGTGAGTCTTTGGTAGTTCTTTTTGTAAAAGAGCTATTTGTTCCCAGAGCAGTTTCTGCTTTATTGGTGCATCTGTGTCATCTTTGTAACCGTTTTGAATCCATGTCTGCAAATCCTCGTTATATGATTTGACGCAGTAATATGAATCTGACACTATACGTGTCGGGAATTCTCGATCCGCATTATCTAGCGCCATTTTCAATGCTATTATTTCAGTTTGTTGTTCTGAATTAGTTTCTACTGAGTGTGATTTTGTTAATAGAGGTTTTAGTTTACCTCCGCGCCACACTTCTTTTGTAATCTCACATGTGGGGTTGTATGCATGTTCTCCCCAAACGAGGGGTTGAGCATGTCCGTCTGTATAGATTACACAGGCGTAATGTCGTAGAGGCAGAATGTCGGTTGGCAGAGGATATGTTTTCTCATATTCTAGATTTTCCATTTCTTCTAGTTCTGGATCAAAGTAGTAGTATACTTTGTCCGTTCTGATTGAATTCACCCATTGTAACCATTCTGGTTCCAATGTTGTTGTTGGTAAATTACACGGTGTTGTTAATGCCTCAAAGGCTGATTCAGCTGTTCTGACTGTGATATGTCTACCGTCAGCTATGTCTTTTTCTCTAGCTATTGCGGTTTGAACTGCATGAACAATTTTTTCTTTGTTGCTGAATTTCTGTTCAGCTTCTGTGTACAAGTGTGATTTGAATGCAATTGGTACCTTTTCTCCCTCATTAGAGGTCAGGTATGTGAATCCGCATCTCCCTGGGATGACTCGAATCACAAGATTGCGTGTGTTATCACGTGTTTCTAATTTTGTTTTAATTAGCATGTCTGTTTGTAAGGATCTCAAAATTTCTGTGTGTATTGGAGTCCAACTGGATCTTTTAAAGTCTGGTTTAATTAGATCATAAAGGGGTTTGACCCTTTCTGCGTAATTTGCAATGTATGTTCTTCCGAAATTTAGGAAGCCTAGAATCGACTAAGTTTTTTAGTGTTCTAGGTGCTTGGAGTACGGCACATTTCTCTAGGAAATTGTCAGCCAGGCTTTTGCCTTCACTTGATAATTCATATCCTAAGAATAGGACCGTCAGATGGGCAATTCTGGACTTTTTAAAGTTGAATTTGTAACCCTCTGCTGCGAACCCAAGTATTATGGTGTTCACTCTTTTCAAGTGAGTCTCCAAGTCATCATCTGTTAAGTAAATGTCATCGACATAAGATAATGCTTCATCATCATATAGTTGTAGTAATTCTGTTACTCTCGCTGAGAATACCCCCGGGCTGTTCTTGTACCCCTGGGCTAACCGACAGAATTGTTTTTGAGTGCCATTTACTGAGAATGCAGTTAAATATCTGCTCTCTGGTGCTATGTTTTGACAAAAGAATCCATTGGAGATGTCCAAGGTTGTTTTGTATTTTTTGCGCACTATGTTATTCATTAGTGCAGCACTGTGTGAGTTTTGCACTGCAAAAGTTTTGCAACATGTGTTAAGGTGTCGGTAATCCAAAACTAGACGATATGAATTGTCTGGTTTGGAGACCGGAAACAAAGGATTGTTCATTTGTGAGGTGCAAGTTTCAATCACCCCCTGGTATTCTAGCTGATCTAGTATTTCATTTACCTGTTTTTTAGCTTCTTGCTTAATTGGGTACTGCCTTTGTGCAGTAGGTTGTGATTTTAACTGGATTTTGTGAGGAGGAGAATCCTCATCCCATCCTACATGATTTTTATATAAAGCAGGTGCTAGAGCCACTGCCCACTTTCTAGCAAGTGTGTATTTTTTATGAATTGGAATTTGATTTGAGAAGGCAGGCATAATTACTTCTTCGCCATGAGGGCACTCCCTGACAAACTCTGGTGGCCAGTCTTTTTCAGCTAGAAGGATATCATAGCCCTTGGAGAGATTATCCCAAAATAGTCCCCTTATTTTTCTAGTCTTATCTCCCTCTATACGTAATGTTATCTCGTATATCTTGTGGGGTTTGCTAACTCTGGTGTCCGCAGTTTCCACTTGAAGATATTCATTCGTGTCCACTGTCTCCAGATGATTCATAAGGACTTTGCGAGCTATGCTCACTTCAGCTGCACTGTCTAGCATTGTCTGAGCCCACTCTCCGTTTTTCAGTTGTGTCCTCAGTATTCTCGGCATTGTTAACTACCTTGATACTGGCTACCTTCTTTTTTGGAAATTGTAATTTCTTTTTTAGCTGAGCAGGTTCCTTGTCTTTGGACTTGGCGTGCTCTTCTCTTTGTTCTGATCGTCCTCTTCTTTCCGATTTCTGCGAGGAAGTCTGAAAAGATTGAGAGGGACGTGTATCAATGTCTTGATATCTATCAGGTTTTTTTATATTATCCCTATTTCTAAGGTTATATCTATTCCCAGAGGGGTCACTCTGCGGTGACCTTTGTCTTCGGTTTGGAGATTTTTCTCTTCGCCTAGGAGACCTTCCTCTGGACTGGAATTTCTTTTCTTTAGGATTGGATTGTTTATTTCCATCCCAGTTCTTTTTTGGTGAATTATTATTAAAAAATATTTTTTCCGGACTTTCAGTCAGTTGCGGTTTTACTGGTATTCCACCTAAACTATCTCTACCTAGTTCCTCATAAGATTTTTCTATGATTCTGGCAATTTCAGCTGGTTGGTCTGCTATATCTGTCTCTTTTAACCTCTGGCGGATCGCCACGTTCGCTGCTTCACCTTTTATATTGGCTAATAATATAGCCGAGACCTGCTTGAAGTCTTTCAGTAATTTCATACCAAGAGTTAAAGCGGGTTCAGGACCATATTCGTCTTGAATTTGTTTTAGCACATCTGGTATCACCGAAATTGATGGAACACCGTGCGTTTTTGTGTAGATGGAAGCAAAGACTGTACCCCCCGTGTCACAGTCCTCAATGTGTGGTGCGATTCCCATTGGAAGACAGATAGTCAGAATCCTGTGTTTTTCTAGCGGGGTGGTGTCAGGAAACACCGCCTCTATTTGGGTAATTTTCTGTGCCAACCAGAATGGTATTTGTTCCCGTTTAGCCGGTACTTTACCTAGGCAGGATTGGATGTTCTGTGGTGTAATTTTATTTGTGTTCCCCTGGTGAGGGGTCAGCTGTGGAAGTTTAATCGCTGGCTGAATTGTTGAAGTCCGCATTACATATTGGACTAATTGTCTATGAATTTTTAGTAATTGTTTTAGCTGTATTAACAGCTCTCCTGTAGACATCCCTTCGATGTCTGGGTGTGGTGTGTATCCGGCTAAGACCGGCCACGTTGCTCCTGGTCTACCTAAAGGACCGAGCCTGGTGATGTGATTGTTATGTTTTAGGGCGCCATCAAATAAGAGCAAATGCTCTTGGAATTTGAGTGGTACTTCCACCTCCTCGAAAGGAGTGTACATTTCAGGAGGTTCCTCTATTTTGTAATAGTGGAAGTACTTTGTTACAGCATTTGCTGCTGGAAAATGTATCCATGAATAGTATACCTCTGTCTGCCGATATTCGTGTGCCTCAATTACGAATATGACTGTGCCACCTCTAGGTGTCAGTCCATTTTCTATAAGTTTTAGAGTTATAGATCTCCTTTTGATGACCGGAATGAGTATTATATCCGCGTCTGCTGCTTGCATGGTAGCATCAGCATCTGCGAGTTCAGTTGCTAATCTAACTGCCTCTCTTTCATCATCACTCTCTGCCATTTTACCGACAGGAAGCTTATTTTGTTTGTTTGCAGATCAGGTTTCTTATGGAACAAAGATTAGATGCACAATATTTTGGAACAGTGTATCCTTCAACGTTGACTAAACCAAGAACCATACATAGGAGTTCCCTCCTGCGAGGTCTGGCGGATATAACCTTTCACCCACTCCAGACTTCTTTGGAGTATTTGGGAAAAGGGGTCTGAGTGAGAAAGCACGACTGAGTTACTCTAAATGTCTTACGTTAGTTTTATCGCCCTTTCCAAACGCGTTGGGCGCCATGTAGTGTAGTTCCTATCTTCCCAATAAGCTCTGCGCATTGGAATAATACCTACAGCAGTAAAGGCCTAGGCCAGACGTTAACTAGGTCTACTACTGTCGATACTAGACTTAAAGTTTTGGGTTTGCCAGCGTAGCTCAGAGTTCGCTAGAAACTTTCTCGAATGTTCAAGGAGGAATTAACTTCCCTGATTCGACAAGAAGGGATTTAGTTTCTGACAACCATAGAACATGACAACTTTGCTCTCCCCTAATCAAGAGTCAATCTCGAGAGTCGTGTGAACAAAAGGCAATTTATTTTACTCAGTCAGTACGTGCATTCTTAGTCTCATCAGATTGTAGAGAAAAGGAAGAGACGGGCGTGTTCAATAAAAAGGTGTCATTTATTGATCAGTCTCTTTTCTCATACAAGAGAAATGGATCGATATTATTGCAATACTTATAGTTAAGTAAAGTGCATACATTAGAAGCAATAGTATAAAATAATACTGTAAAACCATTGATATGGTTTCTAAGCCATAAGATGTTTTAAAATGAATAAAATATATTACATACACATATACATTTGACTAAACGTACTCAACTGGTGTTTCTAGATACGCCTACCCCGTGTACCTGACCTAAGTCTAATACGTGGGCGGGAATAGAAAGTTACAGTTTAAGTTAAGTTTGTTTTTGCCAAGTGAATAACTAAAGAATTCTCTGTGAGGGGTTATTCAGTTCTGTACCTGGAATTTAGGATGAATGAGGAATGGTATCTCTCTCTCTGGTCTCGATATTCCAGGCGGCCTGCGAGGGCTGCCCAGAAACGCCGGGGCTGGATTCTCGGCAGGAGAAAGCAGCGCGTCTCTCAGCGCGTCAGGAAGGCGGGGCTGCTGCCAGCGGGGTCTGCTCTGCTCTCGGCTTCGGCAAGTATGGCTGCTCCGTCTCGTCACCACGCGTGTGTTTGCATATGGCAAGATCGGTAATATTTATACCTTTAAGGTGCCGAGATTGACATAAGGATGGACATAGATACGTCAATAAAGATGTCATACGACTTGCTCGTTAGCACATTCTTTTACTAAAGTTCTCTGTGAAATCAAAACAATGGCCGCAGGGTTTTGCCCAGGTTGTCATAGGTTTGATTTGTTTTGAGAACTCCGTATGCCTTATCAGGGGCTGGAGGAATATCGCTTGTCTAATTAGATCGCAAGCGTTATGACCTAATCAGATAACACGTTCCTGTGCCGTAGTGTGACTGCGTCAGATAACGGTATCTGCATCATGGGGGTTTTCTGCCTCATGGGCTGACTGCTAGTTAACTTGTTGGTTTGTTTAACTAGAATAGGGTCAGGAATAGGGGGATCGATTCAGAACCGATAGGAATACATGACAATTGATGAGGATCCCCTGGAAGAGAACTTGTGCTTGCTTGTAAAACAAAATAGTCTATCTGAGCCGACACCAGATGGGGGGAGCACATTCCAAGAGCCCCTCTGTGAAGTCTTGATCAGTCTTCGATTTTTGTGTCAACACGAAAATTCATGATAAAGGTCACAAGACAATATTAGGTGTTCCCTCTAACCAAGTCTTTGGCTCCCTGCAGGTGTTGAATTTCAGCAGGAGCAAAAAAAAAAAAAATTGAGAAGCTCCCGGTTGACAGGATCAAAAGTATTTAAGGCCCATGTTACAAAGCTGTTAGCACATGTAAGTTCTACAAATAAAAACACCTCTTACAACTGTAAATCCACTTTTGTGATTCACCAACATGATTGAATTTGCCAAAATATTTCACTAACATGATTTAATTTGCCAAAAGATTTCACAAACGATTTAATTTGCTAAAAGATTGACACACATTTTTTGGGGGAAGTAAATCTCCAATGGGCAGGCAGTAGGCGCTTCGTGGGGGGAATTCCGCAAAAACTTTGAAACACCCACAAACATTTTTTTGTGAGGAGTCACAAAATGCTGTTAGCCAAATATCACCATGAAAATGGCCCGTGATTTAATTCCATCAAGAAGAGTAGTAACCACATGTGACTACAATGTATCATTAATGTGATCACTGCTACACCCTTAATGTTGTTAATAAAAAGAAAAAAAAAAAAAAAAAAAAAAAAAAAGAGTAGTAACAATGTTTCCAAGGTGATAAATGCAAGAGACACCCAACCAAAACTCGAAGAGGTGCAGGAAATGGTCATAGACAGGAAATCATAAAAGTTTCCAAGTAGTAGTACTGCGACCCTGAAACTGATGCACATCCCAGGTGCACTCACTGAACCCTTTGTGAAGTTTCAAGAAAAAAAACTATGAAATTAACTCCAGAAGAGGCGACTTCAAGAGTAAACCTATGATTTTCCAGAAATAAAGAATTGTTTTCCAACTATTAAACTACAGACACATCCCTACCTTGAATAGCCACTGCAGAGGAACAAGTGCAACTGAGTATGTGAAGAGGGCTAATCTTAATGTTGCCAAACGAGTGCAGTGAATATGCCAAACGAGTGCAGTGAAAATGACAAACGAGTGCAGTGAAAATGACAAACGTGCTATATGCATGTTCTTTTTACAATTATGGGACATATGTTCATTAGTATGTGATGATGTGTGTACAGAGTGGATCACTGGCTCGTGCTCTAAAGCCGTAGTTTTGTAAAGCGCAGGTGATGAATTTGATGGTGTAATTTTGTACCAGTTGCCTAATAAAAAAAATACTTACTATGTTGTGTTTAAAGTCAAAACAACCATTGCAATATTCAGAACTTTCGCGTGCACTCAAAAAATAGTTTCAACTTTTTGTTCAAATCTGGTGTCATAAACCCACACAGAAACAGCTAATGGAGGGTGTGTGATGTGCAATGCGCAAGACAACACTGGGGCTTATGAGACACTTTGAGGAACTACGTAGATAAGGTTTTGCAGTCTTTTCGATTTTTAGGTCGAGCCTAGCGTTGCAGCGCATGCGCTGCTCGCTTTGCGAAACATACTGTAGTAGGGTATGTTTTAAAAGTGGAGTGGAAGTCCCGCCCATATTTTTCATTGGCTGGCGTCATCGTCCATTGTAAATGTTTGCTTCCGATTGATGAGGCTTCTTAGTCCCTCCTTGTTACCACCCTGTCTCCTTTTGTGACCGCCCATCAGGACTGGATCTTTTACTTGTGGCGTTAGACTGCCTCCTTCATTAGTCGTTAAGCACTATTCTTTTTTTTCATTCGATTCTGCAAATGTTGTTTTCAAAGATAGGATGGATGGCGCCTTTAGCCCTGGACCTTGCTGTTCATACTCTGCTGGAAGCATCGCATGTCGAGGATAGGGCCACTCTGCCAACACTTGGGTAGTCATGTTCACTGTATAGTGCTGTGATTCCTGTCAGAATGAGCTCAAGCGCTTTCAGAGCCTGGGAGACTTTCAGCTTCTTACCCAGAGTGCGTGGCCTGTTGACAGTACATTCATGATGCAGACGAGTCAACTTGGACAATAGCCAACAAGGCTGTAGCCAACGACAGTTGTTTAATGATGGGCCCTGTTTCACAGCTGGGGGTTTTCATGCCTCGTGCCAGCACCGTCAGTGCAGGGATAAACTGAGGATTAAGAAACATAAGGCCAGATCCCCGTTAGATTCTTGCTGGGACAGCGAACAAAAGCTGATTTCTCCCCGTTGTGTTTTTTAAAGTTTTTTTTTGTTCAGTGTCGAGGACCAGGCTCCTCTTCCGGAAGTCGAGAGAGTGGCTTAAGCAGATGAGCTGTGCATTAAAGAGGGACTATAGGGACTTTGTAGTGTAAAAAGGAAATGTGTGTTAATAAAACCACAAGCTTGAAATGTGAGCCGTGCTTTGAAACAGATTGTTCTGGTGATGGCCAAAGCCAGTAGGCATGCCTTTTGTTTACTGAGAGTCATTTTCGGACAGTGCTTGTAGGCACACGTACAGGTCGAAGTGACGAGGAGGGAAGTAGGCAGGCACAAAGGGTGATCGTGTACAACTGTGACATAATGTCACTGCAGCACATTGCAGATAGGGAGAGGGCCATGCAGGAAGGGTGAGTGGAGCAGAAGGCAGTGCGTCCTTGGCTAGATACCTGTAAACATGTCAGCTGCCGGGCATATTTTGTTTAGCAGAAGGTGAAAATCGTGCGCCGTCACACTAGGGGTTTTGCAGTCGACACAGCACTACATCCTATAGAGAGTGATAAAGTAAATTACTACTTAAAGCGTCTTGAAACACATGGCTCAATATGAAGTGGAAGTTGAAGGCTTGACTTCTGATCACGGCTTCGGCACGTGACCAGATTCTTGTTATTTTTAGCTGAGCACTTAAGCTCCCTCTGCCTACAACTATTAAAGCATATGTAGTGTAAGTGTGCAGGGAAAGAAGTGTCAAGCAAACAGGTGAAAATGACAACATAATTTCTACAATCTTGATTTCTTTCCTAAATGCTACTGATGCACAACGGCTCAGTCTCTCACACGTCTTCACCCACCACATGGAAGTGCTGTATTACACATAAACTCCTAGTTGAGCGAGTTAGGCGCTTTACGCTTTTGTCGTGTTTCTTGAGGTAGCAGTGAGTTGAAACTTTGAATAACTAGGTCAGCCTTTCATCCTTCCAAAGCGGACTATACGAGTACTGTTAAAGTAAGTAATAGTAACACTTGGTGTTCACAGCACTGTGAAGTGGCTATATTGTGTTAACAATAAGTATAACAAGCATTTGAAATGCAAAAGGTCTTGCATTTACGCGAGTTTAAGCTATTGGCATTGTAAATGACAATGCCTTTTATTTATGTTTTAAAAACAAAAACAAAAATAAAAGGCATGGTTATTTACAATGTCAATAGCTGAAACTCGCGTAAATACGAGACCTACTGCATTGCAATTGCTCGTTTTGTATAGTGCATAGTTAAGTGAAAATCCAAGTGGCATATTTTTGTATTGAGCCCCGTGTGACTACATTTCATGCAGTAGCATCTTTTTGTTTTTTATAAATATATTTCATTGATGTTACACAATGGACAGGAAACAACAAATATGTGTAGATACACAACTTCACATATCAAACATTCTGAATCATAATTTAGAAGATTCTGCCTGCAATCAAGAATTACCAGAATTGGTGGACAGTTTACAGTTATTCATGGTAAAAAAAAAAATATGGAAGTGATCCCACAAGGGCCCTCCACATTTTTGTGCTCGTGCCAAAATCCCCCTACCTGATAAAATCAGTTCTTCACTCCAAGAAAATCTTCCCATTCCTCTTAAAAATTCTACTACTGGATGGGCATGGTCTGAGTGCAAGGATGCGGCAATATTTCTTCTGGCGACCCCCAGTCGTATTTGAGACCCCACACTAAAGGAGTTTCCCAATTCCTCGTGGAGCCCTAGAATCTCCATCTCAGGAGACCGCCACCTCAGCACTCCAGTGGGAATGCGTGCAATATTCTGCCCCAGACCTTATGAAAGATATCGCCTACCACCTCAGCACATCAATGACATTTGGGGGACTTGCCCACCCACCAGATGCGTTCTGGATGTATTTAATTTGGATCAAGCAGAGCTTGGTCAATATAGCCAGTTCTCGGGGAGCCAACTACGCCTCTGTCCATTTATGCTCTTTCAAAGGACCCAAGTCTTGTTCCTGATGGGATTGCAACTCTGCAAAGAAATCAAGCGTGTTCGCTAATAATGAGAAGTAAATATGTGAGATTCCTCTGGCATTCAGTTGACTAATAAACTCCATGGTACCACAAAGTGTGAATTAGTTCTAGTAATTGATAGAACTGTGATTTATGAAGGCCGTATTTCCTTTCTCATCTGTATGTGAAGGATCTAATATGACCTTCTTCCGACAAATCACCCAAATCACAGATACATAAAAGGGTAGGCAAAGATTCCGAACCATGCGAACAAAAACTCATTCCTCCACAACCCTGGTTGTGGATACCAGATTGCGTAGAACCAGCATTTACAGTTCTGGGATGATGCAAACAGGTCCAGATTCAGTCAGCCCCATTGATGGAAGATTTCCTCTGGGACATCCTGGTTCATCTCCCATTCATTGCACGTTGTTCTCATTCTGCTTAGAGTTTCTGCTATGACATTCTGCCTCCCTGGCACATGTTCTGCCTTCAGATTCATTTGGTGATGGATCGACCACTTAAAAATTCTCTGTGCTTCTTGGGACCACGCTTGACACCTTGTGCCACCTTGTTTGTTAATATAGTGCATGGTTGTGGTGTTGGCTGTGCGCATAAGCGTTGCAGATTTGCTTATCCTGGTCAGGAAGGCTTGTAAGGCTAGATGTACTGCCTTGAGTTCTAGCAGGTTGATGTGAAGAAGGAGCTGAGAGGGCTCCCATTTGCTGCTGACACGGAGGACTTGCAGATGAGCGCCCCAGACTTCTAACGAAGCGCCTGTTGTGATGATCAACCGGGAAGCTTGCACTATAAATGACAGTTGTACTGCGAGATTTGCCTCGAGTCCACCAAGACAGAGCTGTACACATCCCTGGGGTGGCCTTGATGGTATAGTCGAGAGAGCCTTGTGTTTGGATCCAGTGCATATCCAATTCCTCTTGCAATTGTCACATTCGCAGGCGGTAGAATGGAACCAAGAGAATGCAAAAGGACATCATCCCTAGCAGGGATTTGTAGAGGCAAACAGAAATCTTGTCAGTCTTTTTGGTGTGGGATATGCTTTGTTCAGCACAGTATCCAGTGTAGCCCCTAAGAGTGTTGTCCTCTTGGATGGCAGAAGGGTTGACTTTTGCGGAATCAGTGCAAGGCCCAATTTGCTGAAAAGGCGTAGGTTGACCTCTGCGCGGACTGGAAGGAAGGTGCCTTGACTAGCCAGTCGTCAAGGTACAGAAAAACTTGGTACTTTGCTTGTCTTCAGGATGCCACTACTGGAGCCAGGCACTTTGTGAAAATGTGAGGTTCAGATTTGAGGCCGCATGGGAGGACTTTGAACTGATAATGGCTGCTGGTACTGTGAATCTTAAATATTTTTGATGTTGTGTGTGTTTCGGGACATGAAAATATGCATCCTAGAGTCTAACAAGGTCATATAATCTCCCTGGTTTAGAAGCTGCAGGATATACTGTTGTGTGACTATGTGGAATGTCTACTTCCTGAAATATTTGTTGAGTTTCCTTAGATACAGGATAGGTCTCCATTCTCATGACTTCTTCCGGACTAAGGAGAAACGTGTGTGGCTGAATTAAATGTGATCCAAAACCCATTGGTCTGGTATTTTCTTCCGTTAGTGCAGGTAATTGGAAATTTTAACTATGTGCTGCTAAACACTTCACAGATTAGTAATGCACATGGTCGTAAGAAAAGTGCCAAATGTTTGCCCCTCACTCTTGCTCCTTAGAGACATTGCTCAGCAGAAATGAGATTTTCACTGTATCAGCCATCAAAACATATTTGCTTTCAGTTGGGCAAATATTACACTTTATTACTGTTACCAGGAGGGGAAAAAATGAGCTAGACCCTTACGCAGAAGCAGCTTATGTGCACTTTAAGTATGAAATAATAAAACATTTTGACAGATGGTGCCACTCCTTTCCCAAGGCTAAAGTAGGAGGGCTCCACTCCTAAAAATGATCCTGACCTGCACTCACCCAATAAACACCACAATTTGTACTCTTTACACATGCTCTGTGCACACTGCTTCTGCCGCACATATTCCGCACACTAGTGCTTCCCAACACTTTAGAACCACAACCCAATTTTTAGAATGACAAATTTTCACAAGATGGGGCCATTTTTGAATGCAACTAAAGTAATGTGGGGTCATACATTGTTATTTACAGAGAGCACATTTTCCATTGAAATGGAAAATGCACAGACAGTTTTACTAATAAAATGATATAGCGCACACATGATAATGTGTGAAAAATGGGTCTGTGTGAATATTTATCATTTGAGCATCACCAAGTAAAGTGTATTGAACTGTTTTAATCTGATTAAAATCTCCGTTTCCAGCCCACTACAAAATTACAAAAAATGTACTTAATGTTTGCTTTCCTAACTGCTGAATGCATACAGTTAATTTACAGGTATTTACATTTTTGCGTGTGTTGAAAAAGAAAAGGCTGGAAGTATGTCTTTTTTTAACACTCCCTTTACTCCAGCAAGATTGTCACATAATTCACTTTGAAAACTCTTCTCACTTTGTAATCAGAGAAAGAAAAGTAAACACCAATCCCTGTGTCTTAAAAGTATAAGGAGCAACTTTCCATAAGACACGGCCTGACATTTAACCTCTGTCCTTGAAGCAGAGTATATGTAACAGGATAAACACAGAATTTAAAGGCATGTTTATATATTGCTCGGACTTTCCAGATCCACCAAAAAACCAGCTCAACTAGACACTGCTCTACCCCCACAAACTGTCTGTCTTCAACAGCAGACTGCCATTGCCGCAAACACCGCCTTCATCCCATTAACACACTGCCTTTCCCCCCCATTTCACATATTCATGCATACATGTCATACATACATCCGTCTAGGGATCAAATTTCTCATCCACCCGTCCATGCACCAACCTCTTTACTCATTAACACACTCAGTTTATCCATAAATCCTCTATGGACTCTTCTTTGTGTTAACCCACTCACCCATCCACATATGCTATCTTACCAATCAATGAAGATGTACTCATACTTACTAAACAAGCATTGGCAAAGTCAATAGGTTTCGCAAATGTGAAATCTGTTGGCTTTGTATATGTTTTTTAGCCACGTTGCACCGCAGCCTGTGCTTCTGTGCACCATGTTTAATGCATGTTAGAAACTGTGTTATTAGTTCTGCGTGATGTGAGATCTGCACAAGTAATCAGTCCACAATTCTATCTTACTGAGAACGAAGCACCCCATTGTAGCACTTGACTTTTTTTATGGCAGTCATGCAGAGCATTGTAAGGTACTCAGAGGAGGTGCTGTGGGTGAGTAATGTATACCTGTGGGCATGCAATAATATGACTTAATAAATTATTGTCCAGTTGTGTTTTTTCTTTGAAAACAGAAAACGTAGATTATACACACACTACTAAATGGTACATATTAACTCAGAAATATATACACGAGGCAGACAGAAATATTGTTTGTGATCTTTTGACTTCACATTTTACTGTTAATGGGTTATGACCTCCAGACTCAAGTTCCCCCTACTATACCATATAAAACAGTCTGAAGTAAGTATTGTTTTGGGGAGATATGCAATAGTTGCCAAGTATAATTAAAAAGTATATTATTTCTGACACTCCAACAGCTAAAAAGAAGTTTTATTTGTATGTTAACTTACAACTGAATAGATCCATTGTAAGAATCACCCTAAAATGTAACATAATATTTATTTGTTACGACAATTATTCATTCATTGGACTTTTAGATACATAAAATCGAACGGGGGCCACAATGCAGTCGCACGCAGTGCATTTGAAGAATCTTAAAACGTGCAGGAAAAAAAAAACACTAATATGATGGACAGCTTAAAGAATATACACACACAAAGACAATGGCACAAAATACATTAAGAAAAAATCAGCGGACATGAAGTCATATGTGCACCCAATTACCACAATACATTTACACAACATTTATTTCATAATCGAAAATGCGCTTCAACAATTAATAAACACACACCCACTCTTTCCACATCGCCTGAGACACAGGATAATGTGCAATAGAGGAAAGGGAAATGCTGCTATGTTTTAGGATGAATCATGTTTTTAAAAGGCATGTGATATGCACCTGATAGGAAAATGCTCAAATAAAAAAGTGGCAACTGAATATCTTAAATTTAAAAATCACCTCGTAATTTGGACTCCTTGGAACTCATACCGTGGAGATATTTGTACACCCCCGCTCACCGCTACCCAGAGTCCTCCTCAGTTGCCCTG
Organism: Lissotriton helveticus; assembly: GCF_964261635.1. Classification (NCBI taxonomy): domain Eukaryota; kingdom Metazoa; phylum Chordata; class Amphibia; order Caudata; family Salamandridae; genus Lissotriton; species Lissotriton helveticus. The sequence continues at coordinate 93,951,695 of NC_136059.1, forward strand.
ACCTACATCCCTTCCAGCTGTGGTATATCGTACTGTTCATATGCAACTCTGCCTCCCTCCCCTCATCTGTATTCAAATACTTTTTTCTCCTGCTATCATGTGTCTCCCGTCCTCCTTGAGCACAGACCTAATGGCTGTATTATTACTGTACTGCCTTGCTTGTTTGTTTGATGTTTTGTTTCTTTGTGTTTCAAATAATAAAAAGTTACAAAAAAAAAAAATCACCTCGTAGGCAAGCTTCGAATAGACCAAGTGGCGGTCAGCACACTATTTAAACAACTGAACTGAGGATATTAGCTGGCCCATTTGGATTAAGCTTGAAGTATGCTGTTTGGACATCAAATGCCAAATGCAGCAGAAAGGAAAGAAAGCACTGCACATTCTTTAGAGTGTTAAACTCTGGCTGGTTCTTTAGTGTGAAGAGATGTCATCAAGCGCTGTAATGCTGTTGGGCCACACTGAATGAGCCTTGAAGACTGCGAATTGAAGATAACAAGATGTTAGGGTGATGCCTATGTGGTTTCTTGTTTGCAAATTTATCAGCTATGTCTGTAATACCACACCTAGGGCCAGATGTAGGTAAAACTTATTTACCGATTCTTAATTACCGAATTTTACCGATTCGGTAATTAAGAATCGGTAAATAAGAAGTGGGGGTATGTAGGAACATCCAGATGTTCCAGTTACCGAATCGTTAAGAATCGGTATTTACCGATTCGGTAAATACCGACCGGTAATGCTCCATTCATTCCTATGGGCTTTGAAGCCCATAGGAATGAATGGGGCATTACCGGTCGGTATTTACCGAATCGGTAAATACCGATTTTGACAAGGGTGCAGGGGGTGTCACTTTGACACCCTCTAGCACCCCCACAAAAGGTTCGGGGGCCATATGGCAGGCATACCTGCCCTAAGGGCAGGTCTGCCTGTCATATGGCACAGGTGTGCATGCACACATGTGCATGCACACCTGAATCGGTATTTTAACATCAAATACAATTTGATGGTAAAATACCGATTTTGTAGGCCTTGTGGGACTCAGAAGAGTCCCACCTACATATCAATTTTACCGATTCTGTAAATATACCGGTCGGTAAATTTACCGACCGGTATATTTACCGAATCGGTAAAATTACCGATTTTCCCTTTTTACCAGCCCCTACATATCAAATGCCAAATACCGGTCGGTAACGGCCGAATTCGGCCGTTACCGACCGGTAAAACCCTACCTACATCTGGCCCCTAGTTCCCATTGTATAAGCATTGTTTTAGGGAGATGAGTAATAGTTGCCAAATACTATAAAAGTGTATTTGTGGCACTCCTAGAATAAATAAATGCAACACCTAACTAGAAGTTAACAGACAAATGCAACTAAAAATGTAATAGATCCATTGTAAGAATCAACCTAAAATATACAACAATGTTTGTTAGGGCAGTTATTGATTCATTGGACTTTTGTATCCATTGATTCGGAACTGTGCCCCACAATGAAGTCACTTGCACAATATTTTAAGAATAAAAAAAAATGCTAGTAAAATTAGCGAACCCCGCGAGACAAGAAACAGTTAATTAGAAAATAAGACATGCACAAAGACAGTGGCACAAACTGCATTTGGTAGTAGATAATCCAGCTGCTAAGAAAGAAATTTCCATGTGGTATAATTTTATCCTGGAAGAAGTGGATGGCGAGTTTCGGCTACCTAACCTGTTGTGGGGTTCTCTCATTGTCAATTGCAATGTGCAAGACCTTTGGACCTCCTCGTGTAAGCTCTTAGGGGATATTGTTAAACCTGCATGGCTTCGTAGGAACCATCTCTTTACCCTACATAGAGCGTATTATTCTCCTCTTAGACTTTCAAAATTCTCTGAAGGGAAGTCTGTAGCCTGTGCTAGGTGCGGCCTGGTAGCTGCTTCGGATGCCCACATGTTCTTTGAATGTCCCCATCTGGCTTCATTTTGGAATGCGATTACTAACTGTTAGAACTGGGGGTCTCTAGTTGGCAGGGTAGGTACCACTGTCCAAGTAGGGACCCTTGCTTCTAGGTAGCTTGGCACGAGCAGTCTAGGCTAACCAGAGGCAATGTGTGAAGTATTTGTACCAACACTCACAGTAACCCAGTGAAAACACCACAAACTGACTCCACAACAGTTTAGAAAAATAAAGGTATTTAATCTAAACGACACAAGACCAAAACGACAAAAATCCAACATACACAGTTCAAGAATATGGTTTCAAAAGAGTTCTTGCGAAAAAATTCTTCAGGTTGCGATAAAATAATCCACAGATGCGTGAAAAGTTCACAGTTGCGTCACGTTTACTCACAGTACCTTTTAGTTGCGACAAAGTTCCATAAGCAGAAGCTGGTGCGGTGGAAAACAAGCGATGCGTTGCTCCTGAGACCCTGGGGAGGCGTTTGCGACAGCCCCGCTGCAGCAGCGGGCGTGTTGCGACGAATCCGGTCTGTATGGGGAGGAAGGCCACTTGTATGGATTCTGGTGCGGAGGTTCCGTAGGAAGTTTGTTCTCGCAAAAGGCACGATGCGACGATCTTTGGAGTTGCGACGATCTCCGGGGCGACGATGCGCGGACCAGCGGTGATCTTCTCTCTCGCAGCTCCTCGACGCGATGGTTTCTGCGACGACTCTCGCAGCGACGTGATGCGGTCCGCAAGCAAGCTGTGCAGCTATCTCACCCAGCAACGACAGGCTCTGCGACGACACTCGCAGCGATGTTAGACTTTCCCGCACCGGTCTGGTGCGTCCCGCAAACGAAGGATGCGACGGCTCTGGCAGCGGCAACAGGCACTGCGACGATCTCGGCCTTCGTAGCGGCGGGAATCTTCTCGCCCTGTCGGGGATGCGCTCCGCAAGCGAGCGATGCGACACTTTTCAATTGCAAAAGTCTCTCAAGCTTAGTTTCAAGCTTCCCAGCACAGGTACAACTTCCAGAGGCCCCACAACTGGATCAACCACTCTAGGAAGGACAGAACTCTCTCAGCAGAGTTCAGGGAAGCTGGGGGTGAAGTCCTTTTGTTCCTGGGACTTCAGAAAAGGGAGCCAGCTCTTCTCAGGCCCTTGGAAATTCCTTCAAGACAGGGGAAACAGCACAACAGCAAAGTCCTTCCCCTCTCCTTGGCAGCAAAGCAACAGGTCAGTCCAGCACAGCAACAGCAGGACAGTCTTCCTTCTTCAGTTTCAGCTTTCTCCTAGGCAGAGGTTCCTGCTTGATTCCAGGATGATCTAATTTTCTGTTGTCAGGGGTCCTGTACTTGTCCCCCTAAAAGTCTTTGTTCTCTTTGTGCAAGTGGGCCCGGAGCCCGGTCTGAACCAGTTCTGGGTGTTTCCCGAGTACTTTGTTTTCCTGGCTTCTCCTTTCCTTTCAGAGTGAGGGGCAGGGTCGTCAGCCGCCCAGCAGGAGGTGGAGCCAGCATTGTGGAAGGCAGGAACAGCCCTATTCAGGCCCAGGTGCATGTCCTCCCACCACTCAAGTTGCAAATGCAGTCATTCAGCCTAGGGCTGACTCAGCCAGCCTCCTGGGGAATCCCCACCCCCTGTCACTCTCAAACCAGACAGTCAATACACAAACAGGCCAAGGCACACAGAGGGGTCAGACAAGAGAACAGCAACTTTCTAAAAGTGCTGTTCTCAAACACAGGATTTAAAAACAACCTTTCCTAAAAGATGTGTTATTAAATTCTGAGTTCAGGGATACTAGATACTTATGTCCTATCTTGTTCCTATGGGAAGAAATACTGGAAGCCACTGTAGCCAGCATCCCCCATGTTAATCTTTGGAGCAAGATAGCCTTACAATAGTGAAAAACGAAAATGGCTGCCATTCACTACCAGAGCATGTCACCTGCACCAGTACATGCTCTTTCTTTCACATACACTGCACCCTGCCCAGGGGGGTACCTTGGGCCTTCGATAGGGGTGACTAATGTGCATGAAAAGGGAAGGGTTAGGCCTGGTCAGTGGGGACACTTACCAGGAGGACATGGCAGTTTCTAAACTGCACGCAGGCACTGCAGTGGCAGGCCTGAGACACCATTTTAGAGCTACTCCTGTGGGTGGCACAATCAGTGCTGTAGGCCCACTAGTAGCATTTGTCATCACCAGCCCTGGCACACCCAGTGCACTTTACTAGGGACTTCATGGTGATACAAATATGCCAAACATGTATATCCAATCAGAATAACAATGTATATAGGGAGCACTTATACTCTGGCACTGATCAGCAGTGGCAGAGTGTCCAAAGCATCTAAATCAGCAAAAACGAAATCCAGCACAGCATCAAAAATACAGGAGGTAGAGGCAAAAAGATAGGGGGAAACCACGCCAAAGATGCCAGGTCTAACAGTAACATTCTTACTAAATCATTGGGCCTTCAAATAGCCCTCGACCTCCAGTTAGTGATCTTTGGGATGGCGGATGGGGCCCAAAATCCAGCAAAATCTCTAATGTTCTATTCCATTCTACTGGCCAGAAGGGAGATCTGCAAAAAATGGAAAGATCCTTTACCTCCCTCTCTTAATGATTGGTATGCTTCAGTTTTGTAGGTCTCTAAACTAGACCTGGCTAGGGCCAGCAGCCAAAGTAAAAGGGCATTCTGGCACCTTTTGATCTGGGAGCATTGAGATATCCGTGGTTTTTTTTTCCCCGGGTCCGATGATTACGCTACTGTGGTTTACGCTACTTCTAGAGCCGTTCTCCGGTAGCAAGCCCGGTTCCAATTGGCTGTAGTCTCCACCGACTTCTTGCTTTTTAATGGTTTTTTAGGTGTTGCACCTGGGTGTAGACGTCATTGCTGAGGGACAACGGTTTTCCATCTTATTTAATCCCTACCAGTGTAAAACTGAGACAGCATGTCGTAACCCCATTGGTGGCTTCACCGGCAACTATGGTGGTAAATGAGGACACAAAAAAAAAAAATGCATTTGGAATCAACAGAACAGAAGTATATGTAAACAATCACAAAATGCTAAATGGGTGCCAAATCTCGCACATGTTTTCCCATTTTCAAAGTGGTAATATCTATACTATATCCTCACAACAAAAGTCCATATAAAGAAGAAAGAAAAGTCACTATAAACACCCCAAGATTCAAACATACTGTCCCATTTTCAAAGTCAGAATCTCTACAACATAACCTCGTACCAAAAGTCTACAAACAAAAATAATTATGGGCCGAAGAAGCACAGCTACCAAAAAAAAAAAAAAAAAACACGCATAAGCAAACCATACTTGTTTACAAAAAAAAATCACCACCAAAAAAAGCAGCAGATGAAGACTTTAAAAAGGAAAGGTTAGATCCCGCATTTGTGAGAGTTTAAGCTGCTGGCATTGTAAATGACAATGTCTTTTATTGATCTATTTTGATAATGAGCACAAATAAAATGCAGTCATTTAAAATGCCAATGGCTGAAACTCTTGTAAATGCGAGACCTATTCCATTTCAAATACGCGGCCACCAGTGTCCCAGGCTGCTTTGAAAGGGAAAGTGCGCATGGTGCACTGAATGTTGCAGGAAAGCATGTCGTTCCTGCAGTAGGGGAAACTCATTAAAGAAAATAGTGCCTACCGACAAACTAAGGCATACCCTGTAACAGTAGTACAGGGGCCGGTCCTCATGGGAGATTACAAATGAAGACAATGCGGTACTAAGGCGAAGCCAGCATTTACAAATGACTGACACAAGCCAATGAAAAATATGGGTGGAGAGTGGGCGGAGCTTCAACTCCATACTCTAATACAGCATGCCCAAGCTCGACCTAAAAATCACAAACACACAATGGAAGATGAAGGGAGTCAGTAAACCTACAGGAAATCACATGCAATTACAAGAACAAGTAAATGAGGGTGACAGGTAAGCAAACTAATGGGAATTAATGGGTGGGCTTTTTAAGATTTGTTTTATTTACAAGAGATTTTGCAAGCGCTGTGCAGGCATAACCTAAAAAAGCAAGCCCTATTGGGTTTTTCAATGCTTGTTGTATTGTTCAGCTTATGTCTATTTAATACTAATGGATTTTGGAGGATTTGGAAATGTACACGTTACCCAAACACAAAAAAAGAACGAACCTACCTGAAAGTAGTCGAACATGGCATGTTTTACATAGACAATGTCATAAGGTGGAACTACGAGATTGTCCATGGCGTCAAATACCATCTTTACAGCTTGGTGTGCAATCCAAAAGGCTGTAGGGAGACAAAAAAGAACAAGATTGACATAAAATAGAATAAAGCACAATTGGGGTGTAGTTTTAAGATAGTCCATATAAAATGACAAATTGTCCCGATTTTGTATAAAATACACATCACGGTTAAGCTTGTAGGATTGTGCCCTAATTTAAGGCCACACCATGCGAACTTTAAGAATAATCTTCTTACTAATGGAGCAAATGTATACGATTCTTTAAACTTTGGAATTGAATAACCAATAGACCTGGTGCTATTACGACTAATAACTTCAATCTGTTGAATGGCTGCACTTCAGTCTTCTGACTCGCTTTCTATGGCCAAGCGATCAGCCACAGTACGCTGCATAAAATACTCTGAGTACAAGTACTTGGGTCGTCTGGGGGGTCAACACCAACAACCAGATGTGCCTTCATCTCATCTCCTCAACAACTGCTGTCCCAGTGTCCCAGGGGCCATATCAAGCTTCATCTATCACAACTTGACCAGGACATGTCCTCTGGTACTAAAAAAACTGCATCACTACAACATTCTCTTGATCAATGCTCTGCAACCTTTTCTCCTCACCTTGAAGAATATCCTCAAATCAGACACATGAAGACTGTTAAACTACACCCATGCCACTCCCAAACCTCTGAACGCACCTTCACAGAGGGTAGACTGCACAAATCTTTCACCCTGGTGTGCTATGTTTCACTTGTGCCTTTACTCATGCCTGGACTGTCCAGAAAATACTTGCAACAGTATATGCTCTCACAGTCTGATACACTATGTAAATACACTTTAAAATACATGATTTTTGCTTCTCTATACTCTGCCCGTTTCATCTAAGGTTCATGTTTTTATTTTATTAAAAATGTTTTTATTTTAATAAACAACATTGGTGAGTACCAAGTCGTGCTCAGTTACATAACAAAACGAGATTCCCCCACTAAACATAGAAGAATAAGAAATCACATTTCCAGCATAATAAGATTGACAAGTGTGCCCACTTGCAGTGGCCCTAAGATCCGATCTGAGTCTCTTTACTGCTGTGGCTCTCCCAACATTATACAGTGTTTCTGGAGTCCAGTTCAGTCTCAGAATGGGATGGGTTCTCGAGTCTTCCAAAGCTAGAGAACTTGATTGAAAGTAATCCATCTGAGGTTTCCGCATGGCCTCAAATCTCTTACTTATGTTGCGCAGTTCTTGCATGATCATTTCCATGACCATAAATGTCCAAAGTCTCTTGGACAATTGTGTGCTATTTGGTGCCAATGGTTTCTTGCAGTGAGCTAATTTCTGCATTGGCTCTAGCAGCATTTAAGATATGAAGGCCTTTCACTGCACCCAGCATTTTAATTGAAGGGTCACGTGGTACTGGGAAGCCTTCAACCTTCTTTACATGGTTTGGCACTTGTTTCATGTACAGTTCAATCTTTGGACAGGATCACCACACATGCACTGCCATCCCCTCCATACCACACGCACTATAGCAGTTGTCGCCTTGTGGGAACATGCACCTGACTTTGTACCGTTTTCCCCTGTCCTGGACACTAGGAGTAGTCTTCGGGATATCTGCCCACAGACCCTCCCATTCTTCGTGTGCTATCACCTTTTCAGCAGCACGCTCTCATTGCTGCATGAATGACCACTTGTAGTTCTCTAGAGCAGATGTGGGAGTAGCATGAATGCAAGACACCAGGTATTGTATGTTCTAAAAATCTTTTCAAACAACGTGAGGTCCCTAGTTCCCTCATTCTTGTTTTGGGGGAGGCCAGTGCCTAGGAATGAAGTTGATTGAAAATATTGGTGTATCTCGCCTTTCCCAACCACATAACCCTGCCTATATACTTGGAAGAATGTAATCTTCTGAATGTGGATCAGGTCCCTCATCATTATACAGTCACCCCTTCGGTTTTCAAATGGTTTCACATCAAGGGTCAGGCTAAAATTTGGATCATGTAAGAGAGTAAACGGGATGGAATGAGGAAAATCCCCCGCAGTTCTGATAAGACTATACCACGCTTCTATGACTGGCCCGATTATGTCTGATGCATGTGCCATGGCTGGTGTTGCTCACTTAGAAAACCATACCTCCCAGGGTGGCCTTCCCAATATTTTCTATTCCATCAAGGGCCAGTATTTCTCTGTTTCCGGGAGAGATCACTCAAAGTCCAACCATAGTGGAGTACTTCTCATTGTCAGGGAGACCTATTCTCCTGGACTTTGGCCTACAATGCATAAGCTTACATGAGATCCAGGGTTTTCTGTTCTGCAATATAAGTTGATCACAGGGAGTTTGCAAATGTTTTAGCTCTTGATTAGGGGTTGTAACAGTGAGAGCTTAAAATAAATCCTGCTTTTGGGGAATTGAGTAATCTGGATTCTCATAGTTTCCTTCTTGGTAAAGTTAACCTGAAAGTCTGACACCTCACTAAAATTCTGATCTCAATTATTGCGGGTATTGAAGTTTCGGAGCTCATCAACAGAATATCATCGGCAAAAAGGTGTTTCTTATTGAATCCATTCAGCTAAACTCCGAGGTCTATCTAAACCGTTGGGCTGGAGGCTCGTTCACGAGGGCAAATAATTATGGGAACGGTGGACACTTCTGGTGTGTCCCTTTGGAGAGATGAAGACACTCTGCATTATCCCCAATGACCAGGTCTCACGACGAGGGGGCCACATATCCAGAACAAATATACTTCTGCATATAGGGGTCCATTCTGACCTTCCCCAAGACTTGCTGTAAGAATACCCACATTGGGATGGATGTCCGGCTATATTTTTTAATAAGATGCAGGGCACGCCGGATGGTATCGGACTTCTATCTTTTTTTAATAAACCCGGGCCTATTGGGGTCCACCAAGTAAGGTGTATATCCCTTCAACCTATTGACCAGCACGTTCATAAATATGTATCTTAATTGTTTTTTCCATAGCATTTGTGTTTTAAATGCAGTAGTGCTCTTTGAGCATTTTATCCGCAATAAATCTATTTGGCTACTCAATTTTGCCATTTCCCTCATTAATGTGAAGGATTTCCATTTTCCTATGTTGCAGTGGTCAATTAGTTCTTCCTTGATGTTAGTTTTGGGAGAGCAAACTTCAGGTGCGGTTGTGCATTAATCCATATCATCTTGCCCCGAGACAATGCCTTAAAAAGGCGTCCCAAATAATGTCGGGGTGGGGTTGTTACTCATTGGTTAAGCTCAAAATATTTCAGCATTTTATCTTTTATCTCCTTTCAGTTTAGTTAAGTTTATTATTAGTTATTTAAAACTATAAACATACACAATTCAGACAATTATGAGGTCTCCTTTTCATATAATCAGTCTATCAGAATCATTGGCTCAAACCACCACATATTTTGTTAAATCTACACATCCCACACCTCCTCTGGCCCCGGACCCCGATTACAGATGTGTGGTCTAAAATGGCTATGAGGCCTATCTCATTTTTAACCATCTGGGTAAGCAGTGTGCTCATGCTCCATACCAAATTGATCCTAGAATAGGATCTGTGGCAGTGTGAGAAGGAGGAGTGCTCTTCTCCAGTGGGTGTTTCGCGTAAAGTGTCCACAGGTCCAAGATACAATATTGGAAACTTGAGGAACTGAGACATACACCCCATGAATATCTAAAGGTATTTAATGAGCTCAGCATTATGGACGAGATTGGAGTCCCCCATCTACATCACATTTTCACAGGTGTGGTCATTGATAACATCTAAGATTTTAAGCAAATGGGGTTCCTGCAGCACATTCTACAAACTTTGACACCACCATGGTAACATCTTGTGTGTTCAGTTCACCTAGAATAATGATGTATCTCCCTTCTTGTGTGTCTATGATTGCTTCTGACACTTCGATGGTTAGCAAACTGTGAAAGTCTAACAAGCCTCACATACTTTCCTGCCCCTTGATGTTGTGTGGAATTATGTAGGGTAGGTTCTGCGAGACGGTCCTGTATTTTTGTATGAGTACGTAGGCTTCTTGAATATATACTATACCCGGTTGTTCCCTCGCTATCACTCTCCGCACCTGGTCTCCTTTAATTGGGACCTCGCACATTCCACGACTAGAGCCTAACTGTTCGGCAAAAGCAGATCAACGTTGGATTCATGGCCTGGGGTCCTGGCTAACAACGGTTTCCCTGTATTTGGTAGGCGTGCATTAACTCTGCCAAGTGTTATGTTCGGTGTATCTCTTCTCCATTTCCAAAACTTTCCCCAATGGCAGCACAAACATGAGGGGAGAGGGGTTGGCCTAACGGCTAAGGTGCTCGACCTCGGACCTGGGGATCTGGGTTCGAGTCTCGGTAACGACGCCAAAAACCTCCTGTGATTCTGGGCAAATCACTTAATCTCCCCGTGCCTAAAATGAAAATGTGTCCTCATGTAACGTAACTGGTGCTATGTAAAGCGCTCGGATACCTGATTCGGTTCGGGTCTAGTTCGCGCTATATAAAACTCTGCAAAAAAAAAAAATGAAACCAAACAAACAACCATTTCTGTACAGGAATGTAGCATCAGGTGTGTTTGAGAAAACATGTCCATGGATCGCTACTCCCACCCCCCACTTTGCTTAAGGACTACAAGACAACTTGCAACAGGAAAATCTTACTAGGTCAGGTTTGAGGGTTCAGTACTTAGGAGGGCTCCCTTCTAAGTGAAATGTCACTTGAGGGACGCTTTATGCTGTCTGTGGGTCTTCTTATCCTACTTTCTGATTCTCAGCTGACCTGTAAACCCTCTTTGGCTTCATGATGAACTGTCCTCTGTCAGCTAACTGAGGCATTCCCTACCTTTCGCTAATAATCAGTTGCACCTGTACCTTTTCTCCCTGTATCTGAGCTCAGCTGTGGCTTCAGATAAAGGTTTCCCCCTGGCCAGGGTAGCCTTGGAGATAGCCTGGAAGAGATTCATCATGCAATCCTCGCAATCAATGGCTGCCTCCCATCACATTGCCTTGAGGATTTCTTCCTTCCTCTCCGATGAGCTCAATTTTGCTAGTATACCCCTTGATCTCTTACCAGGTTCCAAGTGAGGGGGGGCTCACTCTGTGTGTCTGCACAATACTAATTTCCTGGGCACCTACCTTGTCAATCACCTATCTGAAGAGTCTTTCACAGAATGCTACCACACTTGCTTCTTTGATGGATTTGCAGGCGTTGCATATGCAGATATTGTCCTTGCCGTTCCTTTTCATTTGTTCCATATCCTCGGTTAGTGCCAGGAGACTGGTCAGAGTTTCATCACATTTTATTGTAGGGTGCGATGGAGTCCTCATTGCTACTGACTGTCCCTTACAAACTGGACATCTCTAAATAGAACAGCCAGAGAGGCCTGCACCTGTTCTGACTGCATGGAGTTTTCCTGTCAACATGGCAGTCAGTTTGTCCTGCATGTTCAAACAGGTTTAAATAACGAGCAGCTGCTTTGGGTCTACAATTTGGATTTAAATTTGCTCTCTATTTTTCATTACATTTCTATGTTATTACTTTTGAAGCTACGAAAGAACTGGAACGAGCTGGATAGGCCTTTGTACCGTTTTGAAGCACAGAAAGCATTAAAACGATATTGTAAATGATTACATTCTTTTAATTTCTAGCTGTAATTAAAAGCATTGAGTGCATATTGCAATTTACAGAGTACATGTAAATGAAAGTCTAACCTTGGACAGGTCAATATTGTCTGGTCTTTGTTTACCAGCAATTTTCAAAGCATCTAACTGTCCCTTCCTTATTCCTATGATTTGCACTTTCACTACCCACCACCACTACCCCACTAACCTTTTACTCTTTCTGCGAGCAACATGTGTCTATTGAAAAGAATTTATGACTTATTCAAAATAAATGTTGGTATTTTTTAATACAATTGGGCATTTTTCTTTCCTTTTTTCTTCTTCTGTGTGTGCTCATGAAATATGTATGCGTAGATAGGTATTTTATGCATGCATGAAGAATCTTGTGAGGGTATTAGATACCAGTGTTGTAGCATTGCACACAACACATTGTTTAGAATTGAATTTTATTTTTTTAACGTATTGGTCATGGACCATTTTTTCATTCCTGTAATTAAAGAGTACTCAAAAAATTGAATTACGTGCTTATCAAAGTTTGCAACAGAATATTGTAAAAGAAGCACTGTTAACCAAACAGCTCAATACCTACTTTTTTACATGTCAAACAAATGCAGTCAACTCATCACGATTCATACCCACAGCCTGGCGGATTCTTCATACCCATGCACCAAGCTAAAACAAGATTTGTGACCTAACCTGATCCTTCATCTCCCATCAGGTGGCCCCATCCTCCACAGCCAGTCTCCGATCCATCTGGATTGATGAGTTTGCAGTTGGAACCAGTTCCTGAGATCAGAACCACTCCACCTAAGGAAAGATAAGTGAATATCCGGTATGGCAAATTACCTCATTCAACTTCCTTAATTCCTATGTCTGATCCAAATAAAACTTGAGGAACCACTTATCGAAGATGTGCAGAACTCTCTCTGCTTCTGAAGAAGAACTCGAAACAACGAACCGGAAAGCTTATGACCGCAAAATATTTACTTCTTAAAACATTTGGAATTAAAATGTTTGTTCTCGTAAAATATTGTGTAAGATTCTGAACTAAATGTAGTATGGAGCTCACTTAACCACCTGAGATAAATTACTGCCAATCATCCTCTTACATGCCCCTGTCTGATATGATCCGTAGTAAAAGGGTTTAACAGTATAATAGAAGAAACTTATGAGCTGTAGGTTTCCATCTGAATGACAGAAATTGAGGTGTCAGGCCCTGTTCTGGCAACCACATAGCAAACTAGAGCTACTCGGACCCAACCTCACTGGTGGAGGCCGCTTGCTTCTGGTGTCCTGCTGTCTGTCCTACTATGCTTAGTAAACTCTTTCCTCACTAGACTCTCAGGGGAGAAAGGGGGAGCAGTTAAAGGTTTATCATAAGGGAGGTAGTGTGAGCGAGCAAGAGTTCAACAACCACCACATACAATAATTAGTTTGTCCAGTGTAGTGTTACTATACTAGAAAGAAAGGACGTTATTACCACAGCACAAATTATTAAGACATTTTAATAGGGCTAAGATGCAAGATTGCAACAGCTACCAGGATGCCTAGTAAAACGGCCCACGCATTATGGCGCCATCTCCTCGTTCCAGGAGTTTGTATAGTGTCTAAAACACATCTGTAAAGTCATAGCCACAGATCAGGCACTTGTGCAGTTCTCTGCGTCTCCACTCATTAGGAATAATTTGAAGTTCAGTTAAAGAGTTTGTATCCAAATTAAAGGGATTGCTTAGGTAACAGTCACCGTTCTCGCTGTAGAATGCCACTTGCATGTATGCTATGGTCTCTCATATGTATCTGCTCACTTTGTCGAAGTTAGTCAGTGTTCCTCGGGCAGGGGTCCTCAGCTGCATCCTCACTGACTTGGGATTGTGTGTGGAAGTATTATTTGAGATTGCAGTGGCAATGAGGGAACACGACAGCAGGACTGCTCAGCAGGGCCCCATTCAGGGAGATATGGCCTCCAGACTGAGATGGGCATTTGTTGTCCAGTTGCAGCCTCCGTGCCAGGTTTACATAGGAGTTGTGCTTTTTTGGGCAGTTGCAGTCATCCAGGCGATGTTCACAAGGGCATTTGCTTCTTTGGGTAGGTGCGGACTCCGAACCTTGATCAGCTCCTGCTTCGGTGTAGTCGTCAGTGCCTCCTTCATGATTCTTGGGGGGCTTGGAGGGTTCCGATAGCAGCACCAAGACTTTGGGCACAACAGGGATGCCAGACAGTATGGGATGACAGGTTGGCTTGATTTCTGTACATGGTTCATTGCAGCAGCCCCGTCACCTCCCCTCCCCTCTCTGCTGGGTGACAGGCTGGCTTGAAAACCCAGCCCTTGAACAGAGCAGACCATCAAGTACTCTGTGGTGCACATTCCCTTCCTTCAACGTGAATAACTTAGAATTTTAACAAAGTGGGGTGGTTTGGGTACAACTTTTATACCAAGAATGTGGATCCATGTGCTAAACATTAACTGCCCATCTCCGCACTCGACAAACACAGAAAATGTCAGCAGAAGGTTCTGCATTACACATAACTATTGAACTTTACACAAGATGACCTAGCAGACTCACCTTTCCTTGACAGTGAAAAAAGTCTGGTCACACTAGAGAATCACATAACATGATACACTGCCAGCACCGTTTTATGTGATACACCCAGGGCATGGACAGGAGTCCAGTGCCTACTTTGGGGGACAAACTTGGTGCACCCCTCCAGATCATAGAATAGGCTGCATTGCAGGGATTCTGCGAAAACAGAACTATGCGTAGGATTATGGGACCTTAGTGCATAGGGACGGAGTCATCCTACCACCTGAGTACCCATGATCCAGAGATAGACTAGCTATAGTGTCTCACTTGCTCTCCTACTCACTCACAGAGACAGAAATGATTAAACATCCAGAGCACCACACTCCCGACTCTCTCAGGAATCGCGGTTGCAAGACACACCCTTTCGCTTGCACTCTTGTACATTTCCACAATAGGATCTGACAGACACAAACAAGTTTAAAACATTTATTTTAACTACTGTGCTCTAATATGCAGTATACATGCCACAACCAGCAGGAACATGAATAATACCAATATGTAAGCATAGCAATTAGTCCATCAATCATGAAAGGAGCTGTCATTATATAAAGACAGTATAGCCTAATCTCCCTCCCCTTGTATAGAAGCAGAATGATTATATATTAGAAGATCTCTGGGCGTTATCTGCCGACTTGGTACCTCAGTCCATAGATGGTAGATCTACATCATCGGTGCTGTCTTGCTCTTCTCCCTGGAGAGGTCCCTCTCCAAGTGATTGCTACTTTTTTGTGTACTCCAATAAAACCAAAGTACGTATTACCAAGCAACAGCTGCACTGGTACGTTTTGTCTAGGTGCTAGGGCCAGATCAGAACAGAATAACAAGGGACATTGTTGATCAACCTTCCTCAAAATGTTCAGGTTAAATCCCAGAAACCTGCAAAATGTGAACACAGCAATAGGTTCTCATGTGAAAATGGCAAGAAGGCATTTGCAAAATAAACTCATATGGGAACGTGTGCAAAGCAGCGAACAATCTGCAGCTTGCTCATGCTAACTTAGAGAAGATGACAATGTTCCACGGGCCATGTGACAGCTGTGGACCTTGCACTGCAATAGAGCTGAATAAACTCTAGATTAGCTTGATGCCAGGGACAAAACAGAAGTCAAGCTGCCAATCTTCCTAGCAGTTGCACACTTGGGGCAGGAATACACGTTCAACATTTTTTAAATGGGAAATTTAAATTCCAACAGGATGCTTTATCCAAACTGTCAGAATGATTTATCCAAACTCCATTGCTATTTTACTTCGCTCCATAATCACGGTCTAGGCATAGCCTTCTTCAAGATCCAGCTACAGCACTGTTCCCGTTCCCACTCAAAGCCGGTTTACAGATTCAACCACGGTCTGTAGTATAGATTAGGCTCCTGTTCTGCATTCCCCTAACCACATTCCCATTTGGCCTCAACACCTGTACGGCTGTAAGGAGGTTCCAGAAAGCAGGCAGACAACTTGTGTGCGTCTGTTAACTCTGAAAACTATGCTGAGGTGAACTTAGCACATGAGGAACAGATAGTAGGAAACTAGACAAAGAATGTTGATGTTAGAAGATTGGATAGTATGTACAAAAGATTCTAAAGGATGCAACACAAACATCAAGTCAGAAGTTGTCTTTTTAAAACTCTATGCTTCCATCACAAAGCTTTGTACAGACTGTCTTCCATGACCTACCAGACCCCTCTCATTACCCACACGAATGATCTTTGTTCTTCTCGATTGGCCTTCATTCCTTAGTTCAAGATAATGTGCATGGGAGGATGCCTCTTTCTCGTGGTTACAGACAAGGCAAGGAACGTCTTCCCTTAAAACTTTGCACTGGAAACGTATTACATTTTAGAAACTTCTCAAAACACATCAGTTTCTTTCCTAACTAGTTTCACCTGCATCCTTAATCTTGCTTCATTGGCAGTTTCTTCTCTTGTTGCTATCATCAGTACACCAAGTTCTTGGGTAATTGCACGCTTCATAAAATGCTCATTCACTTAAGTCATTATTTAATTAACATCTACCCACAAGCCATTTCAGTACAAGCACAAGAGAATGAGTGCATTTACAATCCATGATGATTAAACCAACACAACAGATTCCAGAGACCACAATGTCCTTCTCATAGATCTATATATGGCCTGTATAATTCCTGCCATCCCAGATCAGCTTAAAGAGGCTGCTGTGTTAATGCGGAGCAATCTAAAAGAGCACTTCATGAAACAAGAGTTAAGAAACCACTTCAACTGTGTGTTGTTCAAACAAGAAGTAATAAGAATATGTATCAGACTGTAAAAATTTAGCAAAGGGATAAAAGATTTGAACGTCTTTAATGATTACTCTAATGGAGACCCAATAATCAGAAAACTTATCATGCTACAAAACTAGTTTACATATCGTAGAACGTGCATAGTCCCAAACCTTGCCTAAGACTTGTGATTTACATTTTTCTCAATGGAGGAGCACGTTTCATGCAATTATTTAAAAGCGCCCTTCCTCTGTTAAAAAAAACTAAAAGACAAAGACGTAATCACGCTCGTGGAACTGTCCAGATGCATATGTATTAGACACCCTTGGAACAGGTGATTATTTACGCGATTCATATTGCTTGCTAGTCTATCAAAAAATATAGTCTACCCTACTGGTGGAGCACAGTTAAGATGTAATTGTGATATTTAATGTTCTACATAATATTATCCAATGCACACATTTAACTGTAATAAAACATGAAAAGCTGAGGATTTGAAATTAATACTATGTCGCCAATACAAAGTCCCTACATCCAATAGTTAGCTCTTACCGTGGCCGGTGGCTGTGGCAATTGCACCAATGGCATCTGTAGTGATGTAGTAATTCTCACTGAGTTTAGGAAAACGTTGCCGTAGCTCGTCCACAAGTTTGAGGATGGCTTCTTTCTGTTCTCCTCCACTCAGAGACATCCCCTGCATCACAATGAACTTAAAGTCAAATCTGTAACGCTTTTGGCCACCACTTCTATATTTGAGACAATTCAGTCTAGACTGGATGTGCTAAAGAAAGTCGTCATACGTTGCATGAGTAAGCTATCCCCATAGATACTATACCACCGTGCTTCAACACTGCCTTCACTCAGTATCCTACTTGTAACATGAGCCCTATCAACAATTATATACAGTGCCCCTATCTTTTGTAGCTTAGTTTGTGCTATATAAATGACTTTTTATACATTCATACCTGAATGTGTAAAAACATTCCACAGAAGAACAGCAGAGTGAATGTCTGGCACATCTAACTGTGGTTATGGGGATCAAGGGATTCAGACTCTAATGCAGACAGGTGCAGCCAACCATCCACACAAAGAAACCGATGAATAAAGGCGTTTTTTTTGTTTTTTAATTAAGCCATAAAATGTTGTGGTGGTATCGCCTGACAAATTATTTGTAAGTAACAGTACAAATGAGTGAATGATTCACGTAATAACTAAAGAGGTCTGTGCTAACTGGTGTTCTTTAATTCATATTACATCTGCAATAAAACACTGCTTTTCATTCCATTATGGGATATTTCTATGTCACCACTCATTTATTGCTATTCATAATTTACTTTATTGCACTATTTACCTTAGGTATTGGCAACTTCGCATATGCCCTTTTTTAGGATGGTGTTTTGTGTCCACAAAGAGAGGACTGCTCCTGGTGCAGTGCTGCAACAAATGCCATATGGAACAAGGCTCCCTTACAAGCCACTCCACTGTCACTCAAGTCACGTTTGTGGCTCCGGAGTACCAAAGCTTACCTATTGTTTGTCTATGTTCTCCCAACAGTTCTCTAAACCTGTCCCCATATTGAGTGCAAACTGGTAAACCCCATCTCTAGTGGGCAGCAGTTCTGCTCACAGCTGGAATATGTTGCATCAGTTTGCGTTTTGCAGGTGTGTGAGAGAGAGCAGGTCTTTGATATTCAACGACTGCATGGCGGCTGCTCGCCGGAGGAAAACAAACACTACCTGAGGGATTGCTGTAACCTTCAAGTCACCGGCCCAGCTCACCTGGCACCCCTCAATGTAGGTCACTCATAAGCTCTACTACTGCAAACCATTTTTAAGCCATTCTCCCGGATTTAGATTGATTGATTTATGGTATTTATTGTGCACACACTACCTGTTGGCTTCTAGGAACGGGCCACCTAAGTTAGCAAAAACAAGTGTGCTGGGGGCCTTTCTGAAGACGGTCAAGGAGGCCATGTGCCTTAGTCTGTAAGGCAGGGAGATCCAAAGAGTGGAAACTGAGACAAGAAGACTTGCCTCCTATGCTTTAATGCTTGACTTGGCATATTGACATCAATAGCTGATTGTGACCTCTTAAGAGCCCAGCGGATTCTATAGTGAGATCCTTATCTCTAGTTAACAGTGAGCTAGTTTCTTGACACATTAGAACATTGAAGAGCTAAGTTTAAAAGAAATTATGCCCTGGAACGATAAGCAAAGTAATTATTTTCAGGGAGCTGAGACACGCGCCGCTTTTGCCCTAAGTCCGATATAATGTAAACATATGCATGCTGAACCTGCTGAAAAAATTGAATTGGACAAGAAAGCTGAAACAGGAAGCTATTCCAACAGGCCAGTCGGGCATTTGCTTCTGTCCCTACAACCAGTACCTTCTGTGGACTGAAAAAGGAACATAGCGCTTAACTCCATAAGATGGTGAAAGTAATTCCCAATGACAGATCCAGTCTGGCAACTCGCTTCGGTTTCAAAGTAAACATGTAAATTTTTGTTTTATCACAGAGTCTGGCAAAATGTGACTAAGAATCTCAGGAACAGGGAGGGACAACAGATTGGAGCATCCAATAGGATCAAAGAGAACAAGCTTGGTATTGGAGTTCTAAAGCTGCAGGAAGCTGTCACACATCCATATTGTTACTTCTCTTTTGAAAGCTTTTGTGGATAGGTTGTAGGAGCGTAGTCTTGTGACTGATACACACTTGTGTGTCATCAGAAAGATTGGATGCACACATGCAAGTCCTTCAAGCTTTTAAACAAGGTGGACAAAATGGAACTTGTGGAGTGCAGATGACAGTGGGGATCAAAGTTAGGCTTCTTTATCAGCACTGATGTCAGCTTAATTATAGGGGCGGCCACTTAAACATTACTTCTACATCGCTGGGTAGGTTACTGTTCAGTTTAGAGGAGGATGCTCTGAAGTTGTGTTAGTAACTGGTCTTGACTGGAATGAGAAAGAAGCTTAGCAAATCTGAAATCCTTTCCAACAGCTAGACCCATCTAAAATCTGTCCGGGTAGATATTACCAAGTGCACTGGTGTGCAGGGCGCTGGTGCATAAAGCCTTTCATTGAAGTCTTCGCAGTGAGCCCGTCTAGGGCAATCTATAGTCTACTACAAAAAAAAATAGGGTTCCACATGATTTTGAAATAGGTCACGTTTGAAAGCAATCCAGACATTTTGCTTTCCCAGAATTTATTTTGACATACAACTTGTTTATTAACTATGCAGTCCTTCAAACAACACTAAAAAGCACCCGCTTTTTGGAAGACTGTTTTATTTGTGTCAATACTGCCCAGGTTTCAAGGAAAACAGGGTAACCTTGTCTGTACTATGGATTCTACTGACAGGTAACCAAAAAGCTTATAAGCGTTTCAAGCACCTGGTTGACAATGTGGAGCTAAACGTAAGTGGTAAGACAGCTTGGACTGCCTGCTATGAACTTGGAGGCTGGCATCTGGTGAAGGCTATGAGAGCACAGGCTGCTATCAGAGCAGACACCATGGAAAAGAAGTCACAAAATCCTCAGAGAAAGCTTGCTCCCAGAGATTTACAGGCCTCTGACTTTATGGCCAGTAAGGCATCAGATCTTCCTTTGCCACTTCAAGTAGCCTACCTGTCAGGAGGAGAAGTCAGAGCCGTCTGCAGGAATCAAGGCACAAGACCTCTGCAGCCTGCCAGGTTTAACAGTTACTTGACACGGATAGGCTTAACAGAGATATATTTGACAAAACTGTCAGAAATCAGAGGCTCCTAACCTGCATACCATAACCTGAATGCCATAGCGCTAGTCCAGCCCAGGGACAAGAGGCTGGGTGCCTGGAGCATGGTGCTGAAAGCAATCCACCCAAGACCACTAGGAGGTCTGACAGCAGAAGCGTCCCAAGGATGCCACTCTTGGAGTTCAGAAATCTCTTGAGTGACAGAGGTCAGATAATTCCCAATCCATCCTCACTGAAAACTTCCAGTTATCCGGCACAGGTTTAGGAAGCCTGGATGAAGGAACTTCCTCATGGGCCTTCGGTGGTGAAGGAGAAGAATCTATGGGGTTTGTTCTTTCAGAGGAGCAAACACTACCTAGGACAGTCTGAATATATGCCTCGGCACCGCCGGATTAATGGTGGACTATAGCCTGGGGACTACAGGGTACAAGACAACAAATGGGCATAATCTCTGGGCAACTCTTTTCTAACTTCCTAGCTTGCGCTCCACATTAAAGGGTGCATTATCTTCACCTGGAGTGGCTCTAGCGGATATTGGATAGTAGTGGCTCCCACAAGAATGTATACTCTAAAAGGGTATGTTTTGGGTTTGCACTGGTTGCAGGAACCACTGGAAGCGTTTTCACCTCATTTCAATGACAATAGAACACTGCATGTTCACTCTGAGGTGTGCGCTATATTAAAGTTTATAATCACTCATTCGTCTAGCAGAAGACATTGGCAAGAGCAGCTTAAAACTCTCAGCCAAGTAATCTGGATCTGAAAAGTTAATACCCTTCAAGAGGCTGACGGCCATAAAAGACAATCATCTCAAATTGCTTTGTTAGCCTATTGTTTGCATCCCATGACAAAAAATTCTCTAATCTGGTTTTGCTTCTGTTCCCATCTGGAGGACACTTTGTCTGTCTTTTTGGTCTTGACAGGTCCTACTTGAGAAGGACCAAGACTGCTTTGCACATGGCTGGTCTCAGTCTAGAGTTGCATAGTGGGTGAAAAACACAATGGACTGGAATGTGAACCAAGTAACTCCAGTTGGCGAGATTAATACAATCACTCCACCCATAATATTTTTTTGCCAATAGATATCCCTATGAACAGACTATGGCACCATCCCTGGCGCACTTCAGAAAGCAACTTAAGACCTGTTTTTTTATTGAGATGTCGCACTCACAGTGCCCAGATACCCCTAGGGGTGGCAGTGCTGCGATTTACAGATGATTGACGTTTCATTTTATTTTTTCGTAGTTTTATATAGCGCAAACTTGACCTGAAGGTATCAGGTGTCAGAGTGCTTTTACATGAGCACCAGTTGCGTTACACAAGGACACATTCACTGGGAGATTAAGTGATTTTCCCAGAATCATAGGATGTTGAGCATCATTGCAGAGACTTGAACCCGGTTCCCCAGATTTGAGATTGACCGCCCTAGCTGTTAGGCCACATCCTCTCCCCTATTGACTTGATTGATGACAAGTCTTTTTCTCTCTTTTTTTCTTTACAACAGGACAAGCCTAATGGCAGCTCTCAGCTGAGCTATACACATGAGGTACAGTCTTTTAGCATGTACTGTATTAGGGCAACTGCCTACTGGCACCCCCTGTATAAATCCATCTGCCTGTTACGACTGGGCCCCTCAATATCCTAAATCTAAATATGTGAGCAGTACTTGAATACATGAGCACCTGGATACCCCATTTAGAAATATAGCCCCTGAGGTTTTAGGATGCCCCAATGTGTTTTAGTGGTACTCCGAGCATCTTTCTTGCATGTCCCTATATGCATCTTTTCCCCCTTTGACCTGAGATCATTTTATAGCCCAGTGTACACATCTGGTTTGGATTCATGTAAAATGAATGGCGCAGGAAAGCTTTGTGTTGAACTTCCCAGGACAAAAGCACTTCAGGCCAACTCTTTTTGCTGGTAAGAGGGTTTTTAACTTACCAAATGCCCAGATCAGAAACATGTTCTTAGTTTGACCCAAGACACTCGAAGCACAGAGAACTAAGTAATCTCTGATCAACAGAGAAAGTTACAAGCACACTGCTGAAGCCAGTCACTCACTGCCTTTCTCATCCTGATAACACTGCAGAGACTTGAGAGCTGCTAACCAATGCGCGACTAGTCCTCCCAAGTTCCGACAACCAGAGTGACCTCTTCTCTTGACCACAGCACTAAAACAGGCAACCACAGTCAAGCAGACTGGCTCATTCCTGGTTTCCATTACTTCCATAATAAGTCAGCTTCAACCTGCATCTACAGGTGGCCCTTGGCTCATCATGGCAAGCTTATATTTCTTCCCTCAGCTTTGTTCGATCACTCACTGCTGAGGAACAAAGACATATTCATATTCTAGATATGGATACCAAAGGCCTGCACATGTCCCTGGCATATCTCACTTGAAGCAGCTCTCAAAGGATCTTCTGGTGGTGGATGGTGTGCCTGGAGGCTCATGAAAGTGCATGATTGCATGTTGTTTAATTTTCCAGGAGCAATGCCATGACGCTCCTACAGATTTGGTTGCTCATTTGTCTAAGGAAAGGTGGGTTAATGGCTTAATTGAGTGTATTTTATTTATCTTAATTGTCATTGTGTATGCAGTAGTGGTCAATTCAAGATGTCTCCTCTGTAACTCTTAATAAAACAAAGAAAAAACAGCATGGTATTTGGGAAGGGCAATTTGGAAAATCACTGTTATTTGGAAGGGGTTATTCTGAGGCTGGAACGAATCACCTAGTTTCAGATTCTAAATCGGGATACCAACACAAAAAAATGTGAATTTCATCATAGAAATCTATTAGATGTCAGAGCCCTGTCAAAAGGGCTGCAACAATGGAGGAGGGGTGATCTAGTGGCTGTGTTGCTGCATTTAAGGTAAAACAATTATGTTTTCTAAACTCAACTTCCTCACTACCCCACAGTGGCCCTGGTCAAATGTTATGATATGTTATGCAGATCTCTAGAGCGCACTATCACCCAGGAGTGTATCCTGGAGCTGAGCAGGTTTGAGTCTAGGCACAACTAGGGCCTAGTGGGACTACTCGAAAAGCCAGGTCTTCAGCTTTTTACAGAATTCATGAAGTGAGGGCCATGCTCTTATGTGTAAAGGCAGGTTAGGTCATTCCATGCTTTGGTAGAGCTGCAGGAGAAGGCTCCCCACCAGATCTGGTTTTCCACATGCGCGGAATTTGTGCAAGTAGTAGTTCTGAGAAGGGGAGGTGTCTGGGAGGTTTGTGAAAGCAGATGCAATTGTTGAGGTATGCTAGTCCAGTGTTATGAAGTGCCTTGAAAGTGTGGGTGAGGAGTTTGAATTGTGCTTGTATGTGAATGGGGAGCCAGTGGAGCTCCTTCAGGTGAGGCGTGACGCGAGTGCGGCGTGGGAGAGAGAGCGAGAGAGATTCTGGCCGCTGAGTTCTGAATGTTCTCCAACCTTCTGAGAAGTTTTTGTTGATCTCGGCATAGAGGGTGTTCTCATATTCCAGCTTGCTTGTGACAAGGAGGTACATGATGGTTTTACAGATGCGGATTGGGAGCCATTTGGTAATCTTCCTCAACATCTACAGGGTATAGAAGCACGAGGCGGTGACGGCATTGACTTGGGCTATTATGTCGAGTTTGCTGTTGATCCTGAGGTTCTTGAAGTGGGTGGTGGGGGTGGGTGTCAGTCCAAGCTCTGGTGGCCATCAGGTAGAGGATGTGCTCTTCCTGAGGATCACAATTTCGGTCTTGTTGCTGTTCAGCTTTAGACAGTTGGTCTTCATCCAGTGGGTGATTTTATTCGGGCAGGCATTGAACTTGATCATGGTACTGGGTGTTTTGTCTGTGAGGAAGAGAATGAATTGTATGTCATCGGCGCAGGAGAGGACGTTGATATCGTGAGGGCGAATGATTCTGGTTAGAGGGATTATGTACGCCTTAAAGAGGGTCAGGTTCAGGGAGGATTGCAAAACTCCAGTAAACAGTGGGTGGTTGTTGAGGTATTCGTTGAGGTGATTTTCATGCTCTTCGCAAGTATCCTAACATCTCAAAAAGTGTAAATGTGTTGAAACAACATGAATATTAGACAAAAAAATGACTTTACACAACTAGCTCAATTCAAGAAACGTACTCAAGTGGATTAAGTTCACAGTCTCTTCTTAGTGAATTCCCTTTACTCCCTCACTTCCTAGTCTCTCTAATACTAGTTTTCCACAGGGAGGGTGATACATATTCACATTTTTAACCCTTTTTCAAAAGTCTCAGACATTTGTAAGTCTTTGGAAGTACATATCACTCATCTTTTGATTATGAATGTTTTGTCTTTTTTAATTCCAATTAAAATCCGTATGAGATTTGTCTGTGCTTATTCTTCACAAGAGGGAATGTCTGTACCCTTGCACACTTTACCACTCTGTGAAAGTCAGAGTCTATCTAATAAGAACTTGAAAAGGAAAGCGAGAAGCACTGAACAATTTTCTCACCAGTGATTTAAGGGGAATGTGAGGGTCCAGGCCAGCCTGCTCTTTTGCCTCCGTGACCATTTCATTGATAGTTGACAAGCACTTATCGGTCCCAACCAGCTAGAGGAAGGAGACAAAGTCAAAGCAAGAGAGAAAAAAAACATATTAATCTCACAATACCAATTTAAAACATCTTCTCCCACACTTCCCCCAAAACATGAAAACAGACAGCTTGCTTGATCTCCACAGGCAGATGCGCTTTTCAAAGATATCAAAGCTTATCAGCAGTGAAATATTTCATAATGGTCTCACCAGAAAGCGTTTTACGGTTGTTTCCATAAGATAAAATTCCTTAAAACTAAGAATCTACATACTGCATTTAAGTAAATAAAAATTGAGCAAGACCTCAAATCATCTTTCTTCTAGGACCAATAATTGCATGTTTCGCAACAGGATTTTCTAAAAATTTATGCATCTAACATATCATTCATATGCATATATTCGTCTCACAGTAACAACCCTATGGTTAGAGGTCTTGTTTGTACTTACAGTTCTTAGATGAATCTGTCACCAAGACACCAGTTTTACAATTCTGAACTTACATTTAAAATCAGTCCGTACAGCTAGTTGTAGTCTTTGTTCAATGGAACTGAACGAATTCAACTAATACAGATGATAAAGATTTGTAAAAGAACTGTCCAGGACTGGAAAAGTCCTTGTAACGCTGAATAATCTGATGGTCCAATATGTCCCTAAGCCACCAATGGAACTGGCTAAACCCTCTTTCTGCAATTCATCACAGTGATTAGAAGTTACAATTAAACTCCTCAGGTGTGAGTGCACATTTACACTAAAGGCCAAATACCACCACTACTCAATTTCTATGAGTGTTGGGCAAGGTAGAAATGTAGCATGTAAGTGGCCGCTATTATCTTCAAAACTAACAATGCTTGATAGGAGTGCCTTTGACAGCAGTCTATTTGGTTGTTAAGCAGTATCCCCCCTCACCCCGCCTCTGTCCAGACGTTCAGCTTGATAACAGTCTATACCTCATTCTGCGGTATCTCAGCATTCAAGATAAATAGGTAAAATCCCTACTTCACATAATTCTGCTTTCACTTTCAACATATAGCATCAGTCCAGTCATCCTGTTTACTCTTCCCTCTTTCTGCTGTATCACCTTTCGATAGAGGAACAAGATTTCACTGCCTCAAGAGTCTTAACAAAACCACAAAATTATACAAAAGTTTAATTAGCGTCATGTCAGAGAGTAATATACCTTTACGTTTATATTCTGCTGTGTGGAAGGTATAAGTCTAATAAAGACATTCTGAGAATTACATCATTCCACTGTCCCTTTGTTTTTACTGATTTGTGATTGGTACTTATGCATCTTCAGTGAAGTACATGAAACTACAGTCTATCATGTTTTAACAATGAAAATAAAACTAGGGCTTGAAAAGTGTTTCTCCTAAACAGGACAAGCCACTCATGATTTCTATGGGTTAAGCCTAATATAGCAGCATAGTAATAAGGGCCTAGATGACTGAGTAACATATGGATGCCCCAATAGTTTATCTAGGTTGACCACGTGCAGGGAAGAGAAATAAGGTGTACTCTGAGAAGACGAGCATATGACTTCCTTAGGATGTTTCCGGCAGGCAAGCTAGTAGTGTCCAGGAAAGTCTTTTCAAGATGGCGATGATAAAAATAGTTTTGTAAGGTAAAAAGATAACTCAATTCCAAGGTTGGAATAACTGTGGGCCTTTGATATGCACAGGTGTTATAGTTGGACAAGGAAGAACTGGTAGCCTCTGACCAGCCACAAAGATCACAAGTTGATGACTCTTTCTCAACAGTCTGTCTAAAAAAAATATTCCATTGACAATTATTGAGTAGAAGGAGTGTATGGTACATGCATTAGGCAATTATGCTGTCACAGACGTTGGGTCATCAAGGCTCATATGGGAGACAGAAAAAGACAAATTGATTCCCAAATATTGGAATGGATAAGAATATATTATATCTGGCAAAGGTTACAGAGATAAGGAAATCGTTACCCTGTAATCATCTGTTTGTGGCATGCAATGCTGTAGATTTACATGCTGTGCATACTCCCGATATCTAGTGTTGGGCTTGGGCATGTTAAGTTGATTTTCGTTGAAATAGTATTTGGAGTCTGAAGGTTTAGTGACACCACTCATGCTTGGTAAGGGGCATCAGTTTCATTTAAAGATTGTTTTTTCTGCCCAAAGGGTGAGGACATAAATGAAGCATAAGGATACATGAAATAAGACTATGGCACAGAACAGGAAATGTAAAAAGTAGTACGGTGACTGCAACATCACATGGCTCCCAAGGAGGAGGGTGGGGGCAGGTGAATCTACAGCACTGCATGCCAAGAAGAGATGCTTACAGGGTAAACTTTTCTGTTTGTGGTATACGAGGTTGTGGATATACATGCTGTGCATAGACTGTAAAGCAGTCCTCCCATATGCAGTGGCTAGCCCTAGGATGGTGTAGAAGACTGATAAAGTGTACATGAGACAGCAGGGCCAACCCTAGCCTGTTATCAGGCTAAAACCTCCACAAAGTAATGTTCAGTGAAAGTGTGGGGGTGTACCAGGTAGCTGCTTTGCAGATGTCAGCTAGAGGGATGTTGCCTAGAAAAGCTATTGAAGCCCTTTTTTAGGTATCGGCCTGCGTAAGCAGCGCTTGCGCAGTCTCGCTGGCGAGAAATGTTGTCTTTCAGTATGGGGGCTTGAACCCGCCCCTCTTCTCCATTGGCTGGCTTCCTAAACGGAGGCCAGCCATTGGAGGAGAGGGGCATCACTCCGTTCAAGCTCGGATTCGGGGGGGTGTTTTTTAGGTTCCTTCTCTCCTCTTCCCATTGGCTGGAATTTTACATTCCAGCCAATGGGAAGAGGAGAGAAGGAAAAACATGTCCCCCAGTCGCAAAATGGTGACGCGTTTCTCCGAGGCATTTCTGCCTCGCCTCGGAGAAATATGGTGGCGCTTGTTAAGCCTTCCTTGGCTTATTTAATTATTTAGCCGCGCATTGGCTCTACTGCCTATTTCACTCTACTGCCTATTTCACTCCCCTGCCCACCTCCATGATTTGTTAATCCTTCCGTGGCTTCTTTACAAAACATCGGGGCTGGCTGTAATCATGCAGCTAATCCACACAGGAGCCTAGGGGGGAAAAATAGGGACAGGGTAGCCCCCCAATCAACACGTTTCAATAACAACAACCCTGTACCCAGGACGTTTTCTTATCACACAGTTACTTCTATTTACTGCTTTTAAATTTCACTGGGAAAGCACAAAGTCAACATCCAGTGCCACAACCCCTACACACAGAAATGGGTGTGTTATCAGTGTTACGTCCAACTTTCAACTAAAAGTAAGGAATCTCCAGATGGAATTCAAGGTGACAGTCACACAGAGCAATAAAAATAATAATGATGTCTGGAGCTGTGGTAAGAGACCCAGGAAAGGGACGGGGCTAAATTCGCCGGCTTGGGCAGCTGTTAATACAGGCTGCAGGTTCAACCGGACCGTCGGACCTCACTGCTTCTCGCTGCTTCGACAAGCACCCGAAGGCGGGACCGCACCGGCCTAAAGAAGATTGGGGGTGGATGCGAGCCTGGACTGAGACTGACCGGAAGTGTTATCTGAGAGACGTAAAAGGAGGTTCTTGTTATTAGACTTATTTCTTGATGCCCATCAATACAAATTTCAGGCTCCCAGCAGTGAAGGGAAACATGCACTGTCTCTTGCGTGACTCTTTTCCGGCTCCTTTGTCCTTTCATGTCACGCCCCCTCATCCCAGGTTAATTCTTGCTGCACTCCCTCCCCCTCCAGCCGGTCTCGGAAAGCCCTCGGGCAGAGAGAGGATGGATGGAGAGCGAGAGGAGGAGGGGCAGTGGGAGGAGGGACGAGACGCACCGGGCTCTGCTGGCGAGGAAGAGAGCCCGGCACAGTCCGAAAAACTCTTCCCAGGCCCGGACCTAGCCCACCCGGGGGGAGAGCCCAGTGTGGGGGGCTCTGTGTGTGTGGGGGGGGCTGTGTGTGTGTGTGGGGGGCTGTGTGTGTGTGGGGGGGGCTGTGTGTGTGTGTGTGCGTGTGTGTGTGTGTGGGGGGGGGGCTCTGATTGTGTGGGGGGGCTCTGTGTGTGTGTGTGGGTGCAAATGCAATAGGTCTCGCATTTGCGAGAGATTAAGTTATTACTCTCTACTACTCTCTAATGCTTACCTATTGCCATTGTAAATGACAATACCATATATTTATCGGTTTAAAGAAAAAAACAATAAATGAAAAAAATGAAATTTGCAATGCCAATAGCTCTAACTTTAACAAAGACGAGACCATTGCATTGTAAATGCTTGTTTTACAGGGGAAGTGTGGCCTGGGAGAGACAGGAAATGGCCTTTAAGGTTGGTATACATTTGACTAAACACCATGCAATACAGGATTTAGAGAGAGCACAGCCTTGGAGTAGTATTGAGAAAGAAACAAAAAGTGGTTGTCGCTTTTGGAAAGTTTTAGTCATATCAATGTAATACATGAGTGCTCTTTTGACCTCCAGAGTATGAAGAGCTTGTTCCACTATGAACTCTGGCTGTGGGAAAAACACTGGCAGTTCTATAGTTTGATTCAAATGGAAGGTAGAGACTACCTTAGGAAGGAACTTAGTATTTGCCCTGAGGGCTACCCTGTCCCAGTGGACTTGAAAGAAGTGGAAGAAGGGTTCTTCCAGGGGTTGAGCTTATAGCTAAGTGACATGTCTTAGGGAAGTGATAGGTACTAGAAAAACAAACTTCTGAGGCAGAAACTGTAAGAGGCATAGTGTAAACACTCAAAGGGTGGTCTCATAAGTCGCGTTAGGACAATGTTGAGGTTCACACACAGACCAGATGCACCCTAGGTGGGATAACCTGTTTGGGTCCCACCATAAAAGCCTTGATGACAAGGAGCCTGAAAAGGGAGTTTTGCGGTTTGTTTTTAAGTTAAGCAGCAATAGCTGGAGGTGTATTTGAGGCCTGAATTCTGAAGGTGGAGCAGACTGCAGCTATGTCCTGACTGCCATTCAAAGAGGGGCAATCTGTCTAGGAAGACAGCAGTGCACAAAACTCTTCCATTTGGCTGTGTAGCAGCCTCAGTTTGTGGGTCAACACGCCTCCTTAAGGACAGACATTCTTAAGGTAGATTGAGATACCCAAACGCTAGGAATGCAGGGACCACTTCACAAGGTTGAACTGTTTGGGGTGTCTGAGCATGCCCTCATTCTAGGAGAGAAGATCCAGGCTGATTGAGCAGCTTCTCGTGAGGCACTAGGGACAGCAGGCGGAGAGTGGTGAATCAGGGCTGCCTGCCCCAAGTTGGGGCTACTAGGATGAGAGTGAGGGACGTTTGCTGAAGCCTGTGAACCATGAATGTAAAAGTGAGAGAAGCGGGAAAACATACGCAAATATCCCTGACCAGTTCATCCATAATGCACTGCCCATCAACTCATGGGCTAGTTGAGGAATCCTGCTGAGCAGCTCTTCAAAGGTGTTGCCCAATCCTGGAATTTACTCTGAGTAGACGGACCCTGTGAGATATCGCCCATCAACAAATGCTCTGAGCTAGAGCAGACAACTGCAGGGAATGTGTGCCGCCCAGGTAAATCGTGGTGGTCACATTGCCCGTCCAGACTAAAATCACCTTGTGTTGAATCCAAGGGAAGAACACTTAAAGTGCTAGTTGAATTGCAAATAATTCCAGGTGGCTGATGTGAAAGCTCCGTTGGTCGGGCGTCAAAAGGGTCAACTCTTGAAGATGCGCTTCCTCAACCAGAGAGCGAGGCGTCCTCTGTAATGGTTATTTGCAGAACTGAGTCCAGAAAGGGCCCCCCCTGCAACAGGTTGTTGGTATTCCACTACTGCAGAGTGCAATGACTAAGGTCCCAGATCAACACTACATCATCCCGTTGACCCTCCACCCATAACCACTGTTCTGCTAGGCACTCCTGCAACTGACGCATGCGTAACCTAGCATATGGGATGATACCGATGCAAGAGGCCCTACTGTCTAGGAGGCGCATGACTTGTCTGACCATTACCTGACAATCTAGTTGAAAAAGAGGAAGCAGCGAGCACTGGGAATGCTTGGACTCTTGTTGGGCTGGGAATGCTTTTCCCTTTAAGCAGTCGTGTATAGTTCCAAAAAAGGGTTGTACTTGCAGGGGTTGGAGGTGGGACTCGACATTGATGGTAAAGCCTAGGTTGCCGAGGAGGCCTGTGGTGGTCTGAGTGTGCGTTAGGCACTGCTGCTACGTTGCACTCTTGATCAGGCAATCGTCCAGGAAAGGGAACCATGGATGCCATTCCTTCTGAGGTGAGCAGCTACCAAGCAGAACACTTTGGGATCTGGGAGCTGTGGTCACTCCAAAGGGCAGCACTTTGAACTGGTAATATGGACCACTTACCACAAACCAAAGGAACAATCGATGTGCAGGGTGGATGGGGATGTGAAAGTAGGAGTCCTTCACGTCGAGAGCAGTCATGAAGTTGCCATGTTGAACGAGAGGGATGACATCTTGGAGTGTTACCTTGCAGAAGTGCTCAGACAGGTTGTACTAGTTTAGGGGCCTGAGGTTGAGGATGAGCCCAAGGGACCAGTCCTTCTTTAGAATGAAGTTATAGGGAGTACACTCCTTTCCCCCCAGTGTTCTCGTGGCACAGGTTCTATCGGCTCTTTACTGAGCAGTGTGCATATCTCCTCTTGACGCTGATGCTCTGGGTCAGTTTCAGTCTGCGGAGGACATTTGATGGTGTTCGGATGAGTTCTAGACAGTTCCCCCCTCTGCTGCGACATCAAAAACCCACTGACGTCATCTCTGCCCATCTGGGAAGACACCCTTGCAACCTTCCCCCTATAGGTATTGAGTGGTTGGGGAGTTGGTAATTGAGCCACTGCTTGGCAGGTGTGGCCCCTTTGGGGGCCACACCTTTCCCCCAACCCCTACCTCGTTTCCCCCCCTGTAGTAATCCCAAAGGGTGTTTGAGGTTGTTGCTGCCTGGGGACAGATGCGGATGCCTCAGAAGTGGTGGTTTTGCCTCTGCTGTGAAAATGTCGTGGCGAAAGAAGTCCGACACAAGGGGATCTGCAAGGCAACCATGGCTTTGGCCGTCTCTGTAACCTCTGATTTTTTCCAGCATCTGGTCACCTTGCCCGCTGAACAGATGCTCACCATCAAAGGGAAAGATGACCAGGTGCTGCTGAACCACTGGTTTAAAGCCATAGGCACGCAGTCAGGCGTGTCTGCAAAGAAAGCTACTGATATGGACGCCAAGAGCAGCAGTGTCTGCTGCATCCAAGGGACACCGATATTGGTTTTGGAGATAACTTTTCCTATGCAACCAGCTCCTGACCTCTCTTCTTGTACTGGTCGGAGAGGTGTTGCAGCAACTCCGCCATCTTGTCCCAGTGGGCACGGTCTTACAGGGAGAGTAATGCCATATGCCAACACACAGCAGATTGGGTTGCTACCCTCTTCCCTGCTGCGTCTATTTTCTTACTCTTCCGATCTGGAGGGGGGCACACCGCTTGCAGTGTGAATTTGCACATTCTCGTGCATTATGAACCACTAGGGAGCCAGGTGGCAGTAGTCCCTTAATGTAAGGAGAGTACGAGCGGAAGCTTTACACTTTTTGTCCATCCTGGTCGTGATGACTCAAGCCTTGACTGGCTCCTCGAAGATGTCAGGGGCTGGTTTGAGCATCCCCTTAAGCACCGGGTGGTATTACCTGGGCTTCTGTGTGGTGGAGAGAGTCTCCAAGAGAAAAGTATCCTCCTCAGCCAGCTTGTGCATCTCAACTTTGTGGTAAGTAGCTGCCCTCTGCAGCACATCATGGTACACAGTAGTTTCGGCCAGAGAAATGTGTAGCTGGATATACGTCCGGATCCGTGTCCCCCAGGTGGTCTACATCATAATCACCCCATGGGTTATTGTGGGGTTTGGGGTTCTAAGGTGCATCATAGGGAGACCTAAGACTATCCCCCCAGACTCTGAGGGACTTTGGTGGAGGGTCCCCTGGTAGTGGTGGGGAGGGTGCCCTTGGAGGAGAACAGGGCAGAGGAGGGGGTTGGGGTGGAGGTAGATGTGGCACAGGAGGTAGTGGGGATGTGCTATTCGGTTCCGACTCAGAGGGTGGATTTATGTGCTCCACAAAAGTCTGTTTCCTCTTTAAAGGGACAGCGTAGTTTGCCTGGAGGACAGGCTTATCCAGAATTGATCAAGTCCTGGACTATATAAACCTTTCTATTATGGGTGCATTCTCCAGTGCAGAGGAGCGGATAGAGGCCTGAAAGTGCCAGGCCCAATACGGGGCATCCACGTATTCGACCATGGAACCGAAGCAGAGATGACCCGACACTTGGAACTGATGTTGGATAACACTGTTTATTCAACCGACGAGGTAGCCCCTTATGCCTCACCATTAACCCCAGAGCACGTAAACGCACAATTAGCGTAAAGTTCTCTGATCCACACCCCATTGAGGTGCCTGAAATGTGCGGCATTTCCCACCCACCCCATAACCTTTATAAGTGGCATAAAGGTGCAGGACTGAAAACACAGGTAAGTGAAGCCCAACTGTCCTTGTAGGGGTACTACTCTTCCACCACTGACCTCTACCTCCACGTTCAAACATAGGACCCCTTTCAGAGAACGGTTGACGTAATCCGTTCTTTCACTGGCAAATTAGAAGATCAGAGCATCGCTTAAGATTGTTTTGTTGGCCCAGGGCATTGCAAAACAGCACTGTCTTTACATCTTGGTATTTTTTGTGACCTTTGTGAAACTGCATTAGTCTAGCAGTAACTTGCTTCAGCCATGCTTTCCTGCTCACTAACGCTGCTCACAGGAAGTGCCAGTTCCCGCAGTTGGCCTGGTTCCATCTCTTGGTTCGTGCGTCGAAAAAATAAAGACTAGATTATTATATCAAAGTGTTTGTAATATTACCATTAATATTCGGAGTTTTTTTCACCTGTTCTCATGGGCTCCGCGTTTTTTAAAAAGAATTAATCACATGACCCCATTCCAATCTTAGGAGCATTATTTTATTTTATTTATTTATTCAAAGTTTTATATAGCGCGAACAAGATCCTTACAGATATCAGAGCGCTTCACAAAGACAGGGTAGGGGCAGTAGGAATGAACAGCGGTAATGGGAGCAACGTAGTAGTCACTAACATGATAGGATAATAATAGCATACATAAAACATATCAATATACAATCAGGTAAAGAAGTAATATAAGACAGCACAAGTCATTGACCCCACTACAGAGGTGTTCAGGTATACCTTGGGTGTCTGGAAGGTTTATACCAATGTTTTAGTATAGAGGAAGCACTGAGTGGGGGCATCGGGAGAGTGAATCAGTGACCCAACGTGTATCATATATTGGTCGGTAGTATGAAAGTAGCGTAGTAGTGTCCCCATCAAGTAGAGGTATAATGCCAAAAGACAAGGTGTGCATTGACACAATGCAATGCAGGGTCTCTGATCCAGCACCTATAAGGTTCAGGAGATCTTGGCCAGTAGGATGGTTTTCACCTCTTTCTTGAAGAGTGCCGTGGAGGAGATACGCCTGGTTTCAGGAGGGCGCGCATTCCAGATCCTGGGTGCCATTCCTGAGAAGGAGCGCTTGTAAGTTTTCTCTTTCCGGAATCTACGAGGTTTCAGGAGTAGATTTTTTGAGCTTCTATTGGATCTCGAACCTGCTGATATAGACAACTTTTGAGCGAGGTAGTTGGGTGCATTGTGGTGCACGGCCGCGTGAGTCATAACTGCAATTTTTAGCTGTATTCTGGCTTCAATAGGCAGCCATTTTAGGGACTTTAAGTCTGGGGATATATGCGAATGTTTTCTTGAGCCAGTAATGAGTCTCGCGGCAGCGTTCAGGGAGGCTCTTAAGGGTGCTGTTGTGGATAGCGGGAGTCCGCTGAGGGCCACAATTCCGTAGTCTATTCGAGGGATGACTAACGCTTGTACAGCAGTTTGGAAGTCTTCAGCAGGGAGGAAGGGTTTAATTTTCCTCAGTGTGTTGATTTGGAAATTAGCTGCTTTTGTGGCTTTGCTGACGTGCTGCTGCATGTTGAGCTTGGCGTCCAGTGTGATGCCTAGGGATTTCGCTGAGTCCACGATGGTGGGTTGGACATCGAGTGCTGTTAGGTTGTTGAGCCATGTTTGGGTGGGGGAAATTTTCGCCGGGGGTGAGATGAGTAGGAACTCAGTTTTCAGAGCATTTAGTTTGAGGTGGTTATCGGCTAGCCAAGATTGAGTGTTGATAAGCGTGGAATTCAGATGTTTGATATCTTCCGGGGATTGAAGCTTTAGGTACAGTTGTGTGTCGTCGGCGTACATATGGAATTGAACATTGGAAGCTTGGAGCAAGGTGGCGAGCGGTTCCATGACGAGGTTGAACAATGTGGGGGAGAGGGAGGATCCTTGTGGAACACCTAGATCTGCAGGCACAGGTGAAGATAGCACATTGTCGATCTTGAACTTCTGAGACCGATTGTGAAGGAAGGACGAAAACCATTTGAGAACAGTTCCCGATAGACCCATTCTAGTGCTTAGCAACTCCAGCAAGTTCTCATGTTTGACCGTGTCAAATGCTGACGAGAGGTCAAGAAGGATGAGGAGGCAGGACTCATTGCGATCAAGAATTTGGAGGGCGTCATCAATTATGGGTGTCATAGCTGATTCCGTGCTATGTTTCGCTCAGAAGCCTGATTGATGAGAGTTGAGGAGGTCAAATTGGTCAATGTGTTTTGTTAGTTGGAGTTGGACACATTTCTCCAGCAGTTTGGCCAGGGTGGGGATATTGGTGATGGGCCGGTAATTGTTTAGGTCAGACGGATCTGCTGTAGGTTTCTTGAGTATAGGTGTGACTTGCCCCACCTTGAGGGAGTCTGGAATGAGGCCTTGTTGCAGGGAGCGGTTGACAATTTTGGTCCAGAGAGGGAGGAGCAAGGGGATGAAGTCTTTTACAGCATTAGCAGGTAGAGGGTCTGTGAGGTGATTAGAGGGCTTCAAGGTGCAGAGCAGTTTGTGTATTGTTTCTATCGAAGTACAGCCAAGATGCCTTGTTTTTAGGTTGAGTGTTAGCCATTCTGGTGTGGTTGGGGAATCGGCTTACATCCATGATGAGGTCATTTCTTATGTTGTCTGTCTTTAGCTTAAAGAAAGCAGAGAAGGCTTCACAGTGTGGGGTGTCGCTTGTTGTGCTGTTTGATTGTAAGGGTTGTGTCTTTGTTTGGGTCTTGATTAGTTCGAACAGTTTTCTTGGCCTGTTTTTTGCTTGGTCCAACTGGCGGCTGAAGAAGTCCATCTTTGTGCGCTTTATTTTCCTGAAGTAGGCATTTCTCTTGTTTTTAAGCCTTTTGAGGTGCAGTGCTGAAGGGTCCGATCTCCAGGTGCGCTCTGCCAATCGCATAGTACGCCTGTCGTCATTGAGTCTATCATCATACCAGGGGTTAGAAGTTTTGGTGGAGACTCTCTTCAGTTGCAGTGGGGCGACTTCATTGACTATTGTATTCATAGATTCAAGGTAATGGTCAGTCAGTGATTGAACATCCGGGGCACCAGAAGGGGGAAGGAGGAGATTGCCGAGGTGGGGAGGCAGGGTAGAAGGGTTAAGATTCTTCATGTCCCTTTTCCATGCTTTGGATTTGATTGGTTGAGCCGCGTTAGGTTTAACTTTTTCATTGATAAAGAAGGTGATAATGTGGTGATCTGACCAGTCGCAGGGTAGAATCGCCTCCAGTTGTGTAGAATTCTCTTTGGCAATGATGAGATCAAGTATCGAGCCTTTGTCGTGTGTTGGGCTGTCGCATAATTGGGTGAGGTCAAGCGCATTAAGGAAAGTTTTGAGACTATTCACCACTGTGTCTTTCTGATCGTTCCAGTGGAGATTGAAGTCACCCAGGTAGACTTGGGTGGTCTGCCGGCCGGCATTGGAAGTGATCATGTCCATGAGTTGTTGGGTGAATATGAGATTGTCACCAGGCGGGTGATAGATGAGATGTAAAGCACAAACTTGTTTGCCCTCGCTGGTGATGTCGAGGCAGAGGAGTTCACAAGAGGAGAGGGAGGGGGAGGTGACTTTAGTAACGGAGGGGTTGCTCCTAAAAACGCATGCAATTCCCCCGCCCGTCTTGTCTGAAGACCTGTCTAGCCTAATGATGTGATAGTTGGGGGGGACTAGTATGTCCATAATCGGGGTAGAGGCTTCAATAAGCCAAGTTTCTGTTAGAATGGCTAGGTCCAGATCCCTCGCTGAGACGAGATCAGCGATGTCGGAGGAGTGTCTCTGGGCCGATCTGCAGTTGAGTAGGATGCATTTGAGTTTGGGAGAGAGAAGGGTAGT
The DNA here is from genome assembly GCF_964261635.1 of Lissotriton helveticus. Lineage (NCBI taxonomy): Eukaryota > Metazoa > Chordata > Amphibia > Caudata > Salamandridae > Lissotriton > Lissotriton helveticus. The sequence continues at coordinate 93,988,859 of NC_136059.1, forward strand.
CGAGCTTTCTAGAGTGAGGGGAACTTTTCTGAGGTTGTTAGGGACGGAACCTCTGTTGTTGAGAGTTGGGAGCCTCAGAGGGTTTGTAATAATTGTGGGTATGGGGATGTGTGAGTAGGATATGTGTTTTACCGGGCCTGGGCCATAAGAGCGTAGGAGAGAGCATAGGTCGCGGTCCGACAATGTGTTGAGGACACGACGGGGGCGTTGGGAGTTATTGCGAACCGGGATAGTCGTCCAGCGCTGGTGTCGTTGGAGGCGAGGGTGTGTAGAGCGTCGTTTGTAGGGCAGAGGGATGATGGGAGGTAGTCTGGGCTGTGATGAGAGAAGGTCTTTGATTGCGTGGACATCTTTTTTGATTTGTCGAATATCCTCTTTGATTTGTTGGAGAGTGGATAAAGTCAGGTCAGGAGGTGCATTGGATAGGTGGAATCAAACTTTACACATCAGAATGTACTAGGTAACAGCAGTGTAGTCTAGGTGTAGAAAGTGGCTGGGTGCAGCTTACGTGACTAAACGAGTGAATGAGGTAGTAATAATCAGTGCAACATCGTGAAGTAGCTTATAACGAAGAACCAACAAATAAGTGAATGAGGTAGCGAACAATGAAAGGTGAATGATAGGGATGAAGGTGAGATAGGTGTAGCTTACCGCATATACAATATAAAAATAGGGCTAAGCTACTAATGAATTACTGAATCCGAGGGGCAAAATAGTAATACATGTGTGCAAAAACAAATGTCAACCGTAGGTTACATAGAATAAATGGGACACTAGTGAGTGGACAAATATCCAATATGTGAGGTAGCAGTCGGTGTCGTCCGGGAATAAAACAGTGAGTAGATGCAGCTTACAGAAATGTAACGGAAATGTGAGGTAGCAGACAGTTAAATGGAACCACCGTGATGCTAGTGAGTGTCCAGAAGTAACCAAAATGTAAGTAATGCATTAGTGTGTAAATGCGAGCCCTGCCGACATTCGAGGAGCTTGTTCCATTCACCCGTGTTACCGGACACTCTAGCGCAGAGGTCTTCAAAATGTTTGATGCCGAAGACCCCCCCTGTCAATAAATGTTAGTCATAAGGACCACCTCTGACAAAACATTCTAGAACTTTGTACTCATCATCATCGACAACAAAAAGCGCCCCCCAATTACCACCGCAACTCATTTTAAGGTGGGGAAATAGTATTAAACAGTGTTTAGCAAATAAAAGGTTTGTGGGTGACTGTGGTTCTTCACAGGGTGAGGGTCAGAAGAGAGGTTGTGAAAGGTAGCAAAACACACTCGTCTAGAGATGGAAGCCAAAAGACACCAGTTGTTTCTTTTTTGTGGGTCAAGTTCATTGTACCCAGAGGCTGGTAATCTAACAGACAGGTAAACTGGATCATTCAAGATCACACAGGCAGTCGGCGAGGAAGGGTATACTCAGACATGAGTCCCTTGCTCATTGCACCATCAGGATTCAAGCAAGCCGGGCCGAAGACGGCTGTAATGCCAGAAACCGGTCCCCGGAAGCTTGTTTCCTTCCCAGTGTAAGAATTGGCTTTTGTAGTTTGGTTTGCCCTGTTCCCATCATGCACTGGGACAGGAACAGACTAATTTGCATACAGCCAGGTTCTGAAACTGGGATGGTGCAATGAGCTAAAAAACGGTGTTGGATCTAGCCCTGATCTTTTGACTGGGTGAGAGTACTCTGCTTAATTCAGAGACTCTGTCCCTCACCACCCCTTGTTGTAAACTTATAGACCAGTCATGGAAAATGATGCCACGAGAGAACAGTTTTGGCACACATTGGTATTCAATACCACAATGACACAGCATATATGCGGAGGAACCATTCATCGTTGAGTCACATGTGCTTAGTTTAGGATGAAGGCGCTGGTCCATCTTTATGGACAAAGTTCGTGGGCATTTCCTGATGTGCATGCTGCAGTCTCTCTGATTGGAGGACAGGCATTGATGACGTAGCCACATTTTGATTGGCTTATTTGGCCCTGTCTTGCAATCAGAGAGGCTCCAGAGATGTAATTATTTCGAATCCAAAACGAAACGTAAACGTTTTGGATTCGAGGCAGCAGGGAGGCGGGTGAATGCGCGACCCCCTTCCAATGACTCCACGCCCCCCCTGGGGGTCGCACCCCATAGATTGAAGACCCATGCTCTAGCCAGTCGAATCTGTGACTGACAGACTGTTCATTTTTAGGTCTCTGTAATATCCGGTCGGCAGACCGGAAGTCCGAGATTTATTGTTAGTAAGAGGGCTGCTTTATCCCTCCCTCTTTTTGGCTCTCCCTCCATTGGCTGGCTTCCTAAACGGAGGCCAGCCATTGGAGGAGAGAGCCGTCCCTCCAAATAGGCTCCGTCTTTTTCGGATTTGGGGGCGTAAGTTTTGCTGTTCTTTAGACAGTGACGTCGTCCGTCACTCAGAACCACAAAACCACGCCCTCGATTCCGAAAAATTCGAAAGCTTCCAGCTGCCATTTTACGGCTCCTTAAGATGAGGTAGGCTTGTTGTCCTCGTTTCCCGCTGTCTTTTTATCCGCCCCCCTCCCGCTGTCAGTGTTTGTTCCCGCCCTCCTCCCGCTGATTAGGTCGGCCGTTGTGCTGTTGTATTCTTTTTCCCACCCCCCTCCCGCTGTCAGTCTTTCTTCCAGCCCCCCTCCCGCTAAATAAATCATTCCGTGGTGATAGTAAGTTTGCAATCTTGCGGAACTGCGAGCATTTTTTTTCCGGTGATGGCGCCCCCCTCCCGCTGTCCGTCTCTGTTTCCGCCCTCCTCCCGCTGATTAGGTCGGCCGTTGTATTCTTTCCCTGCCGTGGTCTTTTTCCCGCCCCCTCCCGGTGTCCGTGTTTGTTCCCGCCCTCCTCCCGCTGATTAGGTCGGCCGTTGTGCTGTTGTATTCTTTTTCCCACCCCCCTCCCGCTGTCCGTCTTTCTTCCAGCCCCCCTCCCGCTAAATAAATCATTCAGTGGTGATAGTAAGTTTGCAATCTTGCGGAACTGCGAGCTATTTTTTCCAGTGATGGTCGAGCTAAACTTTGTAGTTCCACCCTGCGATGTCACCCTGCCGAATGTTCTGCCTCCCTTGGCTTTGGTGTCGCTGCGCGTCATCCCAGGGTTGTTTGTACTCCGGGTTCTTAAAGGGGGTGTACTGGTCATTTCTGCATTAGGGAAAGTTTGAAGAAGAGTTATTTTATTTTACTTCATCGTGCAGCAATGTCTACGCCGGCACGGAGAAGACTAATGAGGGACCTCAAACGGTATGTGATCCGGACAGTTTTCGGTCTTGTAGCAAGGGAACAGGCTTAACGTATGCTCTAGGCCCGGGATTTGAGTCTAGTGGGCAACCAAGGTGGGCAGGTTGGAAGACTAATAATACGGACCTTAGCAGGGGCATTGTCAGCAGAAAAGTCAAACTGTCCAAAAAGAAAACCGCACAACTTGTTTGTGTTGGCACAAGGCTGGTAGAGCACTAGCGAAGGGGGAGCGCTGTTCTGCACTCTTCCTTTCAAGAAATGCAGCCCAGCACATTTGGTTGCTGAGCTGCACTGCACGAAATGTTGGTGCATCTACACCTAGTTTTGTGGACGACCATGCAGGTGCAGTCTGTCTTATTTGAAAACGAAGGGATGGGTTTGAAGTTGTCTTCGCGATGCAGCGCAGGCCTTTAGTTTTGACTTGCACGCTGAACATATTCATGGGTGAAGAAAGCCTTAATGTGAGCGGAGCTTTTGTTTTGGAAAGCTATTTCTTGTCTTGATCTGCCAGCCCTGCCTGCTGCTCCTCCATTTGCGGGGGCCAAGGCTTACTATGGGGTGCCTGTCGCCCCAGGCCCCTTGTGGCTAGGGTTAGTGTGAATAATGGAGCTGTGAATGTCCTTCCACAGCCGGGGCAGCACAAGGCGGCACATCTCGCACTGGGCCACTGGCCCATGGTATGTTATGCAGATCTACAAGAGAATCTGCGGAAGTGCAAATTTTTAGGTTGCTCTTTCTGTTCCGTTTTTTCTTAACCCGAGAACACAGCCCATGAAGCCGTCAGAGAACGTGACAAACTTCCGTCCTCACCAGTTTTTCTACGCAAACAACAACAGTCAGTAAACATCTTTGTGCCACGCATTTGTTCACTACAAGTGTCCGAAGCCCTTGAATTAACAATGCTTTCCCTGCGTACCATCCCCAGCACCGTGCGGGATTACAACTAGTCTTCTAGCTCGCACGAGCTGTGTGGTAAGTTTTATGTAAATGTATTAACAAATATTCGTGACAGTCATTTCCTTTATCAATCTTCGAAACATTTAAAGGCGCTGGCAGTCGCTCGCAACCAGCTCGTCAACCCAATGATTAACAGTGAATACAAACTCAGAATCTCTCCAACACTGCCTAGTAATCACTGGTGATCCACATGGGAGCAGCTATGCCCTGGCAGGGTCATCATTCTCGTTTCGAAAGCTAACCCTCCCAATGCCTCCTGCCTCAGGCCCTTCAAGTATGGTGTGTAGTGCTGCAAGGTACTGGCCTCGGGCTGGGTAAGGGATGCCAGACAGGGTCATCCTTCCAGCTCAATTTGTGATATCAAAGCTGGCCAGACTCTTCCCAAGAACTAGAACCGTGAGAGTGGACAGCCATGGTACCGATCCCTGCTGCGTGTTTTTTATTGTTAAAAGCCGTGGATCAGTCACAGTTCAGGGCCTTGAGGGTGATTCAGTGAGCTAGTTATTGACAACTTCAATAGAACGTCCCCTTCTACAATTTCATCTCCCTCCTCTAAACTTTCTTTCCCTTCTCCCAGTGGCTTAAGAAACAGACTCTACCAGTAGTACGTGTATGATTTTATATCCATGTCTTGTCACAATGACTGGGAGAGCATGAGACTACACAACTTGCTTCTCAGTTGGTAAACGGTCTACAAAATGAAAATGTACAATCTAGTTCTGCAACTAATAATGCACTACAGGCCACACTCCCTTTGAGTCTACTAAACGCCATCCGCGAGTTCGCCAGCAGACCTGAAGATTGTGATCTTAAATCATTCCTTTCTCTTTAAATAAGAAAGCCATGTCCCAGGCTGACGACTCAGTACTTTTGTTACAAGCACCTTGCTCCAGTACTGGGAGCCTCTGCTACGATATCAGGGAAGGTTAGGATAACACTACAGAGCGTCAGCACTACTAACCAATGCATCGCGCCTCAATGCATTTATGGGATTACAAGACTAAATATAACATTCTATTCGTGCATGCATCTTCCTGTTGTGTATAAGTTGCATGGAAAAGTAAGTCTGTGCTATCGTTCTAGCATGCTCAGTAGTATGCCTCAATATCTGGGAGGCTGTCCCCCTGGCTGTGCTTGCTCCCCTGGCTGTGCTTGCTCCCCTGCCCCCTGGCTGTGCTTGCTCCCCTGCCCCCTGGCTGTGCTTGCTCCCCTGCCCCCTGGCTGTGCTTGCTCCCCTGCCCCCTGGCTGTGCTTGCTCCCCTGCCCCCTGGCTGTGCTTGCTCCCCTGCCCCCTGGCTGTGCTTGCTACCCTGCCCCCTGGCTGTGCTTGCTCTCCTGCCCCCTGCCCCCTGGTTCGTTGTACTTGCTCTCCTGCCCCCTGGCTGTGCTTGCTCCCCTGCCCCCTGGCTGTGCTTGCTCCCCTGCCCCCTGGCTGTGCTTGCTCCCCTGCCCCCTGGCTGTGCTTGCTCCCCTGCCCCCTCGTTCGTTGTGTTTGCTCTCCAGCCCCTGCCCCCTCGTTGCTTGTGCTTGCTCTCCAGCCCCTGCCCCCTCGTTGCTTGTGCTTGCTCTCCTGCCCCTCGTTGCTTGTGCTTGCTCTCCTGCCCCTGCATGTGGGTGCTAATGCAATAGGTCTCGCATATGCAAACGATTAAGCTATTGGCAATGTAAATGACAATGCTATTTATTTATAATTAAAAACAAATTGTCATGAGCAATGCCAATAGCTCTACCTTTAATAATACCGAGACCATTGCATTGTAAATGCTTGTTTTTTTCTTTTTGTCAATAAACCCTTACAATTAATCAATCAATCAGGGTTGTTATAGAGCGCGGCGAATCACCCGTTGGCGTCTCAAGGCGCTGGGCCCTCTGACTAACCTGCTTGATAATCTTTAACACTTTTCAACCAGGGACTGTGACATTCACGCCTTCAAGCTTACTTTCCAATGTTTCCTTCTAGGTTCCCTCTGGACTTTTTTAGCGGCTCTTATGCCACCTCATTTACTAAACAAAAGGCCACAGACAGCAGCGTTAGGCGACCTTGACCTTAATCCACACTAGATGGCGCCGTAACACCAGCCAGCCCTGTTTAAGGTTTACTATTGCGCTACTCTGTCCAAACACATTGAGCTGAAGCCACGGTCAGAAAACACAAGTATTAAAATGGAATATTCCCAACAGTGATTAGTAATGTGTAACTCTCAAAATAGTACAAAGATTTTTTTTAACCTAAATTTCAAATTTGATTTAAAGCTCGCTATTCGCAAGGTAATGAAACTACATCTGGCAGGTGCAGACAGGCTCTGGGACCAACCACCATAACTGGGAACACCCCCTCCAGAAAACACGCCCCTTGCAAGATTCAATTTCTTCCATATGTTCCTGGAAAAACTCCAAGAAATTAAGGAATCCCCCCAGTCACCTGGACTTACTAGGTAGAACTGTTTGCTGACAGAAAACACCAGCCAGTGCTCCGAAGTAGCTGCAATGCGACATGTATTTATTTATTTAGAAAGTTTTATATAGCGCTGGCTCCACCCATGGGTATCGGGGCGCTTTACTTTAAGTAGCATACAGCTCACAAAAGCGAACACATTGAGTAATATAGATTGGGTAGAGTAAAAATGGGAAGATGTGGCAAATTAGAAACATCATGAGAACGTTGTAATCATACCTTATAATACTGTACATAGGGGGTAGGCTCAGTAGTAATAAGATAGTAGGAGGGGTTGGGCGAGTGAGGGGGTGGGGAAATGATAGGATGGGGAAGGGAGGGAGGAAAGAGGTGGAGAGGGGTAAGGAGGGGACGTGTAGGTGCGGTCAAATGTTCAAGGGCTGTACTAAAACCCTGAAACAAATGAAAACATACATGCCATCTATTGGGGATAGGGAGTTTGTTGGTGGGGGAAGGGGGCGTGGAGGGGCGAGGAGGGAAGGTTCTAGGTAAAATGCATTATATGAGTTCAGATTCCGTCTACCATCAACCACTTCCATTCACCCCCAACTTGAACAAGCATTGGCATAGCCTTTGGGACCTTAGAAGTGTTTAGCCCATAGCTATTGGCACATGTGGAGGATGGTTGCACTTTTTTTTTTTTTTTAAACACATTTTTATTGTTTTCTGCGCCCAACATACAAATTACATCAATGATACATTCCCGACCATTATGTGCATGGTCCCAAATGCGATTGATTATCAGTATAACTCAGATCACAACATTTTGTCCTAACATCTCCACCCCCCTCCCCCTCTGCCCCCACCCCCTGTCAGTGTGCCCTTGTATACTCGGTGTTGTTCAATAAAGCTATTCACCCAGTATCTCAAATCGTGCAGCCAGGCTGCCCCAAGTGATACAGCAACAGCAACTTCTAGTGTGCAAGGGTTGTCAAGATCTGGTTCCACGTGTCCCTTGTCTCTGCTCTGAATTTACAGCTTCTCCTCACCTAGAACATGCGGGTCGACTCCCCTAGGTACGCGCTTGGGTTCCCCCTCCTTCACCGTTCCCTTCAGAATTCCCCCTTTCAACCCCCTCTTCAAGTGCTAATCCTGTATTCTCATCTTCCTCTTCCAGCTCGTCTTCCGGAGCCTGGAGCTCCGCCACCAATGCGCCCCATGCTCTCGCTGCCCCCATCGCCTTGTCATTAGCCGTACGCCTAGCTAGCTGTAACCGGAGCGTCCCTTCGCTGGCTGCCCAATTCAAAAAGCTCGCCCTCCATCTCTGGTAGCTCGGCCCCGCTCTAGACTTCCACTGCATGGTAAGCTCCATCTTAGCCATTATCAGCCCCAGGTCGTAGAACTTGCTGGTAACCTTAGTATTAGGTGTGTGTGGGAACCAAAGCAATAGACAGGCGCCCATCTCCACCTCTAGTGTACGCTCTGTCATCCGGTTCAAACACGCCACCACGTCCATCCAGTAAGACCCCAGCCCCACACAGGACCAGAACATGTGACCGAAATCTGCGCCATCTGCGTTACAACTGGGGCATCTCGACTGGGTACCCCCGAAATACTGTAAGATTTTCACTGGTGTCAAGTAAGCCCTATGCAGAGTAAAGAATTGGACTAGTTGAAACCTGGCGTTACTTGTGCTCTTCCATGCTCTTCTCAATAACTGAGGCCACGTCGTCTCGGGTATGGGTCTGCCTAGGTCCGTCTCCCATTTATCTTTAAGCGCGGCTAGGGGCAGGAGTTTCTCCGTAGATAATCGTCTATATAAACTGGTTATAGCTTTGAATGGGCCCGCTGCCATAGTGACATACTGGCAGCCCAGTGAGGTCGGCAGCTCGACAGCCCCAGCCTCCAGTGCTTCCGAATCCCTGCCACAAGGGCGGAATGCAGCAAGAACTCCCCTTTCGGTAACTCAAAGGCGCTCTGCAACTCATGGAACGGGAGGAGGGTTCCATCCCTATATAAATCTCCCATCATGTGGACCTCTAGCTCTTCCCAGCCAGCCAGCGCGGACCAATCCCTCCATGCGGGAGGACCGTGCACATGCCCAAGGGAATCTCTGGTGCATATGGGTTAGTAAAACCCGCTCGCATCTGGCTTCGGTTCCAGCATAAGCGAAGTGTGCGTTCCTCGAGGGTGAGCTGATCCACCCTGATTTTCTGTTGAAGAACTATAAAAGACAACACATGACGGGGAATTATCCTCCCCTGTGGGCCGTCTGGGCATCTAAATTCCCGAGCTATGGTCTGTGTAAGCCATTGCAACTGTGCCGCCAAGTATTTTGTGAATTTGTGAGGGTATTTGTAGAGCGCAACGGTCGCTCCGGAAGGAGCATCTTGGCGCTAAATTTCCCGGTAGAGGATCAGATCATTTCCTAGAGGGAGAAGAAGTTATATGGCGGCTTTGGTGTAGTCATCTTTAAGGCTGTAGATCCAGGTTTTTAGCAATTTTCTAAATTGTTTTTCATGGGTTTGGAATCTCAGATTCTTGGACATGAGGTTCCAGGCTTTAGAGGCCAAGTGGTGTAAGGTTTTGCCACCTTTTGTCTTCATATTGAACCTGGCAGGGAGGATGAGATTGTCATGGGAAGAACGCAGGGATCTGGACGGGTTGTAGTGGGGGAAGCGTTTTGTAAGGTATAATGGGCCGGAGCCATTGAAAGCCCGGAAGGCGACAAGCAGCATCTTGAAGAATATTCTCTTGTGAAGTGGGAGCCAGTGCAGAGATCTTAAAGCAGCGGAGATGGACGATTTCCTGGGCAACTTTAGAACAAGACGGGCTGCGGTGTGAAGAACACTTTGGAGCTTGTTGAGTGTGGCCTTTTTAGCTCCAGCAAGGAGACCATTACAATAATCCAAGCGTGAGATTATTAGGGCCACTGCTACCGTTGTCCTAGAGTCAAGTGGTAAAAAGTCAAAGAATTTTTTCAGGGACTTAATAATTCCGAAACATCGGCCCACTACGGTCCTGACGTGATGGTCAAAAGATAGATCGGTGTCAAACAGGACGCCGAGGTTCCTTGCAGTGGTAACGGTCTGGGGAGGGGCAGCAGAGTTTTCTGGCCACCAGAGGGCTGGGCAGAAGGTGGTATTTTTTCCCATGGGGAGGATCTCCGTTTTGCTGGAGTTGCATTTAAGGTGGTTTAAGTCCATCCATTGGAAGACCGCTTTCAGGCAGTTTTTGAGGTTTAGCTCAGCCTTGGTAGAGTTTTTCTCCAAGGGTACGATGAGTTGAGTGTCATCGGCATACGATGTTACAAGTATGCCGAAGGACTCAATAAGGGATATGAGAGGGATGAGGTAGACGTTAAAGAGGAGGGGGCTCAAGATAGAGTTTTCTGGCAAGAAGGAGAGCATTCGTCCTTTTGTTTAAAACCCCTCACTCACCAACCTAGTGGTGACATGCTTCATCATCGGGGTCCACCCTGGCGGCCTAGCGCCACCAGGATGTGCTTCGACACCTGTACTACAGTGGAGCGGGTTGTGACTGTGGGTGCAAAAAAATTAATGTTAAAAATTGTCCTGGTTGTACTCAAGAATATAATTTTTATTATGGAGCAACTGAACAATATTAAAAAGAATGATGGGCGAGATCCTGGTAGGGGAGTTACGACCAAGGGATCTCTATATGTGTTTGTTGGTCAACATGTTTCTACCAATTGGGCGTTCGCCCGGTATTCCTCAGGACCAAAAACAGGTGGACAGAAGGTGTGTGCCCCCTAAAAAGCACACCCTATCTTGATCCCCTGTGTACCTCTTGGCAAATAGCCAGTGGTATTTATGCTCGATAAAATGAAGGAGCACGTAAAAAAGGTGAAAAAAGAGAGACCTGTGGGGAGAAGAAAGGTAAACAAAATTAAATTACAATCATGCTTACTCTCCTGTAACGTCGTGTAGTGTCTCTGTGATGTGAAGTATCATGCCAATGGGTTTAACCCTCCTGCTGATTCAATATCGTGATGATGGGGTGTCCAAGTGGGATATTATTCAGCATCTGTACTGATCAATCACTGCGTGCGTTTTGGCATGCAATATGATTATAGCACTTATGATTCATGGCATTCATATCATTGAGTGCATGCATTAGGGGATGCAGTTCCGTCTGGTGCTATGGTAGGTAGTAGGTAACAGTGCGGTTACTATCTGGTAGTGCTTTTATTTATAGCAAAGTGACTAAAGGCATAGCGATACAGCGGGTGCGCTACATTCATTCATAGCGTAAAATACTGTGAATTGACATACAAGACACACAAACATGTAACAATAAGGAATGCACTAAAGCTGTATGGCGTGGGCTGGGGCTTACTAAATTATGGACTCTATGATGCTTCAACGGGCAGGGCGTAGGCTCTTTAACGCAAGGACAACATATTCTGTAATGGCGAAAAAGTGGAGATAGTAAAAAGCGAGCCGCTTTCGGGGATGCCCGGTTCACGAAGGAAAATTCCCCCGCGATTTCCGACACTCGGTCGAGTTCCTAGGACAAAAGATGCGTTTACTTACAGTTGCTTGGTTAAGGGAACCGAGTCAAACCTATTCCTATCGACCTCTGCTCGGCTAGTGACTGCCGTGTGGAGCGGTCCCTCTGAAAAGGCGTCGGCTGCTTCCGGGGTGGGCGTGGCCACATCATTGGTGGGGGCGGGGCTATCAGCGCACAATGGCGTGCACATCAATACTAAGGGAATAACACGCGAGGTGATGCGCTGCTGATAGTAGGGCAAAAAGGGGGGTCCAAGTGTGTAAGTTGCATATATAACTAGGCATGCGCTATTAAATATACTGGGAAAGGTGCAATGACAGTCGAAGTTGGATGTGCTGAGGGGCAAAATAATCCCTCGCGTGTTAGTGCTGGTCTGACATGGCGCTATGTTATAGTGCCTAGTCAGTGGGGTGATGTCAGATTGTGGACATCCCCAAGGGGATTGAAATGTCTAACAGGAAGGTGCATCATATCTATGTACATTGAGAGTAGGGATGGTAACAGTATACTTGCAACCTCACGGTGTTGCAACCTCACGGTGTTGCATGTCTGAGGGACAAATTACAGTGTATTAGGCGGCATTCGCCAGAGGGAGATAATTCAGGTAGTTAGCAGTTCCTTAACAGAGGTACAGATATTATTTCAGTACTGAGTTCCACGGAATATTATCGTTAAGGCCGATCTTATGGGTGGAAAGTCTATAGATCCAACGCTGCTCCTTTTCAAAGAGGCGTGCCTGTGCATTGGGACCTGGCTGGATTTGCTCAATCACAGTCCACCTCATATCATTGGGAGTATGATGTGCTGTGAGGAAGTGGTCTGTAAGTCTGGTATTGTTTATTTTGCATCTAATTGTGCTCCGGTGTTCTGATATCCGTTGTTTCACTTTTCGTGTGGTCCTTCCTATGTAGGGCTTATCACAGCTGCATTTGATCAAATATATGACAAAGGCACTATTACAATTAGTGTGCGACCTCTGTTGCCAGACTTTCCCTTGTTCTAGGTTCAGAGTTTTGGTATTGTTGGTAAGGTGGCAGACACTGCAGTCACCACACCTGGAATGTCCTGTGACTGGTGGTAGACCCCAAATATTTGTAATTGTTGGGTTTGTTGTTGTTGTTATTGTTTTTGGTCTGGTATTGACCAAAGTGTCTTTCAAGCTACGTGCTTTCTTGTAGGAGAAAAGCGGCTTGTCCCACTTGTAGTTTCCCGTATGCAATATGGACCAGTGTTTCCTGATACTTTTGCTCACCTGGTTAGACACCGCATTGTATGTGGTAACACATGTGAGTGGGATGTCCTCCTCGTTCTTGGGTGTGTCTTCAAGGAGAGCTTGTCGAGGTTGATTCCTAGCTCGCTTTTGGCATCTCTTGGTGATTTTCTCGGGGTATCCTCGATTGGCTAGTTTCTTCGTGAGGTCTTCCGCCTGGGCTGTGTAGTCAGTAAGTTTGCTACAGTTTCTCCTTAGTCGGAGATATTGACCATAGGGTAAGTTCTCCCTTAGGGGGCGGGGATGGAAGCTGTCAAACCTCAGCAGATTGTTTTTGGCTGTAGGCTTGAAGTGTGTCTTGGTTATTAGACTGTCATTGTCTCTCTCGATTTCAATGTCAAGAAAGACCATTTTTTTCTTGTCTATGCAGTGTGTAAACCGTAGGTTTGGGTCACAGTTGTTCAGCCAGGTTATGAATAACATCAATGTTTCTTGTGGTCCTTGCCAGATAGTGAAGACGTCGTCAATGTACCGTCGCCAAAACTTGATGTGGTTGCCATAGGGATTGTTGGCGGCGAAGATGAATCTCTGTTCAAAGTCATATACATATAGCCCCGCCACACTGGGGGCAAAAACACTGCCCATGGATGTACCCCCTATTTGGAGGTATAGTTTGCCATCGTATTCAAAGAAATTTCTTTTGAGAGCGAGGGTGGCACACTTTATGATGAACTCTTTTGGGGTCTTGAAGTCCCATGCCGAGTTGTCCAATGTTTTCCGCAGTACGTCGATGGTGGCATCTTGTGGTATGTTCGTGTAAAGACTTTCTATTTCTAAACTCACAAGGATATAGTCTTGTTCCATTTTGATATCTTCCAAAAGTGTCAGTAGGCTTTTGGTGTCTCTTAAGTATGTTGATGTGCCTTGCACGATGGTTTTCAGGAAGTAGTCATAAAATCTTGACAGCGGTTCTAGGAGTGAGCCTATACCTGACACGATCGGTCTGCCAGGAGGGGGAATCTTGCCCTTATGCATTTTTGGGACCACATAGAAGTAAGGGATCTTGCCCTCTGTTTTGCTTAGGTAATCTGCTTCCTGTTTAGAGATGTGTCCTGAGGCCTCTGCCGCTTCCACCATATTGGTTATTTCAATGCGTAGGTCTTCAGTCGGATCTGTTTGTAGTATTCTGTAGTTTGTCATATCCCCCAGCAGGCGTTTGCATTCTGTGTCGTAGTCGATCTTATTCATTATTACCAAGCCCCCTCCTTTGTCGGCTGGTTTGATTATAATGGTGTCATCATTTTTCAAGTCTGATATGGCTTTGTTCTCCGCTTGACTGTTGTTATGATACTGTGTGGTGACTGTTAATGCTTCTATGTCATTAAATACAGCTTGCTCGAAGGTATTGATTTCCACCGGGATCGAGTGTGGCGGAGGAGTGAATGTAGATCGTAGTCTGAGACCTGTTTCATTCATGGTTTCATCAGAGTCATCAATGGTGTTTTTCTCAAAAAATGCTTTCAGCTTGAGTTTGCGGAAAAAGGAGGCTAGTTCGCGGTGCAATTTGAACTTATCAAGAGCCGCCGTGGGCACAAAGCCTAGTCCCTTGTTGAGGGCCTTAGATTCTGTAGTTGTAAGCATTCGTGAGGATAAGTTAGTTACTAACTCCTCGCCGTGCTGGGGCCTGCTTTGTTCGCTCCTGATTTGCTCCTGGTGATGCTCCCCGTTGTGTCTTCCTCCTCCCAGTGGACATTGTTCCCTCGTCTGTTGCGTCCTCTTCCGCGCCTGCCTCTGTTCTGAAAAGGAGGGCGGAATTGGTTTTGTGGGAAGGGGAATTGTTGGAAGGGTGGCTGCCATCCATACATGGGGAACTGTGGTGGTTGTTGAAATGGATTTATCGATGGTTGTTGGAAGGGGTGTTGGAGGGGGTGGTTGAATTGTGGCCATTGAAAATGCCCTCTATATGCACCTTGTTGTCTTTGTCTGGGGGTCCCGCTGTTTGATCCACCACTGCTGTTTGAGCTGTTGGAGGTGTTGCTTGATGCATCTAAGTCTTGATCCGGGGCTCCCGTGGCTTTGTAATCTGGGTCTGAGTATGGGTAGACCTTCACGAATGAGAATTTCTTCAGGTCTTTTTGGAACTTTTGGACCTTTTGTTGTGTGAGGTTCTCTCTGTATTCAGTTATTTCCTTATTTAGGTCATCTAGCTTTTTTTTGTATCCGGTAATACTAGTTTTTATTTGAGATTCCTTAACTTGAATCTCCACCTGGATCTTTTCTGAAAGACGTATGGCCGTTTTAAGGACTAGTATGATCCAATCATGCGTGCAATGCCATGCAATGAGGGCCCAATCTTTCCTGAATTCTGGGTCGTCTAGGAAGATTCGTGGAGCATTTGTGACTAGTAGGCCCTTTGGAGCTATTTTGTTGGTGACATATTCCTTCAGTATTGTCCCATGTAAGATTGTCCTGATTCGGTTACGTTTCATTTCCGTCAGTTTTTCCCATTCACAGGTTTGGGAAATGGTGTTACTGATATTTGCATCCGCGAAGACATCGAGATCACTCATAATAGAGTCTATTTCATCTGTAGAATATGGAAGTCCTGTGTACTCAGCCATGTTAGCTTTAAGGTGTGTTCCTCGGAAATTACAGTGTAAAAAGAGAAGTAAGAACTCTCACAGCTGTGCGCTGCCAGGAATATTTCAATCAAGGAGAGAGTAAGGGAGTTTGTTCACTCACAAGTGAACCTGAGATAGCTCCTATTCCCCTGGGAGGAATTATATCAAAACAAAGAGAGGAGTATCCCCAATGAAGATATAGAACAGACTTATCTGGAGGGTGAGTTTTCTGGCAAGAAGGAGAGCATTCGTCCTTTTGTTTAAAACCCCTCACTCACCAACCTAGTGGTGACATGCTTCATCATCGGGGTCCACCCTGGCGGCCTAGCGCCACCAGGATGTGCTTCGACACCTGTACTACAGTGGAGCGGGTTGTGACTGTGGGTGCAAAAAAATTAATGTTAAAAATTGTCCTGGTTGTACTCAAGAATATAATTTTTATTATGGAGCAACTGAACAATATTAAAAAGAATGATGGGCGAGATCCTGGTAGGGGAGTTACGACCAAGGGATCTCTATATGTGTTTGTGTTGGTTGGTCAACATGTTTCTACCAATTGGGCGTTCGCCCGGTATTCCTCAGGACCAAAAACAGGTGGACAGAAGGTGTGTGCCCCCTAAAAAGCACACCCTATCTTGATCCCCTGTGTACCTCTTGGCAAATAGCCAGTGGTATTTATGCTCGATAAAATGAAGGAGCACGTTAATATTGTTCAGTTGCTCCATAATAAAAATTATATTCTTGAGTACAACCAGGACAATTTTTAACATTAATTTTTTTGCACCCACAGTCACAACCCGCTCCACTGTAGTACAGGTGTCGAAGCACATCCTGGTGGCGCTAGGCCGCCAGGGTGGACCCCGATGATGAAGCATGTCACCACTAGGTTGGTGAGTGAGGGGTTTTAAACAAAAGGACGAATGCTCTCCTTCTTGCCAGAAAACTCACCCTCCAGATAAGTCTGTTCTAGATCTTCATTGGGGATACTCCTCTCTTTGTTTTGATATAATTCCTCCCAGGGGAATAGGAGTTCTCAGGTTCACTTGTGAGTGAACAAACTCCCTTACTCTCTCCTTGATTGAAATATTCCTGGCAGCGCACAGCTGTGAGAGTTCTTACTTCTCTTTTTACACTGTAATTTCCGAGGACCACACCTTAAAGCTAACATGGCTGAGTACACAGGACTTCCATATTCTACAGATGAAATAGACTCTATTATGAGTGATCTCAATGTCTTCGCGGATGCAAATATCAGTAACACCATTTCCCAAACCTGTGAATGGGAAAAACTGACGGAAATGAAACGTAACCGAATCAGGACAATCTTACATGGGACAATACTGAAGGAATATGTCACCAACAAAATAGCTCCAAAGGGCCTACTAGTCACAAATGCTCCACGAATCTTCCTAGACGACCCAGAATTCAGGAAAGATTGGGCCCTCATTGCATGGCATTGCACGCATGATTGGATCATACTAATCCTTAAAACGGCCATGCGTCTTTCAGAAAAGATCCAGGTGGAGATTCAAGTTACGGAATCTCAAATAAAAACTAGTATTACCGGATACAAAAAAAAGCTAGATGACCTAAATAAAGAAATAACTGAATACAGAGAGAACCTCACACAACAAAAGGTCCAAAAGTTCCAAAAAGACCTGAAGAAATTCTCATTCGTGAAGGTCTACCCATACTCAGACCCAGATTACAAAGCCACGGGAGCCCCGGATCAAGACTCCGATGCATCAAGCAACACCTCCAACAGCAGTGGTGGATCAAACAGCGGGACCCCCAGACAAAGACAACAAGGTGCATATAGAGGGCATTTTCAATGGCCACAATTCAACCACCCCCTCCAACACCCCTTCCAACAACCATCGATAAATCCATTTCAACAACCACCACAGTTCCCCATGTATGGATGGCAGCCACCCTTCCAACAATTCCCCTACCCACAAAACCAATTCCGCCCTCCTTTTCAGAACAGAGGCAGGCGCGGAAGAGGACGCAACAGACGA
Source organism: Lissotriton helveticus (assembly GCF_964261635.1). NCBI lineage: Eukaryota > Metazoa > Chordata > Amphibia > Caudata > Salamandridae > Lissotriton > Lissotriton helveticus. Next base: position 94,005,851 of record NC_136059.1, read on the forward strand.
GGGAACAACGTCCACTGGGAGGAGGAAGACACAACGGGGAGCATCACCAGGAGCAAATCAGGAGCGAACAAAGCAGGCCCCAGCACGGCGAGGAGTTAGTAACTAACTTATCCTCACGAATGCTTACAACTACAGAATCTAAGGCCCTCAACAAGGGACTAGGCTTTGTGCCCACGGCGGCTCTTGATAAGTTCAAATTGCACCGCGAACTAGCCTCCTTTTTCCGCAAACTCAAGCTGAAAGCATTTTTTGAGAAAAACACCATTGATGACTGATGAAACCATGAATGAAACAGGTCTCAGACTACGATCTACATTCACTCCTCCGCCACACTCGATCCCGGTGGAAATCAATACCTTCGAGCAAGCTGTATTTAATGACATAGAAGCATTAACAGTCACCACACAGTATCATAACAACAGTCAAGCGGAGAACAAAGCCATATCAGACTTGAAAAATGATGACACCATTATAATCAAACCAGCCGACAAAGGAGGGGGCTTGGTAATAATGAATAAGATCGACTACGGCACAGAATGCAAACGCCTGCTGGGGGATATGACAAACTACAGAATACTACAAACAGATCCGACTGAAGACCTACGCATTGAAATAACCAATATGGTGGAAGCGGCAGAGGCCTCAGGACACATCTCTAAACAGGAAGCAGATTACCTAAGCAAAACAGAGGGCAAGATCCCTTACTTCTATGTGGTCCCAAAAATGCATAAGGGCAAGATTCCCCCTCCTGGCAGACCGATCGTGTCAGGTATAGGCTCACTCCTAGAACCGCTGTCAAGATTTTGTGACTACTTCCTGAAAACCATCGTGCAAGGCACATCAACATACTTAAGAGACACCAAAAGCCTACTGACACTTTTGGAAGATATCAAAATGGAACAAGACTATATCCTTGTGAGTTTAGACATAGAAAGTCTTTACACGAACATACCACAAGATGCCACCATCGACGTACTGCGGAAAACATTGGACAACTCGGCATGGGACTTCAAGAGCCCAAAAGAGTTCATCATAAAGTGTGCCACCCTCGCTCTCAAAAGAAATTTCTTTGAATACGATGGCAAACTATACCTCCAAATAGGGGGTACATCCATGGGCAGTGTTTTTGCCCCCAGTGTGGCGGGGCTATATGTATATGACTTTGAACAGAGATTCATCTTCGCCGCCAACAATCCCTATGGCAACCACATCAAGTTTTGGCGACGGTACATTGACGACGTCTTCACTATCTGGCAAGGACCACAAGAAACATTGATGTTATTCAGAACCTGGCTGAACAACTGTGACCCAAACCTACGGTTTACACACTGCATAGACAAGAAAAAAATGGTCTTTCTTGACATTGAAATCGAGAGAGACAATGACAGTCTAATAACCAAGACACACTTCAAGCCTACAGCCAAAAACAATCTGCTGAGGTTTGACAGCTTCCATCCCCGCCCCCTAAGGGAGAACTTACCCTATGGTCAATATCTCCGACTAAGGAGAAACTGTAGCAAACTTACTGACTACACAGCCCAGGCGGAAGACCTCACGAAGAAACTAGCCAATCGAGGATACCCCGAGAAAATCTCCAAGAGATGCCAAAAGCGAGCTAGGAATCAACCTCGACAAGCTCTCCTTGAAGACACACCCAAGAACGAGGAGGACATCCCACTCACATGTGTTACCACATACAATGCGGTGTCTAACCAGGTGAGCAAAAGTATCAGGAAACACTGGTCCATATTGCATACGGGAAACTACAAGTGGGACAAGCCGCTTTTCTCCTACAAGAAAGCACGTAGCTTGAAAGACACTTTGGTCAATACCAGACCAAAAACAATAACAACAACAACAAACCCAACAATTACAAATATTTGGGGTCTACCACCAGTCACAGGACATTCCAGGTGTGGTGACTGCAGTGTCTGCCACCTTACCAACAATACCAAAACTCTGAACCTAGAACAAGGGAAAGTCTGGCAACAGAGGTCACACACTAATTGTAATAGTGCCTTTGTCATATATTTGATCAAATGCAGCTGTGATAAGCCCTACATAGGAATGACCACACGAAAAGTGAAACAACGGATATCAGAACACCGGAGCACAATTAGATGCAAAAAAAACAATACCAGACTTACAGACCACTTCCTCACAGCACATCATACTCCCAATGATATGAGGTGGACTGTGATTGAGCAAATCCAGCCAGGTCCCAATGCACAGGCACGCCTCTTTGAAAAGGAGCAGCGTTGGATCTATAGACTTTCCACCCATAAGATCGGCCTTAACGATAATATTCCGTGGAACTCAGTACTGAAATAATATCTGTACCTCTGTTAAGGAACTGCTAACTACCTGAATTATCTCCCTCTGGCGAATGCCGCCTAATACACTGTAATTTGTCCCTCAGACATGCAACACCGTGAGGTTGCAACACCGTGAGGTTGCAAGTATACTGTTACCATCCCTACTCTCAATGTACATAGATATGATGCACCTTCCTGTTAGACATTTCAATCCCCTTGGGGATGTCCACAATCTGACATCACCCCACTGACTAGGCACTATAACATAGCACCATGTCAGACATGCACTAACACGCGAGGGATTATTTTGCCCCTCAGCACATCCAACTTCGACTGTCATTGCACCTTTCCCAGTATATTTAATAGCGCATGCCTAGTTATATATGCAACTTACACACTTGGACCCCCCTTTTTGCCCTACTATCAGCAGCGCATCACCTCGCGTGTTATTCCCTTAGTATTGATGTGCACGTCAGCACGCCATTGTGCGCTGATAGCCCCGCCCCCACCAATGACGTGGCCACGCCCACCCCGGAAGCGGCCGACGCCTTTTCAGAGGGACCGCTCCACACGGCAGTCACTAGCCGAGCAGAGGTCGATAGGAATAGGTTTGACTCGGTTCCCTTAACCAAGCAACTGTAAGTAAACGCTTCTTTTGTCCTAGGAACTCGACAGTGTCGGAAATCGCGGGGGAATTTTCCTTCGTGAACCGGGCATCCCCGAAAGTGGCTCGCTTTTTACTATCTCCACTTTTTCGCCATTACAGAATATGTTGTCCTTGCGTTAAAGAGCCTACACCCTGCCCGTTGAAGCATCATAGAGTCCATAATTTAGTAAGCCTCAGCCCACGCCATACAGCTTTAGTGCATTCCTTATTGTTACATGTTTGTGTGTCTTGTATGTCAATTCACAGTATTTTACGCTATGAATGAATGTAGCACACCCGCTGTATCGCTATGCCTTTAGTCACTTTGCTATAAATAAAAGCACTACCAGATAGTAACCGCACTGTTACCTACTACCTACCATAGCACCAGACGGAACTGCATCCCCTAATGCATGCACTCAATGATATGAATGCCATGAATCATAAGTGCTATAATCATATTGCATGCCAAAACGCACGCACTGATTGATCAGTACAGATGCTGAATAATATCCCACTTGGACACCCCATCATCACGAAATTGAATCAGCAGGAGGGTTAAACCCATTGGCATGATACTTCACATCACAGAGACACTACACGACGTTACAGGAGAGTAAGCATGATTGTAATTTAATTTTGTTTACCTTTCTTCTCCCCACAGGTCTCTCTTTTTTCACCTTTTTACGTGCTCCTTCATTGTATCGAGCATAAATACCACTGGCTATTTGCCAAGAGGTACACAGGGGATCAAGATAGGGTGTGCTTTTTAGGGGGCACACACCTTCTGTCCACCTGTTTTTGGTCCTGAGGAATACCGGGCGAACGCCCAATTGGTAGAAACATGTTGACCAACCAACACAAACACATATAGAGATCCCTTGGTCGTAACTCCCCTACCAGGATCTCGCCCATCATTCTTTTTAATATTGTTCAGTTGCTCCATAATAAAAATTATATTCTTGAGTACAACCAGGACAATTTTTAACATTAATTTTTTTGCACCCACAGTCACAACCCGCTCCACTGTAGTACAGGTGTCGAAGCACATCCTGGTGGCGCTAGGCCGCCAGGGTGGACCCCGATGATGAAGCATGTCACCACTAGGTTGGTGAGTGAGGGGTTTTAAACAAAAGGACGAATGCTCTCCTTCTTGCCAGAAAACTCACCCTCCAGATAAGTCTGTTCTATATCTTCATTGGGGATACTCCTCTCTTTGTTTTGATATAATTCCTCCCAGGGGAATAGGAGCTATCTCAGGTTCACTTGTGAGTGAACAAACTCCCTTACTCTCTCCTTGATTGAAATATGGCTCAAGATAGAGCCCTGGGGAACCCCTGAGGAAACTCTCTTCTCTTTGGAGTGGAAGGGACCAAGAGCGATAGTTTGGGATCTGTCAGTTAAAAAGGATTTTATCCAAGATAGGGCCACGTCAGAGATCCCTATGTCTACCAATCTGCTAATCAGGATGGCATGAGAGATGGTGTTGAACGCCGCGTTGAGGTCTAGGAGGATGAGGACGACGTTCCTTTTCTGGTCTTGAAGCATTTTTATCGAGTCCGTGAGTTCAATCAGTGCCGTTTCGGGGGCTGGGATCTGATTTTGGACGCCATCTTGGGGGTAGGACTCTCCGCCCTCGCGCTCTAGTAGCGCTATAAAAAGCTCCCTTTGCTCTCCGCGCAGCGGACGCGTACTGCGGACGCGCCGGACCTGCGCCGGAGTCGCGCCAGAGTCCTGCCCGTCTGCGCCCGTCAGCGTTCCGGCGGCGTTTGGCGCGGCAGGGACTTCAGGCCATTATGCTTTCTTACTCCGCGCAGGAGCTCTACTCCCTGCGAGCCGTGGATGCAGCCTGTCATTCTGTATTCCCAGGCCGCTATAGGGGTAAATATAAGTGCCCTGTTTGTAAATGGCATCCTACCAGCAACCTCCGTTCCACCTGTCCTATTAAGGATAGTAGCACTAAACATCTCTGCCTACTCCTTAATACGAGGTCGATGCATAGACACACTCAGGAGATCTTTGATCTCCTCTCTACGACCAGTCCTACTTGTCTGATGCTCACGGAGACTTGGCTCAACGAGTCCTCCCATCCGGATATACTGGCAGCCATTCCATCGGACTATATTATCCATCGACAAGATAGAGACAAGGGAAGAGGGGGAGGGGTCGCCCTAGTTGTGAAAAATTCTTTTTCGTGCACGGTCACGCACATAAACACAATTGCAGGGGCTGACTCCCTCGCCTTTACCCTTTCCTTATCACCCCAGCAAGCGGTGAAGGGTCTTGTTGTCTACAGACCTCCGGGCCCTGTGGGATCGTTTTTTGATGATCTCCAGCAGGCTCTGTCTGTCCTTGCTCTAAGATCCGAGCAGTGCCTATTGGCTGGAGATTTTAATTTCCACATGGATGATCCTCAAGACCAAGATGGTATCAAGCTGTTGGATATTACATCTACTCTGGGCCTGTCCCCCTATATTTTTGGCCCGACCCATGATAAGGGTCATACGCTCGACCAGGTCTTCTCCACTTCACCTATTACGGCGGTTACACTTCTGCCGGTATTATGGTCTGATCATTGCCTCGTCCATTTCGAAATATCTGCCACTGTGAAACCAACGGTCATTGCTACAAGGCTACAGGGCAGCAGCTATAGGGCGTTCCATCGGGTGACACCAGATCTGCTAGCCCAGGCTCTGGTGGATCATCCTCCGTTCTTCATGGGTGATCTGGATAATGACCTTGAGAGCCTGCAATCCTGGCTCCTAGCTAGATTAAATGAACTTGCCCCTTTACAGCCACCTAGATCTGCCACCCAACGGATTTCGGCCCCTTGGTTTACGGAGGAATTGGCCCAATCCCGTAGACAATGTAAAGTCGCCGAACGGGCATGGAGAGCCCATTATGATACTGAGGCTAAACAGATCTATAAGTCTAGGATGAAATCCTATCATGATTTAATTCTTCAGGGCAAGAAATGCTACTTGGCCAAAAGAATCGAGGAAGCAGCAAACTCATGCAAGGAGATTTTCTCAATTGTCCGAGAATTTACCACCCCGCGCTTACCATCAGCCCAGGACGCCCCGGCGGAGACCTGGGCCAACACTATTGCTAATTTTTTTACCACCAAAATTAGGCAAATACAGGACTCCTTTCCTCTTAGACCAACAGCTGATCCTCAGATTTTGCCGAGCGAGACAGTTCTTCTGCCGACTGCGGGCCCAGTCTTGCTAGATTTCCCGCCCCTTACGGTGTCCGCATCTCTTGCTTTGATGAGGAACCTTAAATCGGGCTCACCGTGCGACCCGTGCCCAGCAAAATTTCTAGCGAGAATGGCAGATGTTGTCAACCCCTTAGCCAATCCCATTCTTAACCTCTCCCTGAGTCAGGGAGCCCTGCCTCTTCCTTGGAAACAGGCTATGGTTATTCCTCTCATCAAGAAGCCCAACCTGGACCCAGAAGTGCCATCCAATTACAGACCGATCTCGCTCCTTCCAGCACTTACCAAAATCTTGGAGAAACACGTTCACAGCGTGCTCTCCAACTTCTTGGAGTCAAACGAGCTGCTCCATGAATCTCAATCGGGCTTTCGATCGAACCTAAGCACCGAGACGGTGCTCCTGGAAGTCTCTGAGACTGTGAAGGAGGTACTGGACACCGGAGGCAGGGTGATGTTAGTCATGTTAGATCTGTCGGCGGCGTTTGACACCGTCCCCCATGAGGATCTCCTCACTAGGCTACATGACATCGGTCTAGGGGGGACGGTGCTCAACTGGTTTTGCTCCTTCCTAGCCAACCGCCGACAGACGATCTGGGTCCCATCTGGATCTGCCGAGATGCCGCCATTGGGAGTCGGAGTTCCTCAGGGCTCAGTATTGAGCCCTACTCTATTTAACATCCTCATGACCCCTCTGGTACACTGGCGGAGTCCTTTGGGGCCCGGATCGTCTCGTATGCTGACGACACCCAGCTTCTGTTTACCTGTCACAAGGGTGAAGACTTCAATGGGGAAAGTATCCGTGAGTGCCTTGGGGCTGTTTTTAATTGGTTTCAACTAAACAGCCTCAAGTGTAACTCGGATAAATCTGAGATACTTTTCTTCGGGTGCCCATCGGAACCAGATTGGCATGGTTGGTGGCCCGCTGACATGTTCCCCCCAGCTCAGTCATCTAAATGGGCTAAGAACCTGGGAGTAAAAATTGACAATGAGCTTTCGCTCAAATCCCAGGTGGCTACTCTTACAGGAACGTGCTTCGGGATCCTCAGGATGCTTCGAAAGTTCTTTCCCCTACTTTCCGAGGAACATCGGAGGATAACCGTCCAGGCACTTATAGGATCCAGATTGGATTATGCAAATGTGCTGTATCTGGGTCTGCCAGAATATCTCCTACAGCGTTTGCAGGTGACTCAGAACGCTGCAGCACGAGCGATTTTTGGCCTGCATCGCCGTACTAGTGCCTCAAACCTACTTCTATCCCTCCATTGGCTTCCTATACGGAAGAGGATAATGTTTAAGGCTATGACCTTAGCCCATAAAGCCCTGCATGCCAATGGTGCAAAATACCTCCAGAAGAGGCTGGATTTTTACCGGCCTGCACGATCCTTAAGATCGGAATCATTGGCTTTGGTGGTGGTGCCACGTATCAAGAGGGCCCGGCTGGGCGGTCGGTCCTTCAGATTCCTTGCCCCTCAGCTATGGAACTCCCTACCACTGTCTCTGCGGGCTACATCTAATTTGCTTGCCTTTAGGAAGGGTCTGAAGACTTGGCTGTTTTCTGGTTAGTGGGCCTCCCTCTTTTAGGTTTCTGTTTTTTACTGTTATGTTTTCCAGTCTTTTTCAAGGTCTGGAGCACAAAGCGCCGGGACACTCCTTTGGAGTAGCCGTTGCGCTATAAAAGTCCCATATAACATAACATAACATAACAGAGTGATTGGGGCGAAAGCCAGATTGTTGTCGGATGGAGTATATTATGAGCTTCAAGATATTTTTTGAGTTCTTTGTATACCATTTCTTCTGTAATTTTTCCCAAAGCTGGGAGGAGCGAGATAGGCCGAAGATTGGTAAGATCTGACGGGGGTTTGTTGGCTTTCTTCGTCAGGGGTTTAACTATTCCCCGTTTCCACAGGCGAGGGACGAGGCCCGTGCAAAGAGAAGAATTAACAATGTTGTTAATTATAGGATTTACCACATCAATGAGTTTGTGGAGAATTTTGGGGGGACAGGGGTCGGAGGGCGACCCAGATTTGCATGCCAAGATAACTTCTCTGGTTTGGTCTAAGCTAACCGGAGAGAAATTTTTTAGAGTACACCCAAGGGTTGCTTTTTGAGGCCATTCAAAATCCGGGACTGCCAGTCCCCCTTCCTCCCGAGTTCTCATCAAGGTATTAAAGAGCAAAAGGAGGATGGTTGCACTTAAGGCAAAAGCGCACGTAAAGCATCAGGCACGGGAAGCTGGGTGCGTGTGGAGAAATGGTACACTTAAGCTCACGTAAGACAAGCTTCTTAGATCTTCACAGACACTCCTGTGCAGACAGAAAGGGTGTTATGCAGCAGCAGGAAGGAGTTCCAGAACCAGTGTGTTTTCATAAGATAATTGTGGAACAGAAAAGAGGCGTGTTCCTGAACTGCCTTTATGCATTGTGGGAGTTGTAGTGTTGATTACGTAACTGGAATTTGAATAGCGCTTAGAAACATTGGACCATCACCCTTAACACTCTATATGATAATCTATCTGGGCACGCTATAGTAAGGTACTCTTAAGGCCATTAGTTGTGGGCGTTTCTTGCTCATCATTTGATGCCTGTGGTTAGTCGACAGGCTTAGTATTGAAGCGCCACGGGCATGTGCTGGGCGTCGGGCGGCGCTGTGGGGCAAGGCCGCGCACCTCCCTTGGTGAATGAGTGATTTATTTGTGCAGTGGAATCTCTAGTGCCTTAGATAATGTCATAGACTTTCACTTAAAATAGACACCCTCAGTGAGAGACGGCCAGAATCAGCGTACATCAAGAGGGTATGCCAGCTGACTTCAGACACAGGGTGAGGTGGGGTCGGGGAGTAAGGGCAGGGAGGGAGGGCCGGATGTGGGAGCGCGAGAGCAGGGCAGAAGAGAGAGACAGGGGAAAAGGCTAGTGAGAGAGTGGTAGAAGCGTAGCTCAATGGTTAGAGCGGCAGACCCTGATGCAGAGGTTTGGCCCAGGACCAGGGTTCAATTCCTGCCTCGGCGGCTCTTGGACTCAATTTCCCAGGACCTGATCATTCTCGCCTCGGTGCCTAGTCTAATCATGGGTCCCACTCTGTGACTCTGGGCAATAGCTTGCTTAATCTCCACACTGGCCCCAGCAGCGCTTGGATGCCTGGTTTCACCTGGGGGTGCCCAGGAGTGGACATTTCACAGGAAAGCCAGGATGGGTTCCACAGCGGTATGAATACAGCGCTACGAGGCCTCCGGGTAGAAGTGCGCTATATAAATACTATACATTTACATTTATGGAGAGACCCTGAAACCGGATAAAGAGGCCGCAGAATGGAGGGGTAGGGGTTACTTAGATGGAGAGAGCAGAGAAAAACAGGGGGCTTTATTTCTTGTTCACAACAACGAGTGTCTGCCGGAGTCCGTACCAGCCGGGTGCCTTGCCTTGGGATGTTGTGCACGGCATGCCTATGAAGAGGGGCAGGTCACACGCATGGGATTGGGTGCTGGTCCATTGGGTAAATGAACCTGAGACAGAAATCTGTCCTCACCGGGTGTGCTTCGGGTCACCATTCCGCAAGGTGCTTACCCGGAAGGAAATGTGTGGACACCGGAAGTGAAAGGTCACCCGGCCGGGTGGGAACCAGATGGTTACCCGAGAGAGAGTTGACATCGGAAGCAAAAGGGCCGTCCGGTTGGGTTAAAGCAGACGCTTACCCGAGTAGTGCGTGGAAACCGGAGGTAAAAGGTTAGCCAGTCGGGCTGGAAGCAGAAGCTTGCCCGGAGTGAAAGGAAAGAGTGCGTCCATAGGGGATGAGTTACCTGGGCAAAGACAGCTGCACTGGATGTAGGGCACAGTGCAGAGTTGATGGGATAAGGACACAGGCTCGCCAGACAAAATAATGGTGTGTAAAGGATCGCTTGTAAGTTGGAAATGCCTAATAAACTGCAGCCTCAATTCTTCCATAAAACAGAAACTTGTGTGGTCTGAAGTTATTGGGATTCGGGTGGTGCGACCTTGTGGGGGGGTGCATCTGCTGAGTTATCACCAATAGCGGTAGTTTGTCACATTCTCACCACTAGCATATCACAGACTTTGTACAGAAGAGTGCAGCTCAGATTGCACTTCTATTCTACAAGCTTTACTATTGGCACTAAAACCATCAAAGGCATCCGAAAGTTACATGAAAGAAAAATATTTTAAAACATGCATCGCCTCTTCAAAAATAACAGGAACCTAAATAAAAATGACACGTTCCAATTAAACAGCTTTAGAACCCAGCAGCAAGAAACAAATGAGATCTCCCAAAGAAGGAATCAATGAACAGGCACTTACCGGCGGGAGAGCAGATAGCATCCAGTCTGGTAAACTGCTCCCTGTCTCTCTCTCCCCTCTTCAGACGAGGCAGTGCTGGAGATAAGGATGGAGCCTGAACTCACAAGTCCCTTTGAGATAAGGTGATGGGGAGCCCGAGAAAGCCCCTCGGCCGCTGAAGACTTGGTTTCCGGCGGACCGGGGAGTCTCTACTTACTTGGTAGAAGGGCAGCGCCAAGCTGCTGACAGAGTGAAACTCTGAACACAGAAGGCAAAATTAAATGCACTGGTGAGTTTCTCCAGCTCTCAGCGGCAACCAGGAAACTGACAAAAAGCTCTTTCAGTTCTGAGCCGCCAAAGCATTTCAGCAAACTAACGGGAGTGCAGGAATCCACACAAGAAACAGTTGGAGGTGCCGCCTCCCTGTTGATGTATCCTCCGAAGACAGTTGGTTATTAATGCTCTAGGGGTGACTCGCCGAGATCTTCCAAAAACAAGGCCGGAAAGTGGACATTTCAAGCATACCACTGCAAGCGGGGCCGCAAAAGTGAAAGCACGGCCGCCATGTGTTTACAACAATTAACGCGAGTGCAAGCGCAATAATTGGAACCAGATAGTGCTGCCGCTCATTCGTGCTTGTGCTGGCCTCTGCCTTGTAGAAGCAAGCAGTGGCGACGCGAGAGCCATATGTTTGCAATTAGCATACGCGCCGCTGCTCGCTCCCGCAAGGTGGATGCCAGCACAAGCACGAGTGTGGGGAAAAAGAGCAGACCGATGGCTAAAGGCCCTCCTAGAGCAGGGCATGCGTGCTGCCTAAGCGAGACCTAAACAGGAGATAACACCAATCTGGTATGTTCAACAATAATTTTTATTTTTCAATTTCCATTTTCCCAAAAAGTGCTCCATGCCGATAGTGTCAGGCCAACACGTTTCGGCAAAAAGTCTGGAGTGTATTTAAAGGGATACTTCTGTCCCTTTTTTTGATTTTTTAATCCTCACCCAATTAAATTTAATCTCAAACCTAACATGTTTAAACATTCTGGTACAGTACCATTTGTACATATGTATATATATTCTATATGTCAATATTGCCTTATATTATTAATGGTCATTGTTTTGTGTATGTATATATATATATATTTCCAACGCCCAGTTCCTCATTCCTCGGGACTGGTTTCCAAAAAAGAGCACTCAGAGCCGCTCCAGCGTGGTTTGCCAAATTTTATTTCGTTTTTTGCAGTTTAGCAAGGTTACAAACGCGTTTCGGCGTTGCCGCCTTCGTCAGTGTGAACCAGCATTTTTTTTGTGGTGAATTAAATAAAATTCATGGTGACTTCCTGTCACGTGGTTGGTTTAAAAAATAGGATGAACATAAAAAACGGCACAATTCATGTAATTCAAGCATTACTTGTGGCGGCCATCTTATAGTAGTTAAATGACATAGGTAATCAATCATAACATATAACTTTGAAACATTTCATTGTGTTTGACGAGCATTCATATACTCAGTTTATAGAACTATAAAAATCGATTGATATACAGGGTCTATGATATGCCGGAGTAATATAGTCAAACATATTACTGGTCGCCTATCTTCACTCGTGCCGTTAATTCACAAGGCTCCCAACGATCCTGTTTAGAGCCCTGCTGAATAGTTCACGGATTTGTGACACAAGGGTCATTTTACTAAATTTAATTTTTAAGTTTTCATTTTAAATTATTATTTTTTTTTAATTTTGATTTTTACAGCAAAGTTTTAAGCATAGGACTAGCACAGTGCTATCCATGCTGAGCTGTAAAATGACAAAAGCTGTTTGCCACTCCAAGCACAGTATTAGAGCTTTGAATTGGTAAACGGCTGTGACAAGCTTCTTTTGTTATTTTACAGCTCGGCATGGATGGCACTTTGCTATTCCTATACTTAAAAACTTTGCTGTAGAAATGGCAAAAGACTTTGTCCCTTTCTATCTCGGTGTGGATGACACTGTGCTAATCGCTAATCCTATGCTTAAAGACTTTGATAGAAAGGCAAATATTTGAGGGGAGCAGATTTGTGTTGTGGGTGCTCTATACAGGAGCAACTTTCCACCTAAACTTGAGAACTACCCAGAGTTCTATGTTTCTTTTTTGCATAATTTATGTGTCACCCTATGCCTGAAAGGGTATAGTTTTGAGATATAGATATATATATATATATATATATTTTTTTTTTTTAAAGACGATAAAAGCCGCCTTCCACCAGAGATGGACGGTCCTAAGAGCATGAAAGAGCACAAGAAAGAACTGAACAGACAGCTTCAATTGGGCAACTGAGTAGAAAAGGCATAGCCCATGGAAGGTTTTGGTCATACAAGATGTATGAACAAGCGCAGCCTGGATGGGTAAAGAGGATCCTATCTGCAAGTCCTCAGCAAGCGGGTTTCACCAAGTAATAACTTTATGCAATCTCACCTGCCCTTTCTGACTTTTGGTGATGCCAGCTGGCTTTGGTCTGTGCTGGAATGGACCATGCTCTTCTCTTCCAGTCAGCCCTTATTAACAAGGCTCAGGCCTTGTCACATATTCATAGCCAGCATTAATAACAGAGCGCAGAACTGCTGTTATTGCAATGGAAAGGAATGCCACGCGCAAGAGTCAGTGCCCCTCACAAGCTGGCTCTGTTACTGTTAGCAGGAGACACGTCAGGTATAAACAGAAAAAGAGTTTGTAGCACAAGAGCATTCTCACGCGCTCATGGCTGCCACTACGAGCAAATGAAGACAAATCATCTCGCTTTCTCCTAAGACAATAAAAACAAAAACAATAACTGGTGTGCATGAAACAAACTGGAATGCAATGACTAGAGAAGGGAAACACAGTTATCATGGCATTTGTTTTACAAAGTCCTCGACCAATCGGAGATGCTTTCTGGTTCATGGTCGCCTTCTGAGATTGGTGTCAGCAGAGCAGAGGTCGGCAATGTCCACAAATATCAGAACTGCTGTGTGGAAACCGATCTTATTGGTTATCATTAACAGGTGCAGAAAGAACTTTGGCCACCTTGTTAACATCCTAACGTTTACCATTCATTTGGATATATGTTTAAAATTACCTCCAGCATGTTTAAAGGCCAACTTGAATCTTTGCTGGCACCTTCTTCCATGTATTTCTATTTTCACTGCTCTTCTAATCGGAGTATGCATTACCTAACAGGGTTGAAGTTTCTGCTCCATGATGTAGCTTGGAAATATGGAAGGACTTGTCAAGGATGTAGCATAACACAGGAGGGATGGGGAGTGTTAAAAGGCTGCCCCTTACAGCCCTAAAACAATTGTAGTGCCTGTGTGCAATCGAGACAACTTTCACACTAAAGACAGCAAGTGGGGAATCCAGGCGAAGGATTGATGCTTACCTTCAGTACATTAGTAAAGATATTTTCAACGAAATTGGAAGAAAAACTTCAACATACCTTTCGGTACATGATGTGATAATTTAACCTTAATTTGCCTTCAAATGTGCATTTGTGACTCAAAGTAGATATACTGGCATCATGCCCCTTACAGGAATAGTTCGGATAGCTAGTAAATGCTCAGAGGCACACTTGCGAACACAATTGTGGACCATCTCTCTGCTCAGCCAATCATCTAAGGGGGGGTACCATCCTACATTGGTTGAGCAAGCTGCAAGTAGCAGGAAGGAGGAATAACCAGTAATTGAATGCAGAATAATCCTGTAGGCCCACAATACTGATCTAACAGGAGTAATGGCTTGTTTTTCAAAGGGTAAACATTGTATGCATTCTAAAATCATGCTGTGGATATGTTCCCAGAGTCCACTGGATTGAGGGTTGTAAAGCAAAGCTTAATTGTAACAGATCCAACGCTCTTTCAGATACCGATCCATATTCTCAGAGATGCACTGAATCAGAAAGAAAAATGCAACTCCTGACCCTTTCTGGCAAACACGTCAGTCAAACAAACTTTGGGTGTTGGTCTGGGCCACAATCATGGCCTTCAATCATTCTGAGAGTCAATTCACCAGAACTATGATGTAGGACTGTAAGGGCAGAACATGGTATCAATCAGTAGATTTGTAGAGTGCTACTTGTCACCCGTGAGGGTATCGAGGCGCTGGTGTGGTCCACAGAAATATATGGCAGTCAGACCAGGGTCTATGCTGGAGTTTCTACAGGCAGTGGAGGGGCGAGCACTGTGGGCCTGCGATGCCTTACAAAGGATACGGAACAACAGCTTCAATATCAAGATAGCCTGTGGTGGAAGTTGATGGCGCAGGCTATTCTGCACACAATAACAGTATAGATTAGGCTGTAATTAGAGGTAGTAACTGCAGCCTCATTAGGAGTTTGAATGCATGTACATTAGTGGCAGGTAAACGGAGGGCTGAGGCTGGGATTGACTAGATATTCAAAGTCAGTTCATTTAGAGTGACAAGATCACACCATGTCACTAAACATTGTATCTAAAGTGCTAAAACTAGTTATCAGGTGTCTTGCACAGCTGGTTCAATTACGTCACACTAAGACCACAAGTCTGCTGATGTGTTAAATATAAGCCAGGACAAGAAGTGAGATCACTACGCCCCAGTGACATGGAGTTTAGTTACCCCAATCGCAGTACCTAGGATACCTCCAGTAGGAAATCAATAATTTTTCAACCTTTTAGAAAGTATATTTATCTGTATAACTCCAACAACTTTACATATTGCAGTGAATATCCTGTTACCTACTAGAGTAAAAGGTTACATGCATTTCCCAACCCACAATAAAATGGAAAGAGGACTTACCCAGTGATTAGTGCTGGGACCCTCAGTTTCAGCAACAATCCGTCCATTTTCAGAGATCAAGACCACTTTTGAATGGGTTCCACCTCTAATAAATAAGCAATTACAAAAGTCAGCTAACCAAAATAACCTTTGATTGGTTGTATATTCCTGTCGACAAGCACAGCAATGAGTAAAAAGCAGACATTAGGTCCCAGGTAGGAGACTTCGTGTTGAACGATAGCACTAATTACGAGTCACACTTCGTGTCATATTCTACTTGTAACATAGAATGCAAAGAAAACAAAGGTTTGTCTCTGTGACTCATTCAGGACCCACCCCTGCTGTTCTAGTCGTGGTCTCACCCATTCATGATTATGTACATATCCAGAGCTTAGCACCTTCTCAGTGGCCAAATCACTTCCTTTGCCAAGAGTCTATGTGGTGTTTTATGGTTCAAATCATGTTTGTGTTTTGGTAAACAGAATCATCATCATCAAAGCTTTATTTCGATATATATAATATCATAAAAGTACATTTCAAATATAAAAACACAATTCATTAACAATACATTTTTTTTTAAATTGCTTATAAAAACCTTTGGTATTACAATAAATAATTAAAAGCGTATTAAACTTTATCAGCTTTGTGAATATTGAAGCATATAAAAAAAGATACAGCTAAAATTTATCTCATCAAATAGCCTTCAGCCTAATCAACCAAGCCCAACTAAGAAATTTGGCCACCCCACACACTAAAGTTGTGCTAGCATCAGCCTTAAAAATTTTAAGTGCAACGGAGTGGTCCCTGGTTCCAAGCAACAGGCACACAGGTTTGAGCCATTTCTGTCTGGGTTTTATATAGGCTGGGCAAACGAAAAAGACGTTAGCAATATTTTCAGTAACACCTTCACAAATTGGGCAATCAGGAGAAGTTTGGTGCGGTGGATTCCACTTGCAAGTACGATCACGAAGGGGGAGTGTTCCCATCCTAAACTGGATATAAAGGGATCTGTCTCTGGGTTTCTTTTTTTTTCAAAACAAATTTTATTAGGTTTTGGCAGTTGACAGCACAATAGAAATAATCCACCGCTCCCCTAGTAGCAGAGAGGCAGTGGGCATAGCAAAAACAGCATAATCAAATACAACCAGCTAATATTTCCCCAGTACCCACCCACCACTAACCCACCCGGATCCTCCCCCCCACCCCGCACGGTGTCTGTATTGTCCATCTAGAGGAGCTTAGCAATCGTAGACGCTGCATGTGAGCCACGTCGCCCTAAGCCAGTTCAGACGCGGTCCACGTCGGCAACCCGAGGCTCCGGGGCGTCCAGCAGAAGGCCTCTGTAGTCAGCCCATTTCTTCCAGATCTTATAATGTTTTGCAGGACACCCCCTCGCCTCAAATATCGGGCGTTCTAGTCCCATGTTAAAGTCCAAACCTCGTTTCCACACCTCCAGCAGTGGGGCTCTAGTAGCCTTCCATGCTCTAGCAATGTCCCTCTTGGCCACTATGAGGCCCAATAGGAGCAAGTGCCGCTTGTACAAATTCCCCCCCACCTGTTCCATGACATGAAGAAGGCCTAACTTCGGCGAGCGGGGGAGCTCCCAGCCCAGCACCTCTTCCAGGCAGTCCCACACTCCTGACCAAAATCTCCGCAGTCTCACACACTCCCACACCGTGTGAAGAAAGGATCCCACAGCACTGCCGCACCTCAGACATTCCGGGGAGGCAATCAATCCCGCTTTCCACAACCGTTCCCTCGTATAGTACGCCCTATGGAGGTATTTGAATTGGATAAAGCGCAGGCGCACTGCAATCGCAGCCCCCCTAGGGGCCTCCAGGGCCTCCCTCCAATCCTCCTCTTCCAAACTCCCCAACTCTCCTTCCCACACCAACCGCAGTTTGTCAAGGGAGGGGGAACAATGGGTGACGAGCGTCTGGTATATACTAGAGATTTTTTTTGTGTCTAATTCCCCCATGAACAATTTAGCCTCAAGAGGACTAAATTCTGGCAGTGAAGTCAAGTTTGCTAAGGTAGGGGTCAGGGCATGTCGGAGCTGCAAGTATCGAAAGAATTGGGATTGGGGCATATCATACTCATCTCGCAGAGCCTGAAACGACTTGAGGACCGGGCCCTTCATAACATGACCCAGCGCCGAGATGCCGATCGCGTCCCAGCCATCAAAGCCCCGCAGGGAAGCCAAAGCCGGTAGCCTCCCATTATGCCACAGCGGGGTTTCCCCCGTCAGTCTGTTCCACCATCCCATACGGCGGAGCGCGTCGCGCCACACCCGGAACACCGTCTGTGTGACTGCCGGGAGTCTTTTGCGGAGTGCCGCCGAGTACAATATCGTATGTAGCGTGTGGGGGTCCATAAGGTACCTCTCCAGGGCGTAAGTCGGGTCTCCGCGATCCCCATACCACCACTCATTGAGGACCAGCAGGTGTGACGCCTGGTAATACGACAGAATGTCGGAGGCCGCTAAACCCCCACAGTACGTCGAGAGGAAACATGTGCGGAGCGCCACCCGCACTGCCCCTCCCGTCCACAAGAACCGGCCCAACACTGAATCCACCTGCCGAAACCATTGCCGCGATATCGGGTATGGATAATTCTGAAGCTGATAGAGGAGGCGAGGCAGGGCCACCATCTTAAAGATGGCCGAGCGTCCATATACATTCAGCGGCATCCTGGACCATATTTGTGTGTCCGATCGTATTCTATCCCACACGGGTAGAACATTGCGGGACCACGACACCCCTGGCACGTCCGTCAGAAAGACACCTAGATATTTAAGGCCTCCCTCCGCCTCCTGCAGGGCCGAAGCCCAAGGACCCAAGGCACTCCTATCTCCCAGGACCCACAATTTGGACTTCCGTACGTTCAGTGTGAGGCCGGACACGTCGCCGAAGATACGCATTATGTCTAGGACTCTGGGACCGGATCTGTTCAGGTCCATAAGAAAGAAAAGGACATCATCGGCATAAAGCGCGATTCTGTCAGTCGGTCCACCCACCCATTCCACACCACGCAACTGCGCATCTATCCTCACCCAGGCCGCCAGTGGCTCCATCGCTAATGCAAACAGGTAGGGCGAGAGGGGGCACCCCTGCCGCGTGCCCCGACCTATCAGAAAGGAACCGGACACCGCGCCCGCAACCCGCACCGCCGCTGTCAAGTCAGTATAGAGTAAGTGAATATAGGACAGAAAACGGGGGCCTAGGTTGAGACGTAGAAGCAGCGCCCGAAGATATGGCCAGCTCAGGGAATCAAACGCGCTATCAATATCTGCCAGTAATAGGGCCGCCGGTATATCAGCCGCACGCGCCGCCTCCACCACCAACTGCGCCCTGCGAATATTATGTCTAGTCGCCCTGTGGGGCATAAAGCCGGCATGGTCTGGGTGGACCAGGTCCGATATATAGGGAGAAAGGCGTTTCGCCAAGGCTTTCGCTAATATTTTTGCTTCGAAGTTCAGCAAGGAAATTGGACGATATGACTCAGGGCGATCCGGCGGCCGCCCAGGCTTGCAAAAAACAACCACCTCTGCGTGTCGCCAGTCCGCCGGAAGGCATCCGCATTCCCGAGCCGCCTCTAGTGCCTTCCTATAGCGCATCCCCAGTTGGAGATAAAACATTTTCATAAATTCGCAGGGGAAACCATTAGGCCCAGGGGCCTTTCCAGCGTTCAGTTCGCCCAAAGCCTCTCCCAGTTCCTCCGCAGACAAGGGGAGGTCCAGTCGGGCTCGGCCCTCATCCGAGAGCGCCCGAGGCGGGAGATCAGCCAGGAACTTGTCAATGTCCTCCGCCGCTAGAGACTCCCCCGGCGCGTACTGCGACTCATAGTAACGAGCAAAGGTCTCAGCCAGGACCTCCGGGTCAGTGATAGGACTCCCCGCGTCGTCCCGGAGACCAGGCAATGGCTGGGCTTGAAAGGAACCCTGACATAACCTGTAGAGCATCGAGCCGGACTTATCCCCCCATTGACAGATTCTACTCTGCATAGCCAGCCAGGTGTGGCGGGCTTCATCGAACAGTAAGGAATGATACATCTGTTGGAGATAGAGCAGTTGCCCCACCGCCGCGCCACTTTCTCCCGACGTGCAGACGACCTCTTGGTCACTAACCCGAGTCGCCGCCTCCGCTATGGCCCGCCCGCGGGACCTACGATTCGCCGCGCACCACGCTATATCTACGCCTCTGAGCACCGGTTTTAGAGCCTCCCACAAGGTCACGGCGTCCGTATCTGGACCGTCGTTTTCGGTCAGGTAGTGCGCTATAGCCTCCCTCATGTGCGATTGGTAATCATCACGCTGTAAGTGCCACGTAGCCAGGCGCCAACGGAATGGTTGTCTCTTTGTGCTTAAAAGTAGTGTCAAGGAAACCGGGGAGTGATCCGACAGTCCCCTAGGGAGTATCGCGGTAGAACCCACTCGTCCTATCCAGGGCTGGGGGATAAAAAGGTAGTCGAGACGAGAAAAGGATTTGTGAACAGCTGACACATACGTGTATTCACGCCCACATGCATGTTGATATCGCCAGGCATCCACCCAATCCAGCCCCCGCACCAATCTGCTCAGTTTCGTCGAGGCCTCAGGCAACTGATCACCCCCGGGCCTACAGCGATCCAACCTCCCATTCATCACGTCATTCCAGTCACCTCCCACAATAGTTAAAACATGCGGGATCTCGGCCCATACATCAAACAGCCGCTCCAAAAGGGCATCCTGCAGAGGGGGCGGCGCATAGACACTGCCAAACACCACGGGCTCCTCCCCCACCTTTCCTTTGACCAATGCAAACCTGCCATGTGCATCCAGCCACTGCGTTTCATGCGAGTAGTTCACACGACGGTGTATCAATATTGCAACTCCTCTAGAGCCCCTCGTAAACCCTGCATGGAACACCTGATCATAACCATATCTCCGTAAGCTAAGGGTTTTGGTACCCATGAGATGGGTTTCCTGGAGGAGTAGAACATCTGCCTTCTCCTTCTTCCCCATACGCAAAACCGCTCCCCTCTTAATTCTGTCGAGCATCCCTCTTACATTCCAGCTCAAAATGCGCAGAGAAGCTCGTGGGGGTTCCGTCCCCTGTCCGTCAGTCGCCATCAGGGGGGCCAAAACTTTGGTTCGTCGGGCAACCGAGGCCACATACAGACTCTTACTATCCTCCAGACACTCACATACACCGTGCTCACCCCAGGCCTACCCACTCCCACAACTCCCCCCCCTGCCCCCCAACCCCCTACCCGTCCCCCCGCCAACCCCCCCGGACCCCAAACAATACCAACAACCCCCCCTCCAGCCCCCCACCCCATACCTCAGCAACATTGAAGTACCTGTCGCGGTGCAGGCGATCCCAGACCCCCAACGGGAGGTCGGAGACCCACAACACCAATGGATCCCTCCCAACTACCCACTAAGTGTCCAACTACCCTCTACCCAACGTGGGAACGAACTCCGGGAGAAGACCCGCTCTTTCTCGAGCGCCTCCCGACCCATGATCCACCCACGGACCACGATGTGTGTAGCAGTAGTCCATATGGCCAGTCCGAAGTCCGGACCCGTCTGACCTGCACCTCTATGCACCGTCGCGGCCCCACGAGCCGGAAACACCTATCAGGGCCAGTACATCACAGGGACTCAAGACTTCAAGGGGGAAGAATCCGTCGCCTCAGTGTCCTCCACAGTCTTCTCTCGGGAAGGCAAGCGCTTCTTGGAGCGCGCTCTCCAGTTACTCCTGCTGCGTGACCTACGGGGCACCTTCTTGGGTTCCGATGTGGAGGACGTATCCGAGCCCCTCCTCGGAGGGGTGTGCACCTTGACCCGCACCGTCTCGTCCGTCCATTCAAATACATCCTCCGGAGAGTTAAAGAATCGAGTGCGAGATTGAAACACCACCCGCAAGCGGGCCGGGTAGAGCAGGGCATACGGGATCTTCAACTCACGAAGGCACGCTTTCGCTGCCGTGAAGGATTGCCGTTGTTGTTGGACCAGCCTGGTGTAGTCCGGGAAGATCAGGATCTTGTGGTTTTCAAACATAATGGGGTCCTTAGCGCGGGCCTGACGTAGGATGGTGTCCCTGTCGTGATAGTTGAGCAGTTTGGCTATCACAGCCCAGGGGCGAGCCCCAGTGGGCGGCTTCGGAATCAAGGCCCGGTGGGCCCGCTCGATGATGAAGCAGCGCGAAAGGGATTCCGGTGGGAGCCACCCCTCCAGCCACTGAGTCAAGAAGGCCTCCATATTTCCCTTCTC
Source organism: Lissotriton helveticus (assembly GCF_964261635.1). NCBI lineage: Eukaryota > Metazoa > Chordata > Amphibia > Caudata > Salamandridae > Lissotriton > Lissotriton helveticus. The sequence goes on from NC_136059.1 coordinate 94,027,332, forward strand.
ACAGTCTTCCGGAAAGCCCACAAAGCGCAAGTTATTTCTTCTGGCCCGTCCTTCCGCATCCTCCACTCGCAACGCCAGGCCCTTTTGGATTCCCTCCATGGCAGCTACCTTCTTCTTGAGGACCGCGACGTCGTCCTCTACCTCCGTGATCCTTGTCTCGGTTTCCGTGATGCGGGCGACAGCGTTGCGCAAATCCTGTCGTAGCAGCGTAACATCCGCTCCGACCGCACCGATCTTCGCGTCCAGCATATCTCTAGACTGCGTGATGGCCGCCATTAGTGCCGCATTATCCGGTCCCGAGCTCTGCTGTCCTCCTGTGGCTCCCGCACCCCCACTCGGCCCCGCAAATTTATCCATGGGGCTCTGCTTGGAAGAGCCGCCGCTGTTGTTCCCCCTAGTCATAGTTCTCGTGGGGCTCACGGTCGTTCACCAGGAATGGCGGGGTGCAGAGACCGCCCCAACCGACCTCGTAGCGTTCAATGAATAGCACCCCAAGCAGGCCCAGCGCGCAGCCCGACAGAAGGTGTCCCACGCCGCCGTACAACCAAGAGTCAAGCCACTTTAGGAGGGCCCCGTGGCGGAGTCAGGATCTCTGAAAGTGGCCGTGCCCACCAACACAGGAGAAGCCGAAGCCAGCCCCGGCCCCTTCGCGTGGCTCCCGGCAAAGACGGCCGTCAGCAATCCACCAGCGCCCAAGAGTGCCGTCGCAGTAGGCCAATATCCCCGACCGCCGAGCAACCTGTAATGCCCCGAAGGCGCCCCTGGCACCGAGGGCTGGAGCAGGATCAATTGAAGGTGATTGGAGGAGGGGGGGGGAGGGGGGTGGTTGGCGCTGCAATGGGGTGTAGTGAGAGAACGGGTAACTGTCGTCTCTCGACGCTCCGAGGGCCACAGACCCCGCGGTCCGACTCGGCCGCCGATCGGGCCAGGCACCTCCGCAGGAGCGTCCCCTCCCCCTCCAGGTCGCGCACCACGCGGCTCCCCCTTACCGCACCATTGGACGCTGGTCACACCGCCGGTGGGTCGCCGACACCGCTCCCTCCAAGCCAGCTGTGCTCCGCCGCGGCCCCACAGGTCGGGCGGGTCGGCTCCTCACACCCCAGCCGGTCCGGCGTCGCCTCACTTCCGGGCGGGGCACCCACCAATCCAGGCCCCGGCTCTGGTGCCCGATGAAGGCCGCACCGCGGTCCCTGGTCAGCGCTGCCGGAGGCGGCAGAGATCACGCCTCCGGGGCCCCAAAATCGCCGTCTGGCCGTCTCCCCCTGCTCCCGCGGACAGCCGCTCACTGCCGGGTGGACAGAGGTCGGGGCGACGCAGGATATGTGGAAGGATCACAGGCGGTGGGACGGAGCTCGCTCAAGCTGCGTCCGCCATGCTCGCCGTCTTGGCCACGCCCCCTGTCTCTGGGTTTCTTAATGAAATCTAGATAGGGCTCCAGGCGAGCCTTTGGTTTGTGCTGTCGAAATGCCTCGGTCAGCCTACCTAGATTTGGGTCCCTCTGCTCGTGATCATCAACCCATGCCCAATAGGCTCGCTTAGTTTCAGTCTTAGACAGCGGTGCCCCAGGCTCCCGGCCAGTAGCAAGGCCCGTTTCCAGTAAAAGCTTCTTTATGTTAGATATCCAACTAATTTTATGGGCTCCATGAAGGTTCATAACCTCTCTTAAACCGTCAGCATACCTTGAGAGCTCAGGGGTACGCCATAACCGAGCCCAATATAAAAGAGGGCGTAGGGTAACTAGGTCCTTAATGGAACGACGACCCAGGTCACTCAAGAGTGGTTTGGTAGGAGTACCCCTCGGGAGCGATACAAGCTCCCTAAAGAACTTGTTCTCTGCGATGACTAAGGCATCAACACAATCAAAGCCCCAGAGCTCTGCACCATAAAAGGCACAACCTACAGCTTTTGCAGCGTAGATGTCCAGAGCAGGAGCAATGGGCTTAGAAGTGGATGCTCAGTGTTCCCTCCCTAGTACTCCAACTACCCTCTTATGGCTTAGCGCCATTTTGTCAATATGTGGCTGCCATTAAAGTTTATCCGAAATTCTAATTCCCAAAGTAGTCGAACTCCTTTACACGTTCCAGAGACACCCCATCAAGAGATAAGGTGGATCTAGACGATCTACTCGGATTAAAATAAAGGACCTTAGTTTTCGATGTGTTTATGGCAAGGCCCCTGAGCTTGCAAAACAAACAGAAGCGGTCCAACAGCTTCTGTAATCCTGCGGGAGTTTTGGATACCAACAGCGTATCGTCCCCAAAGAGTAGTGCGGGGACTTTATCACCCGCCAAGACCGGGGCATCAGCATTAATTTCGAGCAAAAAGGAAACTACGCCATTCACAAATAACATGAAAAGTGTCGGGGCCAGGATGCAACCCTGGCGTACCCCTCTATTCACAGGGATTTTATCGGTTTTTTGCTCCTGTGATCCCCATCTAATATGAGCATAAGTTCCATCATGCATACGAGCTAGGAGATTCAGAATGGGTAAGGGGATCCCCATTTCCTCCAGGACCAGCCATAGGCGGTCTCGGGGGACCAAGCCAAAGGCGGTCTTCAAGTCAATAAATGCCAAATAAAGACCGCCCTTGCCAATGGTAACCACCTTCCAATGTAAGAGTACCAACCTAAATGCCTGGTCTAACGTGCTTGTACAAGCCCTAAAGCCCGCCTGGAAGGGTGAAATAATACTATTCTCCTCAGCCCAGGAGAGAATCCTCTCCAGGAGTACCCTGCTAACCAATTTCTGCCCCGCATCAATAAGACTTATTGGGCGGTAGTTGGCAGGGTCCCCCTGGAGCCCTTCTTGTATATGGGGATCACTTCAGCAGCCTTCCATGAATTCGGAACAGGTGAGCCTTCTAACAAAGCATTCGTAAGAATTGCAAAGTAAGAGGCCCAACCTTCGGGGTTGGCTTTAAAAAGGTCGCCTGGTACACCATCCTGCCCCGGGGCTTTAGCAGATACAATCTTAGTTAATGCAGCCAGCACCTCTTTCTTATCTACTTTGATAAATGCAGCCTGACCAGAATCAATAGCCATGGCACCAGAAGAGTGCCCTGGAGTACCGGGCTGGTCATCGCCCCCATAGAGTATCCTAAAATGCTCAAACCATTCCCTATCTGTTATATGATTGGGGGTTTGATCCGGGTCACAGCCGTTGGATCTTCTAACTAGGGCCCAAAATAGTTCTCCATTCTTAGCTTTACTAGCAGCTCTAAGACTGTCCCAATGCGATTCTTCCCACTCCCCGTTAGCTGTTGTAATAGCTTGTCTGTAGTGTAATCTAGCCAGCCGAACAGCAACTGGATTACCAGATTTAATAGCATTAACCAGGCTATTCTTCCTCCTTCTGCAATTGCCATCAAACCACTTCTGCACTGGCTTGACAATCATCGGGCTCTTTTTACCAGGAACTATGAACAGTTTACCAATCTGGCCTATAGTGTCAGTATAAATTATTTCTGCCGCTGCAGGCCCAACCGCGTCCTTACATGCTGCAGAAAGCCTTAAAGACTGCTCACTAAGGATTCCTTCCAATGCACTTAATCTTGTTTCCTCCATAATAAACTTTGGCCACTTAAGAAACCTATTACAATTGGATGGTATAACTGTCTTAGTTATTAATTTCGCACTAGTGGAGGGACTATACTCCTTCCTCTGCCATGGATCCACCATAGTGAGGGACAAGGGGTTATGGTCACTATCTACTGATGGTATAATGACCATATCCACCACTGACTTCCATGCCCTCCTGTCCACCATTATGTAGTCAATTTTACTTTCACACGATACCCTATTATATGTATTAGCCCCCTGAGCATCGGAGATAGTACGCCCATTTACAGCGCTTAGTCCCGATTCAATCATTAGGGCGTTCAATTGGATGACAACTGGTGACCATCTCCTCACGGGCATAAGCGAGAGAGATGGAATGCCCCATCGGGCATCTTCATCATAAACTCCAAGGATGTCATATGCTGCCAGAGGCTCAAACGAACAGTTTAGGTCCCCTGGCAACCAGAACTAAGGAGTTAGGAGGACACAATTTAAGCAAATCAGATAGAATAGAAATAGTGGAGGATTTGGCCCCCCCCTTGGTTGCCTCTAGCATAGACATTAAAAAATTCCCAAGTGGAAATACCATTCAAGCCCTTGATGGAAAGTCTCATAACATCCAGTGATGAGCAAGTGTGATGAATAATCTTGAGGTTGAGGTCTACCCTTACCCATGCCATAAGCCCTCCAGAGGGGCGACCTCGCCCAACCGTTGTAGCAGCTACATGAAAACAGGAAAAACCCGGCTTGTATAGAGGTTCAAGGCACTAAGTTTCCTGGAATAAACATATCAAATCCATCAATAAAGTCATTCCAATCCGGTAATAGGAGCTTGTTTCGCAGACCTGCCACATTCCACGAGACAAGTTTGAGATTATTGATGTGAACATTACAGGAGATTGGGGCACACGGAGTTGGGCTTAAGTCCTGACTCCCTCAGCCAGAACCCGCCCGCAAGCACAACGGACACCAACGAAGCAGCCCATAACTTCACACAGTGGCTGACCACCTGCGCAGACGACCTCGCGCCACTGAAGAACCCTCCCAGCAGACCCAGAAGCAAGAAAGCCACCTGGTTCACCGACGAACTCAAGGACTCCAAGTAGAACTGCCGCACCCTCGAGAAAGCCTGGCTCCTCAACCAGACCACAGACAACATGACCACCCTCAAACAAGCCACCCGCAAGCACCACCAGCTCATCCACACTACCAAGAAGAAAACTCTGAAGGAACGACTGGACAACAACGCCCAAGACAGCAAGGAACTCTTCAGCATCGTCAAGGAGTTCTCCAACACCGGCAACAACAACATCACTCCTTCTCAAGACCTCTGCGACTCTCTCGCCTCATTCTTCCACCGCAAGATCGCCGACATCCACAACAGCTTCGGCGCACCAGCCACGCACCCCACCGTCGAACCAACGCCCCCCACCGCCACCCTCTGCGCCTGGACCCCGGTGACCACCAAAGACACAGCCCGCACAATGAACACCATCCACTCCGGATCTCCTACCGACCCCTGCCCCCACCACGTCTTCAACAAGGCAGACTCCATCATCGCACCCCAACTGCGGGACATCATCAACATCTCCTTCAACACCGCCACCTTCCTGGAGAGCTGGAAGCACGCCGAGCTCAGCGCCCTACTGAAGAAACCAACAGCGGACCCAACCGACCTCAAGAACTTTCGCCCCATCTCGCTCCTCCCTTTTCCTGCCAAAGTCATCGAGAAGACCGTCAACAGACAGCTTGCCGCCTTCCTCGAGACGAACGGATCCCTTGACCCCTCGCAGTCCGGTTTCCGAGCCAACCACAGCACCGAGACCGCCCTCATCGCAGCCACCGACGACATCAGAACCCTGCTCGACAACGGGGAAACAGCGGCCCTCATCCTCCTGGATCTCTCCGCAGCTTTCGACACTGTCTGCCACCGCACCCTAGTCCAACGCCTCAGCAACACAGGTGTCCAAGAGAAGGCTCTGGAATGGATCATCTCGTTCCTCGCCGGAAGAACACAGAGAGTCCGCCTCCCCCCGTTTCGATCCGAGGCCACCGAAGTCATCTGCGGCGTACCGCAAGGATCATCACTCAGCCCCACCCTCTTCAACGTCTACATGAGACCCCTTGCAGCCATCGCACGCCAACACAACCTCAACGTCATCTCCTACGCCGACGACACCCAACTGATGCTCTCCCTCACCAGTGACCCCGCCAACGCCAGAACTAGCCTACACGAAGGGATGAAAGACGTCGCCGAGTGGATGAAGAACAGCCGCCTGAAACTGAACTCAGACAAGACGGAAGTCCTCATCCTAGGACCATCGCCCTCCGCCTGGGACGACACCTGGTGGCCCCCGGCCCTAGGCAGCGCACCCAAGCCAACAGACCACGCACGCAACCTGGGCTTCATCCTGGACTCCTCCCTCTCGATGACCAGACAAGTCAACGCCGTCTCCTCATCATGCTTCAACACCCTACGCACGCTCCGTAAGATCTTCCGATGGATCCCGACCAAAACCAGGAAGACGGTCAACCAGGCACTTGTCACGAGCCGACTGGACTACGGAAACCCCCTCTACGCCGGAACCACAGCCAAGCTACAGAAAAGACTCCAACGCATCCAGAACGCCTCCGCCCGACTCATCCTGGACATCCCCCGCCGCAGCCACATCTCCGGACACCTGGGGACCTGCACTGGCTCCCCGTCAGCAAGAGAATCACGTTCAGACTCCTCACCCACGCACACAAGTCCCTCCACGACCTGGGCCCCAAGTACCTCAACGACCACTTGACCTTCTACACGCCCACCCGCCAGCTAAGTTTGACAAGCCTCGCCCTAGCCGCCGTACCACGCATCCGAAGAGCCACCGCCGGAGGAAGATCCTTCTCCTACCTGGCGGCCAAGACGTGGAACTCCCTCCCCACCCACCTCCGGCTGACCCAGGACCATCTCGCCTTCAGGAGACAACTCAAGACCTGGCTGTTCGAGCAATAGCAGACCCCCCCTCCCCCAAGCGCCTTCGTGGAACTCCCTCCCCACCCACCTCCGGCTGACCCAGGACCATCTCGCCTTCAGGAGACAACTCAAGACCTGGCTGTTCGAGCAATAGCAGACCCCCCTCCCCCAAGCGCCTTGAGACCCTCCGGGTGAGTAGTGCGCTATACAAATGCCATGATTGATTGATTGATTAATGTTATTAACCCTCATGGGTTCCAATACTAAAGTTGAGTCCTCTAGGCCCGTGGGCTGTGGGGGTACAGAGGGATGGGGAGAGCAACTACCCAAGGGGGGAAAGGAACAGGTCAAAACTCCTACTCCATCATGGAGTCAGTCAACAGCTTCCAGACAGTTAAAACGATTATGGGTCGAGATAGGGTCCAAGTGTAGAGAAGGCATAGGCCAACCCATCTGGGGGGGCCCTCCCCCATTTCGCTGCACCATTGTCCAACCATCTGCCTGTGAAGTAAAATGACCTGGGGGGTAAAAATAAGTCAGTGGAAGAGTGTGGATAGTCACACCTGAGCTGGGATATCTCCAATTACAAATGTACTCAACAATTCTAGGGTTGTTAAAGTTAATCAAGATACAATCCCCCCTTATATTTTTGGCCAGATGGCCGACCCATGGCACCCTCCTAATCATAAGTATTTTGCCCACAATGTGAGGGGGCAGTGGTCTGTTTATGTTTAACCAGTGGACAACCCTATTCCGCAAAGTTGTAGGGGTCTCCACCTCAAATTTACCCAACTCTGGTACCCCTGCTAAAATTACCACAAGTGGACAAACCTCCGGGGGTAGATTTAATGTATTTTTCCCCTTGGGAGTCTGGGCCGTGGGAACCTCGCCACCTTCACTGCCCTGGGGTATATTACGCTTACGCGGTCTGCTTATATTAGCATCTACTAGGTCCTTATCAAGAGGTGCAACTGGAGGGGGCGTGGCTTGGTAGCCGATGGAGGTGGACGTGTGAGCGCTGAGCTCCGCAGCGGCCTTCCCCCATTAATCCTGTCATTGCTGATCCTGGCGACCCTGACTTCACCCGCGTCTCCTCCTGCACTCCTGGGGGCCTGACCGGAGACGGCGGGAGCGGACCCCCGGCTGCGAGGAGCCTGCGCTACGCCCGCGGCTCGGCGGGCGGCGCCGGCCATATTGCGGCCTTGACGCTCGGCCGCATCCCCGGCCTCAGGTGATCCGGAAGCCGACCCGCAGCGGTACCTGGCCGGCCGCCGGCTACCACGTGACCCGGAGCCCTGGCTTTGGAGCTCGCTGCGGCGGCGGAGCTTGAGCCGCTTTCTGAGGTGTGCCTGCGGGGACCCGACGGGGGCGCCTGCAGTTGTGAGGACCGGGTGCAGCCCCCGGCCCGAGGGGGCCCAGCTGCTGACGTGGAGCTCGTGATCGAGCTCGGACCACTCCCCACGCGGCCTGCCTGGGACACGGCTACCCGGCGCTGCCCCCTGCCAGCTTGAACTTGGGGGCCCCCGCTGAGCGCCGATTGTGGAGCGCGGGCTCAGAGTGCGGCCCGGCCCTGTGCAGTCCGGAGGAGTGTGATGTCGCGGGCCTCGGACCCCGTGATTGGGACGAGTCCGGATTCTGAGGCTACCGACCTGAAGAGGAGCGCTCCTGCGCTGACCCCTGGCCATTTCCCGTCGAGGGACTCTGCCGCCGCCGAGCGGCCTAGTGACCTGGCACTGGGGACGCCCGAGGGGACCTGTCTCTTGGAGCCCGGGCACGCTACTCCCTGACCCCCCACGCGCTTGGATCCCTGCACAGCCGCCCCTGCCGCCATTTTGGGCCAGTGGCTTTACACATTGCACTTGGACTTGGGGGAGTGTTGCGGCCAGGGGGGCTCCTGGTGGTCGGTGGACTGCATGGTGACAAGTGGGGTCCAGGAACCATTGGAGAGTGGCTGGTTTTGGGGGCCGGCAGACCCAGAGGAAGTGCCGCGCGGCGAGTGACCCCGAGGATTGCGGCCTGGCGAGTAGGACACGGGGTAAGACGCTGACCCTGTTGCTGCGGGGGCGAGACGCGTCCGCCCCCATGGGGAAACGCCCCTTAAAACCCCCCCCCTGAGGCTGCTCGGGGGCCAGAGGTTGATGGGGGCCCCATTCCGGACACTGTCCCGGCGGCGGCGGGTCTGCCGCAAAGCCAGCTGGAGCAGATCCTGAAGGCAATCGCAGATACCAGGGAGGCCCTGCATCATGATATCGGGCAGGTGTCCACGAGCCTGGGCCTATTGCGTGCAGACCACGGCAAGTTGGCGGATCGGGTCAAGGAGACCGAAGCCCGGATTGATGCGCTGGAACCTTCGTCGAAAGCGGCAGACGGCGTGCTGGGGGAGCTGCAGCAGAGGGTACACCAGCTGGTGCAGAGGGCGGAGGATGCAGAAGGGCGCAACCGCCGCAACAACATTCGCGTGGTGGGCCTGCCGGAGAAAATTGAGGGGGCCGACATGTTGGGCTATCTGGAGGCCTGGCTGCGAGCTGTGGTTGTCCCGGAAGGGTTGTCGCCGTTCTACACTCTAGAGCGTGCTCACCGCGTGCCGGCTCGTCCTCCAGCCGAGGGCCGGCCTCCCCGCCCGGTGGTGGCGCGATTGCTGCACTACAGGGATCAGGACCTCATTCTGCAAAGGGCGCGAGCTCTGGGGCCCTATAAGGTGGACAACGCCCAGGTCTCCATATATCCTGATTATTCCTTGGAAGTCCAGCGGCAGCGGTCAACTTTTCTGGCGGTCAAGAAGGCGCTTCGGGAGGAGGGAGTCCGCTACTCTCTCCGGTTCCCGGCCCGCCTACGGATCATGCTCGATGGCAAATCCTCCTTCTACGACAATCCCGACAACGTCTGGAACTGGCTGGAGCTCTACAGGACCGGCGCGGATGCGCTTCACGCGCCTGGGGAACAGCGGAGGGCGCCACCGAGACCTCGGCGGGGTAGGAGACGCAAGAAGCGACCACCGAATGTTCGGACACCCACGGTCTCACAAACTGAGCAGGAGCGCAGGGATGCCCTCCGGGCGGTCTCCGACATCTCCCAGACATTGGACTCCGCGACGGCTGTGGAGTCGGGATCCCGAGGTGGCACTGACGGGGGGACTTCGGAGGAGTCGGTGACTGGGGACCCCGCACCACCACATGTCACGCCTGGGACTGCGGACGGTTTGCTGGACGAGTGAGGATAATGCTCCCCTGCAATGGTATCGTATGACCTGCTGTGTTCCGGACCTGGGGTGGCGGCATTGACCTGCTGGGCCTGGGACTGGGGTTGGGCGGCCACCTTCTGTGGTGCTGGTTGCTTTACTTGTGGAGGGGATGCGGGGCGCATGGGGCACGTAGGGGAGGCCTAACTGACTCAAAGGAGTGAGCTGCTTGCGATCTGGTGAGAGAGGCGACAGGCCACCCCCTCATCTCCCCCGCCTACTGTGGGACTCTGGTAGTTACCAGGGATTGTTACTGTTGGGCACTACTTATTTGGATGGGTTTCTGCTGTTGGGGACCTATTCTGGGGAGGGGTGGGACGTGGGGTTGTTGGGGAATGTCGGGGTTCATTTGTTGGGGAGTAGTCAGTGTGCGTGCGAAAGTTGCTTTTATGGGGGTTGCGCTTGTCACGAGGAATGGGGACCCTCCTTGATCTGAAGTGTGTGACCTGGAATGTGAGGGGTCTGAATTCCATGCTGAAACGCCACAGGGTCCATGCCCATCTTGTCCGCAGGGGGGTGCAGGTTGCCTTCCTGCAGGAAACTCACATTGATCATACTGAGGGGCGGGCCCTGCAGCGCAGGTGGCGGGGGCATATGTTCTACACCACTTACTCGGCCTTTGCACGGGGGGCTTTGATCTGGATCCGGGCGGGGGTTACCTTTCAGCCTTTGGTGACGATAATTGACCCTGAGGGAAGGTTTGTTGCTGTACAGGGCCGCCTAGATGGGAGGGACGTGACGCTCTGCAGCGTCTACGCCCCGAACGTGGACCAGCCTGCCTTCTTTGCGCGCCTGTCTGGGAAGCTGGCGACTGTCCTGGCTGGCACGGTCCTGCTTGGGGGGGATTTTAACTCTGTGCTGGACGTGGGGCTAGATCGCTCTCACCCACCGCTAGCGCAGGCAGCAGCTCACAAGTTGGCGCAGAGTAGGAGAGAGTGGCAGAGTAGTTGGGGCCTAGTCGATGCGTGGCGGACCCACCAACCGACCGAAAGGGATTTCTCCTTTTACTCCCCCCCCCGCACGATCTGCATGTTCGCCTAGACAGCATTCTGTGTTCACAGGACGTCCAGAGCCTGGTCCGCCACAGTGAGTACTTGACCAGGACGGTATCTGACCACAACCCTTGCCTAGTGACGGTACAGTGGATGAGGCGACGCCAAGCTATCCCAACGTGGTGGTTGAACCCACTGACGCTGGAGGACCCGGCCTTTAAGGCCAGTGTACGTAGTGGGGTGGAGGGGTATTTCGACACCAATGCAGACACGGCATCTAGCAGGGCTATGGAGTGGGACGCCTTTAAGGCGGTGGCTCGGGGCGTCTGCATCTCGGCTACCGCAGGTGTCCGTAAAACCCTACTGCAGGATGTAGAGCGCAGTGAGGACCGATTGCGCGCAAAGGAACGGCGCAGCCACGCGGACCCCGAGGCTCATGCTGCGGTCTCAGAGGCACGTGAGGTGGTGGCGACAGTATTGGAAAAACTGCGCTGCTTTGATTATAAGGAGTTCCTGGTCCGAGCTCACGCTGAGCGGGACAAAGTGGGTTCGCTACTGGCGTGGTTGGCCAGCCCTGGGGCCCGTGGCTCCCCTATAGTGGCGCTCGCCACGCCGGAGGGGCGCATGGTCTACACGCAGTTGGACATTAACGACCAATTTCTTCAGTATTACAAACACCTTTACAGGAGCAGGATGCCGGATCCCGCAGCGGCGCTGGAGGAGTTCCTGGTGACGGCGCGGTTGCCCAGGCTCGACCCGGAGCACGCGAAACTGCTAGGCGGGGATGTCTCCGAGGGTGAAATCAGGGTGGCCATCAAACACATGGCCCGCCGCAAGACTCCGGGTACGGATGGGCTCCCGATTGAATTTTATGCGGCCTATGCGGATGTGCTGGTTCCGCGGCTGCAGGCGGTTTACCAAGAGGCCTGGACCTCAGGGTGCTTGCCGGCGTCTACACGCGAAGCCTTAGTGATACCCTTACTGAAGAGAGGGGGTGATGCGAGCTGCCGTTCGGCGTACCGCCCGCTCTCCATGCTCACCACGGATTATAAGATCCTGAGCCGGGTTCTCGCGACGCGGCGCCTGACCCACATGCGCTCCTTGGTGCATAGCGACCAGGCGGGCTTTATTCCTCAGCGCACCACTGCTACCTGTGTGCGCCGGTTGCTCAGGATCATGGGGGGTGAGGCCGCAGGCTTTCCGAATGCTGCAGTCCTCTCGATTGACATCGAGAAAGCATTTGATAGCGTCGAGTGGCCGTACCTGCTCCGTGTCCTAGAGGCCTTTGGGCTGGGTGACCGCTTTGTGAAATGGACCCCCTTGCTCTATGCCGCGGCCACGGCCCGGGTCAAAACGGGGACCACCATTTCAGCCTCTTACGCGGTGGGCAGAGGAACCCGACAGGGGTGTTCTCTGTCACCCCTGTTATTTGCACTGGCCATAGAACCACTGGCTGCGCATGCCCGGCTGGGCCGGGCGTATGCAGGGCTTCCGCTGAGAAACGACACCCACTACATCTCTCTCTATGCGGACGATTGTCTGTTTCTGGCGGACGCGGACGACTCCCTGCGTGGGGCCGAACGGCTCCTGTCGGACTTTGGTCAACTCTCAGGGCTGAGAGTCAACTGGGGGAAGTCTTGCCTCTTCCCGCTGACTCCGAGGGCCGATGACACCCAGCTGGAGGGTGCCTTGCAGTGGGAGCACCACTGCCTCTCATATCTGGGCACCCTCATCTATCACTCGCCGGCGGCCATCCTAGACGGAAACATCAACAGGGCGATTCGGAATCTACAGGGTTGCATGGGTTTCTGGCAGACGCTGCCGCTCTCGGTCGCGGGGCGAGTCGCACTGTTAAAGATGGTGGCACTTCCCCGATTGTTGTACCTGTTCCGCACTCTGCCGGTCTGGATACCCGTGTCAGTTTTCAACAGACTCCGCTCCCTGACGACGGGGTTCATCTGGGGATCGGGCAGGAGACGGGTGGCGCTGACCACGCTGATGCGCCCCAGGGCGGACGGGGGCCTTGCGGCCCCGGACTTTGAGTGGTATTATCTGGCAGCGCAGCTGCAGTGGCTAACCCAGGCAGTGGCTTTGGAGTTCCGTGGCCCGGAGGATGCGCCAGGCAAATTGTTCCCGAGACACATCATCTCCTTTATAGTTTTGGGACAGAGACTAGACCTAGCTCAGCTCACCTTGGAGGAACGGACGATTCGAAGCTGCTGGCTTCGGGCACACAAGCGTTCCGGTGCCGCTCGCCCTTACGCCCCAGAAATTCCGCTCGGGATGTGCACGGCCTTCCCACATGGCGGCGACTGGTCCGCACTAGCAATCTGGGAGGAACTTGGCCTGCAGATGATTGGCGATCTCTACAGGGATGGCTCGCTGCTCCCGTTTCAGGAGCTGCGGGACTCCTACGATCTACCGAGGGGTGGATATCTGCTCCATGCTGCATTGGTGGCTGGTATTCGCCAATACTGGAGGTCTGGGCTCACTGAACCGCCGGCCTCGGAATGCTGTCAATATGTGGTGTCGGCCGCTGGCACTTATAAGGCTGTCACATGCCTTTACCGACGGCTGTCGTCTACTGCCCTGCAACCCTTGGACGGGCTGCGAGCCAAGTGGGAGGGGGACATCGGGCGATCCATCCCTGACACGGTGTGGCCACAGCTACTGCGCAGAGCGTGGAAGGGCACGAGGAACGCCAGGTTCCAAATGGTCCAGTTTTTTACCCTACACCGAGCGTACCTAACGCCGACGAAAATCTCGCAATATTTCGAGGGGGCTTCCTCGCTTTGTCCCCGATGCGGAACCGCGGATGCGGATTTCGCCCACATGTTCTGGACTTGCATCAAGCTAGCGGGTTACTGGGAGGCGGTGATGTCCTGCCTGAATGCTGTCTCGGACCGGCAGATCGCTCTTGACATGGGCACATGCCTATTATTATGGTTCCCTCACACCCCTCGTACTCGAGTTACCAGCAAATTTTGCGACCTGGGTTTGATATTGGCCAAGCGTGAAATCTCCATGCATTGGAAATCTACTCAAGGCCCCAACTACCTGCGCTGGAAGACCACTTTAGAGTGCTGGGCGAAAGCGGAGAGTACATTGCGGCTGCGACAGGCTAGGAGCCTAGATACTGACAGGGCGCTGGAGGTGGCCAGGGCGTGGGAGGCCCTAGTAGTAGCGCTCCAACAGCCAGATGGTGACCAGAGCGAGGATGAGGGAGGGACTCCAGGGTGAGAGCACTGAGCCTGGGATTCCACACACCCACCAGGATGCACGCACTACTTACACCTACTGATGGCAGACCTGGGGGTCTGGACACTCCGTTGAGGGGCGCCTCTTACCCTTTCCTGAGGTCCCTGTCCCGGACAAGTAATGATAATATGTCAACGACTGGAAAGGAGGAGTACAGCACACTGGCTACGGGGGGGGGGATTGCGGGGTGGGGTGGGTCAGTTGGGGACTGTTTTATATAAAAGATATCTTGTGGGAGCTGGGCTGCTTTACCGAATCGTTGGCTGATGCCTGAATTGCTTTTATCCTGTAATGTACCCTCTTCACTTGATTACCAATAAAAATCGTTTTTACAAAAAAAAAAAGAGGTGCAACTGGAGCCCCTTGGGCAGTATTCGATGCTACCGTGACCTTTGGGGCCACAGGAGCCTTTATTCCACTAGTTTTAACTAGCGATTTAGCAGCCATGGGAGCAGCAACCCTTAATGAGGGTTCTACAATTCCCTTAAAGTCGCGCTCAATCCTTTTTAGATGTACTTCAATTTTACTCAGTCTATCCTCTAATGGACGTAAGAGAACTCTAAGCGTATCATATATGACAGTTGACTCAACGTCCCTGACCCCTTCCCTGTCGCCTTGGCTTGGCAACTCACCTGCTTCCTGGTGCGCCCCTCTAGGCAATATAGGATCTACTAAACCCATGATTTAGCCGGAGCAGGGCTTGCAGAATCGCCCACATTAGGCCGCTCCAGAGTAGCTGGAATTACTCTAGTATTTTTTGGGGCTTTCTTTTTCCTCCCACCATTATTCTTTGTCAGCACTTGTTTATCCTTTGGAATTGCCCCAGGGTCTCTCCCACGTAATTGCCTAGTATTATACACCTTGACTACATTGGGCACAATAGGCAACCTTTGGGGAGATAACAATAACAAGTCTGAGACCGTAGACTGATTATCAGATGGAACCAGCGATAAGTCACAAGAGGGTAGCTGTGGATTAGGGAGTTCTAAGATAGGTGAAGCACCAATACCATAATTAGCACCTTGGTGAACAGGAGTCCGCACATTCGCAATATGTCCCATTGAAGACCTTCTAGCAATGGCGAGTTCCTGGGAAACTCGTCGCTCCATTATCGTAATGCCTTCGTCAACTACACAGTTCATCCTAGTTATGAACTGGTCCATGGCTCCAGAGAAGTTAGCAGTATCCGCTCTCCCCTTGGCCTCCTTAGGAGGCATGGAAATCAACCCAAGGAGTCAACAATGAAGATACAATGAAAGTTACTCACTAGTTAAGGCCGCATATGACTAGGAAAGGGGGTGGCCCGACCCGGCCTTCTCCGGTCTTGAACGGGCCCGCCCTTGGCCCGGGCTTTGCCCGGGCGCGAGGCGTTCCTCTCTTTTCACACGCCTCCGGGCGGTCTGAAGGCGTCACTCGCGCGCCACAACCGCCGGGGGACCTGGGGGTTGAAGTCCCTGCCCTCGCGGCGGCTGTGATGGTGCTGGCGCTGTGAGCCGTTCCCCTCACGGCGATGGAGTATGAGCCCCAGAGCAACGAGCCGTTCCCTTTACGGCAGTAGGAAAGTCAATATGGGTCCGCAAACAGCATTCCTCCTCAAACAAAAGCTCCCATTCAATCATTCTTGCAGAGTATCTGTACCAGTTGCGTCCAGTCATAACTTTATTATCAGTAGGGCGTGAAGCAATCTGGGACAAGTCAATGCTCCGCGGCCTTTGAAGAAGAATATTATGAAGGGGATCCATGTCTTTGCAAATCTATGATCTGCGTCGTGTGGTGCCGAAGTAATCTCCTCCATGCCCACTGTCTGCCAAAGTCTATTGTACCAGTCTCTTGAGGAGGGGATACACATTTTACCCCACAGAGCAGGGGTTCACTCTTTCGCAGCCAACACATTCCGCAAACCTATATTCTCGAGTGTATGATGCTCTATAGCTAAAATAATGCGGCTCAGGTTTTGGGGGATATACAGATTATTAATTTGATAACTTTCAATACCTTCTCCCAAAACATTTCCTACTTACGGGCAGTCACACAGTATGTGCACCAGCCACCCAAACCTGGTTACAACCCTCCAAAAAAGATTGTGTTTGCTTTCATTAAATGAAGTGTTTGGGGGGTAAGATGCCATGCTTCCCGGCCGTGTACACGATGGATTCCTTTATATACATCTTTACGTATGTGGCCCACTGGTTCTGTACTAGTTCCCTCTCCCGGCTGAGTTGGGGTGCATGTTTTGAATTAGTGAGGCCCTCTCTGAGAAGCTTGTGGATTCGGTAGATGACGTAGATATCCGTGGTTACATTTGTAAAAATCTTTTTGAAGACCATCAATGGGTGACTAGCTCCTTCTTTAATTTCCTTTTGTTCGACCCAACGTCTAACTTGGAGATATCTAAAGCGGTTGTTTTCCCCTAGAGCATAATCTTTCTTCATTTGTTTAAAGGAGGGTGTGATGTCTTGCTACCCTTCCCCTTTAAGTCCCCAAGTTCTATACCTGTGTTCTATGTTCTTAGAACAGACTCTCTGTTAGATTCTCACTTTGTCAGTTGCTGTAGGCTGTACTTGGGATGAGGTTTTAATAAACCCACCTTGCTTCAACATTTTACTTGATTCACTCGTTTATTTAATCCTTGACCATTTTACACTGGCGACGATCGGGAGTCACCTCAATCAAGACAACACAGCAAACGAGTCCTACCCTGCTTCTCCTCCAGCGGCTGTTTCTCGACATAAGAAGCGAAGCGTTGTCTTCACAGCGGCAGACTCGACGTCTATCTCACTGGTGAGGAGAGTGGGAGGATAAAAAAATAACTTTGGGACTCTAATTTAAATTGAATAAGACTTGTGAGAGATTTTAGGCATTGCGCGAGGATAACGTTAAATTTTTTTTTTCACTCGCGCTGTGTTCAGAATTGAGCTGCGCGCGCATTCTACTAACGCTGATCATGCGCTGCTCATTCTGACGCTGCTCACACGTGAGCCTTGCGTCCAGTCTCTCACGCTGCGTGTCAAGAGTGCGTTCCAGCGAAATTCAACGCTGCGCTTCAAGGAAATCTACATTGGAACGTTGCGTGCCAGCCATTCAAACAAACGCTGCACATTCTACGAGTAGAAAACGCTCTCAAGATTAGAACGACGTGTTTGTTCAATTGTTCCACATTCTTTTCCCCATTGTTGTACTAAAGAAGCATTGCTAGTACAGTAGTGGAAGGACACCATTGTCTGTCTCATTTAATTAAATTGAAATTATCAAAAAAAAAAAAAGTCTGTCTTCAGTACAATTCAAGAAAGACACTATTAATAAAACAAGGATAGTTAGCTACGGTATTTAAAGGACTTTATAGGATAAATAAGCATAGGTCAGTGCAAATAAGCATAGGTCAGTGCAAATAAATATATAAACAAAACTCAAACAACCTTTTCAGGTGTGTCATTTTTTTTTTTTTTTTTTTTTTTCTCTTCATCAAAAGACTCATTTTATCTTCTCTTCATCTAAATACAACATGCAAAACGTAACTCAGCCAGCATTCTTTCTAACGAGCCCAGGTGAACCAAACGTGAAATGGAAAAAGTGGAAAAAAATTTTTGCTAATTATGCAAGAGTATGCGGAACAAATTTGAGTGCGGAGAGGAAGCATTCACTTCTTTTACATTGTTTAGGAGGTGAAGGCCAGGATGTTCTTGAGCACTTACCAGATCTTTCAGCTGCAGAACAAAGAAATCTTAATGAATACGAAATGGCATTACTACAACTGGATAGACATTACTTACCTAGGCTCAGCACAATCATGGAAAGATATCATTTTGGTCTGAGAGAGCAAAAGAAAGATGAATCAGTAGAAGATTACGTTTCTTCTTTAAGGAAACTTGCATCCTCATGTAATTTTGGACAAACCCTTGATGAGAGAATTCGTGATCAATTTGTTTTGAGATGTGGACACGATGAAATAAGGAAAGAACTTTGGTTAAAAGACGAACCACCTCTCGAAGAAGTTTTGACGATTGCGAAACAAGTGGAACACATGACAAAATGTGTTAGTGAACTAAAGAAAGAAAAAGATAAACCCTCTACTTCTGAGTCAAAGGAGGAAATAAAAGTCGATGAGACTGTCTGCTTGATAAAAAAAACTGATGGTGTAAACACAGAAGAGAAAGTGAATAGATATATGTATTCTCCAAATGTTAGATTTTCATGTTTCAGATGTGGTCAGAGTAATCATTTAGCCAATTCTCCTATGTGTCCTGCCCTTAGGACAACGTGTAACTTATGCAACAAAAAAAGGTCACTATGCTAAATTTTGCAGGTCAAAAGCTCAAAACAGTGATAATTCAAGGAGAAGATGGCCTCAACCTCAAGTAAGATCTATTTGTTTTGAGGTGAATGATGATAAGTCTGATCATCCTTCTTTCATTGTCAAGGTAGAAAATTCCTTAGTAAATTTTAAATTTGATTCTTGTTCTAAGATAACCATTATTGATGAGAAAATGTTTAATGAATTGTTTGCAAAAAACGTGAAAATGCATAGATGCGATATTTTACCCGTAGGTTATAGTGACAAGCCTATTTCAATGTTGGGATATTTCATGGCTGTAATTGAACTCGGTTCTCGCATAATAGTAGGAAAAGTTTATGTATCCAAGAAAGGTGATGCTTTATTGGGTTGGTTTCATCAAAGACAGTTAGGGGTTACCCTTGATCCCAATGCTTCTCCTCAAGTTCAAATTCATGAAATATCTGATACACCTAATACTGTGAGTGATGAAAAATTATCTTTGTCCTTGGCAAAGAAATTTCCTAATGTTTTCAAAGATGAATTGGGGTGTTTACTTGGCTACAAACATCTCATAAAATTGAAAGTTAATGCGCTTCCAGTTGTAGCTAAAGTAAGGAGAATTCCTCTTGTTGAACAGGCTAAGGTACAGGAGGAATTAGATAAGCTTATCAAGAACAACATAATTGTTCCAGTTGAGGCTACAGAATGGCTTGCTCCTGTTGTGATAGCGAAGAAACCCACCGGCGAAATTCGCCTTTGCATTGATTTGAGATCTTTAAATAAGGAGGTCATAGTTGATAGGTTTCCCCTTCCTAATATAGATGAAATGGTTTGCACTCTAGAAGGAGCAAAATACTTTACCACTCTTGATTTGGCTTCTGCCTATCATCAGGTAGTGCTAGATGATTCGTCGCAGGACTTGACTGCTTTTGTAACACCTATGGGTACATTTAAGTTCAGAAGGATGCCCTTTGGTCTCGTTTCTGCGGCCTCTGTTTTTCAGAGAATCATGTCAAGAATTTTGAAGGGATTAATTGGTGTAAAGTGCTATCAAGACGATTTGTTAATTTATGGTAATAATGTTGATGAACATGATAGTCGAGTTTCGTTGGTTCTGAGACGTCTAGAAGGAGCAGGCATGACTCTGAAGAGAGCAAAATGTAAATTTAGAGTACAAGAAGTTAATTACTTGGGTCATCGTATCACTTGTAATGGAGTTTTTCCCAAGAAGGAGTTAGTTGAAACTATAGAAAAAGTAAAAGAACCTACCTGCAAAGATGAGCTCCTCTCATTTTTGGGTATGGTAGAATTTTATAGTAAATTCATTGTTAATTTTGCTAATAAGACACATAACTTAAGAAAACTTACGATAAAAAATGCAACTTTCAATTGGTCTTCTATTTGTAAATCTGAATTCTTAAGCATCAAGAAGGATCTCACCAAAGCACCTTCTCTTCATGCTTTTGTCCCTGGTCTTCCCACTGTCATGTTTACAGATGCAAGCGATAAGGGTTTAGGTGCGGTTCTCGTTCAAAAAAAGGATGGTAAAGATACTTTGATCTGTTGTTCCTCTCGTTGTCTCAGAGGTTCCGAGTTGAATTACTCTGTAATAGAAAAGGAATCTTTAGCAATTTTTTGGGGTTTAAGAAAATTCAAAAATTTGATTTGGGGGACAAAAGTCTGTGTTTTGTCGGATCATAAACCTCTGAAAGAAGTCTTTTCAAAGAAAGGTTTGGATGCCATCTCATCAAGGATAAGAAAATGGATTGTTTCTTTACAAGAATTTGAGTTCGAGGTTGAGTATATTCCTGGCTTAGCCAACAGGTCTGCAGATTGCTTATCAAGGCTAGTTGATACTGAGTGCTCTGGAGAAGATGATTTAACTGATCCTGAAGAGTTTGTAAATGTGTGTGAAGTGACTGATGGTGCAATTGCTGAGTCTGAATGGAGATCTGAGCTGGAAAAGGATGAAGGTATTTTGAAGGTTATTCTTTCCTTAAAAAATAATTCTCGCTTAGATAAGCCTTGGTCGTTAGTCTCTGATGAACTGTCTGTGTGTGATGGACTCTTAACTCGTGGTACAAAACTTGTTCCCCCTGCCTCTCTAAGGTGTAAGTTGTTGTCCCTTGCTCATTGTGGACATTTGGGTATTGTCAAGACAAAAGAGTTTCTTCGCATGCAGTTTTGGTGGCCTGGCATGGACCTAGAAATTGAGAGGATGGTACGTGAATGTCCTGAATGCTGTTCTAGTGACAAAATTTTAAAAACAAGACAGATGCCTATGGTGAAGAGGATTTTACCTGGCCATCCGTGGGATGAGGTCGCTATTGACATTGTTGGCCCTCTCTCTGGTGTTTCTGATACCCCGTATCTCATTGTGTTGATTGATCTATACTCTAGGTGGATCGAGGTTTCTGCTGTCAGAGAAATTACATCTAATTCAGTTATTAAGTTTTTGGAGCCCGTATTTAATAAAGAAAGCTTTCCTAATAGTCTTCTCTCTGACAATGGTCCTCAGTTTTGTTCCTCTATGTTTTCTGACTTCCTAAAAAAATGTGGCATAATTCACAAAAGGTGTTCACTGTATCATCCTGAAACCAATGGTGCTGTAGAAAGAGTCAACAAGACTCTGAAAGAATCTATACAACTGGCTCATTCTTCTGGTTTAGATTGGAAGTCCACTCTCCAGGACAGGATTAACATTTATCGTTTTGCCCCACATTCTACTACTGGAAGGTCCCCGTTTGAGCTTTTCAAAGGAAGAGTTCCTAACACGTTGATGTGTCCGGGGTGGATGTATCTGAACAAAGGTCTTGTCAATAACGATATTGGTGAATGGAGAACCAGGGAGTTGCTCAAACAGGATACTCGCAAGACCTATTTTGATCTTAAGAGAAGTGTTTCTTCTCATGAGGTCAAAATAGGTGATCTTGTTAAAATTAAGACTCCTGTGGGACGTAAACCATGGTCGAAATACACTGACATTAGGACTGTTATTAAGATCTTTAAAAATGCTGTCAAAACTGATGATGGGAGAATTTGGAATAAGAGTCGTGTAGTTGTTGTTAATCCTGACATGCCTTTTTCTAATGTTTCTGATAATTCATGCAATGATTTCCACTTTGATTCTTATTCTTCTGTAAATAGGACTTTGCATCCACCTAAGAGAAGTCAAAGAACTCGTAGAGCTCCCTCTTATTTGAAAGACTATGTTTAAAGCTCTGTTCCTTCTTTTTGTATAGAAGGGAGATGTGTGATGTCTTGCTACCCTTCCCCTTTAAGTCCCCAAGTTCTATACCTGTGTTCTATGTTCTTAGAACAGACTCTCTGTTAGATTCTCACTTTGTCAGTTGCTGTAGGCTGTACTTGGGATGAGGTTTTAATAAACCCACCTTGCTTCAACATTTTACTTGATTCACTCGTTTATTTAATCCTTGACCATTTTACAGAGGGTTACTAGGGGAACACGTCACCCACCTATTTTGATGCACCTTGTATCCCTCCAGCTGTTAAAAGTCTGTGTCCATAACTGGTGTAAAGTCCAGGTAGCTGGTGTAAAGTCCGGGTACCCGAACAGTGGTGTTAAAGGGCTTGAGTACTACGCAAGACTTCACCGTTCCACAACAGAATCCCATATGTGTACTGCAGCACTAGTTTTGGGGCAGCGAGTTAAGCTAAGAGCTGTGAACCATAGTTTTTACCATGGGATTTCCCACAAGAGAATCCCTGCCAAGTAGTGGTCTCTAAGGCACCATTGGCGCTCTGATTCTGAATGAGCCCCACTAACAGAAAGCTCAAACAAGCAGCCTGATAAGAGGCCTGAAAGTCTGAATGCCCCAACCATCAATATGAATGAGTATTTTGCAGCAATTCTAGATTTTGTACCCTTAGTAATGAACTGCATACATGCCTGCTGAAGCAGTGTCAGGATTCCAGAATAATAATAAAGAGCATTTATAAAGCGCACGGCTACCTCCAGCGAGGTGTCCCGGCGCTAGCACAGAGGACAGCAGAGTAGAGGAACCCGAGCAGCTATTGCCAATTGCTTAAAGCGCTAGGTTTTCAGCACCTTTCTGAACTCCTGCTCCGAGTTCAACATGCGTAAGTGGGGAGGCAAGTCATTCAATAGTTTGGCAGTTCCCACCGAGAAAGACCTACTCCCAGGCCTGGCTTTGGAGAAGCAGGGGACAGTAAGACCACGTCGGAGGTTGGATCTTAAGGTGGGCTCTTGGTGGTACAGGCAAAATCTTTTCCTCAGGTAGCAGGGGCTCCTGCCATTGTAGGCGAGGAACGCAATAGTCAGGGCCTTATATTCAATCCTCCAAGCTAATGGGAGCCAATTAAGTTGTTTGAGGTACAGGGAGATGTGCTGGCGCAACGGGACCTTGCGGATTAGCCTAGCTGCTGCATTCTGCACCGTTTGGAGCCTTTTAATCAAGAACCCAGGAAGGTCCAGGTAAAGGCCATTTGCGTAGTCGAGGTGAGAGGTCGCTAGGGTATGAACTGTGGTCCTTCGGTTTTCTTCTAGCAGGAAGCCCAGAATTTTTCTGATGGTTCTCATCCTTCCGAAGAAGGCTGCCAAAACGGGCCAGGCTTGAGCAGAGAGCTAAGTCCTTGTCCCACCTGGCTCCAAGGTTTTTGGCCGAGTCTCTCAGTCCTGGTGGGGAGCAGAGTTCCCCAGGCCACCATAAGTCCGAAGGAGGTGGGGAAGCTTGATTAAAAAATAAAACGTCTGTCTTATCGGCATTCAGTTTTAAGCAGTTTTTATTCATCCAGCCTGCTATGTCTTGTGATCATTGAAGGAAGACACCAGCTGGTTGTCATCCGCATAAGAGATCACCTTGACTCCTCTTAGAAATGAGGGCCGCCAGGGGAGTAATGTAGATATTAAAAAACAGTGGGCTTAAGGCTGCGCCCTGGGGCACTCCGCATTTGAGTGGTTTTGCTGAGGATCTGCGAATCTGTTGGGTAAAAAGGGGGAGGGGAGGGAGGCAGGAAAACTGGGATCATGGCCCGAGGCCTGCAAGGGCCAATCCTCCTTTTTAAAAAAAAAATTTAAGTAGCAGTTCTTGTATCTGGTGGCACAAAAATACTGTGAATCACAGTAACAAAAACAACGAGTACAGGATAAAAGGGAAGCTCTTCCCTCGCATTCTGATTTTTTTTTATAAAGAAAATCCTTCTTGTGGGTGCACCATAAGGTTTTTTTTAGCAGCGCTCTTGATGAGTCATTCAAGTCTAGTGCACTATACAGGAAGTGCTCTCCACATGAACGTTTCATCAAACACATTGTAGAGGTTAAGGCACCATAATAGCGCCCATGTAGATGGAACTCCCGTCTTCATATTCCACAAGACGGAGCTTTTTTCCAGACAGTCTATGTGGAATCACTTACATAATCTACCCAAGGACTTAGCTACTGCCCTCCTATTCCAGATGATCAAGCATCAAACCTAGGAAAACTTTAGATTCCAGCTGATGAAGTCCCTAGGCACGATGTATTCACTTCCATCAAGCACCCTATGGTGGGGCCACTCTCCTCAGACTCCAGATGTACGTGCCCCCCGCTTTGGAAGCGGATGGAGACATGTAACACCACCCAGTGTTCCCAAGCCAGATGCACCTATAAGTATTGGTTGCTGCCCTGCCACGTCTGGGTAGAACCCTAGAGTCTAGTCTGTATCTGGTTGTATAAATGGCCATTCTCATGGGAAGTTCCTTTGTTGCTAAACAAATGAGTATGCTGTTCCTATGAGGAGATGGAAACAAGAAGGGAGGAAGGAGGAAAGAGTATGTAATCCAGGTGCTAAATAGAGAGTGCGTAAAAGCAGTGGCAGCGCTCCAATAAGGAGCAAGTGCCCTCACACACCCGAGGGGTGTCAGGGCAGCTCCTCGTTGGGCCGGCGCTGCAGTGCTCAACTTGCCCCACGAGGGTTTTTTTTTGCCGGACATCTTTTCTGGTTGCCATAGCGAAGCTAGGTGTTGTGAGGGAACTTATATGTAGTGGGCAGAAGTGGAATGAAGTGAGTGTGATCCACAAATAGCTACAAGATGCTCCAAAGGTGTTTTTATTAACTGGGTTCTTGTGCTACATGTTAAAAGATTGACTGGTGATTGGTGCCTCTTGTAGCTATTTTTAGATCACATTCACTTTATTCCACTTCTACTCACAACATCATAACACCCAGCTTCACTACAGCAACCAGAAAAGAACTCCGGCAAAGAGCCCCCTCGGGGGGCTCGTTGGGCATTGCAGCGCCGGTCCAACGAGGATCTGCCCTATGATGAAGCATGACACCCCTCGGGTGTGTGAGGGCCCTTGCTCCGTATTGGAGATCTCCCAGTGCCATTACACACTCAATTTAAAGCCTGGATTACATACTCTCACCTCCCTCCCTTTTTTCCATCCCCTCATAGGAGCAGCATACTCCTTTGTTTCGCACTATTGGTTGGGGGCTGTATGCTGGACCTCCTAAACCCGTCCCTCCTCGTGAGATTCATGCTCACGAGTGGCCCCATGAGAACATACTAGGGCAGGTCGTATAATGACCATTCCTTTAGGCTGCTTCACTGTCACTCAGGAGGCACTACAACGTGTAATGAACAAAGACTCACAGAATCATTTTCTGGTGTGGCTTACAGACTCTGGAACAGCAATCCCTCAATACTCAAAATAACAACTACATATGCTGCCGTCAAATACGAAAGAAAATAAATCCTCTTACATGGTCCCCTAAATTCAATCAGATTTAATCTGCAAGTCAAGCCCATCTTGTCATACTTTCTAACTCAACAAGGGCAGAAGTTGATTGCATAAACACTTTCCTTTTGTAATAACCATGAAGATAAACGCAAGGTTAAAATGTTCTTATGAATGCTTTTGATCTGTTATTCCATATTTCTACTTCTTAGGTTAGGAAACAATGTGTAAAAGCCAGATTTTTTTTCATGCCACCGAGATTTTGCTTTTGATTTTTTGCAAGTATTGAAAAATTTAAAAAAATATAGAATATATTAATCGTTAATACCAAGCTTCATACTCGGGCCCAATTACAGAATTACTGGATTTTGGTGCAGGGATAGGAAGGGTCAGAACTTTTGATTCTGCCTAGGATTCCCACACTAAAAACTGGCTATTATGAATGTTTTGCCAGGAATGGAGAATAACTAGCTGGATTTGGGAATACGGGTACTGTTGCACTGGATGTGCACTGATTACCGGGATAAATCTGCAGACACTTTCCTCCTACTCCGAAATTGCGAACGATGTCAGCGGGATGCCCAGCAGAGGTTGGCAGAGGAGGGAGGTTGGTAGAGATTTGAGGCAGGCTTGAGGAAGTCTGCTGGAGTGTTGTCTAGCGCCCCCACCCCACTCCTCCTCCCCTCCATGTTGTTGCAGGGTTTGTACATGTCCTCCGGGCTCATGCGTGCAGCTCATGCCATGTCCCTGCTGTAATTCCACAAGGTGTCACTCCTCACCCAGTGAAACTAGGTTCTGTATCTCACTGGTAACACTATGGGTGAGTTACTGACACTCATAACCAGGGCCTCGGTGTTATAATTTGTATACACCACCCCAAAGAGGATAGTCATCTGCATGGTTGCTTGTATTATCACACTTTTCTTTAAAAAAAAAAATACATAACCACAGAATCAAGCTTCCTGCAACATGGGTTTAGCAGTCTCCGCCCTTCAGATTCAGGACTAAACACAGTACGAGCAAATACTCGGGTCCTAAGAAAGGCACTTTACACCCTGATAATGTGTACCTAGCCCAAGACCCTGATAACGTCATTTTACTTATTCTACAGAGGATGAACCCACTAACGACATTCTTCTGAGGATGAAGTCTCTACCACGAAGGTACTATTTCTAAACCACTGATGATTGACAACCCACCTTCATAATACATATCATGGAGCATTTGGTCGCACATTTTTGATAAATCACTCCCATTCTGTGCCCAGCGATGGAGCTATTATTCTCACTGTCCAGACGTTAGCCTGGGAGAGATAAGGAAACTCTGATTTCTAGATGGAGCCCTTAGTCAGGATCCATACAATTATACCATTCTTGTGCCTGTAAGTTTTCCGCGTAATTATGAATGTAATGTGTTTGCCACATAATACACTACACGCAACATTATTTGCAAGTTGAAAAGTATATGAGTCGTGGAAAAGCATCAAAGGTTAATTTTAAAATGTGCCAGCAGTAGCGTGCTATGGTAGATCATTTATATATGGTAACTGGTGACGCTAGAATTGCTGTTCTGGGGTTAAACTGATAATAATCAAGGGAAATTGGTGCCCAGAGATGAACGATGTGTGTTAAAATGGAAAAAAATGAAATAACTGTAACAGAAATTGCTGCCTTATAATTTACCTTTTGTTTCTAATAACTTTAGTCAACGCGGCTGCATATTTTGACCCTCAATAGCTGCATAACTCAAGTGCCCCTGGCCTTGTTCCTTGACCCAGATACAGGCACCTTGATGAGACAGAGATGCTCTTTTAAACTTCAGACGATGTGGCCACTTTAAGTTTTTCTACGATAACACCCACTACATTTATAAAGCACGCTGTACTAACTGCTCGGTCATTGGAGTCCAATAACAAACTAAGCTATTTCCCAGTCATTAGTACTCAATAGCCGTCATTACACAGACTTCAGAAGGATGAAAGCCGAGTGAGCCCAACGGAATTCAAACCTGTGACCTTTAGGTTACACAAAATAAATAAATAAATAAATGAATTAATAAAATACACAAAGACCTCTCCATACAATGGATGAAAGACTCCACTTAAATTAGCTTAAAAACTTCCCACTCTGGTACTTGTAGTCCTAAATGTTGAGTTTCAAATGATAAACATAACAATGCGTATGGGGCGCTAGTAATGGAGACCCCGGAGTCCCACACTTTAGTGTCAGCCGACAAGCACGTAAGTTCCACGCACCCTTCCACTCCTCCGTAGTGCACCGCCATGGCTCCTCCAGCTGCTGCTTGTGGTGGTGAATGCGGGTCACGTGACGCACCAGCTGGGTCCATCCAATGAGGGGCGGGACCGGGAACCCGGAACCAGTGCAGGATGGATGACAGGGAAACTACAGGGACACAGAAGAAGGACTATCCGGTTACGGAGGGGGCGCGTGAAGCCACACCCTGACGCTGACATAGAGGACGGACTCACAGCCACGCAGGCGCAAGAGAAAGATGACTGACCCAAAATGAAAAAAAGAGCGGGAGTAAATAATTAAAACAAGCCATGAGCGCGAGGGTTTCATAATTACGCGCGTCAGGGGCTGTTCCAGGCTGGATTTTTGCGGTATTATAAGAATAAAAACCTTTGCACTGGATGAGTTACAGTGTAGTTAGTTGCCCTCCCTTTTTTGATTGCTTTATTTATTTATTAAAGCAATCAACGGCCCCTCGCGGCGGGATGCCTGGCTTTCACCTTGCGGATACCGTGCCAGGGTTATCTCACAGGGGAATACCAGGACGGGTTCCCTAAGCAAGCGCTTAGAAACCGCTTGGTGATTTGCGCTATATAAAGTCCTGTACATTTACATTTACATTTATTTATTTATTTTATGCGTTTTTATATAGCGCGGACTTTACCCGAGGTGTCAGAGCGCTTCACAATAGGACCAGAACTGGTACATAAGAACATTACAAGTGAACAAATTACAAAAGCAAACGCTAAGTTACATGAGGCAAAAGTGACAATTGTGAGCAAACAAAATACAAGAGGTAGCAAACGGTGCATTACAGGATGAAAAAGTGACGTGTGCAGGTTACAAAAGCGTACAAAGTACAAGTAGAGGTATAATACTGCAATAAATGGCAGACACTCAAGTACAAGAGTAAACGTTACGTAGGCAATGGCGGCACTTGTGCAAGTATCTAAAGCAAACAAAATATAAGAGGTAGCAAACAGTGTGTTACAAGAGAAAAGTGACGTGTGCATGTTACAAAAGAGTACCAAACACGGGTAAAAGGGTAATACTGCAATAAATGGCAGACTCTCAAACCACAAGAATAAACTGTATTTCCTTGAGGATAAGAAGAACATTCTTCCAAAACAGCCCGATATAGACCTGTTTCGAGGCCCCCTTCAAAAACTGCTGGTGCTCGGACCCGGTGAGACCCGGCCCACTTAAAGCCCTTCAGGCAATTCAAGATAGAATAGACTGCTTCCAGGTACTGGAGTCAATGGAACTGCAAATAAATTTTTTATCTGACATCTCGTGGTTAGAGTTTCTCTGCGGAGTGGGGCTTCAATTATAGCTAGACGTAAATTATATTTGAAAGACTGAAATACCGATGTTGCTCAGAGCACTATGGCGTTGGAGATAAGACTTGTGGAGAGGTCTCTCCAGCTACATTTTAAGGGGATGTAGAAATATTCGAGAATCTCCCTGACACCAGAAACAACAACTACTATGATGCAGTAGTTGCAGCCCTCAATGCAGCCTGAAAATGAATCTAGACTGCAAAAGATTCCAACCATGAAAAGCAAAGAGAGCGAGAGGAACCACTAACTGTTTTATGCGTGTCTGCACAACATGGCCAGCATCTGTAACCAGGAGAGCCGAAGAAGGATGTATGCGCCCAACTAATAAAGGGATGGAGGTAATCTGTGCTACAGTGGCTCATCCTGTAGTAACGCGGCATGAAGCTATAGTACATACTGATGCTCGCTAACGTGATCAGCTGCTATCCAACTGCAGAGCCAAACAGACAAACAGATGGAGGTGGCAGTCGCTAGAGTTTCAATGAAAGAAGACCCAACCAGTCCACCAAAGATCAAGGAATAGAATTGTGGTGGAAGTTCAAAAGAAAAACAATTAGGGACAATGCCCTATAGTGCACCACACCACACACCTGTGAAAATTGTGGTTTGGAGTCAAATCCAGGTGGCCAGAACAGGTGAAGAGCTGCTCCAAGTGCAACAAACCAGATCCCTCCCTGCAGGTGTGCAGGAGCTGTAGGCAAGATCAAAGAAACCCCAGGACAAATACTGCTACTCACCAAGTATGAACATGTATGGACAATTATAATCATCGCACATGGTCATACCCAAAAAATGTGGGTGAATATGAATCAAGAGAAGAAGAAGACATGTTCCTGATCTATGCTGGACAAACAGCAAATTCAAGATAACCTCAGCTGATGTGCAAAATAGAACTTAGGCATCAATGCGCTCATTAGTACTGGGACGTCTGTGATGGTCATGGACTATGAACAATTTTAGGCCCTGACTCTCGCCCCAAATTACGACCTACTAAGACAAATATCTATGCATATGGAGCCCCCCCACAGCTACCCATAGCAGAAACTTTGAGACTGTGGTACAACATAAGGCCTGTCGGCTAGTCGTGAAGTTTAACACTACCACTAATGGGGCAAACCCTTCTGAGCTGCCACATAGCAGAATACCTGGGATTGATCTTCTTTGCCATCAAGTCAATGAGGATCAGACAGAAAGCATTTTCATATAGTTTGGACTAGGGGTGGGCGGAAGTCGCGTAATGGACTTTCGCGGAGAGGCACGGAAAATGAACCAATTTCCGTGCCTCTCCGCAAATTTCCATTACGTGACACCCACCCGCAATATTAAACAGATTAAAGCCTAAAATAAGATTTAAAACACTTACCTTATCGCGGGGACATCTCTTCCTTAGTCTATCGCGCCTTCTTCTTGAAACTGCGCATGCACGGGAGCCTGCGCATGCGCATTCCTCGCCAGGAAAAATACCACCCTCGCACGACAACCCTTCTGACTTTCTGTCAAGGCATTTGAGGTTGGCAAGGGGTGTATCCATGCAAAAGTCAGATGGCTAGGAAGGATACATGAATATGGACACCTGCGCAGTGTGCCCAAAAGACCACTGGATCAATAAAATTGCCTAAGAAACCTAAACAAATAAATACTGCAAAAAGTGATTGACTTAATGCCAACACACCTGGAAGACATTTCTCAATCAGTGGAAGATGTTTGCCAACACATTGCAAGAGACCCTGTACCAACTCTGGAGAACTCAAGATGAACCAAGCACTACCAAAGTTGGATTGATCCTTCACGGCCACCATATAGTAGCACCCTGAACACTACAGAACATTGTAGTGGCTCCTGCCCATCAAGGACATCAGGGATCCACCAGGACAAAATCGCATCTTCATGAAATACTATGGTTCCCAGGTATAGTATATGTGGAGTAACAATCCCAGGCATATATTAGAACAATGACCAATAGATTAAACAAAACAAACTAGTGCAGTTTATAGAAAATATACATTTTTAATTTGATAAAAAAGGATTTAGTAAAAAACAGTGCATTGATCAGAAATGATAAAAGATTGTATATTAATACATGTATATTCACAAAACAATTTAATTAAAAAGGAGGTCAGGTGGCATCCGGTCGACGCGTTTCGACATAAAATATGCCTTCATCGGGACTTAAACCATCCAATTTCTGTAAAAAAGATTATAACAGTAGTTTACTTATTACATCTTCTGTCATTGAGTGATATAACTGGACTAGTTTTAGTATGTTCTAAACATTCTATTGGTCTAAACATTCTCTTCGCATTAATGATGTACCGCCTTATATACAGATTTTTTGCACCTATGCATATATAGATTTTCACACCCAAGCATATATTTTGATATTTATGAGCAACCACAGATATGGAGTATTCAGTATTCAGTTATTTGGCGAAACACAGAGGTTGGCACATTTGAACAAGAACATTCTTGTATATCATTCCTTTATCAAACAGTGCTATCGAGTAGTTAGATCTGATGGTACAAGTGATTCATTTCATACATTAGCCTAGTACATTCTAAGCATTTCAAGTGTTTTGCGTTTGCTTGGGGCTTCTACTCAAACATAGGCCCTAATTATTTATAAAATACAAAGAGTCATAGGACAGAAATAGTAGAAGAGGGGAAAGATAGAAGAATTCCATGTATATCACACTAAATCAGATTATTCCCTATTCTGAGAAATTGGTGTATCAATTATGAGCACTCATTTTCTATAGTTTTATGGAGACAACTTTTTATACACTTTAATATAATTATGAGCACTCATTTGCTATGATTTTATGAAGACAACTTTTTATACACTTCAATTTCTTACCTAAATTTATATAAATGTACAGGGACAATACTGTTCACCGTTTATTTTGACCTGCAGTACGGCTGTATAGATGCTGTCTCATCGGCTTCAAAGTTTGGAGATTTATTTGTAATTTTCTAAAAAGGATCAGAATGACATACGGGTAAACCATGAGTCAAGGAATCTAATTCCCTTGTTAAGAGAGTTGTTCCATTAGCAGGGTTATACATGACAGCTCACCTTGTATTTTTCTTTAAAGTATCATAGGAACTTTCGTTGCCTTAAGTATTTTTGGGTTACACTAGGAACAGATGACACTATCCTATGAGTAAGAAAAAAGCACGCATTTTAGTCTGTTGCCACATTAATTTTTCTTTGTTTCTAATTAAACAATATTACTTGCTCTCTTACCCTTAGGGGATTATGCTCTGTTCATCATCTGGGGTCATTAAAACGGCTAAGTACCACATCCAGGCCACCAGTGTGTGAAGTAAGGTCCTGACAATATAAATTAGCAGCAATGTAAGCCGATGTTCCATGTAGCCCTTTTTACTTTTTATAAAGAGGAAACTGGCCAGGGTGCGATTACCACTTACCTAAATATCTTGAAATGATATTGCTGCGTGGTACCGCTTCGTTCCCGTAGGTAGAGCTAACAAGTAGGTATAGGCCAGGCCGTAGAGACCACGGTCAGTAAGTGCAATGCCTGTCAGCTAAACAGTGAGGTGAAACGCCTCGCCCCTATTGTCACACAAAACCCATGTCTGCACCAGTGGGCCAAAGCTAGTGCAGAATTTGGGAGCTTTCTAGATGAGGGGCACTCCTCACTCGTTATTGATACCCACTCCAGGATCCTTGTAGTGGAGTGAGTTACTTTTACTGCCTTTGAACATGTAAAGCCCAAACTAGAAAGAGTATTTGCCACTTATGGTCAGCACCTTCGACAACTCGGTGTCAGTCACCAATAGCCACAGGCAAATGGAGACGTCAAATAGTTCATGGGGACAATGAACAAGCCCTTAGGAAAGGTGTTGATTAAGGATAGGGTCCTTTATCATTTCCTGAGAGCCTCAAGGAACACCTCACAGGGTCAATAAAATGTTTGGATGAGCTGAGAATGACTCCATCGCAGCAGCATCAGATGTCAAATGACATGTTTTTTTTTTTTACTTTATTTTTTTAATTTTCAAAATTAAACAAAATATAAGCAAAAACTCATTTTGTGGGTGGTATTACATTGAATAATAGTACAGATGGATTGTAAACATACATGTTGGACTGTATTTTGCAGAAACATCACTAGGTCATGAATGAATGAATGAATATAAGCTTTATAAAGTGTGAACTAAGCCCAGGGGCGTCAAGGCGCTGCTCAGGTCATGAAATACAGGCGTGGCCAAATATGTACAGTAACACAGGCTTACCTTTTGAGATGTTCAAACATACATTACATAATATTATGAGGCTTGTATGTATTTGTGGTGCATATTTAAGAAGTAGCATCGTGGTTATTTGTCAAAAGGTAGCACTTCAGTGGCTGCTAAATATCCTTTGGCCTGGAAATAGGCAGTAGACTATATATTTCACTCATAGAGTTGCAGGTAACTAAACTTGTAAGCCGAGCCTTAACTGTCTGTCTGACAACATTACACCAATGTAGCACTATCTCTCTTTCTGTGCTAGTAATAGAGCAATAGCTGTGTACCTGAGCACCGAATTTGGGATGTCTTCCACGTAACCTAGAAGTGCTGTGAAGGGGTCAGGAAGGATCTGACGCCGTCAGCAATTACGGACCAGGGGCAAGAGTCCTCCGCATTATCTTCCAAACCCAATGGTTTTACAAAGACCCAACAGTCTAAAGACGATAAAAAAATCCTTTTCCATTCCGAAATAACACCCCACAAATTAACATTCATCCTGGAATACTCATCAAAGGGACCTCAGGACTTTCTAAACCGGGGCAATCTGTTAAGATTATTCCAGGAAATAGAGGAGTTAAACGAAATAACTTCTCAGGACCTCCGGTCCGTTGAATTCAAAAGAATCCCCCAGCACATAGAATCTGAAGTCACCGTCACAACGTGGGCTTCAAAAGCCATTGCTGACAAAATATTCTCCACAAGAGATCACTTCGAATCATGGGGAATTTCGCTTTTAAGAAACACAATCCCAAGATACCCATTTCCGTTACATAAAATCACCCATAAAGAAACAAAGGGTATCGGGGAAAAATGTCCTCCGTTCTCTTGCCTATTAGGAGCCCGTACTACCTCTCCAGCCGATGTAAGCGTAGCGGAAGAGGTAAACCTGACAGACTACAACCACCCAAATAGGCAACCCGGTCGGGACACAACAGATTGGTCCTGGGTCCCAAGGTTCCTGTGTAAAAAGAAACCCTAACACGGAGAAAAATTCTTCCCGGTCTCCATGTAGGAGGAAGGAAGCGCAGAGTGCCAAAACTACTTCAACAAAAATCTCAGTATGCACATGGAACGTACATGGTTTCCACGAAATGGAGCTGGACCATGAAACCCAACTCTTTTTTTCCAACCAAGACATAATCCTGATTCAGGAGACATGGAGATTAGCACCAAGTGTAATACCAGGTTTCAAGACCCACTACATCCCCGCAGAAAGACACTCAAATTTTGGCCACCCCCGGGGTGGTTTATCAACTCACATCACTCAAAAATGTGACTGGTCTTCAGAAGCACTGTATGTAGGACTAAACTGGGTACAAGTGATCAGAATCACGCAATCTATGTCAGTCGGGCACAAAAAATGGCAAATTATAATCCTTAATGTTTATATCCATTCTGACCGTAAGTTACAACAAGGAAAACAAATGTGTCTGACGTCGCTGATTAAAACGATGCAAAAAACCTACAAAGGATGTCCTTTATTAATCTCAGGGGACTTTAACTGTGATCTCAATGGAAAATTGAGGGCAAAAGAAATCATGCGACTGCCCAAAGGAGGCCTTAGGTTAGCCTTCGACCCAAAAGCTCTGGGTCTGACAGTTCTAAATGGCAACACGACGGGGGATAGGCCGGCAGGCGTTACGTTCCTGACTGGTAGGGTCCACTCAACAATAGACTATACAATAGTAAGTGACGATTTAATCCCAGACATTGAGACCTTCAAAATCGTCCAACGATCAGAAAGCGACCATTTCCCCCAAATAACCTCCCTAAACACTGCGCCCAACTTGGCACCGAAATTAGCAAGTCTGCTTCACCAAGCCACCAAATTCAACTTAAAGAAACTAAAATGGAGAGGAGAAATGCTGGAAAAAATTCAGTGTGCCGCAATGGCTCGAAAATCCGAGTTAGAGATGCAAAAAAAGGAGGACCTGGTAAAAAATTGGGAGCTATTGGTCCTGGACCTTCTTCATAAATTTCCTGCAACTTCAGGTGTACGGAGTAAGTCTACCGCTAAAAAGGAGCCCTGGTTTTCCAACGAACTAAGAACAAAGAAAAGGAGGGTAGCAAATGCTGTTCGTCACCTTGCTTGGAACAAAAAGCTGGGGTTATCAACAAATAGGGGGGTTCTGACGGAAGCCAGAAGCACCTATAGGAAGGCTTTAATCATTGCAAAATCTGCCTACAAAGAGAAGTTATGGAATAGATTGTTAAGTGCCGGAAAACATCCCAATAGTCGTGAATTTTGGGGCATCATCAACGACCTAAATAAAGGACAAAAACTCTACCAGGAAGCGGGAGTAGGAGCTGACGCTTGGTCTCAACATGTGCAATCCCTTTACTGCATAAGAACAGTTGGCCTTCCAAATAATACGCAGGTAACAAATACAGTAGAGAATGGCCAGTTGGAAATCTACAACCCAGGCACAGAAGGACCGGTGATAAAGGATTGCGCGAAAGAGGAAATGATAGTCCCAGAATTAACAACCAGTGGGGAACTGTGTAAAATCATTATTAGGCTAAAGGCTTAAGGAGCACCAGGTCCGAATGGACTGCCCAATGCCATCTTTAAACATGACCCGGTATTTTGGGCAGAAATCCTGACACCATTGTTTAACCAAATCTATCGAGATTTACAGGTTCCTGCATCATGGAAAGGCAACGTGATTCACCCAATATTTAAACAAGGTGACCATGGTAACCCAACAAATTACCGACTTATATCGCTGATAGATGTGGAAGCCAAGCTCTATGCCTCTTGTATCCTCCTTAAGCTGCAAGACTGGATAGAAGAATCTCAGAGAATCCCCTGGTTCCAGACGGGATTTAGGAGGGACATGGGGACAATCACCAACTTAACTTGCCTGTCAGTATTAATGGACAGAATAGCAGCAAAGGGCGCACGATTATACGCCTGTTTTGTTGACATCAAATCTGCATTTGACAGAGTAAATCGAGAGCGTCTATGGGAAAAACTGCAGCTTTGGGGGACGCCTTCAAAATTAATACAGGCAATAAAAGCTTTGCACGAAGATACATGGGCAAAGGTTAAAT
Source organism: Lissotriton helveticus (assembly GCF_964261635.1). Classification (NCBI taxonomy): domain Eukaryota; kingdom Metazoa; phylum Chordata; class Amphibia; order Caudata; family Salamandridae; genus Lissotriton; species Lissotriton helveticus. The sequence goes on from NC_136059.1 coordinate 94,063,208, forward strand.
TGGGAGACGGAGCGTATACAACGAGGAACATACCAACATTTCAGGGCCTAAAACAAGGTTGTGTTCTAGCGCCTACCCTTTTTAATCTATTCCTTTCTGATCTCGCAACAGTGTTGGACACAGATGAGGTGCACCCACCGTCATTGGCAAACCGGCGAATTCCTTGTCTGCAATACGCTGATGACATTGTCCTGCTGAGTAAAACCCCAGTGGGTCTACAAAGAGCTTTAAACATCTTATCAGAGTACTTAAGACAAGAAGGACTGGACTTAAACAAAGAAAAAACCAAAGTAGTACGTTTAGTGGACCCAAAAAAACTTAGTTACATATGGTCATTTAACGGGATGAAGGTGAATGAACAAGGCTCGTACAAATACCTTGGAGTAACAATATCCCAGGGAGCAAAACTAACAGAGCACAAAACTGCAATTCGAGCAAAAGCTCAAAGACTAATCTTTGCTTACCGATTGCTAAAAACAAAAATGAATTGCCTGAACTATAGTCACCTCCTGAAGGTTATGTCAGCACAAATATTACCATCATTATCTTACGGTCTCGTCACCTGGTGTGGCAAGGAAGTAGACCTACTAAACGAGCTCCAAACAAAAATTTATAAAGCAGTTTTTAACCTCCCTAAGAGTGCTTCAGCACCGCAAGTAAGGCTGGAATTCGGTCTGCAAAACCAGAAATATAGAAGCATGAGCGGCTTCATAAAACTGTGTCACAAATTAAGATCTGCAGATCCGGATTCGATGGATTGGTTAAACTGGGAAGCCATAAAAAATCAAGGAGCAACTGGAACCCCTTGTCCTTGGGGAAAATACCTGAAAACCTGCATGAAAGAGCTGGGGCTGGAAGGAATTTGGGAATCTGTGACGGACAAAGCAACAATAAGTAGACTAGCCAATAAGGCAGCAAGGATGAAATCTTTTCAGGAAGACAAAGCGTTACTTCTCAAGCGGCGACATGGTTGGACCATAATCAACTCCTTCAAAGCTGGACGACCGCACGCCTATTTAACCTCTCATTTTAGTGTGCACATAAAAAGAGCCTTTACAGCATACAGGATGGGTATGCACAGTTCGAAAGACTTAGCACCTTCTTGGAAAGGTAAATACCAGACCGAGAGCTGTAGACTTTGTGGCTATAAAACGGAATCATTAGCCCACTTTTTGTGCGTCTGTCCGGCTCTCCTGGTACAACGTCGAAGATTATTGAAACACATCTGTAACGAGTTAAAAATCCGCACCTGTAGGCAAGCGGTAACTTGCTGGCTAGGAGGGAGTTCAATTATTTTGGCATGCCGGGGAACAAAATTCCTGGCAGAAGTGAATAAATGCCTGAGTCTTGTGGAACAAGGACATGATGAAATAAGCGGTGTAATAACTCAGCCCTGATCCCTAAGACTGGTAAACCCTGCATTAATATGTAACAATCATTCTGACTTCTTAATGCCGATGGTAGTTTACCTGAGGAATCTTGTTTTAAAACTGTGTAATATCATTTTAACAAAGGAAGAGTTTAATCTTCTTTTTTAATAGCATTTATTTTTCGTATTATAAATATTGACATGTGGAAATTGTAATGATTTTAATTAATTATGCAATAAACCTCTTTGACACTTTGACACTTTGGGTCAGGAAGGAGCTCAATGTCAATCATCAATGAGAGGCGTTTGAATATTTCGCTCCAGTACCTACTAATATGCAGACAGGTCCAGGTGAGGTGTGCAAAGTCAGCATCAGGTGTGTTGCAGATTTCGGGCAATTCGATGACCTGTCGGGGTCGATTCTAGCAATTGCACTGGGGGTGACTTATGCTCTGTCTAGTGTAGCAGCTTGTGGTGGTGATTTGGAGATATTAATTTAATCTGCTCACAGCAATAGTGCCATTCTTTATCTAATATCTCACGACCCGTGTCAGCTCCCCTCCTGTCCTGTGTCTTCCTGTCTTATGTGGGTTCTCGGTAGAGGCAGGTCTTATAGAGTTTAGAAATTATTCTACTCACTTCAGGTTCCGAGATTAATAATGTCAATAGGGGAAAGTCACACGGAGCGATGGGATATGTAGGGGTACAAGCACGAAGAGCGGCATGAAGCCGCCGCAATATAAAGAGGTCCTATTGTGTGGCTGTGTCCGGATAAGAGATAACATTACCATTAGGGAGGACATCTTTCCAGTGCGTGTAGCTCAAACTTCCTTAGCGTACATTGTATTACCAGTTCCCATGTTGGGGGTATCCAGGGGGTTTTGACTAGTGGGATTAGGAGAGGGTACAAAGGGCCCATCCCCATCGGTTACATTTCTGCCACGCCCAGCTTGTAGTGGACAGTGTCTGTATGTATGTGTGGTCCAGTTTAATTCCACGGGGTAGGATGGAGGACATATGGATATCCTCTGCCTGGTAGTGCTCTGGTATTGAGTAGGGTAGTCTGGCATTTGCACAAAACCAGTATGACGCAAATTGGCATAGTGCTGGAAAATAATATAATTGAAGATCGGGAACCCCAAATCCGCCCCTGTCATAAGGAAGGATAAGTGTGACCCACTGAATCCGGGGTCTGCGACCAGCCCATAAAGCCTTACCAGCAATCCCCGGAGGGTGCGGAAGTAGGTATTGGTGAGGAGTATGGGGATATTTAAAAAAGAGATAACGAAATCGAGGCAGGACAACCATCTTGATATTGGCTATCGACCAGCCATGGGAAGGGGAAGGCGCAGCCACCGCTCAACCTGGATCGTGAGTTTCTCAATGGCCAGACTGTAATTTAAATGAATTAACTACCTGATCTATAGCCCTGTAGATCATAATGGCAAGGTATGTGGTAGAATTGCTGCACCATTGGAGTGGGTATTCACAGGGCATCGTTGTGGTGACGTCAGTGAGAGGAAATAATTCGGATTGCGCCCAAATAATTTGGCGGCCCGCGAAGCCCCCAAATCGGATACTTTCACGGATAATAAGTGTCTGATTATGGGCCATATTACACATAAATAACAAAATATCATCCGCTTACATTAACTGACATGTTTTAATGTCCAGTCAAGCCAGCAGCATTGAGAGAAAAACAATGACGATTCCTTGAGCCACCGAAGAGCAACTAAGACCACCAGGCGCTGCTGAAACACAGGCATCCTGGGTGGATGTTCCACCCCCCCAATGAGCAAGGTTCCTGGTGCTGGTACATACTAGTAATACAAAGTACAATGGTCATGGCCCAGAGAGGGGCAGAGGTGGTGATTTGAAATAGCTCCAGGTTTTTAATAGGGGTGGGTGAATTTGCGTAATCGCGTTATGCAAATCTCAGCGAAACAGTAAAAAATCTCCACGAACACGCAGAAATTCCGCGAACACGCAGAATTGCTTGTTCGCGATGCTTTTTTACTGTTCGCAATCGCTGTTTGCGTGCTCGGGGGGAAATATCTCGCAAACACGCATTTGAGAACGCGAACAAGCAAAAATTTCACGAAATCGCGGAACGCAGCATTTTGACTGTAAAAAATCTCAAAATAGCAAAATCTACCCGTTTGCTAGTGTTGGACTTGCATATCCTTATGGCTATCTAATGGTGATTGATTCGACATAGAGGGACACTCCATTTGCATCTGGATTGCCGATTAGCCATGCAAAAGAACATGAAATGTTCCTCCTTCTCTTTAACAAGATTGCCCACAGGGTGAAGTTTTGACTTATGAATGGGCCACTTGTGAGTAAAGTCAGCCAGCAGGAGAATACCAAGCCTGAATTTTAAAATATAGAAGTATTGCTAATTGGTGATTAAAAAGTTTTAGAAAGTTCTCAAATTCTACAGCATTTTTGATTGTTAAAAACGAATCAATAACACCCACCAGTCGGTATATCATATAACCATTTTTCTAACACTAGTTCCCAGTATCTATACTGGGTTGGCCAAATAGTCACTCAGGGCAAAATTATTTAACCAGATGTTAACATGTTTCATCCACAGAATCTTTAACCTGTAGAAGAGCACTTCTATATGGGTCCAGCTCACCAGGTAACCAAATAGATAACCAATGTAAACGATTTCTAAGATATTCAGTGTGAACTATGCATTTTTAAACAAGATCAAGCCGTGACGGTATAGTAGGGGCGCTCTGTGGCAGTTTAAAAAGAGATTTAATACATTTATTTTCCATCGTGATGAAAGGATCAATGTTACAATAGCCCCAGGGTTCAGAGCCAAACAGTGCAGTCCCTTCAGCTTGGGCTCTGAACATTTCTAATTCAGGTGATGTAGAATACAAACTAGAACAGTTTGCAAAATCCTGAATATCTCTGCTCTATGATTTAAGAGTAATTGACTTTTTACAATTTGGTGTGACCAAGAATGAGAATTTTGCAATGTGACACTTAGCTAATTAAATTCTGAAACCTATAGTACGGTGTCATCCATATGTATCCAGCCATGAAAAGATCTACAAGGGTAAAAAGTAATGAATTTGGCCTTGGTGCCATAAAATGCCATGAATTGAACAAAACGGTCTGAAATTTTCATTAAAACTTTAACGCCCCTGCATGTTTTAAAAATCAACAATGTATCATCCGAAAATAGTAATGCCAGAACTTTTTGGCCAGCAAGTGATGTGGAATCATTATCCCATTTCAGCTGATGGTCAATATAACTTAACAAAGAGAGTGGATGCAGCCTCTACTGCGGTCTCTAACAACAGACGTGTTGGGTTCTGCTTATGATGTATAACCAGAACTCCTATGTGGAGAAGTTCTGGAATGTGGAGGACGACAGTTAGAGGTTACAGAGAGGGGTTGTATTTCTCATCTTTCTGTCCTATTGGCAATAAAAGAAGAAGTTTATAACTTACCTGACTCCACGACTTCTTTTCACTGGCGACGAGGTGCCAACAGGCCAGCCACGCAAACAGTCTCCAGTTCTCAGTCGGCGTCGCCGAAGCAGCGCAATAAGTTACAGCTGTGTCCTGGCCGAATTGATGAAACCCTGAAGATTTAACTGTCCGGTAAATCTAAGTGACTGGAGACTTAATTGACTAGGTATGTGCAATTTTTTTTTTGTAAAATATTTTATTAGAGTTTCAAAAGTAGTGCAATACACATATTTCAACCACAACCACTTAATCAGGTATCGTATCATAGCATCATATACACATTCAAGTACACCAGAATCACAGATATATAAATGCATCATCATCTTGATATAACTTCACTGAGTGAGCTTTGAGTCAAGTATTCATTCCTCAGAATCGTCGCTGCTGTCAGCTTGGTCCGGAGGTGGTTCACAGATGTTTCCTCTATACTTGTTCCACGCTCCCCATATTTTGGACCATTTTTGGGGGCATCCCCTGTTACTAAACACCGCTCTTTCTGCTATCATGGCAGCATCCATGTCCCTACACCATACCGTTAATGTGGGTTGTTCTGCACTGCCCCATTTCTGTGCAATATTCCGCTTTGCTATCATCATTCCCAATGTAGCCCAACTCTGTCCTGCTTGTGTGAGGTCGTTCGGTTCCCAGACATGTAGCAGACAGCGCCTGGGTTCTGGTAGTATTGTAATCCCTTCCAACTGTGACATCGTCCTCATTACCCGGGCCCAGTATTCAGCTATTTTGGGACAGTCCCATATGGTATGGAAAAAGGTTCCAACATCCCCACACCCTCTCAGACAATAAGGTTGTGCTATGCGTCCCATTTTGTGTAGGTTATGTCTTGTATAGTATGAGCGATGTAGGATGCGCAATTGCACCAGTCTAAGACGTGAAGGAATGCCTACCTCCTTCGGGGATGCCAGTGCCTCCCGCCATTCAGAGTCATCGCTCTCACCCACATCAGTGGACCACCTATCGCGCAGTGTTCCCATCAGATCAGGTAAGTTATTTATCAATTTCCGATACGCGAGAGAGGTCGCTCTTCTCGCCATGAAGTCTGTTAACAGTCGGTCCTCAAGGTGGGAGGATTCAGGGAGTTCTGTGTCATGTGTCAGTGCTGTCATTAGGGCGTGTCTGATTTGATTGTATCTAAATAGTTCAGATGGGGCTAGGTCATATTGCTGCCGTAGCTGATCGAAGGGTAATACTCCTCCTTTTTGCCATAAGTCTCCAATCGTTGAGATTCCAATATCATCCCAGCGATCAAAGCCCTTGCTGTGTCTAAGGTTTCCTAGCCGCTTTGTGTCCCATAGCGGAGTGAGTTGTGTGAGCACCCCCTGCCAACCCAGTCGCGCCTGAGCTGTGTGCCATATCCCCAATGTGTGTCGCAGCGGTCCCGATTTTTGCAAAGATTATTTTTTATCGTAGAGTGGAGCCAGCATCTCAACCACTCCCAACTGGTGTCTGTCCGCCTTCAGTGCTGGTTCTGTCCGGGGAAGATGCACCCATTGATTAATAACCTTAAATTGTGCTGCCCAGTAATAAAGTCTCACATCAGGCAGCGCAATTCCACCGTCATACCAACTGCGCACTAAATTTGCTCACTGGTTAGAGGAGGCAGACCTGGAAGCAGAGGTCAGCCCGGGACCAGGGTTCAATTCCCGTCTCGGCGGGGTCTTGAGTCCTAAAATGTCCATGGACTCGACAATTCTCTCGCTCCGGTGCCTACTCGATTCACGGGTTCACACTCTGCGACTCTGGGCAATAGCTTGCTTAATCTCCACAACGGCCCCTCGCGGCGGGATGCCTGGCTTTCACCTTGCGGATACCCTGCCGGGGTTATCTCACAGGGGAATACCAGGACGGGTTCCCTAAGCAAGCGCTTAGAAACCGCTCGGTGATTCGCGCTATATAAATTCCTGTACATTTACATTTACATTTACATTTGCCTGCGCTATGCGCGGTGGTTTGCTGCCCCATAGCAGATTGGTAACCTGTGCCGCAATTGCTTTAAAATATGCGGGTTTCACTGGGTAGGGAGTGTTTTCTAGTATATATAGGAAATGAGGCAGTGCCATCATTTTGAATAGCGCCGCTTTCCCCAGTAGGGTGAGTGGTACAGTTTCCCAGTGTCGAATATCGTTCCAGCGGCGGTTTAAGATTCCTATTATAGAAGTCTACAGCATCAGCTGTGATGTGGATCCCTAAGTACTTGAACGTGCCCTCTGCTGTTGTAAGTGGGCAGTTGTCTGGAAGACGCGGAGGGGGACCGTGGAGCACATACATGATGGACTTGGACCAGTTTAAGGTGTATCCTAAAGCCCGGCCATAGGCCGTGCATACATCCATCAGGCTAATTATGGGGCGTCTAGGAGCAGTGAGGTACAGGAGTATGTCATCAGCGTAGAGGAAGATCTTATCTTCCCATGTCTCTGCCCACCTAAGCCCATGTATCGTGGGTTCCTGTCAGGCTCTGCTTTCTGGCCTCTTCGGGACTGTGTTGAAATACCTATAACCTCCCCTATGAACGACCTCAGAATCTGAAGTTATTAACACAGACTGCTAAGTGAGTCCAACCGGGGAGGGAAAGGAAGGGGACAGCGGGGAGGGAGATCTGAGACGACAAAGAACAACTTGTTTAGAAACCCCTCCCGGGTGAGCGATTCTATCCCACCCACTACTCTAGATTCCTATACACAAATGACTATCTCCAGGCCACACTCATACCTGTAAAGGAAAATGCAACAGACTGTTTCTTTAGTAGACACGAAGGAAGGTGGTACCAGGGACTCTACCCAGCTGTAGAACGACAAACAGAGAGGCTTTTCATGAACATCCTGATCTAGTACTAGCTACGCTATGTCATTGGAGAACACACACCTACCTAAACATGGAATACATAAACATCAATGGGTAAGCACCATCCCTCTGTTAAGGTACCCCTCCTGTGTCTCCTGAGTTGGGTAAATGATAAACAAGGGTTGTGGAAGGAAAAGTATAGGAAACAACAACGTAAAATATAATGGAATCACTGTTCCTTCACAAATGATTGACGAGTCTATGCAGTGTGCATTAGGAACACACCCCAGGCTATTTGGTTCCGTAATTGTACATCCAGGTTACATCACCGTGGGTTGCTAAGAGTGAAAAGCAAACACAACGGTTCCCTGCACACGCACCAAAGTAACTGTCATTCTTAAAGACCCCCGGTTCCCTCTCGGCCGAGGGGAAAGTGAACGAGAATCAAGTCTCCACGCCAAATGTGTGGCTCGTTTGGTTCAAAGTATCAAACAGCAAAAGAACAGGAGTACGCGGAAGAGTTCCGCTTTCTTACCGCTGCTCTGTAGGTACCAACCGTCATCAAGGCAAAAACAAGGAATTATCAGCGCCGCCTGGATCCAACGAAGCCCTTTTGTTTCCGCGTTGCGCACGCACAGTGCGTTGCGTACGTGACGTCCCTTCTGCCTTCTCGGAAATGTAGTTTTGGACCTTCCAATGCGGCGAGAGCGAGCGGCTCGAGTCACCGTTCCCATCTTAGCCAGACCGCCAGGGGCTCCAGTACTAACGCAAATAACAGCGGTGACAATGGGCAGCCTTGACGCGTGCCTCTCGCCAGTGGGAAATTTTCTGAGATGTGACCATTAATTGCGACATGTGCCATTGGTTTTGTTTAGTGCAAGTGGACCCAGGCACAGAACTTGAAGAAGGGCCAGTGGACCATATCAAATGCCATATAAGCGTCAAGTGAAAGTATCACCGCCGGTTCTTGGACGTGCGCCGCTTGGGCCAGGGCGCCATGTAATCCTCTCAAATTGAGCGCTGTGCTCCTGCCCGGCATAAAGCCCGACTGGTCCTGGTGGATAAGTTTAGTGAGGTGTGGCATTAACCTTATCGCTAGCAGTTTGGCAAGAATTTTGGCCTCTGCGTTTATGAGGGAGATGGGCCTGTAAGAGGCGCATTGGTCTGCTGGTTTGCCTGGTTTAAGGATGGTAATTATGGTGGCCGTGCGCTGGTCGAGTGGGATATCCCCCTCTTGTAAACTTTCCATAAACATGTGTAGCATATGTGGTGCTAGTGTGTCTGTCATGTTTTTATATAATTCAATTGGTATGCCATTGGGGCCTGCCGCCTTGCCCGATTGTAACGCCCGTATGGCGGTGTGTATTTCTTCAACTGAGAGGTCCCTCTCTAAGTCCAGTGCCTCTTCTGCAGTTAATTTAGGCATGGCCAAATCCTTTACGTAGGTCATAGCCTCTTCTTCCGCAAACACAGAGTTGGAAGAGTAGATTTCACGAAAGTGATGTGCCATCAGGGTGACTATGGCCTGGGGGTCTGTTACGCCAGGGCCATCAGGTGTGTTTATTTGCGCTATCCATCTGCCCTCTCTATCTCGTTTATCTAACCATGCTAGCAGCTTTCCTGCCTTATTGCCAATATCATATATTTTGTGTCGCGTATTTGCTATCTGCTGCCTGGTCAGTTCCGTCAAGTGTTCCTTGTGGCGTGTTTGTGCTAGGTGCAGGGTGTTGGATGTGTCGGGGGTAGGGTCAGCGTTGTGTCTCGCCTCCGCCAACGACAATTCCATTTCCAGAGTTTGTAGTTCCCTCTGTTTTTCCCTTTTTTTATTTGTTATGGAGGATATGGCCTGTCCCCGAAGGACTGTCTTATATGCCTCCCACAATATAACAGAGGATGCCACGACCCTTCGTTTTCCTGAAAGTATTGTTTTGTCGTCTTTTTTAGCGCTTTTTTGATCTCGGGGATTTTGAGGTAACCGGGGCTTATCGGTATGTCCGGCGTTTTATGTGTTGATGGTGTGTATAAGTGAGTAAGATCGGGGAGTGATCAGAAATTCCTCGTGGCCTAATTTCTATTTTGTTGATATCTGTCAGACTACCCATAGAACCCACGAAGTAGTCTATTCTGGTGAGGCTATTGTGTACACTGGAGTAATATGTGTATTGTTGTTCGGTAGGGTGGTATTTCCTCCAGATGTTGAGCAGTCCCAGCGCTGCAAAAAAAAAACCCTAAGCGGGATTCCCCCTGTGTGTTCGACCTTCGAGGGTGTGTATCCTTAGAGTTGTCGACCACCGAGTTAAAGTCTCCGCCAATGAGCAGCTCCCCCACCGGAAGTCCAAGCAAAAATGTACTCAAAGCTGGGAGGGCCACTGTCTGGAGTGATGGGGGTATAAATACTGAAACAATATTTAGTTGTTTCCCCTCCCATTGCATGTGTATAGCCGCAAATCTTCCCGCATCATCCGATTTAGTTTCTTTTACAATGAGCGGAAATAGTTTTTTAACTAATATACCCACACCTCTTGAGTTTGACGTGAAGGCAGAGCGCGTTACCATCTGATAGCCCCACCTATCGAGTGCCTTAGTGGACGTACTAGTGAGATGCGTTTCTTGCAGCAGTATTACTGCGGGGTTTGCCCTTTTGATACTTTGCAATACCAACCCGCGCTTAATTTTATCTCCCAGACCTCTTACATTCCATGTAATTACGGAGAGGGATGGGGCTACGGTGATAGAAGCTCCCCCCGGTCCAAGTAGTGATTCATCCCCCATCGTGGAAGTATGCAGTATCAGTGGCTTCTGCAACGTGTGGCGCACCCAAATTAATGTGTGTGGTTGTGTATATGAGGATCTCATGCTCTATTACAATCTCGAAACTAGGAAGCGATACCTGAAAAAACAAAACCCCAACTCCCCCCCTCCCATGCCACCCACCCACCCTGCCTCCCCACTTAACGGACATACAACCGCCCGCCGCCCCAACTCAGCGGAGTGCTTTAATCCCCCAACCCCACCTAAAGTACTTGTTTGACGGGGTAGGAAGTCCTTGAACGGCACAAACCCTCTTTCCAGTCCATGGCCGGCATCAGTCCGGTATCCAAGCCGGCAAGAACAGGCCTACACAAATGCTTCATGTTCATTCCGGGTGTTTAAACTGCACATTGTCATTCTTGGCCAAGAGTCTCTGTAACCAATCGTTGTGATCTCTGAGTCCGGGCTCCTTTCAGTCCAATTGCCCGTGTCGTCGTCGTCGTCGTCATCATCCTCTAGGCGTTGATGGTTCTTGTTCCCACGCGCGGTCTGCCAGCTCGCCGCCATCCCTCCAGCCAGTCATAGGCCTCCTCCGGTTTTAAAAAAAACACGTCTTTCCCTCTGCCACTACCCTGAGCCTAGCCGGATATATCATGGAGTAGGGTATTTCTTGCTCTCGCATCGCCTTTTTGACTTCCATGAAATTCCGCCTGCCTCGGGAGACTGCCGCTGTATAATCCAGGAAGAAGGAGATTGTCGAATTCTGTATTCTGATCGGCGGGGAAATTCGTGCAGTTTGTAAAATGGCGTCCCTATCGCGGAAATTGAACGGTCTGGCGAGCACCGGTCTGGGAGGTGCTCCTGATTTAGGTTTTCCGCCCGGTACTCTATGAGCTCTTTCCACCAAGAAGAAACTCGATAGTCCTTTGGGCTGCAGACGTGTTTTCACCAGGTCTTCAATGTAGAGGTCCATAGCTGGCAAGCCCTCGCTTTCCGGAATACCTAAAATGCGCACGTTATTTCGTCGCGAGTGCCCTCCCTGATCATCGAGTTTTTCCGCCAGGATTTTGTTTTCTGTCTCGAGTCGGGACAGCCCCTTCTGCATTGTCGCTGTGTCCGTCACTAGAGTTTTGGTGGTTTTCTCCACTTCAGTTACTCTGTCCGCCATTTTATGAAAGTCCGCTCTCAATAACGAGAGATCTGTAGAAATAGACCCTACTGTTGTTTGGACACTAGATAGGGCCGCCATGATGTCTTCCAATGTCACTTTTTTTTCCCCTTCGCCGTTTGCCGTTTTTCACCCCGAGGAGTTGCGTCCTTCTTGAAGTGGCGGATTGTTTTTGTCATAAGCAAACTTGTCAAGTTTAGCCTGCGCATGTTGGGTCCATGGGCCCCAGCCCGCCATACTGAAGTTGGCGGTGGCGTTGGCGCAGATCACTCACTGCGTAGTGCCGACGGTTCGCCCCCTTATCTGGTCTGTTACCTTACGGATCGTCCGGTGGGGCCAACACTTGAAAGCCAACCGCTTGAGCCAGGAAGCAGAGTGTGACACTGTTCTCTTTCTTTGGCAATGATTGTGGTGGCAGCGAACTATCGGGTGTTACCGCGTCCGTACCGAGCAGTTGGGCGTTGCCACCGTAAATCGAGCCCCCGGCTGTGTACCCTTTAAGAGCTTAGGGAGGTCCTTCTTCCAAATCTCGTTGAATGAGGCCTGCATATCTTCTCCGTTTTGGGCTAATAACCGGTACCACTCTGATACTTCTTTTGGCTTTGTTTTGTAAAAACAGATTTTCGAAGCCAGTCCCAAGTTCCCTTTTAACTCTTTACCTACAGATTTTGCCCAAGTAATCAACTGATAATATTTAAACTTTGAGACTGAATTCCGCTTCAACAATCAATTTCCCCCAAGTAGTGATGCCACAGGCGTGGAGGGGGATTGCAAGGGCATCTTCCAGACACAAAGGCATTCCTTGGGAATCCCAGACGGGTGCTACCTTGTTGTAATAAGGTATCTTTAGAAGGCGTCTAACCTGAAACCAAAGCTTCATAGCTGAGACCAGCATCTTTAATTAAACCTTCTTAAAATATTTTGGGTGTCCAAATTTTAAAAGAAAGCACCCCGCTTGTTGAGAGAACTCTGTTGTAAGGGCCTTATATAGTGGAGAGAAGAATTCACTTTCCAATAGTAATTGTCAATTTTTTTTTAGGTGGAAAGCGCAGAAATTTAAGAATAAGTCGGGGGTTGCTATGCCTCCATAAGCTGTTTTCTTTCTAAGTTTCTTTAGGGAAATTCTTGGATTTTTGTTTCCCCAGATAAAACTTGAAAAAAGCCCGTGCACCTTTTTAAACCACATTTTTGGAAAATCTAAGGGGATACAATTAAATAAGAATGTGTACTTTGGCAAAATCAACATTTTCAATAAGTTTGATTTACCTAATAATGAAAGTGAGAGCCTCCCGCCCCCCCATGATTGCAATTGTGTTCTAACTGTTTTGTGACTTTTTCAAAATTAACCATAGCTATTTTTTCGATGTTTTGGACTGTTTGGATGCCAAGATATCTGATCTCCTTCGATATTAAATTCTTGATCACTGCATGGTGGGAAGGATATGGTGTCACCCAAAACTGTTCGCACTTCCAAGAGCTTCTGATTGAGCTCTGTGAACTATCTTCTGATGGTGAACATTCTGAGAAGGATGAAGGCGCCGCTGATTTCCTGGACAATGGTTAAGGCTGAAGCCAGCTCTTCCGCTTTTGGTCTGATATGAATGAGGATTCAGATTGTGATGCTGACATGTCAGCCATAGTGTTGGTGATTTGCTCTTTTTCTCTTTTTTTAAAAATACAAAAATCTCAATACTCTGCCCATGTCTCCTTATCTGGTTCCCCTTTCTCTTTGTCTCAAGCCTGTCAAAATGTCAGGCCTTCACAATGACTTATTACTGTCATAGGCTGATATGTTTGTATTGTGTTGGGGAGGAGTAGTGCCCAGACCTGGGTGTCACATTCGGGCAAAAGTTGGAACCACTCCTGCGCCTGGGAAGTGCATACACTTGGTAATAACCTGGAGCAGACTGAAAGTGTGCAAACGTGAACCAGAGTGGCCCCTGCAAAAAGCAATCCTCGATCATAATGTTGAAAGGGCTTTGCCTTCATTGAAAAGGCTTACCTGATTGTCATCTCGCTTGCTACCCTATATGAAATATAAGTAATAAAAGCATACTTCAAATGGTCTGAACTGTCATGGACTGTGGTCATTACAATGGTGAAGGTATTTTTAGTTTTTGCCTTTAGTGGCACCCTCAGGACAGCACTTCCTCGTAAAGGAAAATTATAAATTCTCAACCCTTCTTTAAAAATACTTGGGGAACTTTTAACTTTTTCCAAAATATTCCAGGACTGGAGTTAGAATAGTAATTAAGTGTCTTGAAATATTTTGGGGACACTTGCATTGTCCCCCAAAAATTCTAGGACTGGATACATAATTCTAAATTTGCATTTGCAGCAGCCACAAAACCCTCTTCTGCCCTGAGGGGGCAATTTAAAGCAAGAAACTCAACCATGATAATAAAGAAATTCACAGGATATGTACCATGGAATCCTGACCCAACAAACAATTTGAAGGGCCTGTATAGTTTTCCTTAGATTTTATTTTTGTCTTCCCCTCCTTCTTCTGTTGGGATCCCTGTCTGCCCTTGTGGTGATCTTCCCCAGATACCTTCTTGTGGATCCTGGTGCTGAACCAGGGGTCCACCTCCTTAGAAAGCTCCCAGGGATCAGTGACCTTACTATCAATCAAGTGTTGGCAGAGATCTGCAAAACAAAAACAGAACATGTGCTGCTCTGTAATCAAATTGTACAACTCCTGATAATATTTTCTTCACTACCATTCATCTTACCATCCAGTGCCTTGTAAAAGGAATCCACCCAGGTCTGCTGCGGCAGCTTCTGGCTGTACCTAAACATCTGTCTATACTTCTCTGGCTTAAGGCCATACTTCCTGAAAAGGGCTCCCTTTATAGGGGAGATACCTTATTTTGTCCCCCTTCTCTAGGGCCAGTAGAATGTCCCTCCCTTTTCTGGGATGTGCTCCCCAATCCTCCTCAGGGATCCTGAGCATCTGTAAAGCAATTTCATAAGCGTCAAACCACTTATTGATGTCGTCCCCCACAACAAAGGCAGGCACCAGATCTTTGAGAATATGGACCCTCCTGTCCCCAGAGGGAATTTTAGACATGCTGCCATATCATTGATACACTCTGCCTGCCTGGCCTTGAGACCCAGCTTGTTCAGACTCAGTTCATGAACGAATGACAACCTTTTCTCCTCCAAGGCCCTCTCAGCCTTCTTCTCCTCCATGGACAGTTTTCTTTCCTCCATCTTTAACTGGGCCATCTGAAGCTTAAATTCCCTCTCCTCCCTTCTTTCCACCAGCTCCTCTGGGGACGGGCTGCAGGAAGAGACAATGCTCCCTGCCCTGGCAAGAGGCTCCACGCCAGGGGTCAAGTCATCCCCTCAACTGCAGGTGGTACCATAGGAAGATCCTCTCCAGGCCCTTCCATTCCATTATCCTCTCCTGTGGCTTCAATCTGTAACTGGTGGGCTTCCGCCCAGGCTCTCAGCACCTTTTGGAACTCCACCTTCCTAGCGTTGCTCTTAGCTGGAAGTGCCCTCTCCTTCCAGACCTTCTTGAGGTAAGCCATAATGTAGGACTCCATGTTAGCCAGCTCAAACTCCATCCGTGTAGCGGTGGATTCAGACAAAAAGGCTGAGAGAGAATTTAGAAAAAGCAAAATGGTAAATCAGGGTGAATGTTAAAGTGGAATTGGTCTATGGGATGGTAGTGTACACAAAATCACTGTATAACTCTTCCCTAAAAAACAAGTCCATATCCTCACTGCTGATCACCCATGTGAGAAATTGGAATACTGGTTGGCTAAGGGGGTGAGCCCCAGTCAAGCAGCAACCACAATCCTTGTCAGTGTGAGGTACAAGCCAGCCCTAAATTAACCTGTGCTCAACCCTCTGGTAGCTTGGCACAGAGCACTCAGACTTAACTTAGAGGCAAAGCGTAAAGTATTTGTGCAACACTTTAAACAGTGTAAAGTGGAAACACCACACAAAACGGATCACACACCAAGTTAAAAAATATTACTTTCTTTAATAAACAAAAAAATTCAAAAATCTCATCAGTAGAACAGGAGATATTCAAATATAAAGATTTTAGTGGAAATAGCACAAAAAAAACAAAAGGCTAACTGTGGATATCTGGTCGTGCCGGACCATGGCAAAGTCAAAAGTACAGACCGACCACGATGGAGCATGTGCTGGTTACAGGGAACCAGTTAGACCCGCTGAACAAAGTAGCTTAAATCCTGGTTTGTGGAGCGTTCCGAAGATCCACGTCAAAGATGCATCATGCAGCCGAAGCGATGCATTAGTTCCGAGATGCAGAGAGGCGGCGATGCAAGGGCCTGCGTAGTCATCGAGGATCCCTTTGACGGATGCAAAGTCTGGTGTCGAAGATGCGCGCATAGTCTGGGTACTGCGTCGGTCCCAAAGAGATGCGAGGCTGCAATGCGGAGTCCGGTGTTGTCGTTGAGGGATGTGAGGGTGTGCTCTGAGTATGCATCGAACAGTGGCAGTTCCGATAGGCAGTGGCGGCAATGCAAGTCTTTGCGGTGGGTCCAATCCATGCAGCAGCGGAGATGCGTTGGTTCTGCTCGGGGTTGCGCCATCCAGCAGAGGAGATGCATTCATTCTGCTGAATCCACAGAGGCTGGCAGAGCACCTTCAGCCCACTTTTAAGGGTGCAGGGCTGGGGCAGCACCACTTAGCAGGGTAGACTCACAGACAGCAGAGTTCAGGTGCAAGGTTGTTGGAAGCCTGTTGTGTACTGAGGCTTCAGATCAGGAGGCCAGCCAACTAGCCCATTGGAGTCACCCTGGGTTCAAGAGATGTAGGTCCAGGCCTTGTCACCCAGGCAAGAGGGCAGCAGACAGCAGGTCAGCACAGCAGGGCAGCAGTCCCTTCAGAGCAGCTGTCCAGCAGAGTGGCAGCCTTTCAGCTGCACAGCCTCCTTCTTCCTGGCAGAGTATCCACTGGTCCAGGAGTGTACTGAAGTGGTGTTGTCTGAGGTCCAGGACATATATATCTAGTTGCGCCTTTGAAGTGGGGAGAAGCTTCTAGAAGCATGCCTTTGTAGTGCACATGCGCCTTGTATTCCTGGCTGTTGCTCCAGACTAACTAAAGGGGGTATGCAGAACTTTGAGTGGAGGCAAAACTCAGCCTATTCAAATGTAAGTGGGGCTGGGTCAAGCCCCTCCCTCCCATCCTGCCAGTGACGGCCCATCCAGTCATACCTAAGCTCCTTATTGTGTGTGGCTGTCTAGGAGGAATACACGAAGACCAAATGTCATCCACAACCAGTCATGTGACCAAGAGACAGAATGCAGGCACCAAGTGGCTATGGCAAGAAAAGGCCAACTTTCTCAAAGAGGCATTTTCAGAATTGTAATTTAAACTCCAAATTCACCATAAGTTAGAATTTTACATTGCGATTCCAGAGACACCAAACTGGAAGGGGTAACCCTGTTACCCATTTGCAAATGACATTTATAAAACATAATAAAGTAATTCCAATGTTATCCTGTAGGAGAGGTAGGCCTTGCAGTAGTAAAAAAAGAATTTAAGAGTTTTTCACTAGCAGGACATGTAAAACTTAAAATACATTGCACCCTGCCCTTGGGTTGTCTAGGACCTACCTGAGGAGAAACATATATATATATATATATATATATATATATATTTTTTTTTTTTATAATCAACTTTATTGGGTAATTAAAACAACAGTTAGAATTCATTGGGTGCAGCTCATTCAAATCATACATCAGATCACTATCTACAGAGCGCGTAGGTCGGGTCAACCATCTCCAGTCCATATATAAATGCAAGGAACAAATGCAGAGGCATAAGTCATACAACACATTTCCCATCACGGTGGCAATAAATTGAACCATTTCCCCCAAATCCTATGAAACAGTTCCGTGGCGCCCCTGGCTTCAAAAAGGGCCTCCTCCTGGGTCCTGCACCAATCAACCCCCCTCCTCCATCCTCCCACAGTAGGCGGCGCGGCTCGGGACCAGTGTCTCGCTATGTCCCGTTTGGCTACCGCTATCGCCGTCCCCAACAGGCGTTTGTCCGCCCTGGATCCGTCCAGACCGTCAAAGACCCCCAACAACAGTCGTAATGGCTCGTGGGGAACCTCCCACCCCAGGGCCCACGTGAGCTCACGCTCCACTTCCCGCCAAAACTTCGCCAGCCCAGGGCAAAGCCACACCATGTGGTAGAAGTCCGCGGGTGTCAAGCCATACCTTGCGCAGTCCGGGGAGGGGCGCAGGCGGGCGCGGTAGAGGCGCTCAGGGGAGAGGTAGGCCGCGTGCAGGTAGTAGATCTGGATCAGACGCAGTCTGGCAGAGGTGGTCAGAGCTCTAGGCGCCATAAGGGAATCCCTCCAGTCCGCCTCCTCCAGGGGCCCCACCCATCCCTCCCTTCGAGCGCGCAGCGTGTCCAGGGACGCAGGGCCATTGTTCACTAGGGAGCGATAGATACGGGACACCCCTCCCTTCCCCAAGTTCCCCATCATCACCTGGGCCTCAAGCGGACTAAATTCTGGGAGGGGGACTGGCAGTGGGAGATGAGTTTGGAGCGCGTGGCACAACTGCAGGTACCAATAGTGCTGGGTGTGGGAAAGGGCATGGCTCCGCTGCAGGTCCGCGAAGGCCCGGATGTGGTCCCCAACCCAAACGTCCCCCAGACCCGCGACGCCAACCAGATCCCACCGGCGGAATCCGTCCAAGGCCGCCACATCCCAGAGCCAGGTACCGAGCCACAGCGGCGTTTGTCTAGTGAGTTTGCGGTCCCAACCCGTGTAGCGCAGAGCAGCCCGCCAGGCCATGAAACCCGTCCTAGTGACGGATGCCATAGATTGCGGCACTGGGCTACCATACAAGAGGGCTTGGATACAGGGAAAATCCGTCTCCTCGAGTTCCACCCGGTACGCTGGGTCGGACCAGCCGCCCGCATACCAGTCATGGACAACGATGAGCTTGGAGGCTAGGTAGTAGAGGAAGAGATGAGTCACCCCCATTCCCCCGTCATAAGGGGGGATTCGGGCGTGTGCCAGGGACATACGTGGGCGACCATTCCCCCATAGAAAGCGGGTCAGGAGTCCGTCAAGCTCGCGGAACCAGGCACATGGGAGGGGGATGGAGGTTTTCTGCAGGACATAGAGAAAGCGCGGGAGGACCATCATCTTAAAAAGTGCGCTCCTCCCTAGGGGGTTAAGAGGGAGTGCCTGCCACTTCTTAAGATCAGCCTTCGTTCGGGCAACCAAGGGGGCAATATTCAGTGCCCATTCAAGCTCCGGCAAAAGGGTTACCCATATCCCCAGATATTTGACTGAGTGGCGCTATAGAGGGATGTCCGACTGCCAGTCATAGCAGTCTCTCGACGGATGTAGGGGGACCAGTGTGGATTTGGCCGTGTTAAGCCGGAGTCCGGAGACTTTTCCGAAGGCCGTGATGGATAGTAGGCTCCTGGGGCCCGACGTCACTGGGTCTGCCAGGTACAGGAACACATCGTCGGCGTAGAGGGCTATTTTATCAATGTGGCTCTCGTTCCAGGTCCACCCTTGAACAAGGGGGTCCTGGCGAATGAGCGCCGCCAGGGGTTCCATCGCAAGTGCAAATAAAAGGGGTGAAAGGGGACACCCCTGGCGCGTGCCTCTACGGATTGGAAAGGCTGCAGACAGCACTCCATTAACCAGCACCCGGGCCCGGGGGCCGGCGTGAAGAACTCTGATAAGACGCCGGAAAACGGGACAGAATCCCATTGTCTCCAGCACATCCTGCAGGTAGTCCCAGTTCACCGTGTAGAAGGCCTTTTCGAAGTCCAGGAAATATATTTATTTTAAAAGAAGGTTTGGGCCTGGTAAAAGGTTTCCTTAGCCAGGTTGCAATGGAAGTTTAAAACTGCACACACACAGCTTGCAATGGCAGACTGAGGCTTTTTTTTAATAAAACACTTTATTTGTTTTATTATAGGAGCATAATAAACACACCCAACACAAAACCCCATAGAGACTCAGTGATACGCTGGAGGTAATTACGCCCATTCAACTCAGTTCATCCCTTGGGCCACCCGCAGATGCAGTCTTCAGTCCGTAATGCTTCCAACATTTCCCCCATATTTTTGGGTGCTTCTTGGGGTAACCACGGGCTAGATAAGTTGGTTCCTCCAATTCTGCAGAGTGGTCCATAACCGCCCTCCACTTCTTCATTGATGGGGCTTCTGGCTACAATGTTTAGCTATGTCTCTCCTTACAATCAATGTACCCAGGACCTTTGGGACTCTGAACCCATACAACATACCCAACAACACAATCCTCAAGATTTCAGCCCAGAACTGCTAATAGGGCCGCAAAGATAAAGAGCCAGTATTTCTGTATGACGGGACACTTCCCAACCATGTGACAAAAACACCTATGTCCCTCTCACATGTACTACAGGCAGGATCAGGAAGGTTGTGGACGCTTCATGAGTGCTCAGGTGTGTAGTAGGTGCAGTGCAGGTAATTTAACCGAATGAGATGCAGCCAGGCCAAAATGGCTTAGCTTCCGGGTGCTATGCATGCCTTCCTCCAAACCGTCTCATTCAGTGGACCTACCCACCCCTCCCTTAGCTCCTTTCAATTGCATCAGTGCACACAGGAGTGATTTACCAGGGTTCTGTAGTTTTGGGAGATGAAATTAAATGAAATGAAAAGAACATTTATAAAGCGCGGTAGCTACCCTGAGGCATCCTAGCGCTGCAGACAAACACGGACAAAAGGAAAGTACAGATGTTTATAAGGGGTTGTTGAATAGCAGGGTTTTTAGGAGTTTATGGAAAGGTAGGAGGTTGGGCTCTGCCCGCATGTGGAGGGGAAGGGTGTTCCATAGTTTAGCTGAGTTGTAGGAAAAGGAGCGGCCACCCCATCTCGCGCTCTTGATTTTATGGACTGAGGCGAGGGAGGAGGATGCCGATCGGAGCTGGCTGTTAGGTTGGTAGGGGGCCTCCCCTGGGCCCATAAATAGTTGAGCCTTCAAGAGGTTATTTTCGGAAGGTTTGGCAGGTGTCTCCCTATAGCCTGAGAGTGCATGGCAGAGTTACAGGTACTGAAAAAATTGTGATTTGTGGAAGGAGAATTCCGTTTGAGAGTCTTGAAAGGATTTCATGTGGTCACCTCCCAAATGTCACCCAGCTGGGAAATGCCTATTTCCCGCCCCTGAACCCTTCAAGATGTGTCACCCGACCAGCCAACTGCCTACCATAAGGGGGTCTCCAGAGTCACTCATGATCCCATCCTGTCCAATGTAAGGCATCTTTCCATGACAAGAAAACTCCTCTAGTGATCTCGGGGAGCGAGTGAGGGGTAACCAGAAGATTATCGAAGCCAAGCATTGATACTTCTACCCTAAAGGCGGGATCTGCCCACCTCCTGCCCCTACACAGCCAGTCAATTCACCACTACAATGTGCGCTGCCCAGTAGTAGAGGCAGATATCCCACATTGATAGACCCCTGTCATAAAAAATCTTTTGTCTACATCCCCTGACACAGTCAATTTCTATCAACAAAGAAAACACACTCATCCTGTTTCCGTCTCTAATTGCTATAGCGATAGATCTGGGATGGTCAGATGGAGCTCAAGGGCCAGACGGCATCCCGCAGACAATCTACAAGATGAACCCTGCATATTGGGCGGCCAAAATGGCACCAATCTCTAACAATGTCTTATAGACCAAGGCTAGATCAGAAACCTGGAGAGGATCCATAATTAATCCAATTTATAAAGCGGGTGATCGGTCACAGCCAGAAAACTATCGACTTATAGCACTCCTAGACAATGAAGCCTTGTATTTTGCCACACTTCAACTGAGGGAGTTAACAACATGGACACATGATAAAAAAAATCATCCTGATAAATCAAACTGGCTTCACTCTGGGAACTTGCACAACGACTAACACCATGGCACTTGCCTCATATCAAATGCTAAAAAAGCATCAACCATTGCATTTCTGTTTTATAGACTTCAAGTCTGCATAAAGACCAATAAACTGTGGGCAGAATAGCTCAATGGGAAATGCCCTTCCCTCTTCTAAAAGCAATTTTACTATCATACACAAATACAAAGACTGAGAATAAAGATAGGTGATGGCACTCACCTGTCGGGGAGAATAGACACCTATCAGGGATTGAAAGAGTATTGTTTCTTGGCTCCTTATTTATTTTATATTTTTTGGTTGACATGACTCTTGTTTTAGATGCTGTTTACTCTCATCCTCCCAAATTAGGAGGTTTTTTCACATTTCAAATTTGTTGTATGCAGATTACGTAATTCTCTCCAGCCAAACAAAAATTGGTCTTCAACGTTTGATTGATGAACTCTATCAATATTCAACTGAAATTAGGATGGAAAATCAACTGGAAAAAACAAAGATTATGGTTATCATCAAGAAACTAAGTGAAAATCATAAATGTTACCTATAAAGGTCAACTGCTAGACAACATGGATGAGTACAAATACCTCGGAGTACTATTTGAGGCTCATTTCATCCCCAAAAACAACTACTACGGAAAGGTAATTCACTGATAACGGTCTTGCGTACCCTATTTTAGCACCCTGAGAGGACCAAGTCTGGCATCTATAGTAAAGATTGTCGCAGCCAAACTGTTATCAACCTTGACATAGGGTAGTGAACCTCTCCCTGGCCCTGATGCAGCACTATTAGATACAATTATTCCAAAAACCTACAGGCCCCTCCTTAATTTTCCAAAAAAGGCAATGCCAGCACAGATAAAATTTAGAATTTGGGATGATTAAACAAGTGATAGCAAGACAAGGGGCCTTTAATAAATACTGCTACAGAATGAAAACAACAACTAATAACTCCCTTTATAATCTATCATGGACATTGATAGAAAACTGTATTCTACCTTTACTACATGGTCATTACTTCTTATTACCATTACTATGCATATTTTAGGTCGCAGATGCCATTACTTAGCATGCATTTACTTAGCATGCATTTACTACGCATGTTCCATTACTTAGCATGCACTTACTACGCATAATGGAGTTACTATGCAAATTAAAGTTATGGGGTACAGGGGTATTTTTAGGTGTCAGGGTGGGTTAGGGTTTTGGGGTGTAGGGGGTATTTTTGGGGTTCAGGGTGCATTTAAGGTTTTGGGGTGCTGGGGTATTTTTGGGGTTCAGGGTGCGTTTAGGGTTTTGGGTGCTGGGGTAATTCTAAGGGTCAGTGTGCATTTAGGTTTTGGGGTACTGGGGTATTTTTAGGGGTCAGGGTGGGTTAGCGGTTTGGGGTGCATGGGCTATTTCGAATGTCCAGGTGCCTTTAAGGTTTTGGGGTGCTGGGGTATGTTTGGGTTTCAGGGTGCGTTTAGGTTTTGGGATACGGGTTATTTTTAGGGGTCAGGGTGGGTTAGGGTTTTGGTGTGTAGGGGTTATTTTTAGGGTTCAGGGTGCATTTAAGGTTTTGGGGTGCTGGGGTAATTTTAGGGGTCAGGGTTAGTTTTGGTTTTGGGGTGTAGGGGATCATTTTAGGGTTCTGGGTGCATTTAGGTTTTGTGGTACTGCGGTATTTTTAGGGGTCAGGGTGTGTTTAAGGTTTTGGGGTGCTGGCGTATTTTTGGGGTTCATGGTGCATTTAGGTTTTGGGGTACAGGGGTATTTTTAGGGGTCAGGGTGGGTTTGGGTTTTGGTGTGTAGGGGGTATTTTAAGGGTTCAGGGTGCATTTTAGGGTTTGGTGTGCTGGGGTAGTTTTGGAGTTCAGGGTACGTTTAGGTTTTGGGGTGCTGAGATATTGTTAGGGGTCAGGATGGGATAGGGTTTGGGGTGTAGGGTGTATTTTTAGGGTTCATGGTGCGTTTAAGGTTTTGGGGTGCTAGGGTATTTTTGGGGTTCAGGGATTTGGGGTGTATGGGTAATTTTAGGGTTCAGGGTGCGTTTAGGATTTGGGGTATTTTTAGGGGTCAGGGTGGGTTAGGGTTTTGGGGTGCATGGGGTATTTTGAGGATTGAGGGTGTGTTTAAGTTTTGGGGTGCTGGGGTATTTTTGGGGTTCAGGGTGAATTTAGGTTTTGGGGTTCAGGGGTATTTTTAGGGGCCAGGGTGGTTTAGGGTTGTAGGATGTAGGGGGTATTTTTAGGGTTCAACGTGTATGTTAAGGGTTTTGGGGTGCTGGGGTATTTTTGGGGTTCAGGGTGCGTTTAGGTTTTGGGATGCAGGTATATTTTTAGGGGTCAGGGTGAGATATGGGGTTGGGGTGTATGAGGTATTTTTAGGGTTCAGGGTGCGTGCCAGGGGATAAGTAACTATTATGATTACATTTTTGTTTTAAAGTATCAATAATGTGTTGTAACGGTATGCGTAATAAATAACTGAAGTAAAAGCATTTTTAATGTATTTGTATATATTTGCAAAGTAAAAGCATGCGCACTAAAATCGTGCGTAGTAATGGTATTTGCGAGGTAAAAACTTTGAAGTAAATACCTGCGGAGTAACGGTATGCTAAGTAACATCATATATACGGTGCCTCCAAAAAATCACTTAGTATCACAATGATGACATTATCGGTATCTGTGGACAAGTTGGCTGGATATCCCAAATTTGTGTAAATACAAATTGATGACCTATAATTTTGGACATTTGCCTTTGCTTATTCATAACTTGCTGTAGCTGCAGAATAATTAATCAACCGACTGCTGTCTGTGTAAGTCAGGTAAGGAGGATATGGTCCATCTAGTTTGCATCTGCCTCACACTTTAAAGGACAGGAGAGATCTTCTCGGACTGGGCTTTAATCATGAAGGTATCTGATCCAGTTGACAAGCTGTTCTCGCATGATTTAATCCGGATACGATCCATATCTGTTGTTTTTAATAAAATGTATAACAATTGTAGAGCACAAAGTAAAGATACTCAAATAATCTTGTACATCAATGACTGTTTATGTTAAAGCTGCCCTCTCTTTCCTGTGCTGCAAGCACTTTTTGTAATGCACTTACTTGACATAATATTTATGCTGTAAAACTGATAGCTCTTTTTAAATGTTTATATAAGAAGAGATTCAAATGAGTTGTGTGGCAATGACTATCCCTGCTATAGCTATGTATTCTTTCCTAAGAAGTAGCCACATTTTCTAATGCACTTTTTCTTGCTATAACAACGCTGCAAATTTGTTAGATTGATTTTACATTTTATTAAAGGTCTGGTTCTTGTATGCAAAGATTTTAATGAATCATGCCTAATAACATTTTACTTTGACTTTGAAGGCCCTAATTCAGTGTTTATTAATCACAGGTTAGCAGCAGAACATATATTTAAGCAGTGTAGGGCCTATATTGACACACCTTTCTTAACCATTGATGGCCTTCTGTCGGGACTAGTTTGAGAGA
This sequence comes from Lissotriton helveticus, assembly GCF_964261635.1. Classification (NCBI taxonomy): domain Eukaryota; kingdom Metazoa; phylum Chordata; class Amphibia; order Caudata; family Salamandridae; genus Lissotriton; species Lissotriton helveticus. The sequence goes on from NC_136059.1 coordinate 94,088,143, forward strand.
CCTTTGACCCCTGTTGCTGCTCCTGCCGCTCCTTCTCTACGTCATTCAGACCTTTGCACCTGGCCGGCCCCAGGTGGGGTGTTGGGCGGAGGTCAACAATTATCTTATGGCTCTGGGCCAGCGTTATGCAAGGTCGGGCCAGGGGTTCAAATCCTGTACTCCTTGGAACCAGGTGCAGGCAAATGATCATTCATTATCCCTATGACTTCTGGTCACTCATCTCAAAAGATTTCATTAGGCCACCTGGGCCTAGAATTAGGGTGGGACTGGGACACAAAATAGGCCAGGGCATAACAATAAAATGGCCCCATTAGTGAATTACAAAGCTAAAAAAGTGGCCCATGTTTGCAATTGGGACAGTTTTGAACTTGCAAAGACAGGCTGTATAAGTGTTGTGCAAGTTCTGGAAGACTCCATAGATTGTAGCTGCTGGTAGCAATGTTTATTTTAATACCCAGGCCCACAAAACGACAATACCATTTAGGCAAAAATTGGTCAGTGCCCATTTTCTTGTAATTGTGCCCAATTGTGCCCATTTTCTTGTAAAATTGTCTGCCACCTTCACATATTTATGTTATTCGTCGAAAAAAGTTTTAATGCCATTCGTCACTTTCTCTACCTGCGCCCCTGCCCTTTGATGCTGCAACCTTTGCACTAGATACACATAGCGTTTGAACAAGTGTGTGTGTTGTCGTAGAGAAGACAATAAATAAACCACTTGTAACACAAAAAAAGCTACTCGAGAACTCACACATTGGGGCATATTTACAAGGAGTTAACGCCACCAGAACGTCACTTTTCCCGACGTTCTGGTGGCGTTAAGTCCTTAGCCTTATTTACAAGGCGGCGTTAAGCCATGTTAAGTGGCTTAACGCCGCCTTGTACATAATGCCCCTATTCACGCAACACTTAGCGAGAAAGGGGCGGGCAATGGCTGTTGCAGTGGGTGTTCCGCCACAACACCCATTGCTTTTTGACTCTGCCCCATATTTACAAAGTAAGGTGCAGTGCGAAAAATAAGGCCTGGGAATACCTGGTCTTAAGCAGGCGATACAAGGAGAAATCTTTCATTTATCCTCGTATTTTGCTCTTTCCATGTAAGCTGCATTCTTGTAAAGATTGTTTATGTGCAGGAAGGTGTCCCTTCCTGCACATAAACAATCACCCCTACAGCGCAGGCACGTTTGAAACATGGCGCAAGGGTTCCTGCACTGCGGCTAGGCACCTTCTTTAGCGCCAGCGCTAGGGGAAACGCAGATGTGTGCTGCATTCTTGTAAATACACCACATCGCTGCATTTTGAAACTGACGGAACGCAGCGTTACCAATTTTGGCGTAACACGCGCTCCGCCAGTTTCTAGTAAATATGCCCTCTTGATTCTTAGTGCTGAATGACTTTTCTCTACCTGGTGTAAGACTTGTTTTAATATTTCTTTATATAAGCTCATTTAGAGCATATGCTCTAAACAGTAAAAGGTCATGGTAACCAGGCAGAAGACCGGAGCAGTTCGAATTGACAGATTCTTTCCAAAGAGTAATACTATCCCTGTGGAACGATTGGTCCCGTGGCCGGTTCAATTAAATTGAAAAATCTGCTCCATCATTGCTACACTAAGTGGGGGTCATGTACTTCTGCCATCTACCACGATTAAGCAACCTATGATTATTACTATTTGTCAGAACCACCGGTTCGTCTCTCATACCGGGCACCCGACCAGATCCCCATGTGAGTATTCCCTTTTGCTCTCTCGCTTTACTGGTGTCTCACTTATTTCACTGTCTCACGGGGCTAAACAATCGCCATCAGATTGTCCCCATATGCCTTGGTCCTGAAGAAACCCTGCATTGTAAAAGGGTTGAAACACCGTCGACTGTATTTGAAAGCGAACCAGTTTAACAGCTCTGACTATTATACACAGAAGCTGGAATCATTACTGAATTAATCTCTGGTCGCTTTTTAAAAAAATTGTGGAAACCAAGCTGTACACCTTACATGTTTTTCGCTATTTGTTTTATGGTTCCATTTCACTTGGGGACACAAAACCACTATTGTTTTTTCTTGGTCTGTGTATATGTCAATTTGAATTGTACAAATCTGATAAAAAGAATTAATGCGAACATAAAGTCTGCAAGGCCCTCTTTCTTTCTGACATCACCTTAACGCATTTTTGTGATTGCGATTGTGCATTTGATTATTGTTATAGATTAGCCTAACTTTCCGCTAGAACCGTTGTTTCTGTTACACATAACATCTCCTGGTTCCTAGTGAGTAGGGGGCCCCTTGTTCTTGTTTTCGCCTAAACAGTAATGACTCAATAAATATTTTGCTTCCTGTTGCACTTAGTTGAGACTTGTGTTGTGCTCTTTTTTATCTCCTAACATGCTTTGACGTCTTCTCAAAGTGTTAGTGCTACACAAATAAAATAACATAAGAATATTGTTTAAAGGGGTACATGTGCTATTGATTCATTTGCTATTGCAACCTCAGGTTGCATGAGGATTCATTTTTTTATTTGTTGGTTCATGTAAGGCATCTTCAAAACAAAAACATGTCGTACAGGTGGGTGGGATACAGTCAATTTATCCACAGAGCAGCAAGATAAGTTGCCACTACCACCGCCCCATCTAAGCTCCTCCTTCCGGTAGTCGGGGCGCTTCCCTTTCCTGGCAGGCTAAGTAGCCAATGGAGAGATATGATACTATGACCCGGTTATAGATACCTCTAGAAGACAGGACAGTGGTATGTGTCACGGTTGTGGCTCCTCAGGATCGGAGAGATGCTCTATAGGGGTCCACCTCCAGACGTTCCTGCACTCTGGTGTCTACACGATACAGAGTGCAAGATAGTCAGGCGAGGGAAAAAGTCGGGGCTAAAAAACCCCTGGGAGTCAGGTCCTGAAACAACAAAGAAAAGAATACGTATCAGAACACGTTCTCTCTTACTGTTACAGCAAATGACCGATAACATACAGGAGTGTACCTGAGATGTTTCCAGGAGGCGACCCCTTCCCGTTCCGGCTCCGTCGAATAGGGAACAATCGGAGCTCCTACCAGAGTGGAAGAACAACTTCCACAGGAAACGGGAAATGACTGACTCCCCAGTGCAAAACAAAGAAGAAGAAGAAAGTAAACTAAACTCTCCCAAAACAGGAATGGAAAGGAAACGAGTTCCAAGAGGGTGCAATCCAGCGTCTCTTGACTCTACAGGGAAGTAACCTCTCTGCAAGGAGAGCGCACTCAGCCGAGTGTCCAATATCCCCACCCAAGAATGAGGAAGAGTGTGGAGGGGGCAATCCTGCGTCTCTCACACTACTCCAAGAAGTTACTGAGCGGCGATGCCAGCCGGCACTACCGCAAGCTCACGGAACTTCCTAGGCAAACGTGGAGGGGGCAATCCAGCGTCTCACACGTGGCACCTAGCAAGTGTACCTGGGCAACAGTTCCAGCCGGTAACTGCTGCGTCCCCCAGAACCAGGGAAGTACAAGGTGATGGCAAGAGCGCTGAGGGGGCAATCCTGCGTCTCACGCGCCTCACCGAACCCTAGACAACAGAAGACAACACCAGCCGGTGTTGTTGAAGGATTCCCAAAACCGGTGAGAGAGCGGAGGGGGCAATCCTGCGTCTCCCGTCTCACTCACCGCGATCAAGGTAGGCAGCCCAGCCGGTACCTGCCGCAACAAAGTCCGTGGTTCTACACCGTAGACAACACCAGCCGGTGCTGTCGATGGATTCCCAAAACCGGTGAGAGAGCGGAGGGGGCAATCCTGCGTCTCCCGTCTCACTCACCGCAATCAGGGTAGGCAGCCCAGCCGGTACCTGCCGCAACAAAGTCCGTGGTTCAGCCGAACCACGAAAAAGGGGGTCTTGTTCCACAACCACAGAACAAGCACCAGAACTCCGTCAAAACTCCGCGAACTCCGCGGGGACAGGGCGTCCGCCTATCCCAAATCCAGAATGACGAATCACGAGCACCGTTGGTTCGTTCCCATGAGGCTTATGCTTTCTCGGGCCCTGCCCACCTCCCTAAGCCTTCTGGGAGATGTAGTCCTATAGTTTAGGCAGGCACCCAGGTCAGATCCTGACAGTATGCTGGTCCCCCAACAAGACCTCATAAAGATATCTCTCTTCCAGAAAGCTGACATTTCTTTGGCTAACCTCTCGGGCAGAGGTGGGTTAGAAGGGGTGTAAACAGATGATGACACTTCATCTTAAATGACATGAACATAAGTTGTTTCAGTGTACTGCGGAAGACTTTAAAAGGGTAACACTGGATCCAAGGGAGTAGCCTGAAAATTAAAATACTCCCCACTTTTAACCAAAGCACTTTTGGCACCAAGCAAGCGAAGCAAGTCATTGCGACCCACCCCAGAAGAGCTTGACTGTCTCTTCCATCCAAGAATCTATCCATTCTGTATCCATCTTTTCATCTTTCCATCCACCCGCTTTTGATCACAATTTCACCTTTTCATTCTGTCATCCATTCAATCTTCCATCCAACATTCAGTCTGTCACCATTCTGTCAATCCGTCCGCCTATCCATATCCAAACCGTTTCCATCTATCTTCAAACCTATCCATCAAACATCCTTTCACATATCCACCTCCCTTTCATCCATTCATAAATCCATCCATCTTTTCAGTCATCCATCGTTTTGCTCATCTACCCACCCTTTCACTCATCCATCCATCCTTTCACTCATCTATCCATCCTTTCACTCAGCCATCCATCCATTCACTCATCCACCCCTTTGACCCTTCCATTCACTTAACCATCCTCCACTTACCATTTCATTTACCCACTCATCATTTCACTCACTAATCCATTCATCTACCCTTTCACTCATTCGTCTATCCATTCACCCTTTCACTCACCCATCAGTCCACCCTATCATCCAGGAATTCATCTACCCTCCCTTTCACTCCTCCATCCATCCTTACATACATCCTTTCACTCATCCATCCATCCATTTACCCTTTCACTTAGTCCATCCATTCATCCATCCGACTCATAGATCCATTCATTCACCCATTCACTATTCCATCTATCCTCCCTTTCAGTCATCCATCTATACATCCATCTTTTCACTCATTCATCCATGCATCTATCATTCACCTTTTTACTCATCCATCCACCATTTCACTCACACATCGATCCCTCCATTTACCCTTTCACTCATCCATCCATCCTTTCACTCATTAATTTATCCGTCTATTCACCCTTTTACTCATCCATCGAACTTTTGATCTAGCCATCCATCTATCCTCCTTTTCACTCATTTATCCATTCTTTCACTCCTCCGTCCTGATATACATCCACCCATCCTTTCACTCATCCATCCACTCTTTCAGCCCATCCATCCAGTCTGTCACTTCACCCACCCATCCATCCACCCATTCACTCATCCACCATTCATTTATCCTTTCACTCATCATCCATCCTTTCACTCACTCACTCATCCAACCATCCTTTCATTATCCATCATCCCTCCCTTTCACTCATTCATCCATGCATCTATCCACCCACCCCTTCACTCATCTACCCACCCATCCACCATTTCACTCGCACATCCATACAGCCGTCCTTGCTTTCACTCACCTCCAACCCTTTCCTGTTAATTATGAGCTTTTGCCTGCAGAGTTGCAGACAGAAGACTCCCATCAAAAAACCTACCCCCGCTGTAGCTGCTAAAGCAGGGGTTTGATGATGCCCCTGACTGGGTCCCATCTGAAATACAGTCACAGTCTGCCAGCCCATTGTAGTGTTTTTATCTAGGGACCTGAATCGATATTCCTATTGTATGCCCTTGTCCGGTTATAATCAATAATATCCATACAACGGCATAATAATCATATCCATAATTCAGTCGTACCACATGCTGTCATATTAAGCAAGGCTACTTCTCCGGCCCCCTAGAAAGCACACCGAGTTCTCTAAACAAAACCAAGCCTCCAGCAACCTGGGAAATCCCCCTTGCTTTTGTTTTGATTTCGTCCTAGAACTCCTGTAAAGCACTGTAAGAACGGCCAGTTCTTAGTGACATCTTTATTGACGTCTTATGTCCAACCTTACGTCAAACCCAGGCACCTTTCAGGTATAAATATACCAACGTTGCCTTAAGCAAACACACGGTGGTGGTTTTGGAGCAGAGCAGCTATCTACTTCCCCTTGAGCCCCGCTGATGCGAGAGCCCAAGGACGCTGCCCCTCCTCTTTGACGCACTGAGAGAGACGCTGTATTTTCTCCTGCCGAGAAATCCAGCTCCGGTGTTTCCAGATACCTGCGCGGGTTACTGGGATATCGAGTCCTGAGAAAGAGATACAAGACCTCCTGCTTTCTAATTACCCAGGTACGGAGCTGACTAAACCCTTAAAGAGAATTCTTGAGTCAGATTCTTGGCAAAACAAACTTAACTTAAACTGCTACTTACTTACTCCTTCCCACGTATTAGGCTTAGGTCAGGTACACCGGGGTAGGCGTATTTAGAAGCACCAGTTGAGTACATTAGTCAATGTATATAAGTATGTATGTATTTTATCTATTTTAAAGGCTCAGAAACCATATCAATGCTTTTACAGTATTATTTTATAATCCTCCTTTTACTGTACGCACTCTACTTTACCATGAGTATTACAATCGTGGCAATTCATTTCTCTTGTATGAGGAAGAAGACGGCTCAATAAATTACACCTTTTATTGAAAACGCCCGTCTCTCTTTTCTCTGCATTCTGGTGAAACTAAGTACGCACATTTGGCTGAGTGAAATAGCTGTCTATTGTTTTCACACGACTCTAGAGATACACTCTTATTCCGGGAGAGCAACGTTGTCATGTTTTATGGTTGTCAGAAGCTAATCCCTTCTTGTCTATCCAGGGAGGTTAAAATCCGCCTTGTTTATTCGAGAAAGTTTCTAGTGACCTCTGAGCTAGCTGGCAAACCTTAAGCCTAATATAGTCAGTAGAGACCTAGACGACCTCAGTCCTACGTCTACACTGCTGAATATATTATTCCAATGCGCAGAGCCTATTGGGAATATAGGAACTACACTACACCATGACTAGGAAATCACATCACTTACTTCATCTTCTCAACAACAGCATCAGTTTGAGAGCTGGGGACATTTACTCCATCACAATGACAGCAGCATGGTGAGACCTGGGGACATTTACTCCATCACAATGACAGCAGTAATGTGAGCCCTGGCGACATATTCCAGCTGGGTGGGCTGCCCTGGATAGATTTATGGGGCCGGCCTTCAACACACCTAGAGGAATAAATCAGAGGTCCATATTTCACGATTGCCAGCCTAACTTTATTTACATTTTAGGTTAGTACAGTATTTCCTTTGCATGTGCCTCTTACTGTTCCGCGTGGTGAATGGCATTGTTTGGGCTGCACTCTCCTTTGCAGATGACCTCAATCACATATCATTGACTGTTGTCTGATCTCTTGTTTGCATTTTCTGTTGTTGCCTCCATAAACACTCCTGGAGCTACTAACAGTCACCTCAGGCATATGAGGAGGGGGCCACTATATTGTGAGATGGTCAACAATGGGGCCACCTTAAACATACATAGATCTATACATAGAACATCTAGTTTGGTAGCAGGTGCAAGTTTATGTGAAGGATGAATGGCCCACTACTCTGTATGGCATGATGTCACTGCACATAGCTTTAAAAGTGATATGCCTCTCTTTAGGCATTCACTCTAAGGATTGGTGGTCCAGTGAGATGTGGTTTCTACTATGTATATTAAGAACCTGTTAAGTTGCCCTTTTTTTCTTGGTCACCCCCATTTTTTGTTAGATTTCGGTGCTGTATTTTTGATGATGCACACTGGGACACCGCTAACAAGGCCACAGTGCATGTGCTCTGAACCCTTAAACCTGGCAACATTGGCTATATTGCTGTATGGCATATTTAACCTACCCATAAGTCCCCAGTATATGGCACAAAAGTGTACCCAGGGCCTATACGTTAAATGTCACTAGTGGACTGCAGCACATATTGTGCCAACACACAAAGCATGTCTCCAGGCCTTCCCGTCAGCATGGGTGTGCAATTTTAAAAACTGCCAATTCAACTGGACAAAAAAACGTTTGCCAGCCTTAAACCTTCCTTTTTAATACTTATAAGCCACCCCTAATTAAGGTACTAAATGCCCATAGGGCATGGTATTTAAGAAGTTGGAAATGTATTCTTACATTTTACATGTCCTGGCAGAGAAATACCTCCAAAGTCGTTTTTCACTGTAGTAAGGATGGCTTGCCCATAGGAAAGCACTGGATTACAATATAACACCTTATAATACTTACCCTCTGTTTGGAAGTAGCTACACGATTCAAGAACTCATTTTAATAGCAATGTAAAATCCAACATAATGGTGAAGTTTGAATTTAATTTACTATATAGAAAACAACACTTTTATAAAGTTGTCATGTTTCTGCATGAGCTAAATGTGACTGACTGTTTTCTAAATGCTTTACTCACGTTCTTAAATTAAGCATGTCTGATCTGTGCCATAGCTACCAGGGGTTGAGCTGAGGCTTAAATTACTGAAACCTTTCCTGGACCTAAGAGGGATAATGCCAATATAACTTGTGATGAACTACCATCCACCCCAACTAATAATCCACGTTCTAACAGTAGTTGAATCCTGGATTCCCTGTAGGCTGTGGTGCAGGCTGAGTGGGTCTCATTTTTGTGGCTAGATGATGATTGGGTCATATAGGGCCTATTTCCTGGATAAAACTATGTTAGTTTCCAGCGTGTTTAGTTTGAGGTCGTCAGTTAGTTTGGAGGCATTGGCTGCTGGCATAGGAGTGGGGATCAGAAGTGTTTTGAAACTTTAGAATTATTTGTGTGCCATCATGTTTTGAAGCAATTGAGGAATAAGGAAGCGATGAGGTTCTAAAAAGCGGGTAAGGTACAGGTTGACAAGGAGTCGGGCAATAGTGAGCTGCTGATGGTCACTGACTGGAAACGGTAATAGTACAGAGGAGAAGAGAGGAAGTGATATCCTGGGGAATCTGTCAGTAAGGATGGAATAAAGCTGGTGCAGCACAGTATCTTGTACTCCTATGTTGTCTAGTGCAACAGTTCTTAGCCTATGATCTGGAGACCCATAGGGTTCTGCAACTCTTACTCAGTGGGTCCGCGACTGCTACAAAAATAAAATTAACAGATTAATAAAGTGTATATAAATAAAGGAGCAAAATGGTATGTTATGTTATATTACGTTAATAGGTTTGTAGGGTGTCTTGGTACTAGTGTCAGATCCAAGTCTCACCTGGGGCAGAACAAATGTGATTAGACTGCAGAACAGAAAAGCCAGTTTTCAGCAATTTTCTAAAGATTAGAAGATTAATTTGCATTCAGAGACGATCGAGCATGCAGTTCCACCATTTAGATGTAACACGGGAGAAACGTCTTCCACACCAATGTGCTTTTTTGATTCTGGGAGTTCTTATTAGTCTGGCTGCACTAGACCGCAGAGTGGGTGTACGTAAGTACGACTTAAAAGTTTCTTGAAAGAAGAGAGGACCAACCTGGTGCAGGGCTTTATGAGCCCAGCAAAGGGCTTTAAACTTAATTCATGCCCTGATTTACAGCCAGCGCAGGTCTCTCAGAGTTTGGGAAACTGAACAAAATTTAGGAAGATCCATCAGCACGCGAGCTGCTGCATTCTGATGAGTTTTCAGTTTATTTAGTAGACGATTTTGCAAGCCTACATATAAGGCATTACAGTAGTCTAATTTTGAGACTACTGGGGCTATGATAACAGTTTTTCTTAACTCCACTGGGAAAAAGGGAAGAATTGTTTCAGTATCCTCAAAGTGAGGACACTGGAAGATGTTACCTGGTTTGCATAGTCGATAAAGGCTAGCTTGGTGCCAAAAATGACCCCCGACCCAGTTTCTTGTTTTCTGGAATTGCAGTGGAAAAGACCCAAGGTTGGAGGCCACCTGGTGGTCATCCAATAGGAGTTCATGTGTATCCGGCCAGCAATACCACCCATAGAGCTATTAAACTGAAATGCAACTTTTTCTGGATTGGAGGAGACCGACACAACAATTTGAGTGTCATCAGCAAAACAGAATATGGAGAAGGAAGAGAGGACAAATGCGTTTAATTAGAGAAATGATTTGCAGCTAGATGCATCAAACAAAAATCCGCTCACAAAGGGGCAGATTCTCAGAATCTGCCCCTTTGGGACCGGTATTTTTGCATTTGGGATGCATCATCCCAAATGCAAAAATCGCAAATTGAGAAATCGCTAAATTGCGATTATTTGCATTTAAGGAATCTCAAATTGAGATTCTTTAAATGCAATGCATGAAAGTTTTAAAAATAGCGAATTCGCTAATAGGGCACGCAAATTACCATGAAGTACAACTTCATGGTAATTTGCAAAAACTTTGAAAAATGCACTAAAGTGCATTTAAAATGCACTAAAGTGCATTTTTCAAGTTTCATGTTGTGCACACACATGCCCTAAGGGCATGTGTGTGCGCAACATATGTGCACAGATCAATTTCAGGGGTGCAACAGGGTGTCCTTTGGTCACCCCTGCACCCTCGAAATCGCAATCTCAATTGCAATTCGCATATTGAGATTGTCTTCCCATTCATTCCTATGGGCCTCTAGGCCCATAGGAATGAATGGGGAGGTATTCCTTAATTGCGACTCGCAATTTGCGAGTCGCAATTAAGGATTTCTAAGGAATCGCAATTTTTTTTGTGATTTCTTGATGCATTCCATTTTGCTATTCCTTAATAGCGAATCGGTATTTTTCGCTATTAAGGAATCGCAAAATGAGTTGTTGATGCATCTGGGGGATAAACATTAAAGAGGGTAGGCCTTAGCAAAGATCCCAGAGGGACCTCTAACGGAATCGTGAAAGGGTCAGAGGTGAAATCATCCAACGTGACCACTTGTTCCCTATCCGACAAGAAGGAGCTGAACAGTTTTAGAGCTGTATCCTTGATGCCAATACTTTCAAGACGGTTGATGAGAATGGAATGGTCAACCGTGTCGAAAGCAGCCCAGAGGTCCAGCAAGATCAGGGTTGCCTTACCAGCTCCATCTACAATGGCTCTGATTCCCTCTGTGGCTGCTACAAGAGCGGATTCTGTACAGTGGTTAGATCTAAACCCATGCAGTGATGGATAAAGGAGGATGGTAGTTTCAAAGTAGGTTATGATCTCCCAGTTCATGGCCTTTTCAAGAATCTTCTCTGGTATATGGAGGAGTGATATTAGTGTATGGTTCTTGATCTGAAGGAGGTCAAGTGAAGGTTTCTTCAAAAGGGGTAGGATAGATGCTTTTTTCCAGGTGACAAGAAACTGGCCAGAAGTAAGAATCCTATTTAGAAGTGGCATAAGATGAGCTGAAATGGACCTAGACACAGGGTGAAGAACCTGCAGAGGGCAGGGATCTGAAGGCACACCTGAATTGGAAGAATCTATAATAGTTACTACCTTCTAATCTGTAAATGGGGTAAAGGAAGTCATTATAGCCGTGATTGACAACATTTAGTAGAGATGGTTTCCTTGACCTTCTCTATAACTGAGGGCAATTCATTACCATCCACTCTTTATTGAATTCTGAAAAACTTTAAATTTACTTTGATGCAAAAGAAATTGGCAATTTTATCACACAGTTGTTGATCACAGAGGTAACCTCGTGTTTATTGCAGAAATTAGATAGTTACTTCACTGTATTCAAGAGCTCTTTTGTAGAGTTACTGGATGCTTTGATTCAAATCAAAGCAAAATTTAAAAATTGAAATTTGCAAAACGATCTGTATGTGTGTAGGAATTTTAAATTGGAGGCTAAAAATGAAGTTGACATCCTCAGAATGATTTGCAGGACCAGTGGAAATGCATCTTACAGAATATAGTATGGACGATGGGTGACCTGAGTTGAATTTAGAAAAGCTCCACCCTTCCCATTAATATTTGTTTGTGAATTGCATAAAATATTTCATAATTTTTGTATTTGTTAGATAAATGTTTATTTCCATAATTTTGTTCATTGTTCAAGTTCAAGTTCAGTAATTTGTATAGCGCACTACTCACCCAGAGGGTCTCAAGGCGCTTGAGTGAGATTGTGGTTCAAATCATCAAAATTTCTTATGCCGGGGTCCCTGGATTCCAGTAACAATTAAGTGAGAGGTCCACAGACCTCAAAAGGTTAAGAACCACTGGTCTAGTGCCTACAACAATATAGGATGATAAACTGTTCCAAAGACAGGGGAAAGTAGCAGAGTAGCAGAAGAGCTGCCAATTCATTTGAGGCAACACTAGGTTTGATGTTGTACCATGTAGCAATTAATCATTTATCCATACTGTGACCAAGATGAAAACTAGTTGGGTAGTCCAAAAATATTATTTCCCTCGATGAGTGGTGATATTTGGCTAAGGAGGTCTTGAGTACATTAAAAAATAATCTAGATGCCATAGACTGCGTGATGATAGCTCTGCGTGGAATGGACGGTGGGCTATTATGTAGGATGTTTTTAAATTTGTGTATTAGGCATGAGTCTACTGAAGAACTTGCTGAACCATAAGCCTGTTCTTCCTGGAGGGCCCACTAGAGGCGGTCTCCGTCTCATCCCTCACTCTTGATACCTGCCAAGGTATGGAGAGTGGGGGATGAGGTATGTGCTGAGTTTTACGACTCCGTATTCTCAATACTTATGTGTGAGGAGTTCTCTGCTCTGAATGCAGAGTCTTCAGGTGCATAGAACTTCGCACACATAAGTATAGGGAGTGTGGAGTCGTAAAACTCAGATCGTGTAGTGAACATCTAAAAGTAGTAAACGTATAGAAAAGTGTACGTTTACCATTGTGAATAGGGCCCTCTGCCACGGTAAACTCGCACTAACATAAAACTCCGGTTGACAGTGGTGGCCTGTGAGCTCCGGATTTCGAGCAATATTATTTGGCAGCACAACTTCAGTGGGTGGGTTGCTGGCTCATAGGACACCTGCTTGAAGAGGTTTCCACCAGGGACATTGTGTTATGTCTCACAGATCTAGGAGTAGATGCTTTCGCAAGCTAAATGCCCCCCCTGTCCCTCCTCCATTACTCCAGGTGGCTCTGCAATGCTTTGTCAGAAGCTTTCAAGTCACTAAGCAAATGGCTGCCTATGCCATGACTTCCTATGCCCCTGGCATACCACTATTAATTAGTGTTACCCAAGCAAACTCTCTGTCTTACCAAGTCTGATGTGCGGCATTGGGTCACAGCTAACATCATTACTCAGCTTGACTTATTTCAGCATTTTTCCCTTTGAAGAATAGTATGATCTACATGAAGGGCAATACTTCACATATAGTATGTTGAAGAACACCCTGAGAAGCAAATGGACTATGTTTTATACTTAGAACGAAACACATGCCTTGCCACAAGCCCTCTACACCATGGGGAATGGCCAGAAATACATAACCCGTCTATAAAGAGCCCTTCTGAACCATGCTCCGATTCCTCTTCAGAAATTACCTGACGCATAAGAACTTGAATTCAATAGAGCGCTACACAAGGAATGGTCCAGAGCAGTAGAGTACCCACATATTGTTTTGCGTAATGCAAGATTTAAGCAATTGAATTTCGCATTTTACAAAGGGTGTATTTATCTCCTGAAAAAAAATCAATAATTGTTTACTAATGCAGCTGCAGCCTCTGCTCAATGTCACACCCCTTTGGCAGGTTTCTGTCACATGCTGTGGAGCTGCCCCTTGATAAGACCCTTTTGGAGCACAGGACACGCAGTGATCCGCAGATCTCACAGGATTGAGTCCAGGGATGATTGCACTTTAGACCTCTTGAGAAGATCAAAAAAGCACAAGGTGACTGATCCTTTCCTTGACTTAACATTGTTGATAACTAATCAGGTGATCACCATGAAATGGAAAGCACCGCAATGATGAAAGCTGAAAGTACGGCCCTTCGTATGGAAGAAGGAAGAGGCCTCCGTAGAGGGTCAATAGCGGGCAACTAGGACACGCTCCTTCTTCAATTAGAAATAACTCCCAGATATGATCATGTAGTGCTGTAGATCTTACCAATCTCCATACATCCAACCTGTTAACTAAGTCTTCTCATGGTAGATTATCAGGGTAGCTCTATCACCTCCTGCTACATGTATTTATCTTGCAACTTAGATTTACCCCTTTGGAGCTCCTCCTTCCAAAGTCTGCTATCTGGATTTTACAAGATTTAAACCACTAAGTCGCTCTCGTGCTCTATGCTTAATTGACTGTTCAGCATTCCCCCAATTCTATATTGATTAAAACTATTTGCAAACATATTATGACTTATATAGATTGCCAATGTTATCTGAACCTAGATATTAACACTCTAGTTGCTTGATCTGGACATACTTTGAAAACACCAAATACAAGGACCTAGGATTAGCAGCTGACCTCACGGGGGGGGGGGGTAATCCCTTTATTTGAAGCTAGTCTGTACACATTGTTGGGATATAATAAGGTCATCCATGAATCACCCCATAATAGCATATGTTGACTTAGGCTCATGTAGTACTAACTTTATTCTTTAGCTGCAAAACAATGTTTATTAAACTACTGTGCTGACAATTTGACACAAAACAGAATACAGTGTACTTTATCTGTTGAATTCTTCTACTTCCAGAAACTGGGGATATTGAGCCAGACAATGATGCTGAACCATCTACTAAGGGACGACAGCAGGCAATCCAAGAAGAGACTCAGATCCTCCTCCAGGCTAACAATACCTGCGGCCAGCACTGTGCACCAAGAAGAGGAGGAGAAGGACCTGGATGAAGAACAGGGCATTCTTGCCTCCACACATACAATCTTCAAGAAAGCCACTTCACGGAGGGCAGCAGTGCTCCTGCTAAATCCTATCCGAGAGTTGGCAATCCCCAGCCATTAGCCTATCAGTAATGGATGCTACTTCTACCTATAAAGCAGTCACATCACACATATACCCTTCATAAACACCCTGAAACACAAGCCTCAACAGGTCCTACATGCTGTGTTAAAGTTTATTTTACTACTCTTCATATAGCCTCATTGGTTGCTTAAGAACTTCAAATCACAGGTATCTCTGAAAGAGTCTCCTACATGATCTGAAGGTGTCTGGTCTTCTCTGCCTCATCAGACAGCGCAGTCCTGGTGGAAAGCAGGTATCCACCATCCATGAATCTCCACACCTCCCCTCCCAAATGCCACCTGTCTCCTTGCGGGTCAAACTGCAGGCTATGTCAGAGTGCCATGTATACGAGGGGGTTGACATGGTCTAATGCAGACTACTGGGAGGGTCAGTTTTACCAGCAACAGAGTTATGTGCAGAAGGATATTCATGCTATGTGGGGTATTCTCAGTAAGATCAGAGATTCCCTTAAATGACTCCCTCAGATGATTGACAGGCAAACCTTGGATGATGCTGTGAAATGTGACCAAGAGATGGCAAAGATGCACAAGGAACATGTAATATCTTTGAAGGGAGAGAGTGCTAGACACCATGGTTTGGCCATGAAGATGATAGAGTGATAGAGACAATAAGCAGAAAATGCCAATGTCAATCTTCACAGGTAACACATGCAGGAGATTGTTCAGAGACACCTGCACCACTTGCACAGCCACCCACAACACGAGCACAGTCTCACCACCAGGATTGTGTAGGAGAAACCACAGTATTAATTGTGTTTTCTCTGTACAATCACTGTCACCATTTTATTTAATAAAAAATATGTGCACTTTTTACATTACAAACCTGTGTCAACCTTTCATCTGTGTTGAATGTTTTATGTTGCATTTACTACATAGAACAGTGTTATTTTTTCTGGTATCTTCTTTGTTGATTTTCAAAGTGTAAGGAGTTAAAAAATTGCATTTTGATACAGACAGTATCTTCTATCTAACCAAATATATTTTCTTTGGGGGGCGTGGCTAAGAGCGCGGCAATGGCGGTCGCAGCTTCCTAGAGCTCCCGCTTGCCCGAGCCTTATCCGTCCAATTATCCTGTCCCCGAGCCTCTACCACACTCCCTGAGTGAGGCGATTGCTGCGGAGAGCATCGGACATCCTCCGGTGTGGCCACTGGAGACGTTGGCGCCTTGGTTGCTGCGGGGCACTTGGGGTCGGAGAGCGGCCTGGTGCGGGGCTGAAGCCGGGACCTCAATTTTGGCGCTCCCCGTCCGGGAGACACCTGAGTGGCGCGGCGGCCTCGCCGCATTCCCTGGGCTGCTTACGACCCGGCGAGACAGGCGGGGCGGAATCGGTCCCCCCCAGAGACCTGACTGCAGCGCCACTACCTTAAGGGGGCGAGGATCGCCCACAGACTGCGGGGGGCCTAGCGGAACCGGCGGAGCCGGGGCCTCAATTTTCGCGACTCCCGCCCGAGGTTGGCTGGGTGCAGTTGCCGCTCCCGAACTTGGAGGACGCCTAGCTGCTGCCTCTCTGCATTGGAGGCCCACTACACGGCGGTGTGTCAGTTGGCGGACCCTGTGGCGGGCGGCGAGTTGTGGATGCCCCCTCCTAGACCCCCGGACACCGCTGGCGGAGACGACAGGCCCACGGGTGAGCAGAAGGTGGACGAGCCCGATCGATCGACTTGAGGGTCACGAGTGGTGAGGGGGTGTTTCCCGGGGCCTGCTCTACCTTGCCTGGACTGTGACGAGAGGGGAGGAACCGGCTGCCCGCTTCTGGTGGAGGATCGTGCTCGGCAGACGGAGTCCCCACTGGTTTAGACGACGGGCGTGGGGGACCCCATTGCCACGCCGGTGTTGATTGTTGGTGGCCCGTGGGCAGGCGGCGATCATGACCCGAGGTGGAGGCGGCAGCCAATCCAAGCAACCGACCATAGACAAATTCACAGGGCCAACTGGGGGTCCGGGCCCGTCGGGTGGGGGTCAGCATCAACCGCCCCCCCCGGATAATACCGCGCTCATGGCCGCCATCACCCAATCTAGGGACACGCTGGACGCTAAAATCGGCGCAGTGGGCGCAGATGTTACCCTGATCCGCCAAGACCTGCGGTGGCGCGGATTACTGAGGGATTAGCATTAGCTGGCATTAGCAGCCCCTGCAGTTTTTGGGCGTTTGGGTGGTAAGGGGGAGATGCACATGCTTTCTATGAAAATGCGGTTGTTGTTGAGTGGTGGGTGGTGTGGACACAAGGGGCCTTCCTGGCGGACTCCATCTGACTATGGTTGATACTACGCACAGGCTCCCGGTGGAGTCCCTACGAGTAGTCACGTGGAATGTCAGGGGGATGTTGGACAAGGTGAAACGTGGGGCGGTCTTGCGCTGGGGGAAGAGGGCCGCTGCTGATGTGCTTCTGCTTCAGGAGACACATATGATGGGGTCGAAAGCACTCAACCTGCAGCGATTGGGCTATCAACAAGTGTACCATGCCGGCTTTACTAGGGGGTCCAGAGGGGTGGCTGTGCTAATCCAGATTTCCAGATATGGGGGGATGTCCAGGAGTCCCTAGCGGTGGTTGGGGGTGACTGGAACGAGGTGATGGATGCTTGTATGGACCGCAGGGGGTGCCGAGGGCCAGGCGGGCTGGACCCCCCTTTTCCCCCCTCCCCTCCCTCTACTAAGCTGCGAGCGATGTGTGATGGCCTGGGCTGGATTGATGCTTGGCGACATATGCACCCTACTTCACGTGAATATACGTTTGTGTCTGCTGTACATGGTTCCTTTTCTCGCCTAGACTACTTGTTTGTTCCCCGGGTGTGCATGTGCAGAGTGCGCGCGGTGGAGATTTTGCCTAGGGGGCTGTCTGATCATTCCCCAGTTTCGGTCGACATAGAACTATTCAAGAAACGCCAGCCCTTTCAATGGAGGATGTCCTCGTGGCATCTTCAGCAACCTAGCTATGTTAAGCACCTCCGGGAGGCCATTGATCACTACTGGCGGGAAAACCTTGTTGATGATATCGACGCGGTAGTGGTGTGGGAGGCTTTGAAGCCCACGGTGAGAGGGGTAGATATCGCTTGGGCCGCTGCGGCTCGCCGGGGACGCCGTGAGGCGATCCTGGCAGCTGCGGCACTGGTGGAGACATTGGAGCGGCGGAGTCGGGGGGGGGGAGACGATATTAGTGTGCGACTGCTTCTCCAGGCGCAGCAGTCCTACGCGTCGGTCCTGCTGGATGAGGCCAGACAGGCGTGGCTGGCCACACGGAGCAGGATTTGCCAGTGGGGTGACAAGTCGAGTTCTATGCTCTATAGACTATGCCAATATAGCATCAAACCTGACACACTGCCCGGTCTTCTGGCGGAGGATGGCGCGGCTATTACTGACCCTGTCTGCTTAGCGGCGAGCTTTGCCGCCTACTTTGGAACGCAATACGCCCCGTGTGATAACCTGACGGGTGAGGATGTCGCCAAGTTCATCGATGACCTGCCCCCCAAAATGGTGTCTGATGACGTCAAGAAATCTCTGGATGCTCCTCTCACGGCGGAGGAACTTGGGGAGGCCCTGGGACAGCTCAATGCGGGTAAGGCCCCCGGGCCGAGCGGTTATCCCTGTGAATTTTATAAAAAATTCTACACGCAATTGGGACCCCATTTTCGGTGTGCTCTGGAAGCGGCGCGTACTCGGGGCAGGCTGCCGCCTGATTGGCGCCATGCTGAAATTGTGGTTTTTCCGAAGCCGGGTAAGCCCCCTGATAGGCACGACTCATATCGCCCCATCTCGCTACTCAATATAGAAGCCAAGATACTGGCTAAGGCCCTGGCAAATCGGTTGCTTCCATACATAGCAGAACTAGTACACCCCGACCAATCGGGCTTTATGCCCGGCAGGGCTACACGCCACAATATTCGGCGTGCGTGGGCTGCGATCGGGGCTATGGGGGCCATGGGCGAGCAGGCTGCTCTGTTGCTTGCCGACATTAATAAGGCGTTCGACTCGGTGAGCTGGACTTACCTGTTTGCGCTCCTACCCCGTCTCAACCTCGGCCCTGTTTTTATATCCTATATTAAACTACTATATACGGACATCACGGCCGCTGTGCGTGTTGCCGGGGCTGTGTCGGGGTACCCAACAGGGATGCCCTCTCTCTCCTTATCTTTTTGCCCTGGCTATGGAGCCGTTGGCCGCCTGGGTGCGTATGGATGCACAAATCCGAGGATTTGTATGGCCCCAGGGCCTATCTGATAGGATCGCGCTGTACGCGGATGACGTCCTTTTCTTCCTGACGGACCTGCGTCGCTCCGGGCCGCGGGTATTGGAAATAATGCGGGTCTTTGGCGACGTTTCAGGCTTATACCTCAACCTCAGCAAATCCACCTTGTGGGTCCTGGGTGGTGGCGCAGTATCGGACCCCTGGACGCTGGACCTGCGAGTGGCGACTGATGGCCTGCAGTACCTAGGGGTGTTCCTGTCTGAGTCCGCGACCCTCGCGTGGGAGCGTTCTGTGCTGCCAGTGTGGGAACGGGTGCAGACCGACGTTAAAACGTGGTCCCGGATGCCTCTGAACATCTTTGGCCGGTCCGCCATCTTTAAGATGGTGGCGCTTCCACGCCTTCTATACCAATTGCAAAATTATCCCCACTCGGTTCCAGCTTCCTGGTTTCGGCGAGTGAACTCGGTCTTGGGGCAATTCCTGTGGGCCGGGGGTTCGGCCAGGGTGGCGTTACGCACATGCTTCCTCTCTACATACAGTGGAGGACTCGCCACCTCGGACCTTCTGTCCTACTATCAAGCAGCTCACCTACTCGTCCTTAATGACTGGTGGTACGGTGATAGAGGCGACACGGCATATGCATTAGAGCGCGCACTGATGGGCGATAATACTCTTCATATGCTCCTCTACTCTGCCCGGCTGCGACGGGGCTTGCCTAGTGTCACGAAGACGGTCTTCCTTGTATGGCGTCAGGCATTGCGACGCATGGGCTGGTGGGGTAGGCTGACTGCGGAAACGCCGCTGTGGCGTAATGGCAGGCTGCCTGCCCTGGCCTCCTTGCCGGGTTTCGGTGGCTGGGACGCGATCGGGATCTCGTCGCTGGGTGATGTGCTGTCTGGAGCCGCTCTTAAGCCGTTCCAGGCCCTTAGTGAGGAGTTCCACTTGCCGCGGACTCAGTTCTTCCGTTATCTACAGCTGCGGCATGCGCTCACGCCGTACATTGCCGACCTGGAATCGCTCCCCGACTTTAGCCCAATTGAAGCGAAGCTGTTCATGGGGGAGCTCGGGGACAAAAAAAAGTGTCCCGCATTTACCAGACGATGGTCACCCACTGCGCCTCCGACCTTCTTCCCCTGCGGACAGCATGGGAGGCAGATGTCGGTTCCCTAGACGAAGATGACTGGCGAGAGGCCCTGGAATCCCCGCGTGGGACGGCTATCGCGATGAGGCTCAGGTTCATCCAATTTAAAATCCTCCACAGGGCCTATTTTACGCGTGAACGCCTCTGGAAAGCTGGACTGATTGAATCGCCGGAATGCTTGCGTTGTGGTGTAGAGGTTGGCTCGCTGCTCCATACCCTGTGGCTGTGTCCTAGGCTTGCTGGCTTTTGGAGAGGTGTGTGGAGTTGTTTGTCTGAAGTGCTAGGATGGGACCTGCCCCAAACACATCGATTAGGTTTGCTTCATATTCTCGAGGGGGTGGGAGGGAATAGATATATGCGCCACCTACTGCTGTTGGGGTTGGTACTGGCCAAGAGAGACCTGGCGCGGGCGTGGAAGGATGAACGGGCTCCCCCCCTGTGTGTTTGGAAGGCTGGACTAGACGTTTGTATGGGCCTGGAGCGCCCGATCTTTGAAGCACGTGGGTGCCCCCGCAAACACTTTAGGATATGGAAAAGGTGGGCCGAGTATAGAGACTTGCCACTTGACCCCCCAGTTGAACCCGAGGAAGAACTCTAGGCCTTCCCCTTGGCGTAGGCTTGTGTCTGGTGCCAGACCGACCACTCTATACGTATTTACGGCTGTTCCTTCTTTGCATGTGCACGGGGTTAGGGAGGGATTACGGGGTGGGATAGGTTGAGGGTGGTCGGGTGTTGGGGATGGGAACGGGTGGGGGGTAGGTTTGAATAAATGTAATTTGCAGTATATTAGATTCAGATTCCAATCCTGTTCTATGTAATGTCTTCAACTGCGTGGTGGTTTCTCCTGTCTGTGGGGTACCACACTCATTGTCTTGCTTGATTATTCAATAAAATCTGTTGTGAAAAAAATATATATTTTCTTTGGCTGGCATACAATGCAAAGCTAAGCCCAACTTCATTAAAAAAACAAAGGTTAAAGTGAAAGTATAGTTAGGAATTGTAATAATATCTAACTTTACATTTAAAAAACGTTAGTAATTCACTGAAAAACAAATGTTAATAAGATGTTATCGCTAGGTAAAAATGGCAGTTAAAGCATATTTATTTATTTATTTATTTATAGTCTTGTAACGCGCGAGAATCAGCCCCGAAGGGGTATCTCCGCGCGTGGCTTCTGGGTGAGTTAGGCAAAACCATAGATCGGAAAAAAACAGAGGGAAGCTAAATTAATCCTGTGTGAATAAGTAAGTTTTCAATTTCTTCCTGAAATTGAAGAGGTGAGGAGTTTGTCTTATCAAGGGAGGGAGGGAATTCCACAGCATAGGACCTTTAAGGGAGGGGGCACGGCCACCCTGTCTTGCTCTGTTTACTTTAGGTATGTATAGCAGCATAGTGTTGCTGGAGCGTAAAGTGCGTCCAGGTGAGTAAGGAAGGAAGATATCCTTCAAATATTTGGGACCAGAGCCATAGATACATTTATGCATGATACAGCAAAGTTTAAATTGGATCCGCTGTTGCACTGGGAGCCAGTGAAGGTAGGAAAGGAGGGGGCGGGAGGGGGTGCGGGGGGGAGCATTCAGGATAAGTCTTGCCGCGGTGTTCTGTACCACCTGCAGTCTGCAAAGTTGTTCCTGGTTGTCAGAAATGAGTAGACTATTACAATAGTCCACCCGTCCTAGGACTAGTGCCTGAACCAGCGTCTTCCTATGGATGTTTGGTAGGAAAGGGAAGATACGCCGTAGAAGACCAATTGTACGGAAACACGTTCCCGCAACCTGACTAACGTGATCTTTCATGATCAGAGTTTGGTCTAGGCGTACCCCCAAATTTTTGATGGTTTGTTTGGGCGCTGGGACAGGTCCAAGCTCGGGTGGTCACCATTCCGGGGACCAGAGCAGGGTGGCCCCTCCAAACAACATGACCTCAGTTTTGGTCACGTTGCATTGGAGGAAGTTCTGGGCCATCCATCCTGCCACCGCTCTCATACCGTCTTGGAAGGATTGCATGACTGCGGGTGTAATGGTTTGAAAGGGGAAAAGCAGCTGAGTATCGTCAGCATAGGAGATTGGTGAAAACCCGTGAGATCTAATGATCTCTGCCAGGGGGGCCACGTATACGTTAAATAACGTAGGGCTTAGGCATGAGCCCTGTGGCACCCCCTTGGTGAGCTTCCTGCAGACAGATTTGTAGGAGCCTAATTTGACGCCTTGTTGTCTGCTCTCAAGGAAGCTTTCCAGCCACGCAAGGGCGGTCCCTTCTACTCCAACTCCCTTCAGCCGGCCGAGAAGAACCTCATGCGACACCGTGTCGAAGGTAGCGGACAAATCCAATAGCACCAGAATCACTGAGCTCCCTCTGTCAAGTGACATTCTGATGTTATCTGTCACTGACAGAAGGGCTGATTCGGTGCTATGGTTGGGCCTAAAACCAGATTGTGAGTGGTCTAGGCCGCCCGCTGCCTCGATGTAGTTGGACAGGTGTGCGTTGACATGTCTCTCGGCCATCTTGCTGTAATATGGTAGAAGGGAGATAGGACGGAGGTTGGAAAGCTCCGTCCATGGAAGGGCCGCATTCTTGCGGATTGGGTTCACCACTGCTCTTTTCCATTCAGTTGGTACTTTTCCCTCTTTAAGAGACTGGTTGATGATATCCTGAATGTAGGGGACTAGCAGGGTACGAAGGGGGGTTAAGATTTTAACAGGAATAAGGTCGTCCGGAGATCCAGATTTGACTTGGGTCATTATTGTATCAAGCTCTTCAGTGTTAATAGGAGGGAATGTAGTTAAGGTAAGGTTTATATTCTCATTGAGGGTGGAGGCATTTTGGGAATTGCTGTTAGGCTGGGATCCTAGGATTTTTCCATAAATGGATTCTATTTTATTCTCAAAGTAAGATGACACTTCTTCACATAAACTTTGTGAGAAATCATCTGGGCATATACATGCCGTAGGTTTTACAAAAGTGTCAAGAATCCTATATAGTTCTCTGGGAGAGTGATCAGCTTCCATAAGCTGTTGGGCGATGTTATTTTTTCGGGCAGCCTTGATGTGTTTGTAATAGTTGGCTTGGGCTGCACGATGTGCCTTTTTATTATCTTCAGAGTGTGATTTCCTCCATCTCTTCTCTATCCTTCTACATTCTTGCTTTTCTTTTCTTAGGGCCTCGGTGTACCATTTTTCCTGTTTAGCCACAGGAAATTGTCTGAATGTTTTCATAGGGGCAATTTTATCAATGGCTACCGTCAGAGTTTGATGAAGCACGGTTAGCTTTTGTTCTATTTTGTCAATATCTCTGATCTCGGGTTTTTCCCACGCCTTTTCTAGCGCATCCAGTGTAAGTTTGTGCCACTGTCTGCGTGTGGTAGATGGGAGGGAGTTCTTTGGGGGACCTTTACTAACTTTAAAAATGGTAAACTGCAATAAAAAGTGATCTGACCAGTGGACCTGGATAGGTTTGTGACACAATATGTTGTCGAAGTTGGTGTATATTAAGTCGATACAGTGACCGCCTTCGTGGGTGGGATCCTGATTCTTTTGTGTAAGACCGATAGTTGTCATATCAGTCGCCAAATTTTTTGTCCCTGTGGATTCACATTGGTCAGTGTGGATATTAAAATCTACCAATTTAAACTAACAAAACCACTGAAATTCTCCGGTTACAGTTATCTCAAATAAGTATAACTCCTGCCCTAAAGTAACTATAACTCATGCTCTCATCGTGTACTGTTATTTACTGATCATGTTTTCTTGCCGCAACTGTGTTCCTGCTACCTGTTACCTGTCGCTAACCCTTCGTACGGCCTGAGGGGGACACCTACTCCCAGTATTCACCCGGCCACCGACGTTAGCGGGAAGCGCCAGGAGGCGTTTCTAAAGCGGACGCGGGCTACCACAGCGCGGGTCCCGGTAATTTTCTTGCCGCAGCTGTGTTCCTGCTACCTGTTACCTGCCGCTCACCTGCTGCCATGCTCTGGCCTTGGGGGGACACCAACTCCCAGTATTTCCCACGGCCACCGACGTAACCGAGAAGCGTCAGGAGGCGCGTCTAAAGCGGCTGTGGGCTCCCGCAGCGCAGGTCCTGTTCATTTTCATACTGCAACTGTGTTCCTGCTACCTGTTCCCTGCCACTCACCTGCTGCCACGCTCTGGCCTGAGAGGGACACCAACTCCCAGTATTCCCCACGGCCACCGACATCTTTCTAAAGAGGCTGCGGGCTCCCACAGCGCGTGGCGCTCGCGGGCGTGCCCAGGCCACGCCTGGGCAAAGCCAGGGCCAAGGGCGGGTCCGTCTGCGCCCGTCAGTGACAGGAGGAGGCAGGGCAGGGCCCCCCCTCGAAGAACGGGACATCTGGACCTGCCACAGGATTTTCACTGCCAGGTACTGTAGTGTTGCCATACCCATGCTTTAGTTTTATTGACATTGTTTGTGACGAGCTGGTGTAGATCTTCCCTTTTACAATGAGCAAAAGCAAGGGGCTTACAGAGGGGTCACGGGAACTTTGGACACTTTCATCATAAGGGCTGAATCTTTCCTCAGTCATGAGATCGAACTCACAGAGAGGAGGCTATGTTAAGACCCTTCCTCCTTGCAAAGGCGTTCTTCACTAGGCATAACTGCTTCGGCCGTCCCTCAAACTCGTTTGTCCCCCGCGCCGCAGGGCATGTCACAAACCCCTCTTATCCACGATCCAAACGTCTCCACAAAGGATACTTCTAGCGAGCCCAGTGAGCCCAGTATTGCCTTAAGGACTCGGACCTCCAAACTTCATTGTAATGGTACGACAAAAGAGTTAGCTGCGAAGCGTAAACGGGGTACAGGTATGGGCACACATAAACCAAAAGTACAAAAGGAGCCCAGGCGCACTCACTCTGCATCCACCCAAACAAGTTCCACCGGCACACAGACTGATGTTGTCTTGCTCCCTACATCAAGTATTCTTTCAGAGGTTGCGGCTACAGAGGCCGGCAAGCCTCTTTCGGACAGCGTTCTAACCCAGTTTAAGGATCTGATTGACACTAACTTTGCCCTATTGTATGGATGCTTAGAACATAGGTAAAGAAACAGGAGCCCCCTGGTGCGAATAGCAATTCTGGGTCAGGGTAGAGAGTATATGTAAACAAAAATTCCCAGGCATGCACATAAGTTACTAGCATGTACACGTGCAGATGAGATTATCTACAAGAACATTAAACAACTGCTTTCTCCAATAAACTTGGTTTTAATTTCTTTTAGGTTTTCATAAAATATCATACGATAAAAATGTATTACAATGTTCAGGGGAAATGCAAACTTCATTGTAAATATACATAATTTGTCATGCTTAAAATTTCATTGGACAATATAAAAATAGATGGTTTCCTGTCGACGCGTTTCGACACGTGAGCTGTGTCTTCTTCAGGACTGTACCATCGATATTCTGTAAAATGATAATTATGAACATTTTTTACTTTTCAGTTCTTCTCATAATGAAGCAGTTTTCAATCGTTCATTTCATATTAATGGTACCGCTAGTCAGTCTTTCATATATATTGATGTACCGCATGTGTGCTCAAAAATTAGTTATGAACCCATTATATGCATCTACTACGCTATAATCATTAGCATAGGATTCTTGAGATAGAACATAAACATGCTTCATAGCTCTTCACACTGTCAACATTTGTTATGTAACATCAGGATTTTCTTATTTCTTTTATTGATAAGAACTGGGTGACAAACTTTTATTAGAGTGGGCTGGCATGGGTGTATACTGTGCTGTACATATAATTTTAATGCATGTAAGGGAGAAAGGGAATACCCATTAAGAAATAATATCGTCTGGGTCTGTATAGTCATGGATGGAATTCTGCCGACTGTGCAGAGTAGAACGCTAACATCACCAAAGTTTGCAGCGGTGCATTGCCCTGCGGGAGGAAGTATCCAGCATTGCATTGCATGATATGCGCGCTGATCCAATGATAGGTATTCGCTAAAGGCAATGGATCTTGCACTCATGTATTAACCTAAATAAGGGGGATTGTTCAAACATATTGATATTAACCTACCCTTGTTCCTATTTGAGAAACAAAACACCACAAATGTATATCAAGGTGACTTTTCTTTCCCTTATTTGCGGTAACCACTTTTTAATTTACATTACATAATCACATATTTAAATGTCTCACCTTCTAGTGTGTCAAAGACTGACGTGGATATACTATAGGTGTATCTTTCTAAAAGCAGGTAAAAACCGTAGGAACACGCAGGTCACAGAGATACAAAGAGACTTAATATCTGAAATGGTATATAAATGGAATGTGTCATATTACATATTCTAGTTTAATTAAATGGCACAAATGCGTTACATTATAGCACTGATGTTTGTTACCTTAAATTAGGTGTTTCGTGTCTAGTTGGTAGTGAACCTCGTATAGTCGCATATGCTGTCAGGATGATAAACGAACTGTCCTCTTTCAGTCTATGGCTTAGAGAAACACTGATGCATGCTGTAGACCGCACGTGTAGCCGACCCTGAAGTTTAAAACAATGGCTGTTATGGCGTGTGTTTTCTTTTCCCCAGTTCTAAAATTAGAAGGGACAATAGTTCTTACCGAGTCGATTTTATTAGCCAATCTAATCCGAGAATTCGATATAACACGCGGATGTGCAGGGAAACGGCCAGGCTTAAGGGAATGAAGTTCTCATAAGTCACACGGCGGGCCAGGTGAAGAGATACTCTATGGTGAAAGGGACAGCTGTAAGAATTAAGGAATGTTATCTCTACCCTCCCCCTAGCCGTGATGGGCGTGAGCAGTGTATAAATGATTCTTACCGGCAAACTTTCACAACTTTAGTTGTCTGTCTCGAGCGGTGCAGCGTGGGGACTGATAGAGGTATCGTATATCTGTGTCCAGAGGCAAGGGAAAAGGATGAAGGAAACGGTTACAAGAGCGGGTTTGCGAGCTACTCTCTTTTGCGTGATAAAGTTAAGGCTAATGTTGCATTTCTTCTCTTACCGGTATCTCTGGTGTGTAGACCGCGTGTGTTGTCTTCCTTCGTTTGGTTAAGGTTTGAATGTGTGATTAGCCGGGCCTTTTATGTAAACGGTCTGACTATTGGTGGTCTACAGCATGCATCAGTGTTTCTCTAAGCCATAGACTGAAAGAGGACAGTTCGTTTATCATCCTGACAGCATATGCGACTATACGAGGTTCACTACCAACTAGACACGAAACACCTAATTTAAGGTAACAAACATCAGTGCTATAATGTAACGCATTTGTGCCATTTAATTAAACTAGAATATGTAATATGACACATTCCATTTATATACCATTTCAGATATTAAGTCTCTTTGTATCTCTGTGACCTGCGTGTTCCTACGGGTTTTACCTGCTTTTAGAAAGATACACCTATAGTATATCCACGTCAGTCTTTGACACACTAGAAGGTGAGACATTTAAATATGTGATTATGTAATGTAAATTAAAAAGTGGTTACCGCAAATAAGGGAAAGAAAAGTCACCTTGATATACATTTGTGGTGTTTTGTTTCTCAAATAGGAACAAGGGTAGGTTAATATCAATATGTTTGAACAATCCCCCTTATTTAGGTTAATACATGAGTGCAAGATCCATTGCCTTTAGCGAATACCTATCATTGGATCAGCGCGCATATCATGCAATGCAATGCTGGATACTTCCTCCCGCAGGGCAATGCACCGCTGCAAACTTTGGTGATGTTAGCGTTCTACTCTGCACAGTCGGCAGAATTCCATCCATGACTATACAGACCCAGACGATATTATTTCTTAATGGGTATTCCCTTTCTCCCTTACATGCATTAAAATTATATGTACAGCACAGTATACACCCATGCCAGCCCACTCTAATAAAAGTTTGTCACCCAGTTCTTATCAATAAAAGAAATAAGAAAATCCTGATGTTACATAACAAATGTTGACAGTGTGAAGAGCTATGAAGCATGTTTATGTTCTATCTCAAGAATCCTATGCTAATGATTATAGCGTAGTAGATGCATATAATGGGTTCATAACTCATTTTTGAGCACACATGCGGTACATCAATATATATGAAAGACTGACTAGCGGTACCATTAATATGAAATGAACGATTGAAAACTGCTTCATTATGAAAAGAACTGAAAAGTAAAAAATGTTCATAATTGTCATTTTACAGAATATCGATGGTACAGTCCTGAAGAAGACACAGCTCACGTGTCGAAACGCGTCGACAGGAAACCATCTATTTTTATATTGTCCAATGAAATTTTAAGCATGACAAATTATGTATATTTACAATGAAGTTTGCATTTCCCCTGAACATTGTAATACATTTTTATCGTATGATATTTTATGAAAACCTAAAAGAAATTAAAACCAAGTTTATTGGAGAAAGCAGTTGTTTAATGTTCTTGTAGATAATCTCATCTGCACGTGTACATGCTAGTAACTTATGTGCATGCCTGGGAATTTTTGTTTACATATATGCTTAGAACATAGGGACATGGTTTCGAATAATTTGAATGGTCAAAAGGTGCCTTCTCATAATGCTGCTGTCGCAGGGAAGGGTTTGGTCTTGGATAACCTTTATGTATCAGTTAATGCTCCCTTAGAGAAGCTGCTGGCTAGGGTATCTGCCATCGAGGACGCATTAAATCGAGCTCAAAATGTAGGCTCTGTTAATCACTCGCACAACTTTCCAATACCCACACCCACACTGGATAATGGTAGGTCATCTCACACCCCTCAGGTAGATATCCCTCAAACCATAGCCAGTGCACTCGCAGGCCACGAGAGTACTGCCAAGATAAAACATACTGAAGCCGCAATACACAATAATTCCAGACGTTTCCAACAGTTGCCCAGGCATTGTGTAGCCTCTATGAATAGAGAGAATATGGAAGAGGTGAGATTGAACCTGCTGCCAGAAGCTACGCCGTATGTAATAATATTGGCAAATATTCCATCTCCCATCTCTTAGCCCGCAGGCTAATGAAACTTGGGAGACATTAAGGAACAAGGCACTCTGCTGGCTCGGAACTAAGACTAGACTAGCAGAAGCCCTGTTCGCTGGGTTTAAAATGGTAAGAAGAGTCGGATGGGTAGGGACAAGAGAAAAAACACTCCCTGGCGACTGTAGCATTCTCACACTTGAACGCCTAGTTTGACACGGGAGATCTTATGAAGACTTGGTATCGCTTATGTGACAACTGGAGGTATAAACGTACTTCCCTTGGGATACTTCTACCCTCCAACAGATTATATTCATCATCAGGCACGACAGCAGGGAGTCACACACACAACCAATCATCCACAATTTAGTGTACCACTATACAATAGATTTGATATACTTTCAGCTTTGGAAGACATAGACTGACTTAATTATGTACCTAGTCATGTAGTGCAAAGCCAGTCTATTGTAAGCCATCCACATTGATTAATTCCAACCCCAACACTTTTTGATCTGATTGATGATGATGAGAGGGAAGGTGATAGCACTACACCCTGCAATAATGAGCATAGCCTACATCAGTTAACCTTAGCGACCCCTCATGCACCTTTATCAAACAACAACGGTCTCCTTTCTAATGCTTTTAATGACGTTCCTCCTTGTAATAACTGTGATTGACCTTACAGCAACTGTGGTAGTCAGGGTGCTTCTGGGTCTAGACTAGAGAATATTAACTCCGGGAATGTGGCTCATAACTCTAATGGTTATTGCAATTTTTCTGGAAATTATACTGATGATATTGATGACAACAACAAGATCCCCATGATATCATCAGGGAATGATATCACAGTTTTAAGTTGGAACGTTGCGTGGCTTCGTAATAAATAAATATAATTCCTGAATGGCTGGAGTTTGACTGGTTTTGCGATTATAATAGTGCAAGAAACCTGGGCCAATGACCCTATACTTCTTAATGGTTTCAAGATCTTCCACTCCCGAGCCATTCCATCCAGCCATGGTAGATCTAAGGGCGGCCTCTGTGTTTGTGTTTAAGTATCTAATAAATTCCAGAACGCTTTCGGATCATAGCCCGTGCTCTTGGAGATGCGAATCCCTTGCTATATACCACCACTGTTCACGTGGCGTTTTAATGCACAAGCCCTGCGTGACCCATTGTATGTTGAAACCATCCAGAAAGCGATATCGGAATATTTTGAACTAAATTCCCCCACGACGGACGACCCCTGTCTATTATGGGAAGCTTTCAAAGCCACGATAAGGGGAGTATGTATAAGCACGACTTCAGGCATTTTAAAAGACATACGCCAACAATTGAAGACACGTGAAAGGGCAATACATGAGTTAGAACAGCGATACACACAAACTGGAGACACCACCATATTAGGGGACATACAGGCGCTACTGACAGAGCACCGCACATTTGCAGAGGACGAGCTAAAGTATATATTCAAACGGACAACTGCAAGGAGGTATGGAGAGGGAGGTAGACCGGGAAGGGCCCTGGCTGAAAAGATATGTACAGGTAGAGCACCACAACACGTCACAGCAGTTCAAACTAAAGCGGGCACACTCACACACGACATCAAGAACATACTGAGCGAGTTTATGGGCACATATGAGGCGTTATATGAGGCGAGACCATTGATACCGCAAGAAGAAATGATGGAATATCTGGCGGATGTGGAGCTCGCATGGTTGGCTGACGGGCATAGGGAATATCTAGCTCATCCCATCAAGGTTCAGGAAGTACTAGATACCATTAGACGTCTGCCAAACGGAAAAGTTCCGGGGCCAGACGGATTCGTGATCGAATTTTATAAAACGTTTGCGGACACGCTTGCTCCACATCTGATAAACCTGTACGAGACAGCACACGCAGAGCAAACATTGCCGGTTTCAATGAGGGAAGCGTTAATAGTTGCACTATTAAAGCCAGGAAAGGATCAGGAACAATGCGATTCCTACCGCCTTCTCTCGCTCATAAACGTAGATACTAAAATAATAGCGAGCATACTAGCTGACAGATTGAAACCTCTAATGCCGCTGGTGATCAGACCCGACCAATCCGGTTTTATATCGGAAAGATCAACCACACATAATACCCGCACTTTATTTGCCCTGGCGCACTACCTGGCACCAGAAGTAAAGGCAGTGGCAGTTTTATTGGACGCGGCCAAGGCGTTTGATACGATTGACTGGCCTTTTTTACACGCAGTACTTATACGAATGGGTTTTCCGCCATTATTCATAGGGTGGATAACGATGTTATACACAAACTTAACTGCACGCATACGGATAAATAAACATCTTTCGGACCCAATAGCAATATGTCGCGGTACCAGGCAAGGGTGTCCATTGTCACCTATGCTGTTTGCCCTCATACTTGAGCCACTGGCCTGCAAGATCAGACAGCACCACCACTATTCGGCCATTCAGCTCCCAACACGACCCATCCACATCTCATTATACGCAGACGATATGGTGCTGTATGTTAAGAACCCGGAACAACATCTTAACCCATTGTTGCGAGAGTATATCAAATTCGGTCAATACACGGGGCTACAAATCAACTGGTCCAAGTCCCTTATTCTATCATTAACAGACAGTACTCATCCAACGGCCCTGGACTATCCTCTAGAATGGCAAAATGAGCCTACCAGGTATTTGGGAGTATGGTTCCACAGGGACCCGGAATTGGTTATCCGCACCAACTACGGGAGAGCTATATCTACATTGGAGGACAAAATCAAGCGGTGGATTAAGCTGCCGCTATCCCTGGCAGATAGAATCGCAATTGTGAAAATGGTGCTGCTCCCCAAGTTCCTGTACCTGTTCAACAACATTCCTATCAAACCCCCAGCAGAGGTGTTCCGTAATATCAAAACCCTCATACTGACCCTAATTTCGG
Organism: Lissotriton helveticus; assembly: GCF_964261635.1. Taxonomy (NCBI): domain Eukaryota; kingdom Metazoa; phylum Chordata; class Amphibia; order Caudata; family Salamandridae; genus Lissotriton; species Lissotriton helveticus. The sequence continues at coordinate 94,120,288 of NC_136059.1, forward strand.
CAGGGAAACAAGCCAGACTAGAATTGAAAACGATGGCACTACCATATGCTAAGGGTGGCTTTAAGGTCCCAGATATCTACTTATATTACCTCTGCGCTCAAGCGCAATTTGCGAATTACTGGTATCACGAAATACCTTTCTGTGGAAAATCAGGGGTCCCTACCTCATCAGAGGGGCGGAAGCGACAGGGGTCTCCCACCCCCACGCCGGCACAAACAGCATCCCGGGGTCATTGGACTTCCTCTCTTCGCCCACAGGATCCGCAACCCATTGCCGACCCGGAACCCGGCAAACCGGAAACCGGAAGCGAAGTCCCGACCAGTGACCCGGAACCCGAACCATCCGGAAGCGGAAGTGCAGCAACTACGCTCCTCCAGGAACGTAGAAAAGACGGGAAAACAGTCAAGACCTTGTTCAGCCCAGCGGACTCGTGGCAGGAGAAAGCGAACGGCGCGGAACCCCCGACGGAGAGTGGACGAGGAGAGGAGAACGTTGAGAAGGCGGAAAGCGGAGAACAGGAGGAGGAAGAAGACCTGTGGTCGGAGGACTGGTGGCGACCTCCGGAGGTGGCTGGAGAGCGGCCGCAACTCGGATGAGAGTTGCGGCGGGGCACGTGAGTACTCTCTATCCTTTCTCCGTGTCCCTGTGTAAAAATAGTGTAAATACCTGTAGAGCTTGTACATAGTGTGTCACGAGCACCCTGCACTGTTCATATAGATAAACGAAGTATCACGAGCACCTTGTGTATATATATCACTCTCCTTGCACTGCCCCAGGCACCCCAACCACCATACCCCTCCCGCTTGCAATTGACCCTCTCCCTCTACCCTTCCCGCCTCCCCTCCCACACTTCTCCTTCCTGACCAACGCACTCCCGGTGAAGGTGACAGTACTCGATAGTCCTCATCGGACCGGACTAACCCCAACTTGTTCTCTCTTTTACATATCTCCGAGGAGACCCATCACCCGACCGTCATCTGATGACCACAACCTACAGAGTATCCCGGACAAAGACATCAACCCTACAACAGATCTCTTCCGTCACGACGCTCTCTCCGGACTTCCTCCTTTGTACCTCTGTGGAATACTACTGTGTGTCCTACCTCTGAATAAAACCCGAAACCATAGCTCATTATATCCGGCCTCCCAGCCTGTTATTCCGGTCCGCCTCACCCACAACTCCACAGGTGGTGTCAGAAGTGGGATACACCGGAAGCATGGAGGCCGCGGTTAAGCAGCTAGCGGAGAGCCAGGAGGTGCTTGGAAAAATGATGGAGAGATTCCTCAAGACCGCCGAGGATGACCGTGGCCAACTCCACGACGTCCTTAAAGGACAGGGAACAGCTCAGGACCAAGCCCTCGAGAAACTGACCACCGTCATGGGACAACAACGGCCCACCACCTCCTTACCCTCAGTGGTCCTCCAAAAATATGTGTCGGGTGAAGACCCCGACTATTTTTTTACCAATTTTGAGCGCTTGGCGCAGGCTGCTGCATGGCCTGCCGATCGCTGGAGCCACTATCTTGGTCCACTATTGACAGGCGAACTACAGGCTGCCTATCAGCAGGCCAATATCCAGGGGGTGACCCCCTACCAAGACGTCAAAACCTGCATACTTGAGAGACTGGGAATCGACGACGAAACGTACAGGGTTCGTTTACGTCAGGCCAGAGAGGGCCCCCAAGAAACACCGCGGGCTCTCTCATTTCGGATTCAAGACTTGACAAACCGATGGCTGAAACCGGCCACCGCCACGAAGGAAGAGATCCTTTCCAAGATATATTTGGAACAGTACCTGGCCTCTCTTCATCCAGCCACCCAGAAATGGGTGAGACAACACGCCCGCCTGACCTTGGACAGTGCGGTGGAGATAGCCAGTGCCTACAGCAGAGCCCAGGAGTCCCAACGGGTCAAGGAAGAACCACATCCCCGCGTTCCTCATGGCAACCACTCACGGCCACCCAGACCACCAAACCCGGTCAGAAGACCAGATCCCGCTCCCCTGATGCCATACCCAATCCTGCCTCGACCTCCCCCACCTGGGCCACAGTGCTATCACTGTGGAGGATACGGGCACATAGCCCGGGTGTGTCCTCAAAAGGAAGAACCTATGGACATAGGGATGGCACGGAACTATGTGTGCCTCACTAACGATGACACCCCACCACCTTTTCGCTGTCCCGTGCGAATAGACGGACACCGTATGATGGCCTTGGCAGATACGGGGTGTAGACATAGCGTCCTCAGACCCCAGGAACTACCCCATCCTGTCGGACCCCTTACCGGGACTGTCGCTATAAAGTGTGTTCACGGCGACACCAAGAGTTATCCAACGGCCCAAGTAAGGGTACAACAAAACACAGACATGGGAAGAATGTTAACAGTCGGGCTGGTTCCTACCCTCCCGGAACAAGCCATACTAGGCAGTGATTATAGCGGTCTTCCCCACCTCTTGAAAGACACTACAGACTCCCTAAGGAAATGGTGGGCGGAGGCCCCGTTTCCGCATGGATCTCCAACCACAGACTCTCCCTCAAAACCCGGAAAATCTAAGAACCAAAAGAAAAGAGAAAAGAGAACCTTTAAAGGTGCTTTCCCTGCTCTTGCCGAAGTTCATCCTTGGGAAACGGACCGCGAGTTCCGAGCTGCCCAGCAAGAGGATCCCGTCTTACAGGAGGCTTGGAATCGTGCCCTGGACGACGAGGACCCACTACACGTAGGTCCTTACTTCTTTCGTAAACACGGACTCCTCTATAGGAAAGGGGGGCCCCAGGACCCCACACAGCTGGTTATCCCCGGATTATTCCGGGAAAAAGTCCTATACCTGGCCCACAGTCATTTGCTGGGAGGACATTTCAGTGACCTAAAAACCGGCCAAACTATCCTTGAGAAGTTCTACTGGCCGGGTGTCCATGGACAAATAAAACAATACTGTAGGGAGTGTCCGGTCTGCCAGAGAAACAGCCGGTATCGACCCCCTCGTGTGCCTCTCCAACCCCTTCCTCTTATTGATGTCCCTTTTTCCCGAGTGGGTATGGACCTGATAGGACCCCTGTTGCCCTCCAGGACGGGTTGTAGGTACGCCCTGGTGTTAGTGGACTACGCCACCAGGTTCCCGGAGGCCATCCCTTTGAAGCAGCCCACAACACAAAATATCGCTAAAGCCCTTATCTCCATTTTCAGTAGGGTAGGATTCCCTCATGAGATTTTAACAGATCAGGGTACTCCTTTCGTGTCCTCCCTCATGCGCCAAGTATGCGCCAATTTGGGTATCAAACAGATAAGGACTTCGGCCTATCACCCCCAGACAGACGGGTTGGTGGAGAGATATAATGCCACCCTAAAGGCCACCCTGAAGAAGCTCCTGGGCCTGGAAAGTAAAAGGTGGGAGGAGATGCTTCCCCTAGCCCTCTTCGCCATTCGATGCAAAGTGCAAAGTAGCACCGGGTATTCCCCATATGAGCTGTTATATGGCCGTGCCCCGAGGACCTTGTTAGACATGGCTCGCGAGGCATGGGAAGCAGAGCCAGACCGGACCCGGCCTCTCCCCGAGTATGTCGATAACCTCCGAACCCACTTGACCCAAATCAGAGAAATAGTGCGGCAGAATCTGACAACAGCGCAGGTCACACAAAAACAGCAGTATAACAAAGGAACCAAGGCCCGTTCTTTCAATCCAGGAGAGCTGGTGTTGTTACTCCTGCCATCCTCCGACCATAAACTATTGGGACATTGGCAGGGCCCTTTCCCTATCGTGAGACAAGTGACTCCCGTCACCTATGAACTAGAGCTGGATGCCAACCGAAGTGTCACCCAGATCTACCACGTCAACCTGTTGAAGAAGTGGGAGGGACCCCTCCCTGTCCTAACAGGCTCACTCTCTCTGCCCTTCGAGGGCTGTATAGACCCTGACCTTCCTGAAACCAACAAACAGGACCTTAAGCGGGCCTTGTCCTCGGTCCAAGCAGTGTTTTCCTCCCTACCCGGACACTCCACCATAGTGGAACATGCCATCCACACAGAAGCAGGGAAAATCGTGCGACAAAGACCCTACCGGATCCCTGAAGCACGCCGAACAGTTATAAAAGAAGAGATCGCCCAAATGCTGGAGATGGGTATAATTGAACCGTCTAACAGTAGTTGGAATTCCCCCATCGTGTTAGTACCCAAACCTGATGGCTCCACCCGTTTCTGCATTGATTTCAGGGAGGTGAATAAAATCTCGGCTTTCGACTCCTATCCCCTGCCTCGAGTGGACGAGATGGTGGAACAGATAGGCAAGGCTGAATACATCAGTACCCTGGACTTGTGTAAAGGGTACTGGCAGATCCCTTTAAAGCCGGAAGACAAACCTAAAACTGCGTTTTCAACGCCTGAGGGTTTGTTTCACTTCAAAGTAATGCCCTTCGGGCTCCATGGGGCCCCTGCGACATTTCAAAGGGCCATGAACCTGGTCTTACGACCCCATACCGACTTTGCCGGGGCGTACTTAGACGACATAGTTATCTACAGTGATAGCTGGGAAAAACACCTACTCCATTTACAGGCAGTGGTACACTCCCTGGGTAGTCATGGTTTCACCATTAACCCCGCCAAGACGACCTTGGCGGCCCGAAGTGTGAAGTATCTGGGGTATCTCTTAGGGGAGGGGGTCATTCGTCCCCAAAACAATAAAATACAAGCCGTACACTCCATACCCTTCCCTCACACAAAGAGAGAACTCCGTGCCTTTCTCGGGTTGCTAGGGTATTACCGGAGGTTCATTCCCCGGTTCTCCCAGATAGCCGCTCCCTTGACAGACCTTTTGAAGAAGTCCGCTAAAACCGAAGAGAAGTTGCAACAACCCACTCCTGTCCTCCTGCAGGCCTTCAATCACCTCAAGCAATCCCTGTTGTCAGAACCCGTGTTGGTCAGTCCGGACTATTCCCGTCCATTTATCCTGCAGACGGATGCTTCCGATCAGGGTTTGGGGGCGGTCCTGTCCCAGAAAGACGAACAAGGGGTAGAAAAACCGGTTCTGTATATCAGTCGGAAGCTCTTCCAGCGCGAGCAAAACTATGCAGTCATAGAGAAAGAGGCTCTGGCGATTAAGTGGGCAGTGGACAGTCTCAGGTACTATTTAGAGGGCCGGGAATTTGTTCTGTACACAGACCATGCACCACTTGAGTGGATGGCCCGCAATCGGGGCCACAACGACAGGGTCCTTAGGTGGTTCCTATCGTTACAGCCATTCCGTTTCCAAACGCTACACCGAAAGGGACTAGACCAGGGCAATGCTGATTACCTCTCACGTTATCCCGCTCCTTCCACCCCTACTAGTAAGACAGCTAGGGAAAGGGGATGTGGAAAATCAGGGGTCCCTACCTCATCAGAGGGGCGGAAGCGACAGGGGTCTCCCACCCCCACGCCGGCACAAACAGCATCCCGGGGTCATTGGACTTCCTCTCTTCGCCCACAGGATCCGCAACCCATTGCCGACCCGGAACCCGGCAAACCGGAAACCGGAAGCGAAGTCCCGACCAGTGACCCGGAACCCGAACCATCCGGAAGCGGAAGTGCAGCAACTACGCTCCTCCAGGAACGTAGAAAAGACGGGAAAACAGTCAAGACCTTGTTCAGCCCAGCGGACTCGTGGCAGGAGAAAGCGAACGGCGCGGAACCCCCGACGGAGAGTGGACGAGGAGAGGAGAACGTTGAGAAGGCGGAAAGCGGAGAACAGGAGGAGGAAGAAGACCTGTGGTCGGAGGACTGGTGGCGACCTCCGGAGGTGGCTGGAGAGCGGCCGCAACTCGGATGAGAGTTGCGGCGGGGCACGTGAGTACTCTCTATCCTTTCTCCGTGTCCCTGTGTAAAAATAGTGTAAATACCTGTAGAGCTTGTACATAGTGTGTCACGAGCACCCTGCACTGTTCATATAGATAAACGAAGTATCACGAGCACCTTGTGTATATATATCACTCTCCTTGCACTGCCCCAGGCACCCCAACCACCATACCCCTCCCGCTTGCAATTGACCCTCTCCCTCTACCCTTCCCGCCTCCCCTCCCACACTTCTCCTTCCTGACCAACGCACTCCCGGTGAAGGTGACAGTACTCGATAGTCCTCATCGGACCGGACTAACCCCAACTTGTTCTCTCTTTTACATATCTCCGAGGAGACCCATCACCCGACCGTCATCTGATGACCACAACCTACAGAGTATCCCGGACAAAGACATCAACCCTACAACAGATCTCTTCCGTCACGACGCTCTCTCCGGACTTCCTCCTTTGTACCTCTGTGGAATACTACTGTGTGTCCTACCTCTGAATAAAACCCGAAACCATAGCTCATTATATCCGGCCTCCCAGCCTGTTATTCCGGTCCGCCTCACCCACAACTCCACACTTTCCTAACGCATGTAGCGGTGGAAAAGGGTGACGCTGACCCAATCCCGCTCACGAGTATATTGACACATAAGAGAGTAAGGTTACATGACCATGACATCAATCCGGTAAATACCACAACTGAGGCGTGGAGAATACTGGGCAAAGTAGCACAAAGCATGCCACTCTACGCTCCTGCACTCCCACTAGCCCATCACCCGGCCCTATCAGTCACACAGGAGCAAATTGGAATGGAATTACCGAAACACGCAGGAATAGACAGAATAGGTGACTTATATAGGGATGGAGTATTTCTAACTCTTGACAAACTAGATTACATCAGCAACCCAACACTGTTGTTTAGGTTCAATTACTATAGGTTGCAAAGGGCGATGAGGGAATACTTTCCCTCATTCCCAGACGAACCACAGACGCTAGCCCCTCTACAGCTAGTACTTACCACACCTACGGCCTCACATTTAGTATCTAGGTTGTACAATAGCGCGCAAACAGACATTGGAGGGAACACTGAAAGGGCAAGGGAAAGATGGAGCAAGGCGTTAGATGATACACTTTCGGAAGAGGAATGGGAAATCACCTGCCTACTGACGGGGTTACTGACACCTAATGGCAATTTAAGAATTATCCACTATAAATATCTTCACCAAATGTATTACACGCCGCACAGACTACACAGGTATGGATTAAGGGACACCTCCAATTGTATAAGATGTGGACAAGAAAATGCAGACTTTGTGCATTTAGCATGGCATTGTGGCCCGGTAGCGAACTACTGGGAACAAGTGATAAAGGCCATTAATGACATACTGGGAGCAACTTTGCAATGTACGGCCAAGATTTGTTTGCTAGGAATAGTACCGCAGCTACGAGCGCAGAGGCGTAAACTGTGTGTAATAGCACTCTTAATGGCAAAACGGCGAGTATCTTTACATTGGAGCAGTAAACTGAGGCCCAAGGTAAAAAACTGGTTGGAGGACTTAACATATTGTTGTGATACACTTGCCACATTTGAAGAAGACTTGCCTGCAAGTTCACGCCCCAGGGACTACTGGGCTCCTTTTAGACAATACTTGTTAACAAGTACGACGGACTGAAACATTACTGAAGATCTGAGCAGAATCCGGCCACATGGAAATGAGTATGGTTATATGTAGAGTAATGGGGGAGGGAGAATGCTGTGACACAGTGCTTTGAGGGGGTTTGTTCATTTGTTTATCCAGTTTACTATGGTTTCACATACAATATAAAAAATGGTAAGAACAAGAACGTAAATGCTCGCGGTAGAAGCATTGTTTACATACGCACATGTCTGATAACTCACGAAACGCCGCCGGACCTACGGTTGTCGGCTGATGGGCCGTGTATGAAGAAAGGCGAGCTTAATGGTACAAGCAAAAAGTAGAGTAAACAACCTGTATAGCCGGCCTGAGAAGGTTGTAGGCGGTGAAATGTAATTTACCTATGTGACACTGTGAAATAAATATCTTACACCCAACAAAAAAAAAGTATCTAATAAATTGACCTCCAATAGTGTAACAGCAACTCCATCTAATCCATTTTACCAAATTGTCCAGGTTGATTGCACAACCTCTATTTTATTGTTATTAGTTCATTTTTATAATAATGCCTGTAATTTGGACATAATGGACACACTGTGCCAACTTGATGAGGAATTGGAAGCTATTCTGGATAAGGGTTCAAATGACAAAATCTTGCTTTGGGGGTGGTGGGGGGGTTGATTTTACCATCCAACCTTGGCAATTGTTGGCTAATAAAGTCTGTGGCATTATCTCTCCATTGGGTGACAAAGTCTCCCATTTTGTCCATTCAGGGCACTGGGAGAAACTTAATGAGCTGCTCTATAAATACGATCTAGGTTTTAGTAACGAACTTGAAGGCAGCCCGGTTGTACTACCCTGTACATTTGCTGGTAGCAGGGGTAGGAGTGTAATTGATTTCCTCTTATTTCCCAAACAATACTCTGCACTATTTCTTGATTTTAAACTACATATCATCGCAATGACTGACCATTTTCCACAGAGTTTTGTACTTGAGATTAGTCTTCATAGTAAGCCTGGTCAAGTGCAATACACCTTTGCCGCGGAGAACATAGTACTCTCCCATTCAAATGGCTTTACTCTGCGTTGGTCCATGGTTGACACATCCCGATTTTTACAGCAAATGTTTACAAAACAGAGTAGGGCTTTTGAGGTCTGTCTGGATGAGACTGCCAATGCTAGTACGGTCGTGGAGGCTTTTAGACACATCAGCGAGGACATTAGTGCTGGGTTGACTATTAACCAGATAAGAGGGGTAATGAAAAAGCAAGGGTGGTTTGACCACGCGTGCACTCTCTCACACAATAAGTTAAAGAGGGCCTTGAAGGAGTTACCTAAGAACAATATAGAAGTACAAAATTGTAGGCGGGCTTATAAGCTAGCACTAAACCATCGCAAACAGGTTCTTAAAGAGGAGGCTTGGACCATCTGCAGGAAGCGAGGCAGAATAAAGATTCTAAGTAATTTTGGGGTGTTGTAAATTCTCCCTTGTGTTGTGATGATGATAAATCCAGAATTGAGGCAGCAATTACAGAACAAGAATGGGTGGCCCATTTTGCTAAATTACATATGGGATCGGGTGAAAAGATCTAGATAACTCTGTGGCTGAGAAGAGAGATGTCTCTCCTGGGCCTACTCTCTTGCGGAAATATTTAGATTTCAACTTCACACTGGAGGAGGTGACTCGGGCACTTGGAGCTAGCAAGGGAGGAAAGGCACATGGTCCCGATGGGATCTCGATTTACATCTTTAAGGATAACACTGATCTCAGGGGCCCTCTCCTGACCCTGGTCCTTAAGACTTTTCGGGAAGCTGGTTTTCCAGTGTCCTGGTCGGAATCACATATTGTGCCAATATTTAAAAAGGGAGACCGCAACTGCCGCGCACACTATAGACCCATCTCCTTGCTGGATTCACTGGTCAAGGTGGTGGGTCGTATTGTACTGGACAGATTACAGGAGTGGGCAGACTGTAACAATATTCAGTCCAACCTTCAATATGGCTTCCGCCAGGGTGTTTGGACCATAGAGCAGGCCATCAACCTGAATTTGCTAGTGAGCAAGTACACACAAATAAAAGGGGGCAACTTGTTCCTAGCATTTGTGGACTTGTCCTCAGCATTCGACTCCGTCGCCCATGATAAACTCTGGTCTATTATGATCTTTATGGGTGTTGACTGTGCCATTGTCAACTTTCTCAGAGATTTGTACTCAAAGAGCTCTGCCAAAATTCGATATGGTATGAATGGTGAATGCTCGAGCCCAGTTGACATCAAGAAGGGGGTCTGCCAGGGGTGCGTACTCGCGCCGGTTTGATTTACTTTGTACATCAATGGCTTGGGCAGCACCCTTGTGGACTCCTGTATTGACCTGCCACAAATCGGTAATTGGCCTGTACCATAATTATTGTATGCGGATGAAGTGGCGCCTATGGCCCGCACTCCCAACGCCCTTCAGCATCTTTTAGATAAATTTGTAAATTTAAGGAGAATTTGGGTCTTTTAATTAACATAGGTAAAGCATACGTTATGAAAGCTGGTCGAAAGTTAGCCAAGGGACGCAATATTTCAATAGGAAATTAGATTTTACCTCAAACATCGACTTTCTCGTAGTTAGGTATTTTATTCCAAAGCAATGGTAATTTGGAAAGTGCAGTAAAATCGAGAAGAATGCAGTTCCTTAGATCAATTGCGGGTCTGAGTAACTTTTCTAGGAAACTGGGATGTACATTTCCCAGGGATATGTTGATTATTTATAACGCCAAATGCTGGTCAATAGCGATGTACGGTTCTGAGTTGTGGGGAGACGTAGATGTTGATTCCTTACAGCTTGTAGAAAATGAGTTTCTTAAAAACCTTCTCGGGCTTCCAACCAGCTGTTCTAACTTCGTGTCATGCGGAATTGGGCGTAACCTATTTGGAAGACTTGATAGGAATGCAGCCAGTCCTCCTTTGGCACAAGCTATGGACATCGGATCACAGGGCTTTAATAGAGCCATTGTACAAGACTGCTGGGGGGCTGATCATGCGCTGAAAATACCATGGCTGAAGTACATAAAACATTTCATGCATGATATTTGTCACTCTGAATATTATGAAAATCCTGAATCTTTGTTGTATATACCAAGAGTATCATTAAATAGAGTATGTTTGAACCACTTAGAGGAAAAGAGATTAACACAGGAACTTGTGAAGCCCACCGTACAACATAATCAAATGGCACTGACCTGTTACACGCTGCAACTGTATTTAATTGGTGTTTTAAATGCTCAACGTAGATTTGTCCTGACACGTTTTAGATTAGACATTTTTCACCGCTTGACTAGTTTCCCTAACACCAATACCTGGTCTCGTCAACTAATAAGCTGTCCTTGCGACCAGATCTCTAAACAATCAATTATCCATGTACTGTTTTTCTGCAAATTTTATACAGATTTCAGGATTCTTTTTTTTAAGCCTCTAATGAAATCGTTAAAATTTAGACAATGCAGACCAGCCTACTTATTTTTACAATTGCTCCCGGATTTGTTTACATGTGTGGTAGTGTCAAGATTTTTGAGGTCTGTCATCACTAGAAGGAAGTTTATAACTGCTGCACCCTAAATCTGTAAAGGTTTTCATTGCATTTGTTTTTCACTGAATTGATTAACTTCTTCCTTTTCTAATTTGTATTGAATTGCACGCCTTTATGATTCTTTGTCGGAATCTAATGAAGTTGAATTGATTTGATAGGCAAACCTTGGATAATGCTGTGAAATGTGACCAAGAGATGGCAAAGATGCACAAGGAACATGTAATATCTTTGAAGGGAGAGAGTGCTAGACACTATGGTTTGGCCATGAAGATGATAGAGTGATAGAGACAATAAGCAGAAAATGCCAATGTCAATCTTCACAGGTAACACATGCAGGAGATTGTACAGAGACACCTGCACCACTTGCACAGCAACAGCCACCCAGAACACGAGCACAGTCTCACCACCAGGATTGTGTCGGAGAAAACCACAGTATTAATTGTGTTTTCTCTGTACAATCACTGTCACCATTTTATTTAATAAAAATATGTGCACTTTTTACATTACAAACCTGTGTCAACCTTTCATCTGTGTTGAATGTTTTATGTTGCATTTACTACATAGAACAGTGTTATTTTTCTGGTATTTTCTTTTTTGATTTTCAAAGTGTAAGGAGTTAAAAAATTACATTATGATACAGACAGTATCTTCTATCTAACGAAATATTTTCTTTGGCTGGCATACAATGCAAAGGGCAACTTCATTGAAAAAAACAATGGTTAAAGTGACGTTATAGTTAGGAATTGTAATAATATCTGACTTTACATTTAAAAAACCTTAGTAATTCACTGAAAAACAAGTGTTAATGAGATGTTATCCCTAGGTAAAAATTACAGTTAAAGCATACCATTTTAAACTAACAAAACGACTGAAATTTCATTACAAGCCTCCGTTTGTCTTTAATGAAATCAAGATTCTCTCTGCATAATAATTGGAGAATCGCCATTCTCCAGTCATAGTTATCTTAAGTAAGTATAACTCCTGCCCTAAAGTAACTATAACTCGTGCTCTGATCGTTCACTGCTAATTACCAATCATATTTGATAAACTCATTGCTAACATCACTGCAACATCTGAAATGACTTTATTGATGACAACAGTGTGCATAGCATCACTTTAACCTTTGTTTTGTCAATGAAAAATTATATATACATGTATCAGAAAAAATATTGAAACAGAAAAACATATACATATAGTATTGGAGATGAAATGAAAAACTGTCTTTGGGAAAGGGCTTAAGGAAGACAAGGTCATCTTTGATCAGAGGGAAACACTAACTTACAGGGATTGGGCAAATAATGAAAACATACAAGAAAGCACCAAGGAAATAAGCCTATAAACAAGAGAAACACAAAATCTGTAAAGGGTTCAAACACAAGAGTCCACTGTCCAAAATATAGTAAATGCATACCCCCAAAGCAAGAGGGTGTGTGCAGCTCACGTTCTTGGCTTGGTAAAAAATGTCACTGACCATCCTCACGCTCCACTGTGATTGGAATGTAAATTGGCTGACTGTGGGAGGCCCCGACAACCCCTGGGATGAATGAAACATGGAGGTAGAAAGGGAAAGCTAGATAACCGACTAAATGCAAGACGGAAAAACAGGAGGTTGGTGTGGATTGAGGAGACAGACAAGCCATAAGAGCAACTGTCAATGAGGTCAGGACATCATATAAAGTTTGTAACTGCCCAGAGACCCTCTCTGGGAGCCCCCAGACCTCCTCAACTAAGTACCTGATGTCATGAGAGAGGGCTGTCTGAACCTGTCCAATTGGCATCAGTGGCTCCTTGAGAGCAGCCACTGACACATATTCTGGAGGAAGGGACTGGGTAGCACAAGTGTTGTAGGGTGTTAATAGCAAAAGTGCCCATTGCATCAAGTTCTTCTGGGCAGGCACCAAAAAGAGGACCTGGAGGTCCAGATGGAATGGGGGCCTCAGGAGTTAAAGAGGGGCTTGGGGCAGGCCCAGCTGGTGGCCGCTTAGGACACCACAAGTTGGTTGTGCTTAAGGCCAGGAGGAGACACAAGAACTTCTTTTCCCTCGCTGGTGGTGTCCACATCCACTGCCCCCAGGTGACTATACCACACAAAATTATGATGGACAGAATGCTGAACATTGGCAAACATTCACCCCCAGTTACAGATCTGGGATAAATACATTGTTTTTTTGCTCACCATGCCACCTCCTCTTGGACCCAGCCATATGCAAATCAGTCTTGACCCAGCTCCCCATGGGGACAGTCCACCCGATCTGCCAGGCCAGGTCCTTTCTGGGCCGCAAAAAAGCATTGTACGGCTGGTTTTGGGGTATCACTCCTCATCAGCCAGGCTAGCTTGAATCCAGTGGCTCAGTGATCACAGGACCCACGTCTGGGCCTACATTTCTCACTTAGGGTGACTATAGCAACACAAAAAGATGACGGAATGCTGAACATTGCCAAACATCTACCCCCAATTACAAATCTGGGTTAACTCCATTGTTGTTTTGTTTACTCATGCCACTGGACAACAGTATCCCCTGCTCGACTTTTGCGGTAGAAAACATTGCGGGCAGTGAGGCCCTGGGGTTCATTCTTAAACTGTCTCCCCGCCAAACCTGCTCAGGGATTATCATCTATAGGGCTCCCGGCCCGCTGGGCACCTTTTTCGATGATCTACAGGCTGCTCTCTCAGTGCCGTGTCTTAGATCGGAGCACTGCATCCTTCTGGGTGATTTCAATCTACACATGGATAAGCCTTTAGACCCCGACACCATCAAACTGTCTGACATCGTGTGTCCACTTGGGATGACTCCCTATGTTGTCAGTGCAACTCATGACAAAGGCCATGTGTTGGATCAGATTTTTTCCACTAGGATCATAGAGGCATCTCCACCTATGCCAGTCTTATGGACCGACCACTATTTGATCAAATTTTGCATCTTAGCTGCAGTCACGTCCGGCTCTAGAGGAGTGAGAGACGCAACAAGAGTGTCTCGACCTTTCTATCGAGTCACTGCGGACATGCTAGCAGATGCTTTGGGTCGGTACCCCTGTCAGCTCACAGGTCATCTGGAACAGGATCTGGAATCGTTTCAGAAATGGCTTTCTACCAGACTGGAGGAGTTAGCCCCTGGGAAGCCTAGTAAGGATGCGGGGAGACAGGTATCGGCCCCCTGGTTTACTCCACTCTTGGCCAGGATGCGCCAAGACTGCAAGAGGGCAGAAAGGGACTGGAGACGGAGATACGACCTGGAAGACAAGAGCAAATACAAGGAGCTTATTTGTCTCTATCATAAGCACATCTTCGAGGCAAAAAAGGTGTATTTAGAGCGCAGAATTGATGCTGCTGAATGCGTGAGCAAGGAACTCTTTAAAGTTGTCCGGGAATTTGTATCACCTGTATCCTGCACACTTAATCATGCTCACACCGCAGCCTGGATCAGGCAACTTGGTGAATTCTTCACCAATAAAATCAAACTCATCCAAGGCTCTTTCCCGGCATCGGGGCTTTCCCCTGCGGTCGACCTTTCCGCATCTATGTTTTCACCCGGCAAGGATGCTGGCCCTTTGCTTTGGGACTTCCCCTCTATTTCTCATGCTTCCTCTTTAAATCTGCTCTCTCGGCTTAAATCGGGCTCGCCGCTTGACCCCTGCCCTGCCAAGTGTTTGGGGAAAATTGCACGGGCAGTTAATACTCTGCTTAATCCCTTGCTTAATGCCTCCCTGACTTCTGGAGAGGTACCAAATGCATGGAAGCACGCCCTTATCCTCCCACTGTTGAAGAAACCATCTTTAGACCCCCTTGCACATGTGAATTACAGACCAATCTCCCTCCTCCCCTCACTGGCTAAAGTGATTGAGAAGCACATGCACCTCTCTATTTCCACCTTCATAGAGAGTAACAACATTCTGCACGACTCTCAGTCGGGCTTCCGTGCTAATTTTAGCACGGAGACGGCTCTCCTTGAAATCACTGATGCCATTCGAGAGATACTGGATGGAGGGGGAAAAGCCATCCTGGTCTTGCTGCACTTGTCGGCGGCGTTCGACAACATGCCCCATGCCGGTCTCCTTGTAAGACTCTGGGAGATAGGCTTTCGTGGGACGGTGTTGAATTGGTTTAAGTCCTTTCTGACCAACCGCCGGCAAGTGGTCTGGGCACCTCCGTTCTCCGCCGAAATGCCGCCGCTTGACGTGGGGGTTCCTCAGGGTTCTATCCTGAGCCCCACCCTGTTTAATATCTATATGGCCCCTCTTGCGGCGGTGGCGGAGTCTTTTGGTGCCCAGATCATATCCTACGCGGATGACACCCAGCTTCTTTTTTCATGTGGCAAGGGGGAAAATTTCGACAGCGGGATGATTCAGGAATGCCTCGAAGCCGTTTTTAAGTGGTGTCAGGGACACAGTTTGAAGTGCAACTCGGACAAGTCCGAGTTGCTTTTCTTTGGCTGTCCGCCCGATCCGGGCTGGAAGTCATGGTGGCCTGGTGACATGTCTCCACCCAACACTGCATCAGTAAAGGCGAAAAATCTGGGCTTCCTGTGTGATGTCGACCTCTCCCTTAGACCCCAGATCATCGGGCTGACAGGGAAATGTTTCGGCATCCTTAAAATGCTAAGGAAGTTCCTCCCTTTACTGTCCCTCCAGCACAAAAAAATCACTGTGCAGGCCCTGATAGGGTCACGTCTTGACTACGTGAACGCTCTTTATCTGGGCCTCCCTAAATATCTGATGGCCCGTTTGCAGGTGGTGCAGAATGCGGCGGCCAGAGCCATTTTTGGACTCCCGCGTAGGGCGCGGGCTTCGGAGCTTCTAGAGCAACTTCATTGGCTTCCGATCGCCAAGAGAGTCACTTTCAAGATTCTGACTCTGGCTTTCAAGGCGCTTCATCGTATTGGCCCAAACTATCTTTGTAAGCGGATCGCCTTCTATGTCCCTAGAAGAACTCTCAGGTCTGCCTATGAGGCCAAAGCCATGGTTCCTTCCATCAGGCGCACTCGAATCGGAGGTCGCTCCTTTCGTTACCTTGCACCGCGTTGCTGGAACGATCTCCCGCGATCTTTAAGATTGGCTACCAACTTGCTAGCCTTCAGAAAGGAGCTAAAGACCTGGCTTTTCTTCCTGTAAATCCCGTCCCTTCTTGGAGCACTGTTATGCTGTAAACTTTTCCTTGTTTCTCTCTTCGCCAAAGCGCCGGGACACTCCGTGGAGTAGCCGCGCGCTATAGAAGAGCCAATTTAACATAACATAACATAACCTCAGGTTGGACAGAGCCATATGCAAATCAGTCCTGACCCTGCTCCCCATGGGAACAGCCCAATCCGAACTGCCAGGCCAATTCATCCCTGGACCGGAAAACAAGCATTCTGGGACTAGTTTTGTGGTATCACCACTCATCAGCCAGGCTAGATTGAATTCAGTGGTATAGCGAGCACGGGACCCACGTCTGGGCATACTCTTCCCACTTAGGACCACTATAGCAACACAAGAAAATGATAGATGGAATGCTGAACAATGTCAAACATTCAACCCCAGTTACAGATCTGGATTAACTTACGTTGTTTTTTGCTCACCATGCCACCTGCGTTTGGACCCAGCCATATGCAAATCAGTCTTAATCCTGCTCCCCTTGGGAACAGTCCAACCTGAACTGCCAGGTCAGATCCTCCCTGCACCAGAAAGCAAGCATCGTGGGATCAGTTTTGGGCAGCCACCCCTTATCAGCTAGGTTAGCTTGAATCCAGTGGCATAGCGAGCACTGGACCTACGTCTGGGCATACCTTTCCCACTTAGGGTGATTATAGCAACACAAAAAAGATGATGGACAGAATGCTGAACATTGCCAAACATTCATCCCCAGTTACAGATCTGGGTTAACTCCATTGTTGTTTTGCCCACCATGCCATCCCAGTTTGGACCCAGCCATATGCAAATCAGTCCTGACCCTGCTCCCCCTGGAAACAGCCCAGCCCGCACTTCCAGGCCAGTTCCTTCCTGGACCGGAAAACCAGCATCCTGGGACTGGTTTTGTGGTATCACCCCTCATCAGCCAGGCTAGATTGAATTCAGTGGTATAGCGAGCCCGGGACCCACGTCTGGACATACTCTTCCCACTTAGGATGACCATAGCAACACAAAAAGATGATAGATGGAACTCTGACCATTGTCAAACATTCACTCCCAGTAACAGATATGGGTTAAATCCATCATTTTTTTGCTCACCATGCCACCCCAGTTTGGACCCAATCATATGCAAATCAGTCTTAACCCCGCTCCCCATGGAAATAGTCCAGCCTGAACTGCCTGGCCAGGTCCTCCCTGGACCGGAAAAAAAGCATTGTGTGAACGGTTTCGGGATATCACCCCTCATCAACAGGCTAGATTGAATCCAGTGGCATAGGAAACATGGGACCCTCGTCTGGACATACCCTTTTTACGTAGGGCAACTATAGTAACACAAAAAGATGATGGACAGAATGTTGAACATTGTCAAACATTCCCCTCTAGTTACAGATCTGGGTTAAATCCATTGTTTTTTTGATCACCATGCCACCCCACTTTGGCCATATACAAGCCAGTCTTGGCCCTGCTCCTCAAGGGACCAGTCCAGCCTAATTGCCAGGCCAGATCATCACTGGACCGGAAAACAAGCGTCCTGGGACCGGTTGAATCCAGTGACATAACGAGCAGGGGACCCATGTCTGGGCATACCCTTCCAACTTAGGACGACTATAGCAATACAAAAAGATGATGCAGTGGTGTGCAAAAAAATGGTCTGGTAGCTTAGGCTGTACTGTTCCCATTGGAAGCAGGGTCAAGGCTGATTTGCATATGGCTAGGTCCAAACTGGGGTAGTGTGGTGAGCAAACAACTATGGATTCAGGCTCATATTTCTGTAATGGGGGTGAATGTTTGACATTATTTAGCATTCCATCCATCAATTGTTCTTTTTCCCAGGTGACTGTACAGCAGACTCTTGGAGACAGATTTTTTTAATTTCCAGGTGGGCACACTAATCCTGATGATGGTTGGGTTTCTCTTTCTTGCTGGTGGTGTCAAGTGGTCGTGCCCGCCTCCAAGTTGTGTTCTTGCCCTTGGGCTTGCTGTGATGGTTGTTAGCCAGCCCTGTTCGCTGACAAAGAATGTGAAAGAATAGAGACTTTGTTTATTCATTGGGTCAATAGATCATATCTACATAATTTTAGCTTAAATTCATATTTTCCCATTGTACAAATACTGCCAATGTGGAGCCTTTAGCAAACTTCTCTCTAGCCTGTGCTTTCGTATTCAAATATTGTTAATTATAAATCATTAACTTTGAAAATTCACAATATAGCTAAGGAATCAGCCATACAAAGGAGGTGAAAGGGTTGGTAATAGTTAAGGTATGTCAAAATGCAATTTGATTATGTCTGAGTTGCCCCTTCTAGATACAAATGTAGGCCCAGTGTGAGCTATTGTTACTTACCAATAAGCCACATGCCTCTAAAATACCCAGCATTCAAACATCATGCAAGAGGTGACTGTCAGAAATGTAACTGTTGTGTATGCTTCCGGGAAAGGGCAGAGTACACATCAGTAAATCAGACCCTAGCATCCCAGACAGCATGCATGTTCATGCAGTGCCAGCAGTGTCTGTTGCAGAAAAGGCGTGCTTGCGGTGTGGGCCTGCAGGGCTATGTGCGTGCAGTCAATGGCACCTGACAATGGCGAAAGAAGTGGGCAAAAGCATAACATTCACTTGACACCCTTTGCCCACCCACAGGTGGCTTGACGATAAACTGGTTTCATCTTCTGTTGATGCATCTCGTTATCTAATGCAAGCATCAACATTGGCTGGCCTGTGAGATACCAGTGTTGACAGAGGTGGCACTCTGAAAACATCCAGTGGCCATGAAACTGAGTGCAGTGAATATTTTGACATAGGCTGGGACAGTCTAGTAGCGAACTATGAATGAATCCAGATCCTGGTCCTAGTCAGCCACCGTGTCCAGGTTAACATAGGGTGAGAAATGGTATCTGGCAATTACTGCTGTATTGTACATACCAAAGATGTTGATATTTTGCTTGTAACCCCTCTCTCTCTTCTTCTTAAAATAATTCCTCCTCAAAAGAAGCTGTAAACCTACAAAGATGTTCGCCAACACTGTGAAGGCAGGGAAAGAGGGTTGGTGTGGATTCCTTTCTTATGTGGTGAGCCTGGCTGTGATTGGCTGTTGTTTAAATGAGTTTCAGCTGTAGAAATCACTAATTTTAATACCGGGTTTGTTGAAACAGTTTTCATCCTTGTTATGTACATCTAAGTGACAATTACATAGCTGTACAATGTTCCCCCCCCCCCCCGGGTCAATCATTAAACAGCTTTTTGTTTGCGGAGTCACCCTGTGGTAAACAATAGGCAAAAGTAAAAAAGTTAATTTTATTAAAAAGTTATTATACATTGATGTTACATTTTATTGTAATTTACATGTGTACATTTGTTTTAAATGTAGAACAAAAGAAAAAAATGAAACATGAACAACAAATTAAAAGTAAGTATTTCATTGTTTTAATTATCTTAAATTATATTTTGCCACTTTTTCAGAACTTTCAATAAAAAAGACCAAGTAAAAAAAAAACATTTTTATGCATTTATATCACAGAAGAGATGTGTAAAATAAATCAAAATCTATTTAACATAATAAAAATAAATCCTATATAATAATTGATCATCACAAAATTTGTTGTTTATATATCTTGCAAAACAAGCATTGGAAATGCAATAGGTCTCGCAATAACGCGAGTCTGAACTATTAGCATTGTAAATGATAATGCCCTTTATTTTTGCGTTCTGGTTTTTGGAACATAAATAAAAGGCTTTGTCATTTACAAGGCCTATAGCTTAAATTTGCGTTAAAACGAGACCTATTGCATTGCAATGGTGGTGGTGCTGCTGAGTTTTTTCTGAATCTGCACCCACAATCTGCACCCACAATCTGCACCCACAATCTGCACCCTGAATCTGCACCCTGAATCTGCACCCTGAATCTGCACCCTGAATCTGCACCCACAATCTGCACCCACAATCTGCACCCTGAATCTGCACCCACAATCTGCACCCACAATCTGCACCCACAATCTGCACCCACAATCTGCACTCTGAATCTGCACTCTGAATCTGCACCCACAATCTGCACCCACAATCTGCACCCACAATCTGCACCCACAATGTGTGAGTGGCGTTGCGTGTGTGAGTGGCGTTGCGTGGGTGAGTGGCGTTGCATGGCTGAGTGGCGTTGCGTGGCTGAGTGGCGTTGCGTGGCTGAGTGGCGTTGCGTGGCTGAGTGGTGTTGCGTGGCTGAGTGGCGTTGCGTGGCTGAGTGGCGTTGCGTGGCTGAGTGGCGTTGCGTGTGTGAGTGGCGTTGCGCGTGTGAGTGGCGTTGCGCGTGTGAGTGGCGTTGCGCGTGTGAGTGGCGTTGCGCGTGTGAGTGGCGTTGCGCGTGTGAGTGGCGTTGCGCATGTGAGTGGCGTTGCACGTGTGAGTGGCGTTGCGCGTGTGAGTGGCGTTGCGCGTGTGAGTGGCGTTGTGCGGCTGAGTGGTGTTGCGTGGCTGAGTGGCGTTGCGTGGCTGAGTGGCGTTGCGTGGCTGAGTGGCGTTGCGTGGCTGCGTGGCGTTGCGTGGCTGCGTGGCGTTGCGTGGCTGAGAGGCGTTGCGTGGCTGAGTGGCGTTGTGTGGCTGAGTGGCGTTGCGTGGCTGAGTGGCGTTGCGTGTGTGTGTGGCGTTGCGTGTGTGAGTGGCGTTGCGTGTGTGAGTGGCGTTGCGTGTGTGAGTGGCGTTGCGTGTGTGAGTGGCGTTGCGTGTGTGAGTGGCGTTGCATGTGTGAGTGGCGTTGCGTGTGTGAGTGGCGTTGCGTGGGTGAGTTGTGTTGCGTGTGTGAGTGGTGTTGCTTGGGTGAGTGGCGTTGCGTGGATGAGTGGCGTTGCGTGGATGAGTGGGGTTGCGTGGATGAGTGGGGTTGCGTGGATGAGTGGCGTTGCGTGTGTGAGTGGTGTTGCTTGGGTGAGTGGCGTTGCGTGGGTGAGTGTGGTTGCGTGTGTGAGTGGCGTTGCGCGTGTGAGTGGCGTTGCGCGTGTGAGTGGCGTTGCGCGTGTGAGTGGCGTTGCGCATGTGAGTGGCGTTGCGCGTGTGAGTGGCGTTGCGCGTGTGAGTGGCATTGCGCGTGTGAGTGGCGTTGCGCGGCTGAGTGGCGTTGCGTGGCTGAGTGGCGTTGCGTGGCTGAGTGGCGTTGCGTGGCTGAGTGGCGTTGCGTGGCTGCGTGGCGTTGCGTGGCTGAGTGGCGTTGCGTGGCTGAGTGGCGTTGCGTGGCTGAGTGGCGTTGCGTGGCTGAGTGGCGTTGCGTGTGTGTGTGGCGTTGCATGTGTGAGTGGCGTTGCGTGTGTGAGTGGCGTTGCGTGTGTGAGTGGCGTTGCGTGTGTGAGTGGCGTTGCGTGGGTGAGTTGTGTTGCGGGTGTGAGTGGTGTTGCTTGGGTGAGTGGCGTTGCGTGGATGAGTGGCGTTGCGTGGATGAGTGGTGTTGCGTGGATGAGTGGGGTTGTGTGGATGAGTGGCGTTGCGTGTGTGAGTGGTGTTCCTTGGGTGAGTGGCGTTGCGTGGGTGAGTGTGGTGTTGCGTGGATGATAGTGGGCTTGCGTGGGTGTGAGTGGCGTTGCGTGTCTGTAAGTGTTGCTGTGTGGGTGAAAGTGGCACAGAGCCTTTGATGTGGCCTGGCGCAGGAGAAATGCTGCTGCTGCTAATTAAATACAAGAGTGGCCGGGAAACACAAGTACGGCCGGCCACATAATTAGGGGAGGAGAAGCCGCACAGCACACGCTGGGAGAAGCCCTTTGATGTGCTGTGCGGCCGCGATGCGCGCTCTGTGCTGGGGGAGGGCCATTAGCCTGAACTCGCGGCAAGATCAAACGAAGGGTGGGAGGGACATTGAGGAACAGATGGCCATGAAAGTGTATGGGCCAAATGCGCGTGCCTGTACGTGCACTCGAAGAAAACGCCACGGAAAAAAGCGGTGGTTTGACAATCCGTTCGAGCACTTGAATTCTCCCCCATTTCCCATTGCTTCGCAATGGTAAAGGACGAGACCTAAAAAGATTTAGTTTAATTCAACATTATTTCATATGTTGTAATTTACTATTGTTTTGGGTTCCTTTTTGGCTGTAGTAACTTTAGAAGTACAGTTTGTGAATAGCAATGGGCTTATGCTTTTGTGAGTGGGTACACGTCCCTCCATAAATTCAGAAACATCTCTGGATCCACATTGAGTGGCACACACTTTATAAACCTCATCCCCACACCTAATCCTCCACATAAAAATTCCATTTAGAGATAAATCTTCCCGGAGTAGCACTGATGATAGATTTTGCAGCCACTGGGAATTTCTGTGATATTAAATATGCATCAAAATATGGATTGAACTCAATTAGCAAACAAGTTAGCGAGCCAGTAGGAGCAGTTGATTGAATTACCTTGTCTTTTGAACTAATCATCCATCATACCAAATTAGTGGAATTAGAAGGAATAGAAGGCTATTGAGATTGATTCAATGTAACCTAAAAGACGCTCTGCAATTCTAGTTGATTTTGGGATTACCATGGCTCACCGAGCATAGATCCAAAATTGATTGACAAAGAACAGAAAAAATGACTTCACCAGTTTGCTACAAAAATAGTTTTCATTCAGTAGCGGAGCTTTCTGAGCCTTCTCAGGTAGTTATGCTCTTGGGTAGAAACTCATCAGTCTATTTCACTGATTCTTGTGAAAAACTGCCTGAATATAAGGTTGTTTTAGTAAGGTTGAGGTGGAAAAATGACTCCCTCATCAACCTCATTTTTTTTTTTTTTTATATATTTTTATTGCAGAATCAGAAATAAACTATTCAATAAGCCAACCTATACACTGGCGGCCCCCAACAATCAATAATATGACAATCCAATACACAGCCAATTAGCCCACATCCCGGAGGCTGGGCGGCGTTTCAAGTAACCAGTACGCTGGAGGTACCTCAGTGCTTGCCCTGATCGGGCCATAAGTCAGGTATAACATCGTCTCCGCTTTTATTCTATAACAACCAACCCAACCCTCTCTCCATCTAGCCCTAGGCCACTCCATTATCACGTCTCATAAAGCGCTAGGACGACCTCCCAGGGCCACCCGGTTCCGGGAAGCTTCCGCATGGCGGCAAACCCCCCCCTCCTCCGACTCCCCCCTATTACCCTCCCCCCCTCCAACTGCTGCTAATGCGGGTCCTAACAGTCCTTCTTGCTCTGCGGTATGACATCCACCAGGAGGTTCAGCCAAACACGTAAGCCCCATGGAATCCCTTCCTATTCCAGATCCTCCCCTCGCCTTCAGTGATGTGGTCCCTTAAAGCCTGCACCACCAGCTCCCAGGAACGCGCCAACTCCAAGCTTTTCTCGTTACCAGTTCTAGTCGCCTGACGCATCCTAAGCACACTCTCGCATCTCGACCACTTCAACAATTCATTCCTCCACCTCCGCACAGACGGCCCTTCTTTTGATTTCCAATGCCAAGTGATTTCACGCTGTGCTAGTATTAAACCCAACCCGATGAATTTGCTCGTCACCTTGGTCTTTTTGGTGTGCGGGAACCAAAGGAGCAGGCACGCAGCTTTATCAAAGTCCACCTCTCTATCCGTAACAGTATTCAGGAGGTCTCCCACCTCCGGCCAATAGTCCCCTAGTTTAGGGCACCCCCACAGCATGTGGTCCAGATCTACCTCTGGTTCTAGACATCTCGGGCACACGGTATCGAGCACCTGGAAGTGTCTGCGTAACCTCTCCGGGGTCAGATATGCCCGATGTAGCACGAAAAAATGCACCTGCTGAAACCTAGCATTCCTCGTCCCTTTCCAGGTCCTGTGTAACACTTGCCCCCATACGGTGTCCGGGATTTGTTTACCTATGATGGTCTCCCAACGCGATTTCAACTCAACCAGAGGCACTAGTCCTTCATGCAACATTCTGTTGTGGAGGCAAGTCACCGCCTTGACGGTGCCCGCGGCCATCACCACATACTGGCACACCATCGTCACCTCCGGTTCCACCAGTCCTCCCCCCCAATGCCGCTGCATCGCTGCTACGACCGCCGCGTGCAACAGGAAGGTACCGCCCGGCAGGCCGAATTGTT
Source organism: Lissotriton helveticus (assembly GCF_964261635.1). NCBI lineage: Eukaryota > Metazoa > Chordata > Amphibia > Caudata > Salamandridae > Lissotriton > Lissotriton helveticus. Next base: position 94,144,468 of record NC_136059.1, read on the forward strand.
CCTGTAAGGTCCGGAATGGGACCAGCGTCCCGTCCGTATAGAGGTCTCCTACCATCTGCAAGCCCAGTTCCTCCCACGTCAATAACTGGGACCAATCACCCCCGTGAGGCAAGGCAGTCAGCATTCCCAACGGTATCTCCGGCGCATACGGCCGGCGCTTCCCAGCCCTCTTCAGGTTCCTGTTCCAGCACAATCTAAGCGTCCTTTCCTCCATCGTAAGATCCCGCCCAGCCAGTCTCTGTTGCATAACGATAGATGACAAGACATGTCTCTGGATGCCGATCCCTCGGTCGTTATCTGGCCCCCTACATTCTCTAGCTACGTTCTGTGTCAGGACTTGAAGCTGCGCCGCTAGGTAATATAATTCGAAGTCGGGGACTGCCATCCCTCCCTCACTCTTGGGTCTCGTCAGGGTAGACAACGCCACCCTCCGGCGGCTCTGGCCCCACAGAAAGCCGGTCACCAACGACCTCAACTCCCGAAAGAGTTTCTGCGGGATCCATATCGGCAACGTTCTAAAGTAATAGAGTAGTCGCGGGAGCGCCACCATTTTCAGCAGTGCCACTCGACCCAGTACGGATAGTGGGAGAGAGGCCCAGAAGTCCATACTGCCCCTCAGCGCCCGGATGCAGCGCCCCACATTCCCGTCAAGGAGGTCCGCTGCGTTATGATAGATGCGCACCCCTAGGTAGACAAAACAAGAGGGTTCCCACACTACCGGTCTTGTGAGCTGCGAGCAGTGCGTGGTCTCCCGCAACGGGAATACACAAGTCTTAGTCCAGTTCACCCTGAGGCCAGATAGCTTCCCGAACCTGCCCAACATGTCCACCGCGCCTTCCAACGCCCTCCCGGAATCCGCCAAGTACAATAACAGGTCATCGGCATATAACGATATATAGTGTGACTCAAGCCCCCGCACAATTCCGTCATAGGCGACGCCCGATCTCGCCTGCGCCGCCAGCGGCTCCATTGCTAAGGCAAATAGTAGAGGGGACAGTGAGCAGCCCTGCCTCGTGCCCCTACAAACCGGATAAGCCGGAGAGACCCTAGTCCCTAGCCGCACCCGCGCCTTAGCCGAGGAATAAAGCACCCTCGTCCACCTCCGGAACCCCTCCCCAACTCCAAACTTCATCAACACGCCATCCCGATAATCCCATTCCAAGCTGTCAAACGCCTTTTCGATATCTACCGTCAACACCACCGGGCCCCGTTCCGCTGTAGCTGCATCATCAATGACCCCGATCAATCGACGGATATTCATCGAGGTGCTCCTAGTCGGGATGAATCCCGCTTGATCCCTATGCACCAATGAGGTCATCTGCGGTAGGAGCCTGGTAGCTAGGATACGACTCAAGATCTTGTAGTCCACAGTCAACATAGACAATGGGCGGTAAGAAGAGACATCCAGCGCATCCCTGCCCGGCTTCAACAGCGGCACTACCAGCGCCTCCCTCATAGAGTCCGGCAACCGCCCCAATTGGCTCGCTTCCGCATACACAATCTGCAGCCTGGTTGCCAAAACGTCTATAAATTTAGCGTAGAACTCGATCGGTAGCCCGTCCACCCCTGGGGTTTCGTTCCGCGCCATATGACCAATTGCTCCTCTAATTTCTCCCAGGGTGATGGGGCCCCCCATGTCCCGGGCATCCTCCACATCCAGTAGCGGTAAAGTAATTCGATCTAAATAATCACCTATCTCTCGAGCTTCCGCTTCAAGGTGGCTGGCATACAGTCCCGTATAGTAGGACTGGAAGCGCCCCAGGACCGCTGACTGCGAATAGATCACCTCCCCATCCTCGCGTCTGACACTCATTATCGGACTCCCTCTAGGGTTCGGATCAGCCAGCTTGGCAAGGAGCGTACCCACTTTATCCCTCTCCTCATGCACTCTGACAGCATACAATTTATAATCATAACACCGCAATCTTTCCGTTTCAGTCGCCACCACCTCTTTAGCACGCAACAATCGTTCCTGCAACTCCGGCCTCTCGGGTCTCTGCTGTTCCACCCCTCTCAACATTTCCTCCGCCTTCGCAAGGTCATTCAGCACTGTTCCTCGCACGGTCAGGAACCGTCCCATACACACCCCTCTCACCACCACTTTCATAGCCTCCCATTCAGTCGCTCTAGTCGCCGTTGACCCAGCATTAACCGTAAAATAGCCGTCTATGCCCTGGCGGACCGTGTCACAGAACGCCGGATCCTCCAGCGTCTCCGGACGAAGTCGCCACGAGGGGACCGCCGATCTCGCCAGCCGCCATTGCATAGAGAGCAACAGGGGGTTATGGTCCGATATGGTCCTGGATAAATACTCAGAGTGAGTTACCACATTCGCCAGGGAATTACTGCAGGGCACTGAATCCAATCTAACATGTAGATCGTGTAGTGCGGAGAAGTAAGAATAGTCCCTAGTCTCGGGGTGTTGCACCCTCCACACATCCACCAGGCCCCACTGTTCCTGCCAGTCCCGCCTATGAGTCGCTAAGCGACGCACTGGGGAGTCCACTAGAGGCGGGTGCGATCTGTCTAACAGCACATCAGAAATGGAGTTGAAATCCCCTGCCAGCAATACAGGGCCCGCCAAATAATACGCCAGTGAGCGCGATAATCCTTCAAAGAAACGCGCTTGATCAATGTTGGGGGCATAGATGTTACACAGCACCACCTCCCTACCATACAGCCGTCCCTCAACTACCACATAACGACCCTCTGGATCTGTTTCCTGACTCGTGACCTGAAACGGCGTGCCCGCCCTAATCCATATCAACACCCCCCTGGCGAATGCTGAATATGTCGTGCCAAACACCTGACCCCGCCATCTCTTCTGTAACGCCCCGCTCTCCTGCTGCGTCAGGTGAGTCTCCTGAAGCATCGCAATCTGGACGCCTCGCCTCACTAAGTAGGCATGTACCTTGTGGCGCTTCACCATAGTACGAATACCCCGGACATTCCATGTGACACATTTCAGATTAGGTAACGTCCCCATAAAGCATCAATCTCAACAATGGCGCTAGCCAATAAACGTTACCCGCATTGCAGCAATTGAACAGTCCCCGAAAAACATGTCCCCTAACACCCATCAACCCCCTCCCCAGGACAGGGCCTAATAACCCAGCTTCAGCCCCGTTCCAAACCTTAAACACCCAACACATCACACTAACCTGTGGTCGTCACCGCAGAAGACCTTAAGGGTCTGACGAAGGCTGTGGAACCCCAAGCCAGGACGGCAGAGCAACCACCCCGCGCCCGTAGCCCCACACTGCTAGAGCAGCCCCATACCTGGCAGTCCAATAGAAGTCAGGAGCGTCCACGCCTCCAGGCCTCAGAAAATGTCCAGCGGCCACAATCCTCACCCATTAAATATACCATCTGATGTCTGTGGGGTGACCTCCGGCCCCTGCACTCCTCCTACCTCCGAGTCATCATCACCGGTCTTCTCCCCTTCTCCTTCCGAAGCCGAGCCTCTGGAAGCGTCCTCTCGCTGCGATCCTGTGATGCTCGCCGTGGCCTCTAACGCACTCTGTCTATCGGCCAGCATTTGTGCTTCTCGCTCGGCCCGTTGGCGCCTATTCCGGGAGCGGATGCGCTGTGACTTCCTGACCTTAACCGGTTGCTGACGATCCCTGGCGGGCCTGTGCGCCGGATCCGTCCCCGCACGATACAGTTCTAGCCACGACCATGCTTCATCGGGCGTTTGGAAAAAGTGAGTCCTGTCATCAACTATGATCCGCAGCTTGGCCAGAAAAAGCAAGGAGTATTGGATCCCCTCCTCTCTCAGCTCTTTCTTCACCGACAGAAAGGAAGCCCTGCCCTGCTGCACCTCCTGCGTGTAGTCCGGAAAAATCGTCACCTTGCTGTTATCCACCTGGAAGGGCCCTTGGGATCTCGCCCTTTGGATCAGCAGATCCCGATCTTTGTAGTGCAGCAGTTTGACCACCATCGGTCGGGGCGGTCTGCCCTCCAGGGGCGGCTTGGCAGGCACCCTGTGCGCTCTCTCCAGCGAGAAGAAGGGGGACAGGCCCTCCGGCGCCACCACTGTCCGGAACCAGTCCTCCATATAGGCCACTGCGTCACCCTTCTCGATTTTCTCCGGAAGCCCCACCACCCGCACGTTGTTCCGTCGGTTGCGTCCTTCCGCGTCCTCCGCTCGACGCTCCAGGATCGCCAGACGGCGAACAACGTCCTCAAGTGTATGTTCTGCAGTGACCACGGCTGGCTTCAGTTCTTGGAGCAATTGTTCGTTTGATTTCACTCTGTCAGAGAGCTTGGCGTGGTCCGCTCTCAGCAGGCCAAGCCCCGTCGCCACCTGCGCTATGTCCTGGCGCAGCTCTTCCTTTGTGGTAGTGATCGCGGCCAATATCGCATCAAGGCGGAGATTCAGCCTCTGTTCCTGTGACGAGGGCCCTGTTGCGACACCGTCATCTGCCTCCTCCGATCTCCTGTCTCCCCGCTCCGGCGGCGCGGCGGCTCCAGCTCCCTGCGCGGCCATCTCCCTCATCAACCTCATGACTGCAAAATTGAGTTGGATCCAGAAGCCATACTACCATGCACTTGAAGCAGAGAACCAATATATTAAATGATAGTTGTATAGCAAATGGCTTGATCAGATGTTCCCAGGCCCCTAATTCGTCTCCTTTAGTCTTCGTGTCCAAAAAAACAGGTGTGGGGTCTGGAGGGACTAAGAACTTGCACTGACTATAGGCCCATTAGATTGAAACACAATAAAAAGTCACTATATAATACCTTTATATTCAACATTTCTTGATTTGATTAAAAGAGACGAAATATACATAGCATTATCAACAATAAGGAAGGTTTCACGGCAAGTAAGTAAGTGTAAAGTTAGATGGGCTTTACTAGTAATTATTTATTTTGAAAACGTTCTAAAAATGTTTAGACATGCTACAAGATAGAGAGGGAATCAAGACTGAGCGTCATGCCAAGCGTAATCACCTTCTGCAGGTGAAGACTACAAGGAAGGCAATTAGCCTTTATTTGGCGTATCTGCTGACTTGCAGATGCAGCTGCTACTTTCTGCTGAAGAATTGTTCTATTGTTCAGAAAAGGGTATGTGGGAGTGAACCATTTACAAAACTCCAAATAGGCCTTTTAGTGCTAAGTTTAGTTTAGGTGAAAGAAGGGGGGGATTACATTGATATAAAGAAGCTTTCAGTATAAATGTATTGTTAAAATATTTTTATTATTCACTATTCGTGAAAATATTGTTGCCACTATTTGTTTTTTTGGTAAAATTAGGATTATGATTTTTGAGTTTAGAATGCTTTATTAAGATAATAAGCAAAGTAAAACATCAATACGTGGTTGTGCAACATGAAAATAGAAGTAAAAGATATATATAACTGCAAGACTAATAGAACCCTTGAAAGGAAAAACCTGTACATAGGGTAAATGCATTTTAACATTTTTAGATTGAAGAGGAGCATAAAGGAGAGAAAGAAAAAAAGGGGGAGGGGGAAGAGGGGCAGAATACATCAGAAGTAAAATCAAATAGGCAAATTAATAAGGAACAGCTAAACATTGTGAATTATAAGAAGAAAAAATTGGTACCATAAATACAAGTGAAATCAAGTAGTCAACCTGGAAAGAAAAGTGGTTCATGGCGACCAAAGCAAGTCTCTTTTGATCAACAGAGGTAATGAAGTAGCATGGGCATGATCAAGCCTGTGATGATGACAGAGTAAGTTCCACCAATCTTGATACAATTTTTTAGAGGTATACTTCCAATTAGCGGTGATGATCTAAAAGGAAATAACTCAAAATAAATCAATACATTTGCCCACCTAACTCTGGGCATCCCATATAGGCGAAGTGCTACCCAAAAGAACATGCACAATATCAAAAGAAACATTGGTAGATAATGTTTCATTCAATTCCAACCAAATACGCAACCAGAAAGATTTAACCAGAGGACAATGAAAGAACATATGAAGAAAATCACTGTTTTCGTGAGAGAAAGACTAGCACTTTTTGGAGTCTAACAATTTGAATCTGTGCAGGTCAGTAGGAATGAGAAAAATTCTATTGTAAAAGAAATATATAGTCTGCGTTGTGCTAGCTGAGCGTGAGAAAGTATGGATTTTTGTCCACATGGAGTCCCATGTTTGAAATGAAAAATCCTGAGCCAAGTCCTTCTTCCATTAAAGTTCTAAGTTGGATTTGTTTCTAGCATCAACAGAACGGGATAATATTGTATATATAAAAGCTGCTTTGAATTGGGTAGAAAAATCAAGTGGGGGTGGAGACCTGATCAGGTGAATCAGAGGAACAACCCTGGGAAAAGAAACGAGTCAGAGATGCTCTAAGCAAGGGGTAATGAAGAGAATGTGTAGAGGAAATACCGTAAGACTTTTGGATCTCTGTAAAGTCCATAAAGGACCCATCCTTCAACTGGTGATCAAGTGTAATGATGCCTTTGTCAATCCATTCCTTCCAGAATAGAGCCCTGTTGTTAATCTTTAGGTGTTTATTAGACCAGACTGGAGTGTGTGTAAGATGGCCTGCATAGAAGAGATGAGTTCTAAGCAGAGAGGTTGCAATTGCTTTGGAGTGAGTAAAGGTAGGCGAAGAGAAACACTTAGGAGGTTGAGATGAACGGGTAGCTGTGATAGAAGAGAAAGGTGTGTATTGAGCTTGTTCCAAAGAGCTCCAGGCCGTTATAGGTATATGTGTGGAATCCGTTAAAAAGGTCCATATTTGTTTCAAGGTGAATGCAGAGTGGTAACGTCTGAGGTTGGGAAAATTAACCCCTCCCAACTCTTTGGATTGTTGGGGACGAGTAAGTGAAATCCCAGTCTTGCATTTGTTCCAAAGAAATTTGGTCAAGGAGCGATTAATAGCACCAAGGATTATGATTTTAATCTTGAAAATATGACACTTGTTCCCTAGTGTTCTTGAGCGCACCTATTCATGACGAAAGAGGGCTTGTGGTTCCACTGATTATCTCTGTGATATCTCACAGGAGTAATCATTACCTAGAATACACCTCACTCAAGAAATGAAATGAAAAGTAAATTTATAAAGCGCTAACTGCCACTCCTAACGTAGTCTCCTGGCGCTATGCTAAGTGGGTTGCGGGGTGGTTGCAATGCATCAGGTTTTTTTGTCTCAAGTTAGTTAGTTAGTGCCAAAGGGTCTAAAAAGCCAATATCCAAACTGTGTTCGGAAAATAAATCCAGAAAGCATATTATTGGTTTAAATGGGTGCCAAAAATGGTTAAATGACATGTACAAATTGTTTTGGCATCCATTTTACACTTATTTTTTAGACATTTTTGTAGTGTCTTGTGAGTCAGTGATGATGGGACCCTTTTGGTCCCTGACAGACTCCGTAGAACTGGGACGTAAGTGCAGCCGCGGACGGTAGTGGGAGTACCTGCCGGACGGTGATGTCGGGAGGGGGAGGGGCAGGGTGGGGGGTAGTAATGTATGGATTACGGAGTTTAACAGGTAAGTAAACACATAAATAAATAAAACGAATTTCGTTGTGTGCACTGCATCACCAAATGCGATGCAGTGCACGCAACGAAATTCGTTTTATTTATTTATATGTTTACTTACCTGTTAAACTCCGTAATCCATACATTAATACCCCCCACCTTTCCTCTCCCCCTCCCCACGTCACCGCGCCGCAGGTACTCCCACTACCAGCTGCGGTTGCGTAAGTGTTCGGGTGTGGTTAATAGAATTAATGATTTAGTATGTTGAGTTCATGGTTACACACTGAGGAATAAAGACATGTAATACCAAGCTCTGTGTGTGGCGTAAAAATTTACATGTACTGAGGCTGGGGAGGACGCTACAACTGACGACGAGATAGGTGATACATTACCCGAATTGACAGTGCTCTCCCAGAGAGTTTGCTATAGTCCAGCAAACAGCTCGTGCGTGCTACACATGCCTTAGTCGAAGTGAAGATCGATGGTTGGCATATGTGGAGTAAAAGTGCTACTCCAGCCGATGCAAAGCTTTCGAAGAAAACAAAAGCCTCCCATAGAACTTTACTCATTGTTGGCCAGAAACCTGCTGGTGAGGCCATGAAAGAGGTACTGCGCCTCAGGGCAACACTGAGCTATCAGTCTTATGGAACAATAACTCTAAAGGCGGAAACAATCAGGTACAGCGAAACAATAAAGGCAGTGACAACCAGGTACAGAAAAGCGCTTAAGGCAGTGATAGCCAAATACAAAGAAGCAATAAAAGCAGTGATAGCCAAATACAAAGAAGCAATAAAAGCAGTGATAGCCAAATACAAAGAAATGCTAACAGAAAGAAAATTCAAACTTAAAACATATCATTGTACTTACCAAAATCGGAATAAAGCTAGTCATCATACCACAACACTGGGTGAAGTGCCCCAAGTGAAAGCACAGGGTTGTACTTACAGAGTGGTCAATTCTTGAAGCCGCACACCACTGAAGCTGCGGGACGGGCTAAGAACAGCTCAAATTATTCGAGAAGGTGAGGGGTCCCACAGGCTGTGACGAAAGAGGCTACACAACATCAAATTATCAGCAACGACCCTGATGCCAGCACATGGCAGGGCCTCAGAGGTGTCATAAATGAAGCAGGTCCCATCAGACAGCAGACTGTGCTGGAGAGAACCCCCCTTTCAATGTCAGTAAGTTCCACAAATGGTTATAATACTGCTGCCTTTCTGAAACCACCCCCTCAATTCGATACTTCCAAAAAGCAGAAAATTGGTGACAGATGGACTTCCTGGACAGAAACGTTTGATGATTTAATTGATGCACTAGAAGAAACAGATAACGAAAAGATTATCAAATATCTCAAAATTATTGCCAGTAAAGGAGTACAGTAAGTAATAAAGAAATTATCACATGCTGACGAAGTATCATACCATCAGATAAAAGAGGCATTAAATATCAAATTCAATCCAATGCCGAATGTCATTTGCAAAAGATATATTTTCAGTCAGGAATGACAGAAAGCTGATGAAACAATCGATGAATTTGTCAAAAGACTTGATACGCTCATCAAACATTGTAAGTTCAATTCATTCAATGACGAAGAAGCCATACGCCTAAGAGTTATAGATTGATGTTTGTCCCATTCATTCAGATGATGAATGCTGAGAGAAATACTTAGGGGCACATTAAGATAGCAGACGGACTTAGTCCGCCCGCCATCCCGGCGCAAAATGGGACCGCCCGCCATAATGGCGGGGGTCCTGTGGGGGCCATTAGGATGCGCCCGCCACACTGGCGGACGCATCCCGCATTTTTAGCATTGCGGCGGGCGGTGCGGAAAGCACCGCCCGCCAGAATGCTAAAAATGCACATCATGCATTTCAATGTACAACGTGACAGGCACCGCGCGGTGCCTGCCACGTTGTATTTTGAAATGCAGGGGGGTACCGTAGGTACCCCCCCATGTGCACCCCCCAGAATCCCTGGGGGCCCGCAACGGGCCCCGCAAGTGATTTCCGCCTGCCTTTCAATGCCGCCACGGAAATGCATTTCCCCGCCATTATGCTAATATGGATGGCGGTGTCTGGGAGACACCACCACCATGTTAGCAGCTTTTCTGCCTGGTCGACTCTCCGACTGGGCGGAAAAACGGCGGACGGTCTTTCCGTCCGCCGGGCCCCCCGCCATGGTAATGTGGCGGGGAGAATTCAGTGCAGGCGGAGGTTTTCTGCGTGGCGATCTGCCCGCAATCATAATGGGGCCCTTAGTCTGGAGCGAGTACTCATGGCTGCCAGAGATGAGCAGATCGACAAGCTGCTGACATGGAGGCCGAAGGTGCCAAAAGAGAGTTAGTCATGAAAATGAAATGTAAGCAGAAAAAGTAAGCTGAAGTCATGTCTCCAAGGAAAAAGAAACTGTGCTTCAGATATGGATTTTCATTTCCACATGAAGGAAAATATCCTCCCATTCGACAAGTGTGTAAGGGCTGTATGGAAGAAAACCATGTTATAATGGTTTAAAAAGCAAAGGAAAAGCGTCATGTCAAGAAAAAAAATAGATGCCTGAACGTTCCAGAAGCTGCGTTTTAAACACGCACACAATGCCAATCTGCAACATCGTCTTAGGAAAATAGACACTAAACTAAGTCAATCGTCGTCTAAACCTTGGTCTAAGAGTCGTTTGGTGACATTGTCAATCAACAGTGAAGAAGATGGACGTGCGATGTCGAAGTTTACCTCAGAGAAACCTCCGCATGTCGAGTGGCCACATCAAAGGAAGAAGACACGTCAAAGAGAAGTTGACAAGTCAAATCACAAAAGTCGTTCAAACATAAATGACAGTCATAAAATGACACTAAAGGCGAATACTTGCTCCATACCTTTTATTATAGGCAGTGGTGCATCGATAAACATACCTGAGAAGAAGTACCATAAACTTCCTCCAGTGCCCCGTCTCACACCGTCAAAGACTAAGGTGTATACATTGGCTGTATCAACTCCATTAAAAAGCCATGGTTCCTTTGTAAGAACTATGAAACGCAAAAAGACAAAAGTATAAGCACCCATTCACGTACTTCAAGGACTGCGTCAACCGCCTGTTTACTCAATTTCAGTACTGCTGCTGATATGGGACCGATATCTGTATACTACAACATGAATGCTCAACACAAACTAGTAAGTCAGGTCCCATCTTTGTTTCATGGATTAGGAAAACTTAAGACCATGAATGTGCAACTGCATCTCAATGAGGACTTTTGTCCTGGTACTCAAAGACAGTGGCAAATTGCATTTTATTTACAAGAAGCTGTTGAAAAGGAACTTGAGACATTACTTAAGTATGATATTGTTGAGCTATCTACTGGTCCAACACCATGGGTTTCACCTATAGTGTTAGTGCTCAAAAAAGGACAATGTAGGTGCTGTATGCATCTGTGTAGATATGTGTCAGGCTAACAAGGCAATTGAAAGAGAAAGACATCTAGGTCCACACATTGCAGGTATGATCACACAGGTAAATGATACCAAAGTCTTCTCTCGCCTGGATCTTAACAAAGGGTATCATCAATTTGAACTAAAGGAAAATTACAATTACATTACCCCCTTTTCTATCCAGATTGGTTTGTTCAGATATAAAAAATTAGGTTTCAGTGTATAATCAGCTGCAGAACATTTTCAAGATGTCATTCAACATATAATACAGCCTGTCACAAATGCTTTTTGTTACAGTGACGACATATTGGTCTTGGAGGCCACACAAAAAGGGCATGATAAAGCTCTTACACATGTGTGTGGATTACTTGCGGATTTAGGTCTAACCTTGAATGCAGAGAAGTGTGAGTTCCACAAAACTCAAAATCGTTGGCCATATTTTCTCAGATCAGAGAACGACTCCAGATCTGGCCAGAGTAAAGGCTTTGTCCGTCACCTGTCCCCCACAAGTTGTTACTATGTTAGGTTATTTTCTTGGCATGGCCAGTACTGTTCTAGGTACATATGTGATTTTGCCACAGTTAGTGCTCCCTTAAGATACTTCACGAAATGAAATGCTTCATTTCACTGGTAATATGAATGTTAACAAAGCTTCAAGAAAATCGAACATTCAATTGAGAACGCCACTGAAATGGCTTACTTTGATCTGAAGCTTCATACAGTGGTTGTTGTTGACCAAGCCCTGTCATGTTGGGCGCAATCCTTGCCCAACGAATGGATACCCAAATGCTCAAAAGCATATTGCGGCATATGCGAGCAGGAGTTTGTCACAAACTGAAGTGCCTATTCACAACCTGAAAAAGAAAGTTTAGCAGTGGTGTTGGCTTGTGAACATTTCCATGTATTTTTATATGGAAAGCATTTCATTCTTGTTACAGATCCTCAAGCATTGCTTACCATCTTTTGTAATCCTAAGGCCAAGATGCCACCTTGTATTGAACGTTGGGGTTTGCGACTACAGAAATATGACTACACTGTTGTGCACCAACCAGGGAAAGATCAAAACCTGCTGACTATTTTTCACGAGTGTCAGTACAGTGTCATGGTGCCACTTCCAAAGCATCTGGAGCATACATTATCTTCATAGTAAAGTACAGTACACCTGCTGTTATTTCATTGGAACAAATCATTATTACTACAAGCAAAGATAGTGACATGCTGATACTTAAAGACATTATTGCATGTCAATTCTAGAAACGGCACACTCGACCTCTTACAAATGACAGTGAATATCAAAAATGTTTAAATGTGAAAGATGAACTGTCCATTACTCAAGAAGGTATTGTCTTACATAACAGAGAGTCTGCAACCATAAGTCATTGAAGTGGTGCATGAACGATATTGTTGAATTGTCGCCACTAAACAAGCTCTCCAAAACCGAGTCTGGTTCCCTCAGCTTGACGAAAGAGTTGAAAAGGAATTAAAGGACTGTCATTTGTGCAACTGCTTATCTCCCAAAACAATCCAGCATCCAGTGAACATGTCTGTTCGTCCAAAATATGTGTAGGAGAGAATTGCTGTTGATTTCTTTGGACCCCTTCACAATGGACATCACCTGATGGTGGTCATTAATGAGTACTCTTGTTTTCCTTCGGTATAAGACCTCTCATCGATCACTCAGGTAAAGGTGTTCGAAAGGTTACATGGCATGTTTGCAACGTAGGGTGTTTCTTTAATTATAAAGTCTGACAATGGCCCACCTTTTAACAATCAAGAATTCAGATAATGTCTTAATCATCTCAATGGTAAGAATCAGAAAAGCACAGCTCTGGCTACAAGCAAATAGAGTTGTCAAGTGCTTTTTGAGCTCACTCACAAAGACCGTTCTGCACTGGAGCCTGTGATCTCAACTCAGCTCTTCATTCTGCTCTTCGTTCCTATTGGCCGTCTCCCCATTCACCAACCGGTGAAAATCCTGCCACCCTCATGTTAGAGAGAGTCATGACTACCAAGTTGCCATAATGGACCAATGAAAGATCAACAAATGATAGCAAACTTCATCGAACAGATTTGTGTCACTAGCACAAGATGAAAATCTATGCAGATAAACACTGATCTGCTAAGAGCACTCTGCCTACAGATGGAGATCAAGTCACAGTAAGACAAAAAAGAAAACGCAAGTCTGATGCTGCATTTGATTTTGAACCTTTTAAAGTTGTGACTAGTAAAGGACACATGATGACTGACCACCGTCCTGGAAAGTCCATTACACATGATTCTTCACATTTCAAGCATCTACCTCATCAGTCACCATCTACAGATCTCATAAATGAGCTGAGTGTCCACTGACTGACTGCACCTGTCTCTGTGTCTCCAGTGCCAGTCATGGACACTTCTCCTATCTCTTCACAGCCTCATAGGACACGTTCTGGGTGACTTATTGGAGCTCCACGATGACTTATCGAAGAGGTTGGCAAGTGAGTGCTTGGTTTGCATGCAGTTACTGAGGAAGTGACTGGCTGCTTCAAATAACACTTACATAATATGTCACAGCTACACCTCAATACATGGAAACACTTGGAAACCCAGAGAATCAACACAAAGTCCAACAATTTCAAAATTCACCCTAACCATTTTCGAATCATCAGTGCACTGATTTGAGTCTACAATCCTTCCTATGGTTTTCACTTCAGGCATCACCAGCAGGGGGGTTGAGTCAATGCTGCCGAACTGTGGCAACAGATTCGCTTTTACTCGCAAGAAGTTTGATAAATAGTTTTTCAACATGTGCGTTGGTGATAAGAAGTGTAAACACAAAGCCATTGTCGTGTGTGTACACGGGAAAGAGCGGAAATGTGAAAATGTTTGTGAGAAACAGTACATGAGAAAGAGAGGGAGGTGAATGAGGGAAGGCAGAATGTAAGAGAGGGTAAGTGGGTAAGGATGGCAAGTAAGAGGGGCTTAGAAGGGAAAGGAGGATTTAGGCAGGGCCACTGGAAATATCTGGCAGAAGAGGATCAAATTATGCAGCAGGGTTAAGTAAATGATGGGGCAAGAAAAGGCAAATTATGTGGCTTAATGCGGAACATTTTATAATAGTATAAAAAGACTAATACCAACACCTTTCAGAAAGTGCTTCAATTGAAGTAGAAGAAGTCGATATAAGCGGAGAAGCCTTTTAGTTTCTCACTGGCTGCAAATAATGCCACCAACCGACTGAAGCTACAAATAAACGCACGGGCCGGGGTGGGGGGCCGGTGAAGATTAAAATAAATATGTAATTTTGAAAAAAGAATGAAAACTTACCGGTCCGCGCCGGCGCCGCCTCTGCAGGACTGTTGAAGAGCGCGGGACCCAGGAGCAAACAGGAACAGCCGTGACGTCACTGTCTGCTGCAGTGCCAACAACCCCTAGTTACTGATGATGCTGCTCCAGCAGCGCCGCGAGGATTGGTATAGGGCGGAGATATTCCCTGTCCATTAGGAGACCTGGGGCCTGCGGCATCAAGCCCTCGGTCTCCAATGTGCAGCCTACAGTGCGCATGTTTGGGCTGACCATAAAAATGATCAGCCCAAAAATGACATGCGCGGTATTGCTGGGACTGCAAATGCCATGCGTTGCCTGCAGTGCTGCTCTGTCACTCAACTCCCTGACCCTGCCGGAGTGCTGCCGCAGCCCCGCCCCAGACGGCAGACGCGCTAATTCCAATCAGGACTGGAGTCCTCCTGAGTGTCAGTGGAAATGTGGAATTAGCATCGGAGAAGAATTTGGGGCCGTGGCATTAGTGGGGCAACGCCCCAACGCCCCCAATGGACGCACCGCCACAGAACTCAGCAACACAGCCAGGGCATTGGTTTAACCTCATTAGTACCACTTTAACACCCAAATATAGCAATAAGTAACAGAAAGCTAAACAGCCGCGTTTTGAAAAGGACCTTCCACTACTCTGGAACAAGTGTTGCTGCATTTTTTGTAATTTTTGAACCATTTGAGCTTGAAACAAAAACATTATGTATAAGCAATCGCAATGGAGCGCACACCGCTAGCCCCTCCTCCGGATCGCCCCTCGGGAATCTGGTGCATGGAGTTCTTGAGTGGTTCACCCATGTGGGTGCAAGTAGGTACTTGTAAAACTGATGATCTCTAGACCCGATACATGTCCCGGGTTTTTGGATATCGCCCGAGACATGGCTCGGGTTTCGGGATAACTTCCCTCATCAGTAGAGAAAATAGTTAGGGGTGGAAGACAAGGCCGCCAAACAACCGTCAATGGCCTCGATGCCCGAACCGGCACGCAGGTGCGTCGTCCAGGAGCCCGTCGGCTCAAAGCTCAAGGGAGCCAATTTGTATAAGCAATCGCAATGGAGCGCACACCGCTAGCCCCTCCTCCGGATCGCCCCTCGGGAATCTGGTGCATGGAGTTCTTGAGTGGTTCACCCATGTGGGTGCAAGTAGGTACTTGTAAAACTGATGATCTCTAGACCCGATACATGTCCCGGGTTTTTGGATATCGCCCGAGACATGGCTCGGGTTTCGGGATAACTTCCCTCATCAGTAGAGAAAATAGTTAGGGGTGGAAGACAAGGCCGCCAAACAACCGTCGATGGCCTCGATGCCCGAACCGGCACGCAGGTGCGTCGTCCAGGAGCCCGTCGGCTCAAAGCTCAAGGGAGCCAATTTGTATAAGCAATCGCAATGGAGCGCACACCGCTAGCCCCTCCTCCGGATCGCCCCTCGGGAATCTGGTGCATGGAGTTCTTGAGTGGTTCACCCATGTGGGTGCAAGTAGGTACTTGTAAAACTGATGATCTCTAGACCCGATACATGTCCCGGGTTTTTGGATATCGCCCGAGACATGGCTCGGGTTTCGGGATAACTTCCCTCATCAGTAGAGAAAATAGTTAGGGGTGGAAGAGAAGGCCGCCAAACAAGCGTCAATGGCCTCGATGCCCGAACCGGCACGCAGGTGCGTCGTCCAGGAGCCCGTCGGCTCAAAGCTCAAGGGAGCCAATTTGTATAAGCAATCGCAATGGAGCGCACACCGCTAGCCCCTCCTCCGGATCGCCCCTCGGGAATCTGGTGCATGGAGTTCTTGAGTGGTTCACCCATGTGGGTGCAAGTAGGTACTTGTAAAACTGATGATCTCTAGACCCGATACATGTCCCGGGTTTTTGGATATCGCCCGAGACATGGCTCGGGTTTCGGGATAACTTCCCTCATCAGTAGAGAAAATAGTTAGGGGTGGAAGAGAAGGCCGCCAAACAACCGTCAATGGCCTCGATGCCCGAACCGGCACGCAGGTGCGTCGTCCAGGAGCCCGTCGGCTCAAAGCTCAAGGGAGCCAATTTGTATAAGCAATCGCAATGGAGCGCACACCGCTAGCCCCTCCTCCGGATCGCCCCTCGGGAATCTGGTGCATGGAGTTCTTGAATGGTTCACCCATGTGGGTGCAAGTAGGTACTTGTAAAACTGATGACCTCTAGACCCGATACATGTCCCGGGTTTTTGGATATCGCCCGAGACATGGCTCGGGTTTCGGGATAACTTCCCTCATCAGTAGAGAAAATAGTTAGGGGTGGAAGAGAAGGCCGCCAAACAACCGTCAATGGCCTCGATGCCCGAACCGGCACGCAGGTGCGTCGTCCAGGAGCCCGTCGGCTCAAAGCTCAAGGGAGCCAATTTGTATAAGCAATCGCAATGGAGCGCACACCGCTAGCCCCTCCTCCGGATCGCCCCTCGGGAACCTGGTGCATGGAGTTCTTGAGTGGTTCACCCATGTGGGTGCAAGTAGGTACTTGTAAAACTGATGATCTCTAGACCCGATACATGTCCCGGGTTTTTGGATATCGCCCGAGACATGGCTCGGGTTTCGGGATAACTTCCCTCATCAGTAGAGAAAATAGTTAGGGGTGGAAGAGAAGGCCGCCAAACAACCGTCAATTGCCTCGATGCCCGAACCGGCACGCAGGTGCGTCGTCCAGGAGCCCGTCGGCTCAAAGCTCAAGGGAGCCAATTTGTATAAGCAATCGCAATGGAGCGCACACCGCTAGCCCCTCCTCCGGATCGCCCCTCGGGAATCTGGTGCATGGAGTTCTTGAGTGGTTCACCCATGTGGGTGCAAGTAGGTACTTGTAAAACTGATGATCTCTAGACCCGATACATGTCCCGGGTTTTTGGATATCGCCCGAGACATGGCTCGGGTTTCGGGATAACTTCCCTCATCAGTAGAGAAAATAGTTAGGGGTGGAAGAGAAGGCCGCCAAACAACCGTCAATGGCCTCGATGCCCGAACCGGCAGGCAGGTGCGTCGTCCAGGAGCCCGTCGGCTCAAAGCTCAAGGGAGCCAATTTGTATAAGCAATCGCAATGGAGCGCACACCGCTAGCCCCACCTCCGGATCGCCCCTCGGGAATCTGGTGCATGGAGTTCTTGAGTGGTTCACCCATGTGGGTGCAAGTAGGTACTTGTAAAACTGATGATCTCTAGACCCGATACATGTCCCGGGTTTTTGGATATCGCCCGAGACATGGCTCGGGTTTCGGGATAACTTCCCTCATCAGTAGAGAAAATAGTTAGGGGTGGTAGAGAAGGCCGCCAAACAACCGTCAATGGCCTCGATGCCCGAACCGGCACGCAGGTGCGTCGTCCAGGAGCCCGTCGGCTCAAAGCTCAAGGGAGCCAATTTGTATAAGCAATCGCAATGGAGCGCACACCGCTAGCCCCTCCTCCGGATCGCCCCTCGGGAATCTGGTGCATGGAGTTCTTGAGTGGTTCACCCATGTGGGTGCAAGTAGGTACTTGTAAAACTGATGATCTCTAGACCCGATACATGTCCCGGGTTTTTGGATATCGCCCGAGACATGGCTCGGGTTTCGGGATAACTTCCCTCATCAGTAGAGAAAATAGTTAGGGGTGGAAGAGAAGGCCGCCAAACAACCGTCAATGGCCTCGATGCCCGAACCGGCACGCAGGTGCGTCGTCCAGGAGCCCGTCGGCTCAAAGCTCAAGGGAGCCAATTTGTATAAGCAATCGCAATGGAGCGCACACCGCTAGCCCCTCCTCCGGATCGCCCCTCGGGAATCTGGTGCATGGAGTTCTTGAGTGGTTCACCCATGTGGGTGCAAGTAGGTACTTGTAAAACTGATGATCTCTAGACCCGATACATGTCCCGGGTTTTTGGATATCGCCCGAGACATGGCTCGGGTTTCGGGATAACTTCCCTCATCAGTAGAGAAAATAGTTAGGGGTGGAAGAGAAGGCCGCCAAACAACCGTCAATGGCCTCGATGCCCGAACCGGCACGCAGGTGCGTCGTCCAGGAGCCCGTCGGCTCAAAGCTCAAGGGAACCAATTTGTATAAGCAATCGCAATGGAGCGCACACCGCTAGCCCCTCCTCCGGATCGCCCCTCGGGAATCTGGTGCATGGAGTTCTTGAGTGGTTCACCCATGTGGGTGCAAGTAGGTACTTGTAAAACTGATGATCTCTAGACCCGATACATGTCCCGGGTTTTTGGATATCGCCCGAGACATGGCTCGGGTTTCGGGATAACTTCCCTCATCAGTAGAGAAAATAGTTAGGGGTGGAAGAGAAGGCCGCCAAACAACCGTCAATGGCCTCGATGCCCGAACCGGCACGCAGGTGCGTCGTCCAGGAGACCGTCGGCTCAAAGCTCAAGGGAGCCAATTTGTATAAGCAATCGCAATGGAGCGCACACCGCTAGCCCCTCCTCCGGACAAAAACATTGTTGGGTTAAAATCTGCTGATTATGTGGCAGATGATGGATTATGTGGCAAATCTATTGCTATGCAAAAATCGCAGCGGCTGCACATTCACATAATTCCAGTGGCCCTGTGTATAAGAGATGGAGATCTATGTTTCTGTGCATAAGGAGATTGTCTCAATAACAGGAAGGTATGAGAGTGCACGTGAATGAGAGTGAGATGGAAATAGAAGTGTGAGAGTGACAGAAAGTAGGATGTTAGAGAGAAGGCTGTGTGAAGAAAAGGGAGAATCAAAGATACCAGGGCTCTCTAGTTTCCCAGATCCATGTGTGACCTGCTCATCCAGTCCAGACTTTAGCGTTGTTTTCTGGATCTTGTAGTCCTGTTTATCCCATCATCAAACCACAACTACAAGTCCCAGAATGCCAAGCAAAACTCTAGACTTGATACATCACTCATGCTTGGACATGGGAAACTTAAAAGCACTGACGTACCTGTGAGGAAGTTATAAGAAAGGAAGGTATGAGAGGAAGGTGTAATGACAGGAAGAAAGTAGTGTGTATATTGTGAGCTAGAGACAATTGGAGGGAGACTGGGCAGGGTGTCAGAGAATGGAGAGAAATTGGGCATAGCAACGAAAGTGTGAAAAAGGAGACTGAGAGAAGGGGTTTGAAGACAGAGAAAAGAATGTGTGAGGGTCAGAAAGGGGAATGTGGAAGGAGCACACATTTGAGAAGAGGAATGACAAATGACAGAAAAGAGACTTAGGCCTGATTATGAGTTTAGCCATTTTTTTATTGCTCTTGATAAAAAATACCACTGGTATGTTATTTATTGGGTGCAATAAATAACATCTATTACAAGTTATTGGGGAATAACATGCAGGTTTCTTACCCGTGTGTAAACAGGAGTTTACTCATGGGTCAAAATATAACGTGACACACATAACCAAACCAGGACCTAAGAGAAGTTTCGAGAAAGAAATAACAGTGTGAGGCGCAGTAGAGCGAAGGCAATTTGGGGGGAAGATAATTTTAGATTAACTCTTAGGAAACCAGTAGTGGGAGGTGTCATGCAGCAGCAAAAGTGGCACCATTAATAGAGTAGTGGTAGGGGAGTATCTGCCATCACATTGGGTGACAAAGATCCTAGCTCTTGCCCTAGGAGCTGTAGAAAGAAATAGAATCAGAAATACGACAGAGTATGTGTAAGAGAAAAGAAGCTGAGAGAAGCGGGGATCAACAAAGAGTGTGACAGACTCTAAGGTAAAAGAAGAGATTGTAAATTGAAACGAAGGTGAAACAAGAACAGTAGTTACATATTCATTCACTCACCCATCTATGCACTCATAGCATTGGATTAAGCCCCTGCTCTAAAGAACTGTGTGTAACCTACATGCGACTCATGCCTTCATTTACATGTTCTGTAAGCAAGGGGAGATCGTACTATTGCTGATGGTAGTAAAGGGAAGCTTGCTTAGCGGGGAAGCAAAGTTTCCACTGCTACTTAATGATTTGTGCCTGTCCTGTGGGGGTGTGGGTAGGGTGGCAACTTGCACTGCTGCTGCCTAAGCTGTGCTTCCTTTGTGAGTGAAGGAAGCTTGTACTGCTATTCCCCAGCTGTACTTGTTCTATGGAGAGAGAAAACATGCACTGTTGCTACTCTGTTGTACCTGTTCTACGAAGAAGGCACATTTCAACCAATGTTACACTGTCTGTGCCTCCTCTGTGAGGAAGAGAAGCTTGCATTGTTGATGCTCCAGCTGTACATAATCTGCAAAGAAGGGAAGCTTGCACTGCTGATGTCTGGCACCTGCTCTGTGAGGAAGGGAAGCTTGCATTCCAGATGCTCCAGCTCTAGTCTGTGAACAAGGGAAGCTTGCACTGCTGCTGTCTGGTACCTCTTCTGTGTGGAAGAGAAGCTTGCATTGTTGACGCTCCAGCTGTACATAGTCTGTGAAGAAGGGAAGCTTGCACTGCTGCTGTCTGGTACCCCTTCTGTAAGCAAGAGAAGCTTGCATTATTGATGCTCCAGCTGTACATAGTCTATGAAGAAGGGAAGTTTGCACTGCTGATGTCTGGCACCTGTTCTGTGAGGAAGGGAAGCTTGCATTCCAGATGTTCCAGCTCTAGTCTGTGAACAAGGGAAGCTTGCACTGCTGCTGTCCGGTACCTCTTCTGTGTGGAAGAGAAGCTTGCATTGTTGACGCTCCAGCTGTACATAGTCTGTGGAGAAGGTAAGCATTCACTGCTGCTGTCTGGTACCCCTTCTGTAAGCAAGAGAAGCTTGCATTATTGATGCTCCAGCTGTACATACTCTATGAAGAAGGGAAGCTTGCACTGCTGATGTCTGGCACCTGTTCTGTGAGGAAGGGAAGCTTGCATTGCAGATGCTCCAGCTCTAGTCTGTGAAGAAGGGAAGCTTGCACTGCTGATGTCTGGCACCTGTTCTGTGAGGAAGGGAAGCTTGCATTGCAGATGCTCCAGCTCTAGTCTGTGAAGAAGGGAAGCTTGCACTGCTGCTGTCTGGTACGCCTTCTGCAAGCAAGAGAAGCTTGCATTATTAATGCTCCAATTTGTACATAGGGTATGAAGAAGGGAAGCTTGCACTGCTGCTGTCTGGTACCTCTTCTATAAGCAAGAGAAGCTTGCATTATTGATGCTCCAGCTGTACATAGTCTGTGAAGAAGGGAAGCTTGCACTGCTGCTGTCTGGTACCTCTTCTGTAAGCAAGAGAAGCTTGCATTGTTGATGCTCCAGCTGTACATAGTCTATGAAGAAGGGAAGCTTGCACTGCTGCTGTCTGGTACCTCTTCTGTAAGCAAGAGAAGCTTGCATTATTGATGCTCCAGCTGTACATAGTCTATGAAGAAGTGAAGCTTGCACTGCTGCTGTCTGGTACCTCTTCTGTGCAGGAGAGAAGCTTGCATTGTTGACGCTCCAGTTGCACATAATCTGGAAAGAAGGGAACCTTGCAAAGTTGCTGTCTGGCACCACTTCTGTGAGGAAGAGAAGATTGCATTGTTGCCGCTCCAGCAGTACATAGTCTGCGAAGAAGGGAAGCTTGCCGAGCTGCTGTGTGGTACCTCTTCTGTAAGGAAGAGAAACTTGCATTGCTGATGCTCCAGCTGTACTTAGTCTGCGAAGAAGGTAAGCATGCACAGCTGCTGTCTGATACCTCTACTGTATGGAAGATAAGCTTGCATTGCTGATGCTCCAGCTGTACATAATACGTGAAGAAGGGAAACTTGCATGGGGGCGGAGCTTGCCACAGCACAAGATGGCCGCGTAAGAGAATAGCTCCGCACGCCATCGGCTTTACGCACTAATGAGCCTTACTTTCGGTACTCCTACCTGCCTAGGAAGCCGAGATTCCTGGCGAGCTCGGTCAGGGCTTCCCTCCTATGCCACTTGAGCCACCGCAGCTGCTACATAAAGGAGTGCACTTGCCGTGGTGTTCCGGCGCTCTAAACTACTACAGCCTGAGGCCGTGTGGGCCTGCGGGCACGCCTCAGAGCCTGGGCATTCGGCTGCAGCCGGGCACCTTTCACCTTTTCCCCGGAGATGCCGCATTCAGTGCCTTCCCCGCGGATATTGCCTGCTGAGCTGCAGGGGCCTCTCCAGTGGTGAGTCTGCCACCCAGGCAGCACCACCCCCTCCCTTGTGGCCTGCGCTTTGGAGGAGTCCGCCCTGGGCGAAGTGATGATCGTATTGGAGGTGGAAGCACTGAAGTGACGCTGGTGGCAGTGCACAGCGGCCGCTTAAGATCGCGGTCCCCGCGAGCCTTGACTTCCAGCAGCTCCCCATCCCTCACCGCTACAAAAGGTGGAGTGGATCCCGGGGAGAGGGTGGGGGTTGACGATCCATGGGATTTGCACCTGTGGTGCGTGGCGAGCCGGACCGTCACATGTCCTGACCCGCGGACTGGACCGCGCTAACTGCTCCTTCCTTATGGTGCGGCAGTGGATGCGGCGTCCAGTCATCCTCCCTCTGAGATGGGCCGGCAAGCCTACAACACCAGCAGGGGCTTTCTCCTTACGGCCGCGAGCACGGAGCCATCCTCTGATTCAGTCCTAGAGCTGCGGGCCCAGAAATTGTTGCAGGCCCCACTAAAGGCGTGAGGGCTGATGTTGACCTGGGGCCCTGCGACCTCCCTCGGGCCTTGATCCTTGCGAAGTTGCTACCCCCGCTGGGGTGTGGCACTGTTCTACCGTGTGGATGGTGAGGAGGGGACCTTGTTGGACTGAGGGACTTACACACAGAGGCCCATCACCCGCATAAACCACGTAGGACCCCAGTGGTGCTTCGAAGGGGAAGTCCCTGGGACTGCGCGCCTGCCTAGGCATATATCGCTGCGCTGGGAGTTGTCCTACACCCGTATTCAATGCTGCCAAATTGCACACCTTCCTGACTCCTGTAGGTCCGGAATATCTTCCATGCTAGTGTTGTCTGGTCACAGCCCTCTGTTGGTGCTCCCTGCATTACACGCTCGGCCTGTGCAGGCCCCTGGCTAGAGGTTGCTCTCATTGTCTGAAGGCACATTCTCTGTAATACGAGGCTGGGGAGGGCGATATGCATGCCCTATTCAATTCCTACCTGCAAGGCCAAGATAGCTACGCGGCGAGGGGCCCTTGGGCTGAGGTGTTGGCATGGTGTGGCCTGCACTGGCATAACCCTGGTGTTCTGCTATCGTTAAAGAACAATATGCAGCACTGTGACTGGCAGGCCCCCTGGTATCCTTGGCCTGTAGTCATCCAGATTCGACTGCGACTGCGCCCAGAGAGCCGGTATCTGGGGGAAAGTCGACAAGACCTAAACTTAATTGCTTTTTGACCCCAAAAGAACCAGGACCAGAGACACAGGGGATGCCCGCTCTGCAGATGATCGTGCGGACGCTCCAAGGGACAACGCTAGGGAGGTAAAACAGATGTTTGCAGCAGTTCAGAAGAGTTTGTTAATGATAGCTGAAAAGATCGATTCGTTGGACAGAATTCGGAGCACCTCGATAAACACGCGGAGCGGATAGACATGACCGAGCGCAGAGTCACAGAGGTGGAGGAGGCTCAATCAGAAACAGACTCAACCCAGAAACAAATGGCCAAGGCACTCACGGCGCTACAGGACAAAGTGGAGGACTTAGAAGCCCGATCTTGGAGGAGCAACATTCGCATCACTGGCCTTCCGGAGTCCACACCGATTGGTAACGCAGAACTCTTTATAGAAAAACTCATTATTACTCTATTGGGCCGCATTACCTTCTCCAACATCTTTGTGGTGGAGCGAGCCCACCGGTCACTTGGGCCGCATCCTCCCCCTGATGCCCCGCCGTGTCCGATGATAGCTAAATTGCTCAAATACCGTGACAGAGACTCTGCCCTTCGACGCGCCAGAGAACTGGGAAAACTCCAATATGACGGCTCCTCCATCTCCCTTTACCCAGACTTTACTATGAAAGTCCAGGAAGCCAGCCGCCAATTTACCTCTCTCAAGCGGCGACTCCGTGACAAAAACATTGGGTGCGCAATGCTCTACCCGGCCAGATTGACAGTCACATTTGACGAATCGACCCGCATCTTTTCTGACCCTAAAATGCTGCAAAAGGCACTAAAGGACTTTTCAAAGAAAGCACAGCGAGATAATGCAGCGGAAGAGCTCAGCGAGGCATCTGGAGGAACAGCTGATAGCGATCCGGACGGGTAGGAGTGAAATGCCTGTGAACATTTTGAAGGCCTGCCATTATCCGTTCTACTAGGCTTGGCTGCTGGAACCCTGAACTGACTGTGAGTCCAAAGACATACAATAACAGCTTCCTATGCACCTCCGGCCTTCTCACAGGCCTCAGCACGAAGAAGACTCAAAATCAGGACTCTCGCAAGTATTGTAATTGTTTATTCTCTCTGATTTAAAGGGAGTGCTCTCTTCGTTGCATATAGTTCTCACTATTCTTGACTGCATGCCTATACGAACTGCCTGTTTAGTTGTAGTTGGCCCAATGCCATACACATGTACTTCTGCTGTGAGAATGGCATTCTAGTTTGTTCTGAATCCACATATTGGTTTATAATTCCGTAGATTAACGCTGATGGCTACTAGTAGTGCTCTGGTAGCATCTGCCCCCACGTGTTACACACTGCATGACTCGTTCCCTTTTTTGGTTTCTAAGGGGAAGGGGGGTTATTGACTGTGCTCAGTTTGGGATTGCATGATGTGGGATGTGGGGAGGGATGTTGATCTGGGGTTTGTTTTCATATGTTTGTTTAACTTTGGTTTTAATGAACAGACAGTGTGCAGAACACGTGTTAGTAGACATGCACGGAGGTACACTGGCAACCTACTCATCAGTGAAAGGGTGCCCTAATATCCCTGCTGCACACCAGACTCTCTACACCCGGAAACTATAGAGGATAAGGTACGGTTATTGACTTGGAACATTAGAGGCCTCAATGACCATCGCAAAAACAGGAAGGTAATGGCATATTTGGCGAGACACAACATTGACATAGCGTTGCTGCAGGAAACGCATCTCCCTACAGATAACTTACCATTTACTTGTGGACGGATTAGTGGCATATTCCACGCTGCAGGATTCACTTCACATGCCCGTGCGGTGCTTACCTGGGTTAATCCTAGAGCTCGCTTTTCCCTAGTAGAGCAACACACAGACCCTGACGGCAGATACACTATATCTAAATGCACAGGGAAAGTCATGGAATGTATTTTAATAAATGCCTATGGCCCCAATTACGATTGCCCCCAATTTTATCAAGACTTGCTGGCTAGGGCGCGCCATTTACCTGATCTGCCCCAGATATGGGGGCGGGGCAACTTTAACAGCGTGTTAAATCCTGATATAGACCGTTCGGGGGGGCCCCTTACGACACCAATCCCAGGCGGCCAAAGCGATTACAGATATGTTAACTGAGCTGGAGCTGTTGGGTGTCTGGCGCTCTCGTTCAAACGGGACGGGAGGGTGTAAACATTACTCTGCCCCTCACAACCTGCACACCAGGATAGACTATTGGTTCCTGGCTAGTACACTTGGGCACATGATTCGAAGCTGCGAGGTGCTCCCACGCTCATACTCTGATCATTCACCAATACTTCTCACTCTGGCATCCCCTGCTAAACGCCCTCCACCGTTTACTTGGAGATTCCCCCATGCCCTCTACTAGATGACGTTTTTAAAGCAGACCTACTGGATGCCATAGACACCTTTTTCACTGCCAATATTGGTTCAGTCCGCAATTCGCTACTATTTGGGAGACCTTCAAGGTCTATATCCGTGGTATAGTCATCTCTAAACACTCTAGGGTATTGAAATCTATTCGGGGGCGATTACCCCTACTGAAGCGTAAATTGGCGGAGTAGAGTGTGCAGGGCTGGTCACCGACAATGCGCAATCTCTAGAGACACTTAAGACTATGCTCGAAGAATATCACTTAGAAGCCGACAGAGAGGTAATGTTAATGGGCAAATATGCAAAAGCCATAACATATGGGGAGAGGGAGCGCCCTGGACTCACTTAATGCAAGTACACACGCCTGACAGAACCTTATGAACCGTCAAGCATTTTCTATCCTTTATTCCACATTTACGCCTATAGCATGGTGTGCATGGCTCCGGGCCCTTACTACACCTGAGCTATGCAAACCTTGGGCATGGACACAATTGGAAAATTATTTAAAGACAGGACGGGGTGCTGATAGTGAACAATCCCGTAGTCCCCCCCCCTTAACACTATTCCACTACTTTAGGGCCAGGAGCGTGTTGTGCGAACTGCTAGGGGAAGAATTGTTGGAACCACCAGAGGTTATACCTCTCACCACAATGTTACGCACTGCATCCCCAAGTAAAATGGTTTCACATATTTACACCAAAACACAAGATCTGTGCTGTAACCAATATGTAAAGGCCAGATTGGAATGGCAACAGGACTTGGCGCTCACACTAGACGACAACACATGGAAATATTGCTGTGAAGCTACAAAACATATTTCACTCAATGGCAGACACCGCCTCATACAGTTTAAGTTCCTTAACAGAATTTACCAGCCCCCTGTCTGGTTACACAGATTTGCACTGCGCAACACTGACTGGTGTGAGAGGTGTGGAGAGTGGGGTGTGGGCTCTCTACACTTGGCATGGCTATGCACTTCCCGGCGTAGTCACTGCCCGGTGTAGTTGCCTTTCCGGTCCTGAGTACAACCAATCAGCGCACCTGAATACTAAACTGTGTTGTCTCTCATTGTGGTCCGCAACAGGTCCGCTGTAAGTTCACTATGTTACGCAGAGCAGCCAGACTGTTTAGTTTCCGGTTCAAGCTACCAATCGGAGTACGCTCTCGAGCACGAGCGGGGTTATGTCATACACCGGCTCCCATAGGGTCCTTACGGCTTTGGTCTGTCCATTCACAACAGCCGTTCCGTTTGACACGACGGCATTCCCGTTTTTAGCGTCATAGCATAAATGTAGAGCCAATCATTGCATCATCGTCTATGTAGAGGTCTCTCTCTCTGGTCCGCCTATGAGAGTTATAACCCGCAGCTCCAAACAGCCTCGCCACCTTCCCCTCGGCTCAGATGCCAGACCGAGGTAACGACGGAAAGGTGAGTGAGGGCTGTGTTAAGCTGTGCTGCTGGGTTATCGGTGGGTCACTGTGTTAAGCTGTGCTGTTGGGTTATCGGTGGGTCACTGTGTTAAGCTGTGCTGTTGGGTTATCGGTGGGTCACTTTCTAGACATAAGATACTCCACATCCAAGAGGTGTGCCACTTTGCAAGTCTCTACATTTTTAGATTTCAATGTTGGACACATCTCGCCTTGAATACTTGCTCATAGGTAGTCATCTTTGAGAGATGTGCGATTTACCACATATTCATTTCTTCTTTTGAAATGCAATTATTATTTGAGCATGTTAAAATCTGTTACTCGTATAGAGTCCTGAAGTCACTGAGGCCTAAGACCTGTATTTCTGCCTTGGTCTCTACTTTTAATTTTGAATCTTGAGTCACATAGCCATTGTATCTTGCACACCTTGGCATAAATGTATACATGTCACATACAATGTTTTATGTTTTTATCTTGATCGAGTGCGTGGCCTCTTTGTCCTGAGCGAGCGCCAGGCGAGGTGAGGTTGTTCCCCCCTACATATATGGGTGAGTGGAATATATGATATGTGGAGACATTTAGCATTACACATCAGATGCGTTTCTTTAATTTTGACACCTGCTCTGTTTTGTGTATATTTCCTTTTGTTTCCTGTTCCATAGGAGAGGTTTGGAAATTAAGATATGAGACTACTTCACAATTGGTAGGTCTACATAATCTACACTGATTATCACGTTAAGTGGTAAGTGTTGCAGTAGTGTACATCATAGGTCCTGATGAAAGCCCGTGGGGGCTGAAACATGTTGACCAACTACAATCTTTGATGAATAGTAATTCTTTATATACTATTTTACTCTGTTTTTAAATATGCCGTCTTGATGGTCGCATCTAATAAAGCTTTCTTAGACATCAAAACAGGTATTTTTACATCACCACTATATTTGTTTATACTTTTCACACTTTCTGAGCACTGCAACTTCCCCTTCAGCCTAAAAAGTCTCATCTTTTGGTTGATGGTCTGACTTGATGATCCGATACTAGCAATCCTCAAGAAATTCTCTGAGGAAGTGTCTAGCGGACACCATCTTTCCACAAAAACCCAGATGATGAAGCTCCGCCAATGGGTGGGCTGATGGGTATTCTTTCTTTATCTTTGATCTTTCATTTCTCTCTCCTCTGTAACCTCCTGGATAACCTCTTGGTATTTGTGAGTTCGGATACCACAAATAGGTACAGACCATAGTGCAAATTATAAAAGACCCTTGATATCTTTCGTGTGTTAAAATATGCCCTTCCGTTGACAATTTCTGGTCACAGATATTTTCTAAACTAAGTGAGAGTGTAGGAGAAACATTGAGTCTGGACCCACTTTTGGTCATATTGGGTTACTTCAAAAGACTCAGGAAAGATATCAGGCGTCTCATTGGGCTCGTGGCCCTCCTAACATAATGGTCCAGGGATATGCTTTTCTGCAACTCGCGAACAGAATTGTATAGCGAACTACATCCCCCTAGAAGTCGCCCTAAAAACCTCTGGATTCTATATAACACCTACGTAGAAGGCCAAAAATTAGTCTATTGCGTACTGTTCCACCTAAATGCACATGATTCTATAGAGACCAAATGTATCATTCCCTTCCATAGGCTAATGTCCTCCATAAAGCTGTCAGTAAAATTAAGATCTGTCCTTCCATGTATATTGTCACTGCTTCTTTTCTGTTAGTTGAATTTTAGTTAGTATCCTTTTATATTGAATTATGTGTTTTGTAATTTAGTTTTATTATGTCTTATTATTGATTGATTGTAATTTGCTCCTTTGTTGTCACTGGTTTTCTTTCTGGTTTGATTATAAAAATTAATAAAGACAACAATATTAAGAAGAAGGGAAGCTTGCACTGCTGCTGTCTGGCACCTCTTCTGTGAGGAAGGGAAGCTTGCATTGTTGATGCTCCAGCTGTACATAGTCTGCAAAGAAGGGAAGCATGCAAAGTTGTGTCTGGCACCTCTTCTGTGAGGAAGGGAAGCTTGCACTGCTGCTGTCTGGTACCTCTTCTGTAAGGAAGAGAAGCTTGCATTGTTGATGCTCCAGCTGTACATAGTCTGTGAGGAAGGGAAGCTTGCACTGCTGCTGTCTGGTACCTCTTCTGTAAGGAAGAGAAGCTTGCATTGTTGATGCTCCAGCTGTACATAGTCTGTGAAGAAGGGAAGCTTGCACTGCTGCTGTCTGGTATCTCTTCTGTAAGGAAGAGAAGCTAGCATTGTTGATGCTCCAGCTGTACATAGTCTATGAAGAAGGGAAGCTTGCATAGCTGCTGTCTGGTACCCCTTCTATAAGCAAGAGAAGCTAGCATTATTGATGCTCCAGCTGTACATAGTCTATAAAGAAGGGAAGCTTGCACTGCTGCTATCTGGTACCTCTTCTATAAGCAAGAGAAGCTTGCATTATTGATGCTCCAGCTGTACATAGTCTATGAAGAAGGGAAGCTTGCACAGCTGCTGTCTGGCACCTCTTCTGTGAGGAAGGGAAGCTTGCATTGTTGATGCTCCAGCTGTACATAGTCTATGAAGAAGGGAAGCTTGCATAGCTGCTGTCTAGTACCCCTTCTATAAGCAAGAGAAGCTAGCATTATTGATGCTCCAGCTGTACATAGTCTGTGAAGAAGGGAAGCTTGCACTGCTGCTATCTGGTACCTCTTCTATAAGCAAGAGAAGCTTACATTATTGATGCTCCAGCTGTACATAGTCTATGAAGAAGGGAAGCTTGCACAGCTGCTGTCTGGTATCTGTTCTGTGTGGAAGAGAAGCTTGCATTGCTGATGCTCCAGCTGTACATAGTCTATGAAGAAGGGAAGCTTGCACTGCTGCTGTCTGGCACCTCTTCTGTGAGGAAGGGAAGCTTGCATTGTTGATGCTCCAGCTGTACATTGTCTATGAAGAAGGGAAGCTTGCATAGCTGCTGTCTGGTACCCCTTCTATAAGGAAGAGAATCTAGCATTATTGATGCTCCAGCTGTACATAGTCTATAAAGAAGGGAAGCTTGCACTGCTGCTATCTGGTACCTCTTCTATAAGCAAGAGAAGCTAGCATTATTGATGCTCTAGCTGTACATAGTCTATGAAGAAGGGAAGCTTGCATAGCTTCTGTCTGGCACCTTTTCTGTGAGGAAGGGAAGCTTGCATTGTTGATGCTCCAGCTGTACATAGTCTATGAAGAAGGGAAGCTTGCATAGCTGCTGTCTGGTACCCCTTCTATAAGCAAGAGAAGCTAGCATTATTGATGCTCCAGCTGTACATAGTCTATGAAGAAGGGAGCTTGCATAGCTGCTGTCTGGTACCCCTTCCATAAGCAAGAGAAGCTTGCATTGTTGATGCTCCAGCTGTACATAGTCTATGAAGAAGGGAAGCTTGCATAGCTGCTGTCTGGTACCTCTTCCGTAAGGAAGAGAAGCGTGCATTGTTGATGCTCCAGCTGTACATAGTCTATGAAGAAGGGAAGCTTGCATAGCTGCTGTCTGGTACCTCTTCTGTAAGGAAGAGAAGCTTGCATTGTTGATGCTCCAGCTGTACATAGTCTATGAAGAAGGGAAGCTTGCACTGTTGCTGTCTGGTACCTCTTCTGTAAGGAAGAGAAGCTTGCATTGTTGATGCTCCAGCTGTAAATAGTCTATGAAGAAGGGAAGCTTGCACTGCTGCTGTCTGGTATCTCTTCTGTAAGGAAGAGAAGCTTGCATTGTTGATGCTCCAGCTGTACATAGTCTGTGAAGAAGGGAAGCTTGCATAGCTGCTGTCTGGCACCTCGTCTGTGAGGAAGGGTAGCTTGCATTGTTGATGCTCCAGCTGTACATAGTCTATGAAGAAGGGAAGCTTGCATAGCTGCTGTCTGGTACCCCTTCTATAAGCAAGAGAAGCTAGCATTATTGATGCTCCAGCTGTACATAGTCTATGAAGAAGGGAAGCTTGCATAGCTGCTGTCTGGTACCTTTTCTGTAAGGAAGAGAAGCTTGCATTGTTGATGCTCCAGCTGTACATAGTCTGTGAAGAAGGGAAGCTTGCACTGCTGCTGTCTGGTATCTCTTCTGTAAGGAAGAGAAGCTTGCAATGTTGATGCTCCAGCTGTACATAGTCTATGAAGAAGGGAAGCTTGCACTGCTGCTGTCTGGTATCTCTTCTGTAAGGAAGAGAAGCTTGCATTGTTGATGCTCCAGCTGTACATAGTCTGTGAAGAAGGGAAGCTTGCACTGCTGCTGTCTGGTACCCCTTCTATAAGGAAGAGAAGCTTGCATTGTTGATGCTCCAGATGTACATAGTCTATGAAGAAGGGAAGCTT
Organism: Lissotriton helveticus; assembly: GCF_964261635.1. Classification (NCBI taxonomy): domain Eukaryota; kingdom Metazoa; phylum Chordata; class Amphibia; order Caudata; family Salamandridae; genus Lissotriton; species Lissotriton helveticus. The sequence goes on from NC_136059.1 coordinate 94,175,993, forward strand.
GCACAGCTGCTGTCTGGTACCTCTTCTGTAAGGAAGAGAAGCTTGCATTGTTGATGCTCCAGCTGTACATAGTCTGTGAAGAAGGGAAGCTTGCACAGCTGCTGTCTGGTACCTCTTCTGTAAGGAAGAGAAGCTTGCATTGTTGACGCTCCAGCTGTACATAGTCTGTGAAGAAGGGAAGCTTGCACTGCTGCTGTCTGGTACCTCTTCTGTAAGCAAGAGAAGCTAGCATTGTTGATGCTCCAGCTGTACATAGTCTATGAAGAAGGGAAGCTTGCACAGCTGCTGTCTGGTACCCCTTCTGTAAGCAAGAGAAGCTTGCATTGTTGATGCTCCAGATGTACATAGTCTATGAAGAAGGGAAGCTTGCACAGCTGCTGTCTGGTACCTCTTCTGTAAGGAAGAGAAGCTTGCATTGTTGATGCTCCAGCTGTACATAGTCTATGAAGAAGGGAAGTTTGCACTGCTGCTGTCTGGTACCTCTTCTGTAAGGAAGAGAAGCTTGCATTGTTGATGCTCCAGCTGTACATAGTCTATGAAGAAGGGAAGCTTGCACTGCTGCTGTCTGGTATCTGTTCTGTGTGGAAGAGAAGCTTGCATTGCTGATGCTCCAGCTGTACATAGTCTATGAAGAAGGGAAGCTTGCACTGCTGCTGTCTGGTACCTCTTCTGTAAGGAAGAGAAGCTTCCATGTTGACGCTCCAGTTTTGCACAGCTTCTGTCGGGTACCTCTTTTGTGTGTGTAACAGACCTTGTGCCACTGATTTACCTATTCTTTGTGGGCAGCATGGCGAAAAGCAAAATTAAATTGTTCTATCTCTTTTGGGAAAATAAGGGTTAAACCTATTATAGTGAAGAGGACGGATTGGCCTCTCTCGTTCAGATGGCACCATAAATGGTTTTGGCGTACACAGCTGTATCAATCACCTCCTGCTCCCCTCACTCCTTGCGTGATTTTGTAGTTTCAGCAGCAGGTGCTGAAGTGTCTGAAAAGACAAAGAAAAGAAAAAAGATAACAGTGACCCGGTGCATCTCCCCCCTAGGCCAGGCTCTGCATGTGGCATTGTGACAGCGCTTGTACTGTTTACTGCTGCCCTGTGTGCTTGCTGCTGAATTGTGCCTGTTTGTTGCTGCCCTGTTTGTTTGATACTGGATTGTGTCTATTTACTGCTACCCTTTGTGCTTGGTGCTAAATCGTTTCAGTTTACTGCTGTCCTGTGTGTTTGACGCTGAATTGTGTCTGTTTGCTGCTGCCCTGTGTGCTTGGTACTGAATTGTGCCTGTTTACTGCTGCTTTGTGTGTTTGGTGCTGAATTGTATGTTTTTATTACTTTATTATGTGCTTGGTGTAGATTGTGTGTTCTTCGTGCTGCACTGTATGTGTGGTGCTTGACTGTGTGTTTGGTGATGCACTACGTACTTGGTACTTTGTAATTTTGCTATAATGCTTGTGGTTGTTGATAAACAGTTTGTGTTTTGGTTATGCAATGTATGTGATGAGTGGTGCAAAGAATATTAGGCATTTTAGTAGAATGTTATTGGTGGAAAGGCAAACTGATTGAAACACTTTAGTCAAAAAACTATTTGGCATTTTTTTTTGCATTTAACACTTTTTTGTGATAAGGCTCCAGTCTTAAAGGCCCGAGGCCAAGGCGAGGGCCTTTAAAAAGGGAGCAGAACTTTAACGCCGGTATAACCCAGCTACGGAGAGCTATAAGGCTATTAGAACATTCTGCCATGAGAAAGCAGAATGTTCTAACACATAAAACAAAGACCTCAGGGAGCCCCTCCCATCAGGCTCCCTGAGCCCACCAACATTGGAGATTTGGAGCTCCGGGAGTCTACCGACCATTAGAAGCCAGGAGCATTCCATTATTTTCACTGGAGCTCCCAACATTCCAATGTTCTAATATATATTATAGCAAGGTGCCAGCTTCAATTACTAAATTATGTAACCGCACAGTGACAAAGTATTCTAAGTCTGGAGGCAGAGTAGTAGTAATTTAGCTTGTGTTATTGTGATAAATGCACTACTGTTTTAATAGCATTTACACCATTTTTTAGTATACATTATGTTTTGGTGACGACAACAATGTGCGGTATCTAGGACAAGCACCTTGTCCATATCTTCTAAAACCGGGGTAGCATTAGTCATTTATTTTAGACCAAAAATAATGTTGGGGAACGATCAGCTACATTTCAATGTACATTTTTCACCTACCAAAGGTAGGAAGTCATGCATTAGGTATAAGTTTCAATCTAAAGGTTTCAGGCATAAAATGTTTCTTTCATGGAAACAACTCGATGCGCTCTCTGCTGTACCCGGTGTCTGGTGCCCCCTTGTGTGCTTGTTGCTGACTCATGTGCATGGCACCGTGAGTGCTTAGTGCTGTACAATGGGTGCCTACTACCATGCTGTTGGCCAACCTTCTGAGTTGCGTAATCTGTGCAAGGCTGGTCAGGGGCATCTTAAGGATGATGGGGGGCCCTGGGCCAAACGTATTTTGGGGGCCGAAACAGCTTTGAATTTATGAGCCAATCTTAGCTCTTCCGTGCCCTCTATGGCCAAATCAGTGACAGTGCACAGGCACACTCATCCACATTCTAAATGTGCGCATCTAATATTCAGGGATAGTGACTTGTATTTTCAATATTGTAACACAGCAGCAGCTCACTAATATTACTGCAAATAATCTCTGTGACCCCCTCCCATTTCTCATATTTACGGTCCTGTTTTGATCCAAAGGAAACTTTTTTATGGCTGTTACATTAAACACAAACATTTCTTTGAAAAATGTCTGCAATAGACTCTCACACATCACCCACATTAAAAATAAATTAATTAAAGGAAAACGGTATTTATAACAACCTGTTTAAGAATGATTCAAGGAAATTTGTTCAAGGCTATGCAGAACACAGGCGGCTCTGTCAGGAGGGCCCTGAAATACTGGGGCCCTTAGCCAAACCCGATTTTGCCTTAAAACGTCTCTGAGGCCGGTGTCTCCATTACCCAACAGTGTACTATGCAAACTTGTTGCCATGCTGTTTAACTTTACGGTCAAGTAGGCTTGGTGCTATACAGTGGGTGTGCCACACTGTGTGTGCTTGGTTCTGGATTCGTGTGTGCGCCCATATGCCCTGTATTGTTCAGCACCAAAAACACAAGAAAAGGAAAACCTTCATCGACAAGTCATCACCTGGAATAAACTAGCGTCCTATGCAAGATATTTGAAACTGAAACTTAATAAATACAACATGCAACTTGTCGTCGAGAGTTATATAAATATAACCAGTAGAGGGTGCCATTGGCGCATGTACGAATCTGTTTTACTTTTTGTTCATGTTCTAATGCTTGCAAATTCTGCTGAACGTATTGGGGCTGTAAGTAGATTTGAGAGAGTAGGAGAGAGCATTGAGTTTACAATTTTAAACAGAATATTTTAAATTTAGTCTCATGTAGTCATCACATTTTTTATATAGGGTTGGAGACACTTTATCTGCGGTGTGGCATAGCGCAAATAAGAGCCAAAGGGTGACTGAGTGCTTCACATATGGTCAGTTTCATAATACAAAATGTGAGATAAAAATGTAATATCGTAAAAACAAAACATATGTGCATAATAATATAGGAGTGTATGATATATGAGATAAAAAGATGAATTGTCTTGTGGGAGCTGAACCCCAATATTTTAAACAACCCAATTCCTACCACATTAATTTGGCTCCAAACTCTCCAATAGATCTTGCAGTTAGGGACTGTATAAAATATAAATATATATTTCAGAAGAATAAAACAGAATAAATGAGGAAGCACTAATAAATGAGGGGCATATTACCAACAATTAGCGATATTTATCGCTAAATGAACTTAGCGAAAAAAAATGTATCACCGCGCATCGACGGATTTTATCGCAGAGATAACGTGTTATTAGCAACATTTATCTCAAATGCGATAAAATATCCGGCGATAGCGGCTCAATGAGTGAATATCGCTGGAAATCCAGCGATATTCAGGCATCATCGCCAATACGTCTTTTTTTTTTTAAACATATTTTATTACATCCCGACACAGCAGGTGGTTTACTCAACTTCCAGCGCATAGTAAGAGTTCTAATAGCTAGTATTAACGCAAGGTCTATGAATCGGTATTGTATCTTGTGTTTGGACAAATGTTTGTGTAGACCCAAAATGCATTCTTCCACTGTGTCTTGAATCTTGTGATGTGCTGCCGTCCCAGTTATTCTTCTAATTGTGTCCCAGTATCCCCTTATTGACGGGCACGCCCACAGCATGTGTATCAAGTCCGCTCCTTCTGTCCTACACCTCGGGCATGAATGCTGCGTTTGTGGGAACCTTTTATCTAACCTACACGGGGTCAAATAAGCACGATGTAATACCATTGTTTGGATAAATTTGAATTTTGAATTTCTCGACGCTTTTCTGGGATGCTCAATTACTGCCGCCTATTCTTTATCCGTCAGGTCTCTACCTATATCCCCCACCCATACAACCTTCAGTGCATCTAAAGAGACCCGTGTGTGGGCACTGATACCAGTGTATAGCCAGCGAATCAAATGTCTACCTCTGCCTATATAGTATACCATCTTTACCAGCTCGTTGCTGGGAGGTTCCCTCCTCTGTGGTGCCCAATATTTTTTAATGTATTGAAGCAGGGCAGCGTGCGTTTGGTACAGGTGAGATGGGGCTCACGTCCCGTTAACGAAGGTGTCGTGATCGAGCAGTGTCTCATTACCAAATAGGTCTGCTACCGTGTTGATGCCTGCTTCAGACCAGGGTGCTAACTTGCGATTTGTGAGTTTGCCACTTGCTAATGGGACACCTAAGAGTGGAATGTTATCTGTGTACGCTGGGGGTGCATTCGTATATCGCAATGCTGCTTTCCAACTTTTAAGCGCAGCGTCTAGTAAGGGGGGTAAGTCTCTCTGAGGTTTATGTCCTGGCAATAACAAAGCATGTAGTGCACCACTATCAATGTCCGCTTCAGTGTACCCTATTTCCTGCAGGTTACGTCCCGACATCCAGTATGATAGTCATTGTAATTTGCAGGCGTAGTGATAGGCTCGGAAGTCTAGAACTCCCAGCCCCCCCATACGAGTACTCACTTGCAGTTTCTTCAAGCTTATACATCTTCTACCCTTACCCCATATGAGATCTATTAACAGAGTATTCAGTAATTTGAAGGTAGATTGCGGCACTATTAATGGTAGATTTGTAAAATAATACAATAAGCAGAGTTGTTTTTACCCTATGTGCCTCCAAAATCTCTTCGCTCCAGTGGCAAACATCTCCTGGAAGTGCCTGGTATTAGAAGAGCTAGACAGGGAGGAAAAGCTCTCTCCTACTATGTCCCTAGTCTCTGGAACGAGCTCCCTCTTCCTCTCAGACAGTGCTCTGAGCATCTGGGATTCAGGGAATTGCTCAAAACCCTTCTGTTTGGTATCTGTTAACTGCCAAGCACTACTACCTCGCTCCCTCTAGTCCGTTTAAGGGCAGAGATACCCATCCGGGGGTCGATTCTAGCGCTATATAAACAAATAAATAAATAAATAAATAAATAAAGCACGGTAGAACAACCATTTTCGCTATTGCTGCTCTCCCCATAACTGACAGTGGCAGTGCAGTCCAAAATGTGACACTGGATCGCAGAGCTCTAATTGTTCTGTTGAGGTTGCCATCTAGCATATCTGCATTTGTCCTGTATATCTGGATGCCAGATATTTAAACGTGGTCGGTGCTTTCTGGCGTTCAGTATCTCCAAAGTCAACTTCGGTGTCATGTTCCGTGAAGAAAAATGCATGCGATTTTGTAGTGTTTAAGGCCAGACACGACAACCTGGGTCCAGGGGCAATCGGAAATCTCATATGTAAACAATAATATCGTCAGCGATGGCCGAGAATAGATGTGTTGTGTTCCCTATCGGTATTCCCCATCTCAGGAAATCCTGTCTCATTTTTATTGCTAATGGTTCCAGTGCCAAAATAAAGATGAGAAGCGATAACGGACACCCCTGTCTGGTCCCTTTATATATCTTATATTCTTCGGATATGTGTCCTCCCGTTCTGACACGCGCTGTCGGGAATTTGTATATTAGACGCAGCCATGCTATGTACTCTTCCAGTATCCCAAATTTCAGTAGTACCTGAAACGGATGTATGTCGTTACCACGCATACTTTTTCAACGCATGCCTTTACCACGCAACTTTTACAACGCAAGTCGTTACAACGACTTGCGTTGGGGTCACTGGATAGTGAATAGTTTAATTTACTATTCCAACTCCAGTCCCCGTGGATAGTAGGGAAGGTTTTGGATAGTAAATTAAACTATTACCTATCCTAGAGCGCCCCCCAACGCAAGTCGTTGTAACGATTTGCGTTGTAAAAGTTGCGTGGTAAAGGTAGTGCGTGGTAAAAGTTGCGTTGTAAACGCTGTTTCCCCCTGAAACATGTGTTCCCAATTTATTGAGTCAAACGCCTGTCTGAGGTCTAATGAGATACAGCCCGTATGGGAGAACCGTTTAGGCGCTTCTGTCATCAAATAATGTAATTTCCTTATATTTAATGATGTGCTCCGCGCCGGCAGGATCCCGGTTTGGTCTATGTGGACCAATTTTGACAGATGAGGCATTAACCTATTGGCCAGCACTTTACTCAGTATTTTGTATTCAGTGGGCATAAACGATAGCGAGGGATAGTTTGCCATGTCCGCGTGATCTCTTCATGGTTTTCGTAGAGATATTACCAGCGCCTGCGCCTTGATGAGAGGTAAGGAACCTTCTTCCCAAACTACCTCAAACAGGTCCTTCAGTTGGGGTACTAGGGTTTCTGCATATGTGGCATAAAATTCAACGGGGAGCCCATCTATACCAGGGGTCTTATTACGTGGGAGGTCCTTGATAGCGATTTTGATCTCTTGTGGCATAATGGACCCCGCTATATCTTTTTGTGCCGATGTCGGGAGCACTGGAAATGTTAAAGAGCAAAGGAAAGCCTCCATTTGCTCTCTGGTAGCAGTGTTTGTCACACCATATAGTTTGGCATAATACTTCCTGAAGGCGTCATTGATATCCCCTTGACTAGAGACCCTTGTTCCTTCCTCTGTGCTAATTTCGCTTATCACTACCGTAGGAGGGGTATCTCGGATCAATCCAGCAAGCAGAGTACCTGCCTTATCTGCTTCTGTGTGGGCACGTCTGGTATATGCCTGATAGTCTATGTCTCTAAGTGATTACAATAGTTCAGCGTGTTTAATTCACGCTTCTTGTAACGGGCCCTTTTTTTCCCCATCAGTCGCTGCCTCCTGCTCTAACCCGCCCATTCTTTCCTCCACTTCTACAAAGGATCTATGGAGTTCCTGTCTTGCTCCCACTGTCACACTGATCGCCTTACACCTTATGACTGCCTTAAAGGCGTCCCACTCAACCAATCTACTCGTTGCCGTTTTACTGTTTTCTGCAAAGTAACAGTCTATAGTGTGTGAGAGATCATGGGTATTTTGACCCATGTAATAACTATCTCCTGTGGGTTATGATCCAAGAAAGTCTTGGTCAGGTATGTGGAGTGAAGTACTTGCATGGCTATTCTATTAGAGTAGAAATATTCTGTTGATCTTAGTGTGTAGGTCATGTACTGTCGAATAATAGGAATTCTCTTTGCCCAGGATGTCGCATCCTTCACACGTTACACAGCTCCCATCCTTCTGCCCATCTAACCAATGCTGCGGTCTGCTTAAAGACCCCAGCTCCGCGTAATGGTGGGTGTGATCTGTCTAAAGGCACATCCATTACTGTGTTACAGTCACCTCCCACTATCCACGGGCATGTATCCCATCCCGCTAGTACCCCACTCAATGTTCCCAGTACTTATCTTGATCAAAATTAGGGGCGTATACTGTACCCAGTACCACTATTTGTCCATCTAGTGCACCCTTCACAAACACATATCTACCCAGTTTGTCAGTCCTCTGCTCATGCGCCACAAAGGGCACACCATGACGTATCCAGATCGTGGTTCCCCTTGCACAGTTAGAGTCAGAGGTGGAGAAAATTTGGCCACGCCATTTCTTTCTAAGTTTCACCACCTCACTTTCCACCATATGTGACTCTTGTAGGTATACAATCTGTGCTTTACGGCGTTGTAGGTGCGCATGGATCCTATGTTGAGGTACTGGGTTTTTCAGAACCGGTACCGAACCGGTAACCCAGCGGTGTCAGGGTACACCCAGAGACCTCGAGTACTTTCCTGATTCAGACCACAGAAACTCAGAGTCTTCTAGGTGAAGTCAAGGATCGATTTTATTGGCTGCAACCAAGGTAACAGGCGTCCTAGAAGTACAACAGCACGGGATGTATATTCTCAGGAGACTGCTCAAATTCACAAAGTCAGGCTTCTCTTTTTATACGAAATATTGTGCTTTAGGCAATCATTCTTAACATTTTACTATACCATTGAAATGTTTCCACTACAAAGGAAAAGCAGAGTCATGGTGACAAGCCCACATTACAGTTCGTCCAGCCCACAACAAATCGTCCGGCAAGGCCCAGCATTTCCATCAGATACCGGTGGACCCCCAATAAAAACGGCCACCTCCCCATCATAAAGCAAGTGAGAGAGAAAAGAGCGGGGACAGGTGTGAGCAAGATTCGGCAGGGTGTGTGTGCAATGAAAAGGGTTTATGGCCCGTTGTGCCTTGATGCTATCTCGTTCGGCCACTGGGAGAGGAACTGACCAAACAGGTTTGGCCTCGGGCAATGGTTCCAACTTGCCCAGGTCAAAGAAAAGTCAATTAAGGTGTACGTGTCCTTTGGAATCGGATTTGGCTTAATTCGCTGCCTATGTGAGGGCAACTCACAAAATGGCTGCCATACACAAAATGGAAGCCAAGGGTTCAGAACGAGAATGACGATTTCGAGGTGAAATCGTCACTCGAATATGACGAAAATGCTTGTACATAGTGTACTAGCCATTCTCGGTCTTTTGATACCAAATTCGTCATGTTACGACAAAGTTTAACTCTCGAGTCCAGAATTATTACACGAGTCCAGAATATTCAGAACCACAAACCCTCCTTTTGCCCTTACATAGGCAATTTAACCTAATCTCATGCTAATCTGAGTCCAGGTCTATATTCCTAAAGTCATTGAGATGTTGCTGTAGCATCATCCTAGTACTTAGCTCGTCTCTTGATATAGGTTTCCTTACACATGATGTAGCACAAAGGCCACATATTGCAGGAGCACACTGTACGCACAGACAGAACAGGAAAAGAATAGCTAAGACCATCCCAATGACCATCAGAATTTTCCATCCCCAGCCGGATATCAGTTCCCAGAACCATCCCATTAACGACCAATCTCCTTTATCCACAGGAATAGATTCGGAAATCTTATGCAGTTTGGAGATGGCCTGGTACACTGTTGGAGCGTTATCTGGGATGAAAACACAGCAACTCGATTGGATCAATTTACATACCCCACCTCGGTCTGCAAGTATGACATTTAAAGCGACCCTGTTCTGAAGGGTCATAAGACGATCCGACTGGAGCTCAGCAGTCAAGTTACTAAGGGCACCAGCAGTTTCAACTACGGTGGATTCAACTACCCTTGTCAATTGCCTTATGTTCCCGCTGTTAACCATGGGTCCCCAGAACGGCAGAAAACCCTTTACGAAGTCCCCAAATTCTTGACCTGCAGTGTCTTCTTTACTCAAGACACCTCTAACTATCCTTGTCTTGTGGTAATCTGCCGCTGCTGTGTAGGTGAGAGGCAACAGGAACGAAACATAACATGTGCCAGAGAAGTCAGGGGGCAACCATGTATAGGCTCTATCATGGCAGATGAAATAGGTACCCTTAGCTGCTAAAAACGAAGGGGAAGTCTGGGCTGCAAAAACATACGTTTTAGTGCAGATACTCTTCCCTTACTGAGCTCTGGGATTCTTGCCAGTACCTTGCAGACACAGGTGACCCTGATGGGGTACAATCCAAATCGGGAAGATCTCTTAGCTTGCTGTTTCTCACTCAGAGTAGCTCCATATCCAGTTACGTTCCATCCTATGTATACTAGTGTCTCATCTCTCGGGATAGTCTCATAAGAAATATCTTCCTTAATCATGTCGACTATACCCTTAACTAGAGCACTATTCTTAGGATTGTCTGTTATAGAACGTAGGGGGTAGATTTCATGTGCATATATGAACATTGTTCTGTATGCCCACACAGAACCGTTGTGGCTGAAAGGCAGGACCAGATAAGGGATACCTTTATCCGTTGTGTGAGGCATTAGCCCACACACCCAACAGTTAGTTGTGTTCATTACAAGTTGGTGTTGGTGCAAGAGCTGAACAAAGGAGTTATTAATGAACTCTAATCTCCTAGCTGATTCGTGTTCAGGAAGGGGCTGAAAAGAGTGAGAGGAAACAGTAGAAAGAGGAGGTGTAGGCGATGTAGTGGGTGCGAATGTTACTCGAAAAGAGAATAAAACATAACTTATTAAAAATATCATCACACTGAATAACATAGAAATGCACACTATCAAAAAGCTTTTCTTTGTCATTATTTTACAAATCTTGGCTTTGAAGTTCATCGGTTTGGCAGGTCTCTCCATCTCGAAAAACTCCATCCTCTCTAAAGTGCTGCCCGCGATGGGAGGTTGATTCTGCTAAGGAATGCTTCTGTCAGTCTAGGGCAACTCCCTTGGACCAACCAGAACTGCCGACCTAACGTCGTCAGCTGCACCCCAAAGACTTTGGGCAATCGCGGCCCTAGCAGCGGAACCCGGATGGCGGTTCAAAAAACAAAAATAAGCTAGTTTCTCAGATGGGAGAGCTGCACTTTCAAAAATAGTACTTGGAGGGAAAAAAAAGATTTTTATTTGTCCATAGGTCTTGGCCTCAAATTATAGCGCTTTTTTCCAAATACTGTCTGATCCTGAAACAGGAGTTCAGGCTCTGTAGTGTTCAATCGCTTTGATGGTGATACTGCTGGTTGCAAAATGTCATCACTTTCTTGTTCAGTCAGTGTTCCTTTTACACGTGCATCACTGAAAAGCAGAAAACGAGGCACGGTTTCAGTCTCTGAGTCGCCGACACCCTTCTGGACCCACTTGTCATACGGCAGAGGCAGAGGGATCCGCTTGCAGTGGATCCCGTGGATCCAGTTTTTCTTCCCCTCCACTCGAACAGCTGATCTTGTGGAAAGAAGGACGAGGTGCGGTCCGGTCCACCTGGGCTGGTCGTTCTTGGTTCGCTGGAAGTTCTTGACCAGCACCCAGGATCCCGGGTCGATCTGATGTCCTGGAGCTTCAGAGACTTGAGGCAGTGTATCATGCACCTGTTGGTGTAAAACACGCAATTTAGCCGTCAATTCGTACAGATAATCAAGCAAAACAGGGTGTTCAATTTCGCTGAACTTTGTGGGTCTTGGCACTCCCCATATGTTAGCCGGGCGGCCGAAAACTATTTCATAGGGACTAAGTTTTACTCGCGAATGCACAGTCATTCTGGTGGATAGGAGTGCTAAGGGTAGAGCGTCAGGCCATTTAAGACCTGTGCTCGCTTGAATTTTGGCCAATTTTAACTTAAGTGTGCCATTGTAATATTCTACTAGTCCAGCTGATTGGGGGTGATTTGCAGCGTGGAACTTCTGCTGAATGCCTAGCCCTTCACATACTTTCTTCATCACACAACCCACAAATTCACTTCCATTGTCGCTCCAGACCATTCTAGGCATTCCAAATCTGGGGAAGAACTCTTTCACAAGGGCTTTAGCTGTGGACAAGGCAGTGTTGTCTTTTAGGGGGTAGGCTTCCACCCATCTTGAGAAGGCACAAACAACAACGAGTACGTATTTTAAATTGTTGCACCTCTCCATGTGGATGAAATCTAGCTGCAAAACCTCAAACGGATACGTAGCAGGTGCAAAATGACCAGCTGGAGTTGGGGTTCCCCTACCAGGATTGTGTTTCAGACACACCATGCAATTCTTGACGACATTCTCTGCACACTTGGGAATTCCTGCATTTTGCCATACCGGAGCCAACAACTTGCAAATCCCTTTCACGCTGATGTGAGCCATTCCATGAGCCATTGTAACCACTGCAAGCACGTACGCATCGGGTAACAACCATCTCTGATGCTCTGACAATTCAACCCAACAACCATTTGCATCCATCCTACCCGTACTTTCTCTCCACATGTTCAACTCTTTCTCTGTAGCCTCAGCTTGAATAGACTTTACACTCTCTATCGTGTCTTCACACATTCCAACATCACCAATCCATCTTGCAGGGCCTGCAACATACATTCGGCTCATCACATTCCTTGCAGTCTCTTTCGCGATTTCGTCAGCAAATGCATTTCCACGACCAACATCATCGGTCACCTTCTTGTGAGCACTACATTTCACAATCGCCACTTGCAGAGGCAAGGTCAGTGATTCAAGAAGCTCATTCACCAACTGACCATGCTGAATCTTAGCTCCATGCGAAGTCAGGAACCCACGTTCTTTCCACAATCGTCCAAAACTGTGAGCCACTCCAAATGCATACTGGCTGTCGGTGTAGACAGTCACTTTCATTCCCTTTGACAATACACATGCTCTTGTAAGTGCAATCAATTCTGCTGCTTGAGCTGAATTATGTGGGATACATGCAGTTTCAACAATTGTATGCAAAGTCGTGACAGCATATGCTGCAGTCGTGTCACCATTCGGGAGCTTGAAACATGAACCATCCACCCACAATTCACATTCAGCAAGAGGAGTGTCCTGGAGGTCTATTCTCCCTTTCGTTTCTTCTTCTGTTCTAAGGAAACAATCATGCTGTTCTGAAGCATCTAATTCCTCTACAACTGGCAACAACGTAGCTGGATTGAGAGAGTTGCATCTTTTTATATGCACATGACTCGCTAACAATGTCAATTCGTAACCTGACAATCGAGCACTAGTTAAGTGCTGTGTCTTGGTTCTGTTTAACAACGTCTCTACTGCATGTGGAACCATCACGACTAGCATGTTATTCATCACTAGACCAGCAGACTGTCGAATAGAAACAGCTGCTGCTGCTGTAGCTCTTAAACAACTTGGCAATGCTTTAGCTACTGGGTCCAAAGTCGACGAAAAATATGCACATGGACGCTGCTTGTCTCCAAATAACTGGGTCAACACGGACAATGCACAACCCTCTTTCTCATGGACATACAATGTAAAGGGCTTACTGTAGTTGGGGGTACCCAACACAGGAGCCGAACATAATGCTGTGCGCAATTCAGAAAAACTTTTCTGACACTCTTCAGACCAAGGAACGGGATTGGGTGTATCTTTACACGTTAATGCCACCAAAGGTTTGGCTAATAACGAAAAATTTGGAATCCACTGTCTACAGTACGATGTAATACCCAAGAAAGCACGCACTTCTCTCTGTGTTCTTGGCACATTCAATTTTGCTATTGCCTGAATTCTTTCTGGGGTCAGTTTCCTTCCCTCCTTCGATAAGAGATGACCTAAGTAGGTCACTTCTTGTCGACAATATTGCAATTTGGAAAGTGACACCTTATGATGCAAATCACACAAATGACGCAACAATGACAACGTGGCTTTCTTACATTTTTCCTCAGTATCTGCAGCCATAAGCAAATCATCAACGTACTGTACAAGAGTAGCACCTTCAGGTAAAACAATCGTATCAAGCTGTGTCTTTAAAGCTTGACTATATATTGATGGACTTTCACAGTAGCCCTGTGCAGCTCTTTTAAAGCGGAAGCTTCGTCCTCCTAAACTGAAGCCGAAAATATCCCTGCTCTCCTCAGCAATCGGGATGCTGAAGAAAGCATTCTTCAAGTCAATCACCGAAAACCATGTTGCAGAAGCTGGAATCATAGTCAATAGGGCAGTAATGTCAGGGACAACTGGAAATTGTGGCACAACGATCTTATTGACCTCTCTAAGATCAATCACAAATCTGTAAACAGGTGGCTGGGAAGGATCAGTTCGTTTCAAAACAGGCAGAACAGGACTATTGCAAACGTTGCCTCTAGTCTCTTCAATCACATCTTTTTCAATCAGATCGTAAACGATCGCTAACAATGCTTTTTCACCTTCACTAGAGATTTTGTATTGGGGAATTTGTGGCATTTTAACATTGGCTTTCAATGTTACAACATATGGTGGTATTTCTAAAAGACCCACATCATTAGGACCAGTAGCCCAAAGAATATCAGGAAGAAACGACAATTCTGTCGGAAGTTTATCCCTTGACAAATACATTGAGGAAACCACTTTCTTACCCAGTGTGAGTTGTACTCCTGAAGGAGAACAGTACAAAGTCGCATACAATCTTTTTAACAGGTCCAATCCCAACAAGTTTTCACCACAACCTGTTGTCAGAATAAGGGGTGCTTCTAATTCACAAGGACCAACAGAAAGAGACAAAGGGTCAGAAATCGGATTTCTAACCGGGGCGCCAGAAAAACCTACAGAAACATTCATTTCGCCAGACAAAGGTGCGCCAGGGAGTTTGGAGTGCATAATAGAACTCTTTGTAGCACCAGTACCCAACAGAAAAGGCTCTGATACACCTGATGTAATCACCTGAACGTATGGTCCACTCTGATCTACTGGAACTGAAACAACTCCCTCTCTATGTCTATGGCTGTCCTAGCAATCATTACCTTCCCAATGCTCATCTTCTGTATAGTAATCATCAGCATAGTACTGAGCTGTCCTACCAGATGCATTATTCTGTTGATCGAACCTATTCATAGAATTTTGAGGTGGAAGGGGACGTGCGTTCTGGGGGACGTTTCCACGTCCTCTACCTCTAGGCGCTTGCTGAACACCTCTACCTCTTGTGTTTGACACACCATTTGCACTCTGTAACAGAATAGGGCAACTATACTTAAAATGACCCTCTTCCTTGCAATATGAACACTGGTTGGGACCTACAGGGACACGTGGCTGAGTATACTCGACTCTTTGCGAGTTCCTCTGATACTGTTGAGGCTGTTGATAATTATTCTGATAATTACTCTGACCACCATTATTCTGGCCACCACCACCACGTGGCGGATATGCTTGCTGTAACAAAACCTTAGTTTTCAACTCTTTAGTTTTCTTTTCTGCTCTATCTTTCTCGTCTTTGTCTCGATTTTCGTAGTATTGTGCAGTAGCCAATATCTGTGCTGAAGAGGAAACTGCCCAAGAACTCTCTGAATCCTTCAACTTCTTACACAACTCTGGAAGCAGATTGTGCACGAATTTATCGACGAACAATCGCTGACCACCTTCTGAGCTCATATCTTGACCACTGTGGTCGACAAATGTTTCTTCAAACCTGGTGAAGAAATCTGACACCGTTTCATCTTTCTTCTGCTTACACGCAGACAACTTATCCCAATTTACACGCATCGCAGGCATTATCGTTTTCATATAATCAATGATTCTACCAGGGAGTTCTGCTACTAAAGGCTCAGGTTTAGCACCACCAACCTGTCGGGCATCTGCAGCAGTAATATTAGCCCATGAGTCACCTAATTCCTGATCATGATCTGCATGACGAATCTTTCCCCATAAAGGCTGTGGAAAAACGTTCCCAAACAACATGTCTATGTCTGCTAAATTCATGATACATGACCCAGCAGTCTGTGACAACTCTTTGTAATACCCTGCAGGATTTTTACGGGGATCAGGCAGTGTCTGTTTAAGGGCTAAAACTTCAGCTCGCTTCCAAGGGACATGTACCCACACACGCTGAAAGTGTGCTGGTATGGCTGGGGGGTTATTGTTATGACCAGCTGCTACTTCTTCCTTCCATACCGGAGGAACTTCTCTCATGGGGTACTGTCGCGCCTTTTTCCTACCGGATGCGTCATGCTCAAATAGTGATCGAGAAGTGCCCCCCTTACTCCGATACGACAACAATGTCTCAACCGCTTTCTCGACATCGGGACCTACGATCATGCCCTCTGCGAAGTCGAACCGCACACGACACAACTCGGGCGGGTTGTATTCCAGATCATTGTCTTCCAAATCTTCACAGAGAAAAACACACATTTGTTCAAAAACATATCTCTGCTTCGGTGCTTCCCATTGACGGAAGACTTCCATGACAGACTCTACATCATACCTTACAGCGTCGATAACCCATTTATGCGCTAAACGATTCAGTAAATCTCTCTCTCGATAGTCAGGCAGTTGACTCCGCAACTGTCTTCGTTCCGTGTGAGGGGTCGTATTAGGCGACCCGAAGAAAGGTGAGAAAAGATTAGTAACAGTGTTGGTCATTCTCTGTCGAACGGAAGGGGAAACTGACGGAAGAACGGGTGGAAAAACAGGGTGAGATAAGGCAGGAGCAGAGGCAATAGCAGAGGGAGCATTAGCAGAAATAGAAGGTGCACTAGGCAAAGTCGTAGAAAGCACAGGTGAAGCAGATGGGATCGGTGGGCCTTGAGGAGGCTGTACCGAAGGAGCAGGAGCCAGCTGAAGAACAGCTGGTGGGCGCTGTGGAGGAGCAGGAGGCAATGCAACCACGGGTTGCGCAGCTAAAGGTTGCGGAGGTGCCGTAGCGTTTTGCGCATAGGGGGGTGGCGAACTTAACAAATGCGACATTAGGGAATCTTTCTCAAGTTCTTTTGCTGCATCTTGCTGAAGAGGCGGCAAAACTGGATAGCATTTATCTATTACCATTTTACGTTGCCTGTGCAACTGCTAACTCATCTGTTCTTCTTCATTGTCTTTAAACTGCATAGCAGCTTGCATTATCGAAATACCCCTTTCTCTCTTATTTTTCTTTGCTAATTTAATTTCCTTCTGTTTGGCCTCCTTACGCCATAGGCGGAAAGAGTCAAACATCGCCGGCCGGGCTTTCTTCTTAAAAAGTTTAACTTCGAGATTGTCTAAGATTTCCGTGTCAAAGCTACCATATTGGGGCCATTTTAAAACACCATCTTTTCTGGTGTATTTGATCCACACTTCATTATATGTGATGGGGCCTACTCCATGTTTCACATACAATTCATAAGTTGGAGTTCCAACCGGAGGAACCGGACACGAGTCCTCCAATCGGGAATCCCTATTATTACAACCAAGACAAAACAAATTTCCAAATCTGCTAAGACCAGGCATCTTCGCTCTCTAGTCTAGCTCCAAACTTCAAAGGATTATCGATTACGATATTTCTCGTGAAAACACGAGTCCTTCGGTTTTGGCACTCGCAAGTTCCAAATTAAAGATCCCAAAGGGATACCCAAAACTAAGAACCAACTAAGGACTGGGAGACGCTCCACTTATACTTAACTGAGATATCGATGACGTCACCAGAAGACTCGTCTTAGCGTTTCGCTCTACCAAACTTCAAGGGTCCAAATCAGGGCGATAGCCAGGGCAGCAGTCCTTTGTAGCCGTCGGGAAGCGGGGAACCTCGCAGCAAAGACTTTCGGACCACGTCGACATGCAGGGGTTGTTGAAGTGGTTGGTCTTCCTCCAGAATTTTCACACGAAGCTCCTCACGAACCTCTGGATGGACCGGTACCGCTGGTATCGCGCCCAGTTGGGCGCCAACTGAGGTACTGGGTTTTTCAGAACCGGTACCGAACCGGTAACCCAGCGGTGTCAGGGTACACCCAGAGACCTCGAGTACTTTCCTGATTCAGACCACAGAAACTCAGAGTCTTCTAGGTGAAGTCAAGGATCGATTTTATTGGCTGCAACCAAGGTAACAGGCGTCCTAGAAGTACAACAGCACGGGATGTATATTCTCAGGAGACTGCTCAAATTCACAAAGTCAGGCTTCTCTTTTTATACGAAATATTGTGCTTTAGGCAAACATTCCTAACATTTTACTATACCATTGAAATGTTTCCACTACAAAGGAAAAGCAGAGTCATGGTGACAAGCCCACATTACAGTTCGTCCAGCCCACAACAAATCATCCGGCAAGGCCCAGCATTTCCATCAGATACCGGTGGACCCCCAATAAAAACGGGCACCTCCCCATCATAAAGCAAGTGAGAGAGAAAAGAGCGGGGACAGGTGTGAGCAAGATTCGGCAGGGTGTGTGTGCGATGAAAAGGGTTTATGGCCCGTTGTGCCTTGATGCTATCTCGTTCGGCCACTGGGAGAGGAACTGACCAAACAGGTTTGGCCTCGGGCAATGGTTCCAACTTGCCCAGGTCAAAGAAAAGTCAATTAAGGTGTACGTGTCCTTTGGAATCGGATTTGGCTTAATTCGCTGCCTATGTGAGGGCAACTCACAAAATGGCTGCCATACACAAAATGGAAGCCACGGGTTCAGAACGAGAATGACGATTTCGAGGTGAAATCGTCACTCGAATATGACGAAAATGCTTGTACATAGTGTACTAGCCATTCTCGGTCTTTTGATACCAAATTCGTCATGTTACGACGAAGTTTAATTCTCGAGTCCAGAATTATTACACGAGTCCAGAATTTTCAGAACCACAATGTCGTTTGTGTGTTGTGCCCATACCTCGTATGTTCCATGTTATAATGGTGTATTTTCCCAACGTATGCATTGTACTAAGTGTTTTTTCCAGTTGTAAGGTTTCATGGTTCCCCAGAAATCCCGTGCATCTACACATACCGGATTACTGTGACCGTCCCACCCCCCAACACTTCCAATACTTGGTCTGGTCTTCAAACTATACCAGACCATAAAACAGAACTGAACCAATAAAAACATAATAGTCATGAAAAGAGCCTTTGCCATATGGGAGGTTGCGCCTGCGCTCTGCATGCAGGTTTATGCAACTTCAAGCTACAACTCTTAAGCATCTACAGTACCTAGGGCCTAATAATGTTTTGCCTTCTGCAGGAAATCTGACAGTGTCATGAGGGAGGTAAAAATGGTTACATATTTCAGTTGCACAAGAAAAAACGGTACTTGCACGAGTCCATCAACCAAATAGGTCTGTGATCATCTGCGGGGTGGCTGAGGGGAACAGGGCCATACCGCTTTGGAGTCCGATCCATGTGTCACCTCGTCTTCTGAGGAGGTCTGAATGTCTATTCGTGGGGCATTCGTGAAAGTAGCCGTTGCGATGATCGATTGCGTCTTGTTTTGCCGTACCTGTTGCGAGGTGATATATGCATGTCCAGTGGTCCGTCGCGATCTTCCGCCTCTGCGACCCGTACAGGTGCCAACGAGAGATCGATTCCTTTCTTCAATTTGTGTGGCAATCTCCGCAGCGTTGGTTAATTCCATTACTCCAAGCTAGTCCTCAACTTCCCCAGGACTTTCGAAAAAATAAGCTTTCTGGTCGTGCATTATTTTTAATCTCGCCGGAAAGAGTAGTGCGTATTTTAGATTTAAGTCCCTGAGCCGCCGTTTTACCGCCATAAAGGAAGATCACTGCCTCTGAACCATCATCGAGTAATCCGGATACAAGGAGATCGCCAATAGGGTCTTGACCTGAATATCCACCTCCCATTGGATATACAGGTTAAGAAGTGGTCTGACCAGGCGTTAGGTTTTGGCGATATTCGCACTTAGCGCAAATTATTTTATCGCTTCGCCTGAGTTGATAATAGGCGATAGCAATGTTAGCGACTGCTTTCAGTCGCTAACACTTTGGGTAGGCTCACTTTGCATGTCATTAGCGATAAATATCGCTGACATGCAAAGCGGGCCCTAAACTAGTCGCTATTGCCTACAAGCTGTCACTAACTGTTGTTGTTAGCGACAACTTGCTAATAGGGCGATAAAATTATCGCCGCTTTCGCGAGACAAAGTCCCGCTAAAGCGGCGATAATGCCCTTGATAATATGCCCCTGAGTTAGAGATCAAACATGAGGCAAAACTAGATTTATTACAGAATTTTAGTAAATGTGGTACAGAGAAAAATGCATGAGAATGCCATGAAGGCTCAATTATAGAAACACAGAATTATACAACTTTGCCCAATTTAGTCAGGTCCAGCAAAAAAAAACAAGAGTCATGCGGCCACATGCATCATTGTAGGATTTTGCAATTCCTAAATTGCGAAAATTAAGGAATCGCAATTTAGGAATTGCAAAATCCTATGCATCAAGAAATCTTAAAGGTTTTTAGGATTTCTTAATTTTCGGTATTTGCGATTCCTTAATTGCGAATCGCAATTAAGGAATGGCATTACATTGATTCCTATGGGCCTAGAGGCCCATAGGAATCAATGGAAAGGCATTAGCTTTTTGCGAATTAGATTTTGCGAATGACAATTTGTTGATGCATTGCAAGGGTGCTGAGGGGGGTCCAAAGGACCCCCCCGCTGCACCCTTGAAATGTTTTTTAGTGCAAGTTTCACACACACATGTCCAAAGGACATGTGTGTGTGTAACATGTCACTTTCAAAAATGCATTTTTTAGCTTTTTTGCAAAATTTCGCAAAGTAACACGAGGGTCAACCTCGTGTTAATTTGCACTACCTATTTCCTAATTCGCATTTTTTTTAAAAATCATGCATTGCATCTAAGGAATCGCACAAATGCGATTCCTTAAATGCAATCGCATTTTTAAGAATTGCAAAAAATAGCGAGTTTTCCAAAATTATTTCATGCATCCCAAAAAGTGATTTTGGAATCGCAAACGGACGATTTTTCCGATTCGCACCGTTTGCGACTCCAAAACCACTTGATGCATGTGGGTGAAAAACTCTAACAAGCATTTGCAATGCAATAGGTCTCGCATTAGTAAAGTTAGAGCAATTGGCATTGTAAATGATGAATGTTTTATTTATGTTTTTTTTTAAAATACTTAAAGTAATAGCTGTGTTATTTACAATGGCAACTTTTGTAAATAAAATATGCATATTGAAGTTGTTGTCTAGTTTGTGAATTTTTGCAAAGGGTGTCTTGCAATTATTAGTAGTTATGAAAAGGCTGACATAAAAATGTATGTGTAAGAAGTGTTATTTATTGTGTACAGGCAAAGTAGAATAGGAAACATGTTTTGAATTTGTTATTGTTGATAAGAAGGCTAATGCTGTACATGGCTGAAAGTTAATTAAAGTTAGCAAGTATTTTTATAACAGTCAAAGAAAGGAACAAGGCTTATGTTTTTTTGGAAATATAAGGCAAAATCAATGATAGTTTAACAACTTTTTTATTTGTAAGTGTATGTACAGTAATAGAATATATTTTGTTCAGCATATGTTACATTTGTATATATAAGCATTGGAATTATTCCTGTTACAACATTATACATTTAAATGAAGTAAGGAAATCTATATATACGTAGTTCTGTTGAATTGGCATTATTGTGCAATTTTTAAAGTTACAAACAATGTTAATGCACTTTTGCTAAATACTAATGTTTAGTTGTTCAATATTTGTTGAGAAGTAGGATGCATATGGTAAGGAAGTTATAATTGTTTGGAACAAATATGGAAGAAAAATGTATATGATATAAGGCAATACATTTTTAGTTTTACATAAAACATGGCAATTATTTTTGGTAATATACTTTTTGTTAAGCATGTCCAAAATTTGAATAAATTGTAACAGAAATACTTGTATAAAAGTAGACAATGCAAATAAAGTAATGTATAGTAAAACATAAACAATTGTGCATAAACATTATGATATAAAACGTGCAGATGCAAAGCAGTATCTGAAAATGCAATAAAATAATTTTTTTCTTTTGTTTTTGTAAACACAGTTTGTAGTGCAGTAAAAAAAATGTTTTAATGCCATTACAGTTGCTTAATTATATCTGTAATGCATCCATTACAAAATAATACATTCAATGATATAGGTAAATTTGGCATTAATGCTTTTTCGAAGTCTTCAGTATCTGTTTCAATACCTAAAAATTCCATTAAAGTTGTATTGTTTACATCTATTGATTGGATATGGTCACTTCCTTCTATTTGCACTGCCATTGTGCTTTTTTCTTCATGTGTTTTTTCAAGTCCAAATAATGTGACATTAATGTCTTCGATAGGTGGTTGTTTTTCCTGTAGAGAGAGTGTTTTAATACAATTTTTTTTTTTTTTTTGCAGTATAATAGCTGTTTAAATAATTTTTACTTACTTGTATTGTAGTATGTCTAGTTGTGTTTAATATTTTTTCTCCATTGAACTCGTGTACAGACAAGTGTGTTAACTGTACGTATCTTCCTATGTCCGTAGTAAAGTCAGTCGCTTCTCTCCAGAGACTAATTTTGACTGAGTCTGTAGTATCATTAATTGTAATGCTTCTGATCTTTGTGTCTTGTCCATTCACAAAGATAGTTTTTGTATCTTCTACCTGCAGTATGTAAAATAATAATTTGTTTCTGTGTTTTATATATTTACATTAAGGTAATATTAATATGTGTAGTACATTTGGCTTAATATTTATATTGCTTATGTTGTTAGGAAGCATACAAAAGAAATTAGTATAATTTCTCTACATATTATGTAAAGTATACAATAGTGAATTAAATACATATAAGGCCTATAAATTACATAACATTGCTTTATGTATGTTGTTGTTCAATAAAATAAATGCAGTTCACATGTGTTTGTCATCTTTTTGTTTTTTTTGTCCAAATAGTGTTATATAGAAATCTTTTACTTACTTGTTATTGTTGCATAATTGGCAAAGGGGCATAGTTTATACAAAGTAACTTGCTTTTAAGGGGTGTGAGTTTCAGGCATATAGAGTACAGCAGGCACATACAAATCATTGCGAGTTTAGTAACACATAAATTTGCTGCATATAGAGTAACTTGCTGTTATTTTGATGCATTTATGGAAGTAAGTGATAGTGATGGTGGGCATATTAAGAGAGTGGTGTAGTTATAGTAATTACTTGTTGCAATTAGCTTAGTACAATGTGTTTCTTTGTACAAGTAGCTGTTTTAAACAAGTAATTGTCAGGGTAGTGACATGCTGCTGACAGGCTTATGGAGTTGGAGTATGCAGTAACATGTTAACATGCAGGTGTAAATGGAGAAGGCAGTAATAGGGTGACATAATTGTGGGGCTCTAGAAAAGTGGTGACATGCTGACTGAATTGTGGGTATGGATAAGGACAGTGACATGCTGTTAGTTTGAGAAGTTGGAGAAGGGCAGTGATATGCTGAGAGGCTGTTGGAGTTGGATAATGCCGTTACATGATGAGGAGAGTGTTGGCTGGAGAAGGAAGTGACATGCTGACATGCTGGTTGGACCTAAGAAGGTAGTGACATGCTGAGATGTTGATAATGACGGAGAAGGGTAGTGATATGCTGACGGGCTGGTAGTACTAGAGAAGGGGTAATGATATGCTGATAGTGATAGGCTGTTGGTAGTAGAGAAGGCAGTGATATAGTGACAGGCTGGTAAAATATAAATGAAAATAGTAAAATATAGAAAAGTTTTTACTTACGTTGTATTGGTAATTAATAGCTTGTTTTTTGTAATTGGGTAGCATTTACTTGTTGCAATTAACATTGTACAATGTTATTTTGTTGTACAAATACTTGTTTGAAACAAGAGAATGCTTTATTAGTGACTATTATTAAGCTTTTCTTGATAGAAGTATATAGAAAGGTTTTTACTTACGTTGTATTGGTAATTAATAGTTGCTCTTTTTATGTTGTAGGCTGTTTCAATATCTAAACACATTTTTCCTTTGAATTTTCATTTAACATTTTAAAATAGTCCCTTGAAAATCATTACTGGTATATTGTAAGTTATGTTTTTACATGTTATTACAATCATTTGTAAGTCTATATCAATGGATACACTTTGTTATAGTTACACAGTTGTAAAATTGAGCAGCACATAAAAGTAATTAATTGGTAGTACATCAAGAAGTGATAAAATGCAACTTACCTTTGTTATCGTCCCTGAGACACTCATAACTGTCTTTACAGCAGCTCCATGGACAGTCTTTATGGGAGATACAGGTGGTGCCAGTGGCTGTAGAATTTGTTCAGCTTCCTGAATTATACCTGCGTAAATTGTAAGTGGTGGAATTTTTGCAATTTTTGTTTGCTTTGTTATCAACAATACACCATTCTTGTACAAATAATTACGTATCATTATTCCATGTTGTTCTTTTGTTTGCATATAGTATTCTTCATCATAACATGTTGCTTTTATAGTACCAGTTTCATCTGCTAAAGCCATGTGGTACAAAACTCTATTTTCTTGCTTTGCATTGCGATAATAAGTCTTTGTTGAACATTTAAATGATGTTGACACGTAGTGCTTTTTGATATGGCTTTGTATCGGCTTGATTGCTGTTTTTCAATTCTTCAATGGAAATCATCTGTAAAACATAATGCAGTTATTAAGTATATTGTAATCAATAATGGTAAAAACATTACTTTGCATTACAAAAGTTTAATGCATTTTTTTAAATAGCTATCCATATTGGTTTGTGATCACTGTAATATGATTCTAATGTGCCATAATTGGTATGATCTGCATTTGTAAAAATGTGGTCTAGTAAAGAGTTGTAATCTGTTGTAGGTGTGTTTATTTTTTGTTTGCAATTAAAATGTATTTGCATGTAAGTTATTAGGAATTTGCTATTGTGTGTTGCTTGTTGTATATCAGTATTAAAATCACCCATGATGATATATTTATGATGTGGATATGCATTCAATATCATACTCAAAATTGTTAACAATGTTTGTATTGCAACTTTAGGTTGCTTGTATATAATTACTATTAGGTATTGTATGTTGTTGATTTCTTGTATGAAATGTACAATGTCAATTTGTTGTTCAGTTGTGAATATTGGATGTATTACATGATGTTTTTTGTAATATATAGGTATTCCATGTTTTGTATGTTTGTTATAAAATTGGTCAAATATTATACAATTGTAATGATCAATATTGTATGTTTCAGGAGGTGCTTTGTATGTAATGTTTATTTCAGTTAGACATAGTATGTCAGCATTTAAGATATTAGTATCAGCTTGCATTGCTTTAAAATGTTTTTGCAGTGATCTTATGTTATGTACTATAAGTGTAAAATTTGATGTATTTGTGGTATAGATATTTGTAATAACATATATGTGCTTAAGCGAAACATTTCTTCATGGACTTTAATGTGTGTTAAAATTTTGCTTTCATTAAAGTTTTTAAGGTATATGTTTTTTAAAGACTTTGCTCTGCTGATTGCTACATAATGTAAATGATGTGTTTTGCTGTTATTAAAATGTATATATAATGGTTCTATTGTTGCACCTTGCGTTCTGTGTATAGTGCGTGCAGATGATTGTCGTAATGGAAATTGTTTTCGTATTATTGTTATGAACTTCTTACTGTATTGGAAATGTCGAGAAATTGGTAGTATAGGTGTCCAAGTATGAGAAATATTTGCATTGTATAGGTGTTTGTTTTGTTGTCTTGTTTGTTTGCCTATTTTGTCATTGTCAAATTGTACCCAAACAATAATTGGAATGTTATTTGTAGTATCTACATATTCAACTATACCTGTTGCACCATTAGTTAAACCGTCATTTACATTAATATTAGAAGTTAGATCATAACGTAATTTAATGGCAATATTTAATATTTTTGGCAAGCCCATTGTTTGTGTTGCGTTTGTAGGTAATTTTTGTAATATTGTTTCTTTTACTTCTGCAGTGAAGTCTCCTGCTACTGTATCTATAGCTACTGTAGTATACATTGTGTAGTTTTTTATGTGTTGCATCAAAACATTGTTATTTATTTCATTTACTTCGTTGTTAGTAGCCATTATATATGGTATAGATTCTATTAATGTTGAGTCTGGTTCTATTTCGCGAGATTTTAAAGTTTGAATATCATTGCTTGTTTACTCACCTATTCTTAGTCTATTAAGCATTTCTGCGAATGGTAAATCATTAATTTGTCTCATAATTTTGGTGAGTTCATATAATTGAAAAAATGTTTGCCATAAGTTTGTAGTTAATGGTCCATACAAATGCTTAGAGTTTTCAAATATATATGTATCAAACACTGGTTTCAATTGGTAAAAGTCTCCAATTGCTATTATAGATATTCCTCCAAACGGTTCAGTAGATGATTTTATTTCTTGCATTCTATTGTGTATGAAAGTGAACATATTTGTTCCTACCATTGATATTTCATCTATTATTAATACTTTTAAATGCATTAATTTACTTTGTAATGTAGCTCTGTTTTCATGTGTTAATTGCTTATATGTTAATGTTTGAGAGACTGGAATTTTAAATGTACTATGTAATGTTTGTCCTTGTATATTATGTGCTGCTTTTCCTGTTGGTGCTGTTAGTAATATGTGAAAGTTGTCTGGATTTTCGCCTGCTTTAGTATTGTAGTATCGTAGTAATGTTTGGTGAAGTGCAGTTATTAAGAAACTTTTGCCTACTCCTGCACCACCAGTACAAAAAGTATAGAAGGCTGTTGTTTTTGTTTTTAACCAATTTAAATGATGATATAAAAAATTCAGTTGTTCAGTTGTTAAATTTTGCATGATACTATCATATTCTTCTTGTGGTAGTATATTTTGTACTAATAATTCTTGTTCTGTAGTAGTTCTAATTCTTAAATCTAGTGATAAGTCATATGTTGCATCTTTTTGATAGTCTTGCATAGTTTGGTCTTCAGTATCTATTGATATTAGTGTTGTAGGTGATGTTGGGGGTATTAGCATATCATTGTCATTATATGTTTCTTCATCATTAATGATTATGTTTGCCTTATTATATAAGTAATAGTTTGTGTCAACTTCTGTTTGTACTTCTAAGTATCTTTCATAGTATGTACTTTTTTGCGAAATTATATTAGTTTCTATTCTCCATGGGTAGTAAAGCATTAGTAATTCTCTGTAATAATTTTCAGTATCATTAAGCTTATTAAATTTACAGTAACGTATAATCTTGTTTTTTTTGCGTTCCTTGTATGTTATATTGTCTAACATATTAGATAATGTATTTATTTCAAGTTCTTCGTCATCTGAGCTATAAAAATTAGTTTCTAAAAGTAAGTCATCATAAGTACTTTGCACTTTTTTGTTGCTTATTTTTTGTTTAGTATTGAATTTTGATGCATAATCAGCTAAAGTATATTTTTCTAATGTTATTGGGCGTTTACTATACTTGTTAACAACATTGTCAAATTGTACCTCTGTTGATGTTTCCGGCATTATTTTAATTGTATTGCTGTCTTTCATTAGGTATGTCCGTTTTTCTGGCATACTTGTATTGATAAATACAAAAGATCGTGAACTTTTTCTTAATGGTATTTGCAATATAAGGTAAGCGGCTTCTTGTGCACTGATTTCAGTACAATTTAGAAATGTATTGCTGATGTACTTTAATTGTTCTTTAACGTGTACATTATGAGTCACTTCTTTTGCAGCTTGTGCTATAATTTTACTTAGTCCACGTTGAGATTTACTAATATATGATACAATATATACAGCACAAGCATATGCATCTAAAACATACTGTATATCTATGTTAGCTTGCCATGCTTGTAAAATTATTTTATTGTAATTGTTAATATAACATTCAGCTGGCGTTCTTTTCAATACAATCGTTGTTTTTTTTATTTGTGATTCTATGCATGTTATATATTGGTCTTCAGTCAATTTCACTTGTTGTAAAAAGTCTTCATATGTGGAATTTGCAAATTGTTCTGTATTCATTGTGGAATGAATAACATCTATGTGTTCTTTTAATATAGTATGTGTTTCTTCTAATTGTAATGGCTTCAATATCATTGTGCAAGCCATAGGATATCTTGGGAATTGATATTTGCATGTTCTTTGATGCTTAATACGGCAATTTTTGGTATGTCCATGTTTTTGTAATGGCAGTAAAGAGTTTATAGATGTGTCTTCTGTTTTTGTACATGTTATGTGTTTGTTGATAAAATTAATTACTTTGTCATCTTTGTCTATGCTATATTGTGGTGCATTATTAATCCATAACAATGCATGTATGTGTGGTGATCCTCTTTGTTGAAATTCAACTCTGTAAAAGTAATCTGTTACTTTACCTATTGGATTTTTTGTGTGTAATAAAATGCAATTAAATAATTTTCTTACTTGATAATCAAAGTGGCGTGCACATGTTATTGGGTCTTGTTGTATTAAAGCGCATTTTGTTTCCCATGACATATTTTTAAATTCTTCTCTGGTACATTCTTTTGCTTTTTTAATACGTCATAATATATTAATTAAATGGTACCATTTTGTTTCTGCTGCTGACAAAGTTAGGAAAAATGTTGGAATACCCAATTGTCTTATCATTGCAAACAAATCTTTTTTGCAATTTTCCCAGTAAGGAGGAGAACTTCTTATTGTTTTTAATATTTTGTAACCTTCATTATATTGTAATATACTTTGTAAGTTGTCTTTTATATCTTTTACCGTAATAATGTTTCCATCTGTGAAATACTTTCTAAGTGATATAAAAATGTTGTCTTGTATTTGTTTAATTTGTAATTTTTTTAATTTAAAGAATAGATTAGTTATACAATTGGCAACTCTTTTGTCATAACATCTTAATTCCCATTTACATATAGTACTATAATGTACAGTTATATGTCTATCTTTATTATCTGTTCTACGTTTTCCACAAAAAATTGTTGGAAATGCTAAATATTCTGAATCTTTATCTTCATATAGTCCACGTGGTGTATTATGTTCAGCTGGAGCTAAACTTAATACATTAATGTTATCTGCTGAAATTGTTTCATTTGTTAATAATGTATCTAAATTACCTACAGGTATGTTATCTGAACTACTTGAAGTCATATTTGCATCAGATGTATCTTTATCAGTATTTTCTTCATGTGGCGTATATTTCCAATTTGGATTTATGGTTATTCCATATTCTTGAAACAAATCACTATTGGAAGCTAAATATATAGCAGCATTTTTTACTTTATTAGGTCGTACATTTTCATAATGTGTGTATGATTTATAACGTAACTTTCTCTTTAATTTAATAGGTATTGTCATATCATCACTTATTTGTCTTGGTAATATTGTAATAGTTGTCATAACATCAGCTGGTACATTGACAACAGCACCTGTTAATGCTTTTTGAAATCCACGTGGTAATGTTTTAATTTGTAAAAAAGGTATTCTTGGAGATATTAATCTTTCTTCTAAATTATGCAAATAGAGTTCAGGTGGTATTTTTGGGAAACTCATTCCATTGTAGACTGAACATGGTGGTATTTTTTTTTTAATTATGTATTGATAGCATGTACTACATATATAATTTGTTTGATAATCACTTATGTTACACAACAAGAAAGTTTTGTCATTAGTAATATTTTGTATATCTTTAACTGTTTGTTGGTGCCACATTTGGTTACAAATAGTACATACATATTCAGGCCCATATTGTATTTCATTATGAAAGTTATCTATTATAGATAATGTTTGTAACAAGTCTATGTTAATATTTTGTATTGTACTTGTATTAATATTGTTAGTTGTATTACCTTTTTGGTGTCAATTGCTTTCAATTGTTGCTTTATTTTGTGAGATATTAATTATCATAGTTGGAATGATGTCACTTTCAATACTGTCACTTTTTTCTAGATTAATATCATGTTGTATGTTTGGGCAAACATTTGTTATCTTTGCATCATCAGTAGTTTTAAGTAAAGATGTTGATTGTTCACTGTAATGTATAAGCATTTTTTCAATGCATTTTGTTTTATTTTTTAAATTATATCTTTTTTGTGTTTTTTTAAATGATCTAAGAATTGTAGTTACAGTAAAAGGTATTATTTTGAGTGTTATTCTATCTTTATTATGTGACACTATTTTATGTGTTAGTATAGATAAGCATTGCATAAAATTTGTATATATTTGTATGTTTTTATCTATTGGTATAATATTAGTACTAATGTTTTGCTTAATTTGTTCTTGGTGTGAATAATAAGTGCAATAGTTTGTGCTTTCTTTAATAATAACAATTAAAAAAGAATTTATAACTATTATTATAGAGTCATATATATTTAATGCATTTTCTATAGTTAATTTTATGTTTATTTCTAGAGCATCATTTTGTAACATTTGATGCAACTTTTGTTTTTGCATTTGTATTGAAAATATTTCATTATTGTATTTAATATAGTTAGGTACATTTTCAATGGTTATGTTTTGTTTTTTATAAAAAGTTATCATATCTATATATAATTTTTTGCTAAGTTGCATAATATTATGCATATCTTCTGTAGTCCATTTGTTCGTATTTATTTTTTTATTATAAATAATAGCGAATACAATATTGCAAATACATATACTTTCTGATTCATTTATGTCTAATTGTGTATGAATTACATTATTGTTAAAATTAACTTCTATTACTGAGTCAATATTTGTATCTTTACCATTAAAAATATTAGTTTTAGTTTCATTTAATTTATATGCTGCATTTTATTTTATTTCATGACTATCTTCTTTTTTGTTAATAACTTTTGTTGCTTGTTTATTGTTAATATCTGTTTGTATAGTTGTTTTTACTAACTTCAGAATATTTTTGGGGGCGTTTTTATTTTTTTCTATTGGTACTTCTTGATTGCATATTGTATTAATATGCTTTTTTTCAGTATTTGCTAATTTTTTTTTTAGTATACTCGCATATGTTTCTTTGTCTATATTTGTTGTTTGCTGACTTGTAACATCTTGTTCTAACAGTGTGTTACTTTTTGTCTTTTTAGGAACTTTATAATTAATTTTATTTGTGTTATGTCTTTTGTTATCTTTTTTTTGTGTAATAGTTTGTGGTAGTGTATTTAATATTGATCTTGCTTTTTCTGGGTATGTAGTAATGTTTGTCTGTTTTATTTGTAACTCATATGTTGTTGCTTGTTCACTTATTGTACTTTGATTATTTGTGTGTGTTACAATATTTGTGTTATGTACAAAAAATTTACTTTTATGTATAGTATTTTGTTCTTTTCTATAAGCTTGTTGAAATGTATTTCTTTGTATTTTGTTAATATCTATTGGTGTTAATTCAAAT